>NC_062222.1:38191791-38828291 GCF_902686445.1 Sciurus carolinensis
GAGAAAGAACCCCGAGTTTGAAGGAAATTCATTTGTGCATTTGCTCAGAAAATCAATTCAGTTGCTGCCTGAAAGTGTGTGCATTGGGAAAGCTCAAATCATGGTAATCAAAACAGTTTGTTATAACAGAAGATCCGTGTATGCTGGATCCACCACATCTGCGGAGCAAAGTGATAATGAGGAGGGGAGATGGTAAGCAAAGTTTCATTGAAATCCATTTCGTGAAACTTTCTTAGAAACGCTGCTTCAGTTTCAGCCCTTTTCAACCTGCTCCTTAGACTACCGCAAGAGAAATACATAAGGGGCTTGCTTAGAAAAAGTGGAGAGACAGTGTTCAGATTTTCGGAGCAGAGAGTGAATGAGGAAAAGAGAAAGTACCCAGACTTTAATGAAATTTCAGTCGTGCATTTGCTCAGAAATTCAAAGGAGTTGCTGACTGAAAGTACATGAATAGGGAAAGCTCAATTCATGGAAATCAAACAGTTTCTTATAAGAAAAGAACCGTTCATGGTAGATCCACCACAGCTGTGGAGCAAAGTGGGTATGAGGAAGGGACATGATAGTCAAAGTTTCATTGTAATCAATTCGTGAAAATTTCTCAGAAAAGGAACTTCAATTTCAGCCCGTCTTACACTGCACATTAGACTACTACCAGAGCAATACATAAGGTGCTTTTATAGAAAATGTGGAGAGAGGGTGCTCAGATGTTGGCAGCAGAGTGAGAATGAGGAAAAGCGAAAATACCCAGAGTTTCATGAAAATTCATCCGTGCATTTGCTCAGAAAATGCAATTCTGTTGCTGCCTGAAAGAGTGAGCAAAGGTAAAGCTCAATTCGTGGAAATCAAAACAGTTTGTTATAATAGAAGAACCGTGCATGGTGAAACCACCACATCTGTGGAGCAAAGTGGGAATGACATGGTGAGATGATAGGCAAAGATTTATGGAAAACCATTCGTGAAACTTTCTCAGAAAAGCAACAAAAATTTCAGCCCTTATGCACGTTAGAATACTCCAAGAGCTTTACATAAGGGGTTTTTATAGAAAACGTGGAGAGAGAGTGCTCAGATGTTGGGAACAGAGTGGGAATGAGGAAAAGGGAAAGTACCCAGAGTTTCATGAAAATTCACTCATGCATTTGCTCAGAATACTAAATTGAGTTGCTGCCTGAATGTGCGTGCATAGGGAAAGCTCAATTCATGGAAATAGAAACAGTTTGTTATAACAGAAGGACCGTGCATGGTGGAACCACCACATCTGCGGAGCAAAGTTGGAATGAGAAGGGGAGATGGTAGGCAAAGTTTCATTGAAATCCATTCGTGAAACTTTCTCAGAAAAGCAACTTCAATTTGTGCCTTTTTCAACCTGCTCTTAAGAGTACTCAAGAGCAATACATAAGGGGCTTGTATAGAAAACGTGGAGAAGAGCGCTCAGATGTTGGGATCTGAGTGTGAACGAGGAAAAGAGAAAATACCCCGAGTTTCATGAAAATTCAGTCGTGCATTTGCTCAAAAAAGCAATTCTGTTGCTGCCTCAAAGTGCGAGCATGGGGAAAGCTCAATTCATTGAAATCGAAACAGTTTGTTATAACAGAAGGACCATGCATGGTGGAACCACCACATCTGCAGAGCAAAGTGAGAATGAGGAGGTGAGATGATAGGCAAAGTTTCATTGAAATCCATTCGTGAAACTTTCTCAGAAAAGCAACTTCAATTTCAGGCCTTTTTACACTGCACGTTAGACTACTACAAGACAAATACAGAAGGGTCTTGAATGCAAAACATGGAGAAAGAGTGCTCAGATATTGGGAACAGAGTGTGGACGAGGAAAAGAAAAAATACCCTCGAGTTTCATGAAATTCAGTCATGCATTTGCTCAGAAAAATCAATTCAGTTGCAGCCTAAATGTGCGTGCATAGGGAAAACTCAACTTATGGAAATAGAAACAGTTTGTTATAACATAAGAACCATGCATGGTGGAACAACCACATCTGCGGAGCAAAGTGGGAATGAGGAGGGGAGATGATAGGCAAATTTCATTGAAATCCATTCGTGAAACTCTCCTAGAAATGCAACTTCAATTTCAGCCCTTTTCAACCTGCTCATTAGACTCCTGCAAGAGCAATACATAAGCGTTTCCTTAGAAAACGTGGACAGAGAGTGTGCAGTTTTTCAGAGCAGAGTGAGAAGGAGGAAAAGAGAAATTACCCAGACTTAATGAAAATTCAGTAGTGGATTTGTTCAGAAAACTAAGTTAAGTTTCTGCCTGAATATGCATGCATAGGGAAAACTCAATTCATGGAAATAGAAACAGTTTGTTATAACATGAGAACTGTGCATGGTGGAACCACCACATCTGCGGAGCAATGTGAGAATGAGGAGGGAAGATGGTAGGCAAGGTTTCATAGAAATCCATTCGTGAATCTTTCTCAGAAAAGCAACTTCAATTTCAGCCCTTTTTGCACTGCAGGTTACACTACTGGAAGAGCAATACAGAAGGGGCTTCTATGGAAAACGTGGAGAAAGAGTGCTGAGATGTTGGGAGCAGAGTGTGGATGAGGAAAAGAGAAAATACCCCGAGCTTCATAGAAATTCGGTCGTGCATTTGCTCAGAAAACGCCATGCTGCTGCTGCATGAAAGTGCGAGCATAGGGAAAGCTCAATTTATTGAAATCGAAACAGTTTGTTATAACAGAACCACTGTGCATGGTGGAACCACCACATCTGCGGAGCAAACTGGGAATGACGTGGGGAGATGATAGGCAAAGTTTCATTGAAATCCATTCGTGAAACTTTCCCAGAAAAGCAACTTCAATTTCAGCCCTTTTCACCCTGTTCGTTAGACTACTGCAAGAGCAATACATAAGGGTTTCCTTAGAAAACGTGGAGAGAGAGTGTTCAGTTTTTCAGAGCAGAGTGTGAACGAGGAAAAGAGAAAGTATCCAGACTTTAATGAAAATTCAGTCGTGCATTTGCTCAGAAAACTCAATTCAGTTGCTGCCTGAAAGTGTGTGCATAGGGAAAGCTCAATTCATGGAAATAGAAACAGTTTGTTATAACATAAGAACCGTGCATGGTGGATCCACCACATCTGCGCAGCAAAGTGGGAATGAGGAGGGGAGATGATAGGCAAAGTTTTATGGAAAACCATTCGTGAAACTTTATCAGAAAAGCAACTTAAATTTCAGCCCATTTTACAGTGCACGTTAGACTACTGCAAGAGCAATACTTAAGGGTTTCCTTAGGAAAGTGGAGAGAGAGTGCTCAGATGTTAGCAGCAGAGTGTGAATGAGGAAAAGAGAATGTACCCGGAGTTTCATGAAAATTCAGTCGTGCATTTGCTCAGAAATCTCAATTGAGTTGCTGCCTGAAAGTGCGTGCATAGGGAAAGCTCAATTCATGAAAATAGAAACAGTTTGTTATAACAGAAGGACCGTGCATGGTGGATCCACCACATCTGCGGAGCAATGTGGGAATGAGGAGGGGAGATGATAGTCAAAGTTTTATGGAAAACCATTCGTGAAACTTTATCAGAAAAGCAACTTAAATTTCAGCCAGTTTAACACTGCATGTTAGAGTACTGCAAGAGCAATACTTAAGGGTTTTTTAGGAAACCTGGAGAGAGTGTGCTCAGATGTTGGCAGCAGAGTGGGAATGAGGAAAAGAGAAAGTATCTCGATTTTGAGGAAATTCATTCGTGAATTTGCTCAGAAAAATCAATTCAGCTGCTGCCTGAAAGTGCGTGCCCTACGATAGCTCAATTCATGGAAATAGAAACAGTTTGTTATAACAGAACTACAGTGCATGGTGGAACCACCACATCTGCGGAGCAATGTGGGAATGAGGAGGGGAGATGATAGGCAAAGTTTCATTGAAATCCATTCGTGAAACTTTCTCAGAAAAGCAACTTCAATTTCAGCACTTTTTACACTGCACGTTAGAATAGTACAAGAGAAATATAGAAGGGGCTTGAATGGAAAACGTGGAGAAAGAGTACTCAGATGTTAGGAGCAGAGTGTAAAACGAGGAAAAGAGAAAATACTCCGAGTTTCATGGAAATTCAGTCGTGCATTTGCTCAGAAAACCCAATGCTGCAGCTGCCTGAAAGTGCGAGCATAGGGAAAGCTGAATTCATTGAATTCAAAAAAGTTTGTTATAACAGAACCACCGAGCATGGTGGAACCACCACATCTGTGGAGCAACGTGAGAATGAGGAGGGAAGATGATAGGAAAAGTTTCATTGAGATCCATTCGTGAAACATTCTCAGAAAAACAACTTCAATTTCAACCCTTTTTACACTGCATGCTAGACTACTGCAAGAGTAGTACATAAGGAGCTTGTATAGAAAACGTGGAGAGAGAGTGCTCAGATGTTGGAAGCTGAGTGGAAACGAGAAAAAGAGAAAGTATCTCGATTTTGAGGAAATTCATTTGTGAATTTGCTCAGAAAAATCAATTCAGCTGCTGCCTGAAAGTGCGTGCCCTACGATAGCTCAATTCATGGAAATAGAAACAGTTTGTTATAACAGAACTACAGTGCATGGTGGAACCACCACATCTGCGGAGCAATGTGGGAATGAGGAGGGGAGATGATAGGCAAAGTTTCATTGAAATCCATTCATGAAACGTTCGCAGAAAATCAACTTCAATTTCAGCCCTTTTTACAATGCACGATAGACTACTGCAAGAGAAATACAGAAGGGGCTTCTATGGAAAACGTGGAGAAAGAGTGCTCAGATGTTGGGAGTAGAGTGCAGACGAAGAAAAGAGAAAATACCCCGAGTTTCATGGAAATTCAGTCGTGCATTTGCTCAGAAAACGCAATGCTGTTGCTGCCTCAAAGTGCGAGCATAGGGAAAGCTCAATTCATTGAAATCGAAACAGTTTGTTATGACAGAACCACCGTGCATGGTGGAACCACCACATCTCTGGAGCAAAGTGGGAATGAGGAGGGGAGATGATAGGCAAAGTTTTATGAAAACCATTCGTGAAACTTTCTGAGAAAAGTAACTTCAATTTCATCCCTTTTTACACTGCACGTTAGACTACTGCAAGAGCAATACATAAGGGGATTTTAAAGAAAACGTGGAGAGAGAGTGCTCAGATGTTGGCAGCAGAGTGGGAATGACAAAAGGAGGAAGTACCCGGATTTTCTTGAAAATTCAGTCGTGCATTCGCTCAGAAAACTCATTTGAGTTGCTGCCTGAAAGTGCGTGAACAGGGAAATATTAATTCATGGAAATCAAAACAGTTAGTTATAACAGAAGAACCGTGCATGATGAAACCACCACATCTGCGGAGCAACGTGAGAATGAGGAGGGAAGGTGATATGGAAAGTTTCATTGAAATCCATTCGTGAAACTTTCTAAGAAAATCAACTTCAATTTCAGCCCTTTTTACAATGCACGATAGACTACTGCAAGAGAAATACAGAAGGGGCTTCTATGGAAAACGTGGAGAAAGAGTGCTCAGATGTTGGGAGCAGAGTGTGGACGAGGAAAAGAGAAAATACCCCTAGTTTCATGGAAATTCAGTCATGCATTTGCACAGAAAACGCAATGCTGTTGCTACCTGAAAGTGCGAGCATAGGGAAAGCTCAATTCATTCAAATCGAAACAGTTTGTTATAACAGAGTGCCCGTGCATAATACTTAAGGGTTTCCTTAGTAAACGTGGAGAGAGAGTGTTCAATTTTTCGAAGCAGAGTGTGAACGCGGAAAAGAGAAAGTACCCAGACTTTAATGAAAATTCAGTCGTGCATTTGCTCAGAAAACTCAATTGAGTAGCTTCCTGAAAGTGTGTGCATAGGGAAAGCTCAATTCATGAAAATCAAAACAGTTTGTTATAACAGAACCACCGTGTATGGTGCACCTACCAAATCTGTGGAGCAATGTGGGAATGAGGAGGGGATATTGTAGGCAAAGTTTCATTGAAATCCATTCGTGAAACTTACTCAGAAAAGCAACTTCAATTTCAGCCCTTTTTACACTGCAGGTTACACTACTGCAAGAGCAATACAGAAGGGGCTTGTATAGAAAACGTGGAGAAAGAGTGCTCAGATGTTGGGAGCAGAGTGTCAACGAGGAAAAGAGAAAATACCCCGAGTTTCATGAAAATTCAGTCGTGCATTTGCTCAAAAATGCCATTCTGATGCTGCCTGTAAGTGCGAGCATAGGGAAAGCTCAATTCATTGAAATCGAAACAGTTTGTTATAACAGAACGACCGTGCATGGTGGAACCACCACATCTGCGGAGCAAAGTGGGAATGAGGAGGGGAGATGATAGGCAAAGTTTTCATTGAAATCCATTCGTGAAACTTTCTCAGAAAAGCAACTTCAATTTCAGCCCTTTTACCCTGCATGTTAGACTACTGCAAGAGCAATACAAAAGGGGTTGTATAGTAAACGTGGAGAGAGAGTGCTCAGATGTTGGAAGCAGAGTGGGAATGAGGAAAAGAGAAAGTACCAGGAGTTTCATGAAAATTCAGTCATGCATTTGCTCAGAAAACTCAATTGAGTTGCTGCCTGAAAGTGCGTGCATAGGGAAAGCTCAATTCATGGAAATCAAAACAGTTAGTTATAACAGAAGAACCGTGCACGGTGGAACCACCACATCTGTGGAGCAAAGTGGGAATGAGGAGGGAAGATGATAGGAAAGTTTCATTGAATTCGATTCCTGAAACTTTCTCAGAAACTCAACGTCAATTTCCGCCCTTTTTACACTGCACGATAGACTACTACAAAAGCAATACAAAAGGGGTTGCATAGTAAACGTGGAGAGAGAGTGCTCAGATGTTGGAAGCAGAGTGGGAACAAGGAAAAGAGAAAGTATCCCGAGTTTGAAAGAAATTCATTCGTGCATTTGCTCAGAAAATCAATTCAGTTGCTGCCTGAAAGTGTGTGCCTAGGGAAAGCTCAATTCATGGAAATAGAAACAGTTTGTTATAACATAAGAACCATGCATGGTGGAAAAACCACATCTGAAGAGCAAAGTGGGAAACAGGAGGCGAGATGGTAGGCAAAGTTTGATTGAAATCCATTCGTGAAACTTTCTCAGAAAAGCAACTTCAATTTCAGCCCTTTTAAACCTGCTCGTTAGACTACTGCAAGAGAAATACATGAGGGGTTTGCATAGAAAACGTGGAGAGAGAGTGTTCAGGTTTTCGGAGCAGAGTGTGAATGAGGAAAAGATAAAGTACCCAGAGTTTCATAAAAATTCAGTCGTGCATTTGCTCAGAAAACTCAATTGAGTTGTTGCCTGAAAGTGCGTGCAAAGGGAAAGCTCAATTCAAGGAAATCAAACAGTTTCTTATAACATAAGAACCGTGTGTGGTGGAACCACCACATCTGTGGAGCAAAGTGGGAATGAGGAGGGGAGATGATAGGCAAAGTTTCATTGAAATCCATTCGTGAAACTTTCTCAGAAAAGGAACTTCAATTGCTGCCTTTTTACCCTGCACGTTAGACTACTGCAAGACCAATACATAAGGTGCTTGTATAGAGAGAGAGTGCTCAGATATTGGGAGCAGAGTGGTAACCAGGAAAAGAGAAAATACCCGAGTTTCATGAAAATTCAACGTGCATTTTCTCACAAAACTTAGTACAGTTGCTGCCTGAAAGTGTGTGCGTAGGGAAAGCTCAATTCATGGAAATAGAAACAGTTTGTTATAACATAGGAACCATGCATGGTGGAACCACCATATCTGCGGAGCAAAGTGGGAATGAGGAAGGGAGATGGTAGGCAAAGTTTCATTGAAATCCACTCGTGAAACTTTGTCAGAAAAGGAAATTCAATTTCAGCCCTTTTCAACCTGCTCGTTAGACTACTGCAAGAGAAATACACAAGGGGCTTGCTTAGAAAATGTGCAGAGAGAGTGTTCAGTTTTTTGGAGCAGAGTGTGAACGAGGAAAAGAGAAAGTTCCCAGAGTTTCATGAAAATTCAGTCGTGCATTTGCTCAGAAAACTCAATTGAGTTAGCTGCCTGAAAGTGCGTGCATAGGGAAAGCTCAATTCATGGAAATCAAAACAGTTTTTTATAAGAGAAGGACCGTGCATGGTGGAACCACCACAGCTGGGGAGCAAAGTGGTAATGAGGAGGGGAGATGATAGGCAAAGTTTCATTGAAATCAATTCGTGAAATTTCTCAGAAAAGCAACTTCAATTTCAGCCCTTCTTACCCTGCATGTTAGATTTCAGCAAGAGCAATACATAAGGGGCTTGTATAGAATATGAGAGAGAGAGTGCTCAGATGTTGGGCAGCAGAGTGTGAACGAGGAAAAGAGAAATACCCCGAGTTTCATGAAAATTCAGTCGTGCATTTGCTCAGAAAATGGAATTCTGTTGCTGCCTGAAAGTGCGAGCATAGGGAAAGCTCAATTCATGGAAATAGAAACAGTTTGTTATAACATAAGAACCGTGCATGGTGGAACCACCACATCTGTGGAGCAAAGTGGGAATGAGGTGGGGAGATGGTAGGCAAAGTTTCATTGAAATCCATTCGTGAAAATTTCTCAGAAATGGAACTTCAGTTTCAGTCCTTTTCAACCTGCTCATTAGACTACTTCAAGAGCATTACATAAGGGGCTTGCTTAGAAAACGTGGAGAGAGAGTGTTCAGTTTTTTGAGCAGAGTGTGAATGAGGAAAAGAGAAAGTACCCAGAATTTAATGAAAATTCAGTCGTGCTTTTGCTCAGAAAACTCAATTGAGTTGGTGCCTGAAAGTGCGTGCATAGGGAAAGCTCAATTCATGGAAATCAAAACAGATTCTTATAACAGAAGAACCGTGCATGTTGGAACCACCACTTCTGCGGAGCAAAGTGGGAATGAGGAGGGGAGATGATAGGCAAAATTTCATTGAAATCCATTTGTGAAACTTTCTCAGAAAAACAACTTCAGAGCCAGTGCATCACAGCGTACTCCGGCACACAAGCAGCTTTAGGGACCAGGATAGGGCAGCCAGAGACTTCCCCCAGTAGCCTGGACCCCTGCGGTGGGATGTGCGGTTCAAGGCTAGCTTCTCGGAGCTGACCGCCCAGTGAGAGTCTTTTTACATAGAACCAGGCACAAGCCCCCGAACCAACGGAGAGCCTCGATCCGCAAGTAGCCTCTGGGATCAGGGCAATGCAGCCAGAGACCTCTTCAGGCGGCTCTGCCCACTCCGGCTGCAGGCTCTCTTCACGGGGCAATCCAAGATGGTGGCCTAGAGGGAGACTGCACCCCCAGTCGCTCCAGAACCCAGGAGTTAAGAAGGGGAGGCATTGAGAGACTCGGACTGAAATAGAGCCACGGGTGAGTCTGCCCACTGGGTAAAACTCGGTCCAGGTGGCAGGCCCAGATAGAGGTGGCTTATCGGAGCCGGGCAGGGCAGCTAGAGTCATCCACAGGCAGCCCTGCGCACTCCGGCGGTGGACCCCGCCCACACAGTCAGCTTCTCCAAGTTCTTGGAATGGAACTGGCCCGCTAGTGAGAGCCTTTCTGACCAGAACAAGCTCTGAGTCCCAGAGCCAGTGCAGCACAGCATACTCCAGCATGAAGCAGCTTCAGGGACCACGATAGGACAGCCAGAGACTTCAAGGAGCCTGGACCCCTGCTATGGGAGTTGCCTTTCAAGGCTAGCTTCTCGGAGCAGACTGCCCAGTGAGAGGCTTTCTACATAGAACCAGCCACAAGCCCCCGAACCAACGGAGAGCTTCAATCCGCAAGCAGCCTCTGGGATCAGGGCAGGGCAGCCAGAGACTTCTTCAGGTGGCTCTGCCCACTCCAGCTGCAGACTCTCTTCACGGGACGATCCAAGATGGTGGCCTAGAGGGAGACTGCACCCCCAGTCGCTCCAGAACCCAGGAGTTAAGAAGGGGAGGCATTGAGAGACTCAGACTGAAATAGAGCCACGGGTGAGTCTGCCCACTGGGTAAAGCTCGGCCCGGGTGGCAGGCCCAGATAGAGGTGGCTTATCGGAGCCAGACAGGGCAGCTAGAGTCTTCCCAAGGTAGCCATCCACACTCCGGCAGTGGGCTCCTCCCACAAGGCCAGCTGCACGGTGCAGGCCCACAGTGAGAGCCTTTACGCACAGAGCCAGTTCCAAACCATGGAACCAGTAGGGGGCTAGGGGCAGTTTTCTTCGGATGCGCTGCATTATCAGATTCCTCCAAGACATCAGGCTACTGAAGACTGGGAGGTGATATACTGGAAATCTACCGGGACACTATAAGCCAATAGTGGAAAACTGCAATACCTCAGGGTCCCACTGACAGCTGACCAATATGAGAAAACAAGGGAAGAAAATGTCCCAAACAAACCTAGATACTACATCAATAAAACCCAATGACAGCACAGCAGAAGAAATGTCAGAAAAGGGGTTCAGAATGTACATAATTAAAATGATCAGGGAAGCTAATGAGAAGATGAAAGAGCAAATGCAGGCATTGAAGGAGGAGATGAAAGAGCAAATGCAGGCATTAAATAATCGCACCAATCAACAGTTAAAAGACCAAATACGGGAAGCAAGAGATCATTTCAATAAAGAGTTAGAGATACTGAAAAAAAACCAAACTGAAATCCTTGAAATGAAGGAAACAATAAACCAAGTTAAAAACTCCATAGAAAGCATAACCAATAGGATAGAACACCTGGAAGACAGAACCTCAGACATTGAAGACAAATTATTTAATCTTGAAAGCAAAGTTGGCCAAACAGAAAAGATGGTAAGAAATCATGAACAGAATCTACAAGAATTATAGGATATCATGAAAAGGCCAAATTTAAGAATTATTGGGATTGAGAAAGGCTTAGAGAAACAAACCAAAAGAATGAACAATCTATTCAATGAAATAATATCAGAAAATTTCCCAAATCTGAAGAATGAAATGGAAAACCAAGTACAAGAGGCTTATCGAACTCCAAACATACAAAATTACAACAGACCCACACCAAGGCACATTATTATGAAAATACCTAACATACAAAATAAAGACAGAATTATAAAGGCCGTGAGAGAAAAGAATCAAATTACATTCAGAGGGAAACCAATAATAATATCAGCAGATTTTTCAATCAAGACCCTAAAAGCTAGAAGGGCCTGGAACAACATATACCAAGCCCTGAAAGAAAACGGATGCCAACCAAGAATCTTATACCCAGCAAAACTTACCTTCAAATTTGACGATGAAATAAGATCCTTCCATGATAAACAAAACCTAAAGGAATTTACAAAAAGAAAGCCAGCATTACAGAACATTCTCAGCAAAATATTCCATGAGGAAGAGATGAAAAACAATGATGCAAATCAGCAACAGGAGGCGCTAGCCTAAAGGAATAGCCAAATAAAGGAGAAACCAAATCATGTCAAAACAAATATGAGTCAACTGACTGGGAATACAAATCATATCACAATAATAACCCTGAATGTTAATGGCCTGAATTCATCAATCAAAAGACATAGACTGGCAGATTGGATTAAAAAGAAAAATCCAACAATATGCTGCCTGCAAGAGACTCATCTCATAGAAAGAGACACCCATAGACTAAAGGTGAAAGGATGGGGAAAAACATACCATGCACACGGATACAGCAAAAAAGCTGGAGTATCCATCCTCATTTCAGATAATGTGGACTTCAAACCAAAAATAGTCAGAAGGGATAAAGAAGGACATTACATACTGTTTAAGGAAAGCATAAATCAGCAAGACATAACAATCATAAATATCTATGCCCCGAACATTGGCTCACTCACATACGTCAAACAAATCCTTCTCAATTCCAGAAATCAAATAGACCACAACACAATAATACTAGGCGATTTTAACACACCTCTCTCACCACTGGATAGATCGACCAAACAAAAATTGAATAAAGAAACTATAGATCTCCACAACACAATCAACAATTTAGACTTAATGGACATATATAGAATATACCATCCAACAAAGAACGAATACACTTTCTTCTCAGCAGCACATGGATCCTTCTCTAAAATAGACCATATTTTATGCCACAAAGCTACTGTTAGCAAATACAAGAAGATAGAGATACTACCTTGTACTCTATCAGATCATAATGGACTGAAATTAGAAATAAATGACAGAATAAAAAACAGAAACTTCTCCAATACCTGGAGACTAAATAATACACTATTATATGATGAATGGATAACAGAAGACATCAGGAGGGAAATAAAAAAATTCTTAGAAGTAAATGAGAACAAAGACACATCATATCAAAATCTCTGGGACACTATGAAAGCAGTACTTAGAGGAAGATTTTTTTCATGGGGCACATTCAAATAAAGAAGTAGAAATCAACAAATAAACGACATAACACTACAGCTCAAAGCGCTAGAAAAAGAAGAGCAGACCAATACCAAAAGTAGTAGAAGACAGGAAATAGTTAAAATCAGAGCCGAAATCAACGAAATTGAAACAAAAGAAACAATTGGAAAAATTAACAAAATAAATAGTTGGTTCTTTGAAAAAATAAATAAAATTGATAAACCCATAGACACACTAACAAAGAAAAAGAGGGAGAAAACTCAAATTACTAAAATTCGGAATGAACAAGAAAACATCACAACAGTCACGAGTGAAATACAAAACATAATTAGAAGTTATTTCAAAAATCTATACTCCAACAAAACAGAAAACCTTGAAGACATCAACAAATTTCTAGAGACATATGAATTACCTAAACTGAACGAGGAGGACATACACAACTTAAATAAACCAATTTCAAACAATGAAATAGAAGAGGTCATCAAAAGCCTACCAACAAAGAAAAGTCCAGGACCAGATGGGTTCTCAGCCGAGTTCTACAAAACCTTTAAAGAAGAGCTCATTCCAATACTCCTCAAACTATTCCATGAAATAGTAGAGGAGGGAACCCTCCCAAACTCGTTCTATGAAGCCAATATCACCCTAATACCTAAACCAGACAGAGACACATCGAGGAAAGAAAATTTCAGACCAATATCCTTAATGAATATCGACGCAAAAATTCTCAACAAAATTTTAGCAAATTGCATACAAATATATATTAAAAAGATAGTGCACCACGATCAAGTGTGTTTTATCCCAGGGATGCAAGGTTGGTTCAACATTCGAAAATCAATAAATGTCATTCACCATATCAACAGACTTAAAGTTAAGAATCACATGATTATTTCAATAGATGCAGAAAAAGCATTCGATAAAATACAGCACCCCTTCATGCTCAAAACACTAGAAAAAATTGGGGTAGTGGGAACATTCCTTAACATTATAAAGGCAATCTACGCTAAGCCCATGGCTAATATCATTCTAAATGGTGAAAAACTGAAAGCATTCCCCCTAAAAACTGGAACAAGGCAGGGATGCCCTCTTTCACCGCTTCTATTCAACATCATCCTTGAGACTCTAGCCAGAGCAATCAGACAAACCAAAGAAATTAAAGGGATACGAATAGGAAAAGAAGAACTCAAACTATCCCTGTTCGCTGATGACATGATTATATATTTAGAGGAACCTGGAAATTCCACCAGAAAACTTTTAGAACTCATAAGTGAATTCAGTAATGTAGCAGGTTACAAGATCAATGCTCATAAATCCAATGCATTTTTATACAAAAGTGATGAATCTTCAGAAAGAGAAATTAGGAAAACTACCCCATTCACAATAGCATCAAAAAAAATAAAATACTTGGGAATCAATCTCACAAAAGAGGTGAAAGACCTCTACAATGAGAACTACAGAACACTAAAGAAAGAAATTCAAGAAAACCTTAGAAGATGGAAAGATCTCCCATGTTCCTGGATAGGCAGAATTAATATTGTCAAAATGGCTATACTACCTAAAGTGCTTTACAGATTCAATGCATTTCCAATTAAAATCCCAATGATGTACCTTGTAGAAATAGAGCAAGCAATTATGAAATTCATCTGGAAGAATAAAAAACCTAGAATACCTAAAGCAATCCTCAGTAGCAAGAGCGAAGCAGGGGGTATTGCAATACCAGATTTTCAACTCTACTACAAAGCAATAGTAACAAAAACGGCATGGTATTGGTACCAAAATAGACAGGTAGATCAATGGTACAGAATAGAGGACATGGACACAAACCCAAATAAATACAATTTTCTCATACTAGACAAAGGGGCCAAAAATATGCAATGGAGAAAAGATAGTCTCTTCAACAAATGGTGCTGGGAAAACTGGAAAACCATATGCAATAGAATGAAATTAAACCCCTATCTCTCACCCTACACAAAACTCAACTCAAAATGAATCAAGAACCTTAGAATCAGACCAGAGACCCTGCATCTTATAGAAGAAAAGGTAGGTCCAAATCTTCAACTTGTTGGCTTAGGATCAGACTTCCTTAACAGGACTCCCATAGCACAAGAAATAAAAGCAAGAATCAACAACTGGGATAGATTCAAACTAAAAAGCTTTCTCTCAGCAAAGGAAACTATCAGAAATGCGAAGAGAGAGCCTACAGGGTAGGAGAATATCTTTGCCAACCATACCCCAGATAGAGCGCTAATTTCCAGAATCTATAAAGAACTCAAAAAACTCTACATGAAGAATACAAATAATCCAATCAACAAATGGGCTAAGGAAATGATCAGACACTTCACAGAAGAAGATGTACAAGCAATCAACAGATATATGAAAAAATGTTCAACATTCCTAGTAATAAGGGAAATGCAAATCAAAACTACCCTACGATTCAATCTCACCCCAATTAGAATGGCGATTATCAAGAATACAAGCAACAATAGGTGTTGGCGAGGATGTGGTGAAAAAGGAACACTCATACATTGCTGGTGAGGTTGCAAATTAGTGCAGTCACTCTGGAAAGCAGTGTGGAGATTCCTCAGAAAGCTGGAATGGAAACACCATTTGACCCAGCTATCCCACTCCTTGTCCTATACCCAAAGGACTTAAAATCAGCATACTACAGAATGTTCATTGGTGTTCAATTCACCATAGCCAGATTGTGGAACCAACCTAGATGCCCTTCAGTTGATGAATGGATAAAGAAACTGTGGCATATATATACAATGGAATATTACTCCGCAATGAAGAATGATAAAATCATGGCATTTGTAGGCAAATGGACAAAATTGGAGAATATCATGCTAAGTGAGATAAGCCAATCTCAAAAAACTAAAGGATGAATGATCTCGCTGATAAGCGGATGAGGACATATAATGGGGGGTGGGAGGGGTTAACATTAGGTTTAGGGTTAGGGATAAGGACAGCGGTAAGAATGAAGGAAAGAAGGACTGTATACAGGGAAAAGAGGGGTGGGAGGGGTGGGGGGGAAGGGAAAAAATAAACATCATTGCCCTATGTAAGTGTATGATTACACAAATGGTATGCCTTGACTCTATGTACAAATAGAGAAACAACATGTATCCCATTTGTATACAATTAAAAAAAAAAGAACTGCAAAAAAAATTCAAATATGGTCTAAATAAGTGGGAGATAGATATAACTTGATAAATAGTTACAACTTTATGAATGTTCTCAAATTTATATGCAAGAACAAAAAACCCACAGACCAAGGTACGAGAACCTGCCCAACTAGATGTTAAATCTTTTTATAACACTGCTATACAATTTCATATTCTGTAGTTACAGATGCCCCAGGTAATAGAGATCAGTGAGAAAGGGGCAAATTCACAATGACAGTGGAACAGTTGGTTATCAAAATAGAAAAACACAAAAACTGTTACCTATGGCAATCCAAACACAAAAATGAAAAATAAAAGTATTAAAGATTTAAAAAGTTGTATGAAACTATACATTTTGAAAAAATATAGGTAAATAATTGTATTTCCTCTGGTTAGGAAATATTAATTTAAAGAAAAACACAGAAACTATTTTCTTTTAGGGAAGTGTTTCCTAATTTGATAGTATTAAAAGAAGAACTCAATGTTCATCAGAAAGCACTTAAAAATAGTAACAAGGCAAGCTACAAATAAGGAAAAATTATTTGGAACACACAGCTAACAAAAGAATACTTCCTAGATAGATATAAAACTACCAAGAATCAAAATGAAAATAAAAGTTATAAAAGCCAAATAGGTATTTTATCAAATATAAAGACCAAGATCCATATTGCTACCTATTCCACTATTGATGGATATTTAGGTTGCTTCTAATTTGGGATAATTATGAGTAATCATGCTATATAGTTTTGTTCATGTTTCTTGGTATACAACATTTTCATTGTACAGTGATAATTCTGAAAAGACTAGTTGGTTATATGTTACTTTGTACTGATGTACATTACATACTAAAATAATGTAAGAAACTCTCCTAAATTAACAGAGAGTGAATGGTATTATCTTAATATTACTTCCTTTAATTATTACTGGTGGTAAAAACTTTTTCATATTTTAATTTGAATTTTTTGCATATTGCTTTTGATTATCTTTACCCATTTTTCAATTTGTATGGTACTTATTGATTTATGAAAGTTATTTATTAAAGATTATTTTAATCTTTGAAAAAAAAAAGAAAAGCAACTTCAATTTCAGCCCTTTTTACACTGCACGTTAGACTACTGCAAGAGCAATACATAAGGGGCTTGCTTAGAAAAGGTGGAGAGAGAGTGCTCAGATGTTGGGAGCAGAGTGTGAACGAGGAGAAAAGAAAATACCTCGAGTTTCATGAAAATTCAGTCTTGCATTTGCTCAGAAAATGCAATTCTGTTGCTGCCTGAAACTGCGAGCCTAGGGAAAGCTCAATTCATTGAAATTGAAACAGTTTGTTATAACAGAACCACCGTGCATGGTCGAACCACCACATCTGCGGAGAAAAGTGGGAATGAGGTGGGGAAATGATAGGCAAAGTTTTATGGAAATCCATTAGTGAAACTTTCTCAGAAAAGCAACTTCAATTTCAGCCCTTTTTGCACTGCAGGTTACACTACTTCAAGAGCAATACATAAGGGGCTTGCTTAGAAAAGGTGGAGAGAGAGTGCTCAGATGTTGGCAGCAGAGTGGGAACGAGGAAAAGAGAAAGTACCCCGAGTTTGAAGGAAATTCATTCGTGCATTTGTTCAGATAACCCAATTCAGTTGCTGCCTGAAAGTGCGTGCATTGGGAAAGCTCAAATCATGGTAATCAAAACAGTTTGTTATAACAGAAGAACCGTGCCTGCTGATTCCACCACATCTGCAGAGCAAAGTGGGAATGAGGAGGGGAGATGGTAGGCAAAGTTTCATTGAAATCCATTCGTGAAACATTCTCAGAAAAGGAACTTCAGTTTCAGCCCTTTTCAACCTGCTCGTTAGACGAGTGCAAGAGCAATACATAAGGGTTTCCTTAGAAAACGTGGAGAGACAGTGTTCAGTTTTTCAGAGCAGAGTGTGAATGAGGAAAAGAGAAAGTACCCAGACTTTTATGAAAATTCAGTCGTGCATTTGCTCAGAAAACTCAATTCAGTTGCTGCATGAGTGTGTGCATAGGGAAAGGTCAATTCATGGAAATAGAAACAGTTTGTTATAGCATAAGAACCGTGCATGGTGGAACCACCACATCTGCGGAGCAAAGTTGGAATGAGGTGCGGAGATGATAGGCTAAATTTCATTGATATCCATTCGTGAAACTTTCTCAGAAAAGAAACTTCAAATGCAGCCCCTTTTACACTGCACGTTAGACTACTGCAAGAGCAATACATAAGGGTTTTCTTAGAAAACTGGTGCGAGAGTGTTCAGTTTTTTGGAGCAGAGCGTGAAAGAGGAAAAGAGAAAGTACCCACTCTTTAATGAAAATTCAGTCGTGAATTTGTTCAGAAAACTCAATTGAGTTGCTTCCTGAAAGTGCGTGCATAGGGAAAGCTCAATTCATGGAAATCAAAACAGTTTCTTATAACAGAAGAACCATGTATGGTGGAACCACCACATCGGCGTAGGAAAGTGGGAATGAGGAGGTGAGATGATAGTGAAAGTTTCATTAAAATCCATTCGTGAAACTTTGTCAGAAAAGGAACTTCAATTGCAGCCTTTTTACCCTGCACGTTAGACTACTGCAAGACCAATACTTAAGGTGCTTGTATAGAAAATGCGGAGAGAGTGTGCTCAGATGTTGGGAGCAGAGTGGTAACTAGGAAAAGAGAAAATACCCCTAATTTCATGAAAATTCAGTCGTGCATTTTCTCAGAAAACTCAATAGAGTTGTTGCCTGAAAGTGCGTGCATAGGGAAAGCTCAATTCATGGAAATAGAAACAGTTTGTTATAACATAAGAACCGTGCATGTTGGAACCACCACATCTGTGGAGCAAAGTGTGAATGAGGAGGGGAGATGACAGTCAAAGTTTCATTGAAATCCACTTTGAAACTTTCTCAGAAAAGCAACTTCAATTTCATCCCTTTTCACATTGCACGATAGAGTCCTGCAAAGGCAATACGCAACGGGTTTTTTAGAAAACCTGAATGTAGAGTGCTCAGATGTTGGGCGCAGAATGAGAATGAGGAAAAGAGAAAATATCCCAAGGTTCATGAAAATTCAGTCGTACATTTGCTCAGAATATGCAATTCAGTTTCTGCCTAACACTGCATGCATAAAGAAATCTCTATTTATGGAAATTGAAACAGTTTGTTATAACTTAAGCACCGTGCATGATGGAACCACCATATCTGGGAAGCAAGTGGGAATGAGGAGTGGAGATGACAGGGAAAGTTTCATTGAAATCCATTTGAGAAAATCTCACAGAAAAGCAACGTCAATTTCAGCTTTTTACAACCTACTCGTTAGTGTACTGCAATAGCAATACAAAAGAGGTTTGTCTAGAAAACCAGGAGGTTGAGTGCTCAGATGGTGGAAGCAGAGCAGGAACGAGGAAAAGAGAGAATATCTTGAGTTTCATGAAAATTCAGTCGTGTCTTTGCTCAGAAAATGCAATTAAGTAGATACCTAAATGTGCGTGCATTGGGAAAGCACAATTCATCGAAATCGAAACACTTTGTAATAGCAGAAGAACCATGCATGGTGGAACCACCATATCTGCGGAGCAAAGTGGGAATGAGGAGGGAAGATGACAGGCAAAGTTTCATTGAAATCCATTCATGAAACTTTCTGAGAAAAGCAAGTTCAATTACAGCCCTTTTCACATTGCACATTAGAGTACTGCAAGAGCAATACATAAGGGGCTTTTTTATAAAATCTGGAGGTAGAGTACTCAGAAGTTGTTCACAGAGTGTGAATGAGGAAAAGAGAATATACCCCGAGATTCATAAAAATCAGTCGTGCATTTGCTCAAGAAACACAATTCAGTTTCTGCCTAACAATGCATGCATAGGGAAGGCTCAATTCATGGAAATCAAAACAGTTTGTTATAACAGAAGCACGGTGCATGGTGGAACAAACACATCTGCGGAACAAAATGGGAATGAGGAGGGGAGATGACAGGCAAAGATTCGTGGAAATCCATTCGTGAAACTTTCTGAGAACATCAAGGTCAATTTCAGCCCGTTTCAACCTGCACCTTAGAGTACTGCAACAGCAATACAAAAGTGGTTTGTCTAGAAAACCAGGAGGTAGAGTGCTCAGATGTTGGAAGCGGAGCAGGAATGAGGAAAAGAGAAAATACCCCGAAGTTCATGAAAATTCAGTCGTTCCTTTGCTCAGAAAACGCAATTCAGATTCTGTCTGATATGCATGCATCGGGAAAGATCAATTCATGGAAATCGAAAAATTTGTTATAGGAGAAGGACCGTGCATGGTGGTACCAACACATCTGTGGAGCCATGTGGGAATGAGGAGGGGAGATGACAGGCAAAGTTTCATTGAAATCCAATTGTGCAACTTTCTCAGAAAAACAACGTCAATTTCAGCCCTTTTCAACATGCACTTTGGAGTAGTGCAACAGCAATACAAAAGAGGTTTGTCTACAAAACCACGAGTTAGCGTGCTCACATATTGGAAACAGAGCAGGAATGAGGAAAAGAGAAAACACCATGAGTTTCATGAAAATACTGTTGTGCATTTGCTCAGAAACGGAATTCAGTTGGTGCCTAAATGTGTGTGCAATGGAAAGCTCGGTTCATGGTAACTGAAACAGTTTGTTATAGCAGAAGCACCGTGCATGGTTGAAACACCACATGTGGGGAGCAAAGTGGGAATGAGGAGTGGAGATGACAGGCAAAGTTTCATTGAAATCCATTCCTGAAACATTCTGAGAAAAGTAACTTCAATTGCAGCCCTTTTCACATTGCACGTTATAGTACTGCAAGAGGAATACATAACGGCCTTTTTTAGAAAACCTGGAGGTAGAGTGCTCAGATGTTGGTCGCAGAGTGAGAATGAAGAAAAGAGAAAATACCCCAGGTTTCAAGAAAATTCGGTCGTGCAATTGCTCAGGAAATGCAATTCCATTTCTGCCTAACACTGCATGCATAGAGAAATCTCTATTTATGGAAATTGAAACAGTTTGTCATAACAGAAGCACCGTGCATGATGGAACCACCATATCTGGGTAGCAAGTGGGAATGAGGAGGGGAGATGACAGGCAAAGTTTCATTGAAATCCATTTGAGAAACGTTCTCAGAAAAGCAATGTCAATTTCAGCTTTTTTCAACCTACACGTTAGAGTACTGCTAGAGCAATACAAAAGAGGTTTGTCTAGGAAACCAGGAGGTTGAGTGCCCAGATGTTGTAAGCAGAGCGGGAATGAGGAAAAGAAAAAATATCTCGAGTTTTATGAAAATTCAGTCGTGCCTTTGCTCAGAAAACGCAATTAAGTAGTTACCTATATATGCGTGCATTGGGAAAGCTCAATTCATCGAAATCGAAACACTTTGTACTAGCAGAACTGTGCATGGTGGAAACACCACATCTGTGGAGCAAAGTGGGAATGAGGAGGGGAGATGACAGACAAAGTTTCAATGTAATCAATTCGTGAAACTTTCTGAGAAAGCAAGTTCATTTGCAGCCCTTTTCACATTGAACGTTAGAGTACTGCAAGAGAAATAAAGAAGGGGCTTTTTTAGAAAACCTGGAGGTAGTGCTCAGATGTTGGGCACATAGTGTGAATGAGGAAAAGAGAAAAAACCCTGAGTTTCATGTAAATTCAGTCATGCATTTGCTCAGAAAACGCAATTCATTTTCTGCCAAAAAGTGCTTACATAGGGAAAGCTCAGTTTATGGAAATCAAAATCGTTTGTTATAACAGAAGCACGGTGCATGGTGGAACAAACACATCTGCAGAGCAAAGTGGGAATGAGGAGGGGAGATGACAGGCAAATTTTCATTGAAATCCATTTGTGAATCTTTATGAGACATCAACGTCAATTTCAGCCCTTTTCAACCTGCACTTTAGAGTACTGTAACAGCAAAACAAAAGAGGTTTGTCTAGAAAACCAGGAGGTAGAGTGCTCAGATGTTGGAAGCAGAGCAGAAACGAGGAAAAGAGAAAATACCCCGAGTTTCATAAAAATTCAGTCGTTCCTTTGCTCAGAAAACGCAATTCGGATTCTGCCTAAATGTGCGTGCTTTGGAAAGTTCAATTCATGGAAATCGAAACAGTTTGTTACAGGAGAAGGACCATGCATGGTGGTACCACCACATCTGCAGAGCAAAGTGGGAATGAGGAGTGGAGATGACAGGCAAAGTTTCATTGAAATCCATTCGTGAATCTTTATGAGAACATCAACGTCAATTTCAGCCCTTTTCAACCTGCACTTTAGAGTACTGTAACAGCAATACAAAAGAGGTTTGTCTACAAAACCACGAGTTAGAGGGCTCACATATTTGAAACAGAGCAGGAACAAGGAAAAGAGAAAACACCATGAGTTTCATGAAAATAGAGTAGTGCATTTGCTCAGAGAACGCAATTCAGTTGCTTCCTAAAAGTGCATCCATTGGGAAAGCTCAGTTCATGGAAATCGAAACAGTTTGCTATACCAGAAGCACTGTGCATGGTGGAACCACCACATCTGCGGAGCAAAGTGGGAATGAGGAGGGGAGATGACAGGCAAAGTTTCATTGAAATCCATTCGTGAAACTTTTTGAGAAAAGCAACTTCAATTTCAGCCCTTTTCACATTGCACGTTAGAGTACTGCAAGAGCAATACATAAGGGGCTTTTTTAGAAAACCTGGAGGTAGAGTGCTCAGATGTTGGGTGCAGAGTGAGAATGA
Source organism: Sciurus carolinensis (assembly GCF_902686445.1). Lineage (NCBI taxonomy): Eukaryota > Metazoa > Chordata > Mammalia > Rodentia > Sciuridae > Sciurus > Sciurus carolinensis. The sequence continues at coordinate 38,213,904 of NC_062222.1, forward strand.
GGAAAAGAGAAAATACCCCGAGTTTCATGAAAATTCAATTGTTTCTTTGCTCAGAAAACCCAATTCGGATTCTGCTTATATGTGCGTGCATTGGAAAGCTCAATTCATGGAAATCGAAATATTTTGTTAGCAATACAAAAGAAGTTTGTCTAGAAAACCACGAGTTAGAGTGCTCACATTTTGGAAACAGAGCAGGAATGAGGAAAGAGAAAACACTATCAATTTCATGAAAATACAGTCATGCATTTGCTCAGAAAACGCAATTCAGTTGTTGCCTAAATGTGCGTGCATTGGAAAGCTCAGTTCGTGGAAATTAAAAATGGTTGGTTATAGCAGAAGAACCATGCATGGTGGAACCACCACATCTGCAGAGCAAAGTGGGAATGAGGAGGGGAGATGACAGGCAAAGTTTCATTGAAATCCATTCGTGAAACTTTCTGAGAAAAGCAACTTCAATTTCAGCCCTTTTCAACCTGCATGTTAGAGTACTGCAAGAGCAATACAAAAGAGGTTTGTCTAGAAAACCAGGAGGTAGATTTCTCAGATGTTGGAAGGAGAGGAAGAACAAGGAAAAGAGAAAATACCGAATTCATGAAAATTCAGGCGTACATTTTCTCAGAAATCACAATTCACTTGCTGACAAAAATTGTGTGCATAGAGAAAGCTCAATTCATGGCAATCGAAACAGTTTGTTATAGCAGAAGCACTGTGCATGGTGGACCCACCACCTCTGTGGAGCAAAGTGGAAATTAGCAGGGGAGATGACAGGCAAAGTTTCATTGAAATCCATTCGTGAAACTTTCTCAGAAAATCAACGTCAATTTTAGCCCTTTTCTACGTGCACGTTAGAGTACTGTAACAGCAATACAAAAGAGGTTAGTCTACAAAACAGGAGGTAGGTTGCTCAGATGTTAGAAGCAGAGCAGGACCAGGAAAAGAGAAATTACCCTGAGTTTCATGAAAATACTGTCGTGCATTTGCTCAGAAAACGCAAATCAGTTGCTGCCTAACTGTGCGTACATTGGGAAAGCTCAATTAATGGAAATCCAAACAGTTTGTTATAGCAGAAGCACCGTGTATCGTGGAACCACCACATCTGCGGAGCATAGTGGGAATGAGGAGGGGAGATGACAGGCAAAGTTTCATTGGTATCCATTGGTGAAACTTTCTCAGAAAATCAACGAAAATTTCAGCCCTTTTCAATTTGCACGTTAGAGTACTGCAGCAGCAATACAAAAGAGGTTTGTCTACAAAACCAGAAGGAGGAGTGCTCAGATGTTGGAAGCAGAGCAGGAATGAGGAAAAGAGAAAATACGCCGAGTTTCATGAAAATTCAGTCGTGCATTTGCTCAGAAAACGCAATTCAGGTTCTGCCTAACACTGCATGCATAGGGAATTCTCCATTCATGGAAATTGAAACAGTTTGTTATAAAAGAAGCACCATGATTGGTGGAATCACCACATCTGTGGAGCAAAGTGGGAATGAGGAGGGGAGATGACAGGCAAACTTTCATTGAAATCCATTCGAGAAACTTTCTGAGAAAAGCAACTTCAATTTCACACTGCACGTTAGAGTAATGCAAGAGCAATACATAAAAGGGCTTTTTTAGAAAACCAGGAGTTAGAGTGCTCAGATGTTGGAAGCAGGGCAGCACTGAGGAAAAGAGAAATTACCGTGAGTTTCATGAAAATACTATCGTCATTTGGTCAAAACACGCAATTCAGTTGCTGACAAGTAGTGCTTGTATAGGGAAAGCTCAATTCATGGAAATCGAAACAGTTTGTTATAACAAGCACTGTGCATGGTGGAACCACCACATCTGCGGAGCAAAGTGGGAATGAGGAGGGGAGATGACAGGCAAAGTTTCATTGAAATCCATTCGTGAAACTTTCTCAGAAGCAACGTCAATTTTAGCCCTTTTCTACCTGCACATTAGAGTACTGCAACAGCAATATAAAATATTTTTGTGTAGAAAACGAGGAGGTAGAGTGCTCAGATGTTGGAAGCAGAGCAGGAATGAGGAAAAGAGAAAATACCCCGAGTTTCATGAAAATTAAGTCCTGCCTTTGCTCAGGAAAAGCAATTCAGTTGCTGCCTATATGTGCATGCATTGGAAAGCACAATTCATGGAAATCGAAACAGTTTGTTATAGCAGAAGCACCGTGCCTGGTGGAACCACCACATCTGCGGAGGAACGTGGGAATGAGGTGGGGAGATGATAGGCAAAGTTTCATTGGTATCCATTCGTGAAATTTCTCAGAAAAGCAACGTAATTGTCAGCACTTTTTAACTTGCACGTTAGAGTACTGCAACAGCAATACAAAAGTGGGTTGTCTAGAAAACCAGGAGGTAGAGTGCTAGATGTTGAGCGCAGAGGGAGAATGAGGAAAAGAGAAAATACGCCGAGTTTCATGAAAATGCAGTAGTGCATTTACTCAGAAAAAGCAATTAAGTGGCTGCCTAAATGTGCTTGCATTGGGAAAGCTTAATTCATGGAAATCGAAACAGTTTGTTATAGCAGAAGCACCGTGCATGGTAGAACCACCACATCTACGGAGCAAAGTGGGAATGAGGAGGAGAGATGACAGGCAAATTTTCATTGAAATCCATTGGTTAAACTTTCTCAGAAAATCAACGTCAATTTCAGCCCTTTTCAATCTGCACGTTAGAGTAATGCAACAGTTTTACAAGAGGTTTGTCTAGAAAAAGAGGAGGTAGGGTGCTCAGATGTTAGAAGCAGAGCAGGAACGAGGAAAATAGAAATTACCCTGAATTTCATGAAAATACTGTCGTGCATTTGCTCAGAAAACGCAATTCAGTTCCTTGCCTCAATGTGCGTGCATTTGGAATGCTCAATTAATGGAAATCCAAACAGTTTGTTATAGCAGAAGCACCGTGTATCGTGGAACCACCACATCTGCGGAGCATAGTGGGAATTCGGAGTGGAGATGACAGGCAAAGTTTCATTGGTATCCATTGGTGAAATTTTCTCAGAAAAGCAGCGTAAATTTCAGGACATTTCAACCCACACGTTAGAGTACTGTAACAGCAATACAAAAGAGATTTGACTAGAAAACCAGGTGGTAGAGTGCTCAGATGTTGGAAGTAGAGCAGGAAGAAGGAAAAGAGAAAATACCCCAAGTTTCATGAAAATTCAGTCGTGCCTTTGTCATAAAATGCAATTCAGTGGCTGCCTAACACTGAATGCATACGGAAAGCTAAATTCATGGAAATTGAAACAGTTTGTAATGGCAAAAGCACCATGCATGGTGGAACCACCATATCTGTGGAGCAAAGTGGGAATGAGGAGGGGAGATGACAGGCAAAGTTTCATTGAAATCCATTCGTGAACTTTCTCAGAAAAGCAAAGTCAATTTCAGGCCTTTTCAACCTGCACGTTAGAGTACTACAATAGCAATTCATCATGGGCTTGTTTAGAAAATTTGGAGGTAGATTGCTCAGATGTTGGGCGCAGAGTGAGAACGAGGAAAAGAGAAAACACCCCGAGTTTCATGAAAATTCAATCGTGTATTTGCTCAGAAAAGTCAATTTAGTTGCTGCCTAAATGTGCGTGCATTGGGAAAGCTTAATTCATGGAAATCGAAACAGTTTGTTATAGGAGAAGCACCGTGCATGGTGGAACCACCACATCTGCAGAGCAAAGTGGGAATGAGGAGGGGAGATGACAGGCAAAGTTTCATTGAAATCCATTTGAGTAACTTTCTCAGAAAAGCAACGTCAATTTCAGCCCTTTCAACCTGCACGTTAGAGTACTGCAACAGCAAAACAAAAGAGGTTTGTCTAGAAAACCTGGAGGTTGAGTGCTCAGATGTCGGAAGCAGAGGAGGAAAGAGGTAAAGAGAAAATACCCACAGTTTCATGAAAATTCAGTCGTTCCTTTGCTCAGAAAATGCAATTCAGTAGCTGCCTAAATGTGCGTGCATTGGGAAAGCTCAATTCATGGAAATCGAAACAGTTTGTTATAGCACAAGCACCGTTCATGGTGGAACCACCACATCTGTGAAGCAAAGTGGGAATGAGGAGGGAAGATGAGAGGCAAAGTTTCATTTAAATCCATTCGTGAAACTTTCTGAGAAAAGCAATTTCAATTGCAGTCGTTTTCACACTGCACGTTAGAGTACTGCAATAGCAATACATAAGGGACTTGGTTAAAAAACCTGGAGGTAGAGTGCTCAGATGTTGGAAGCAGAGCAGGAACGAGAAAAAGAGAAAATACCCTGAGTTTCATGAAAATTCAGTCGTGCATTTGCTCAGAAAACTCAATTAAGATTCTGCCTAACACTGAGTGCTTAGGGAAAGCTCAATTCATGGAAATTGAAACACTTTGTTATAACAGAAGCACCGTGCATGATGGAACCACCAAATCTGCGTAGCAAAGTGGGAATGAGGAGGGGATATGATAGGCAAATTTTCACTGAAACCCATTCGTGAAAGGTTCCTAGTAAAGCAACCTCATTTTCACATCTTTTAAACCTGCAAGTTTAGTAGTGCAACAGGAATACATAAGGGGCTTGTTTAGAAAACCTGGAGGTACAGTGCTCAGATGCTGGGAGCAGAGTGGGAACGAGGAAAAGAGAAAATACCCCGAGTTTCTTGAAAATTCAGTCTTGCATTTGCTCAGAAAACGTATTCAGTTGCTGTGTAAGAGTACATGCATAGGGAAAGCTCAATTCATGGAAATCGAAACAGTTTGTTATAATACAAGCACCATGTATGGTGGAACCACCGCATCTGTTGAGCAATGAGGGAATGAGGATGGTAGACGTTAGGCAAAGTTTCATTGAAATTGATTCGTGAAAGTTTCTCAGGAAAGCAACTTCATTTTCAGCTCTTTTCAACCTGCACGTTAGAGTAGTGCAATAGCAATACATAAGGACCTTGTATAGAAATCCTGGAGCTACAGTGCTCTGATGTTGGGAGCAGAGTCGGAACGTGTAAAAGAAAAAATACCCGAGTTTCATAAAAATTAAGTCGTGCATTTGCTCAGAAAACGCAAATCAGTTGCTGCCTAAAAGTGCGTGCATAGGGAAACCTCAATTCATGGACATTGAAACAGTTTCTTATAACAGAAGCACCGTGCATGGTGGAACCACCACATCTGGGTTGCAAAGTGGAAATGAGGATGCGATATGTTAGGCAAAGTTTCACTGAAATCCATTGGTGAAAGTTTCTTAGAAAAGCAACCTCATTTTCACATCATTTCCACCTGCAAGTTAGAGTAGTGAACAACAATACATAAGTGTCTTGAGTAGAAAACCTGGAGGTAGAATGCTCAGATGTTTGGAGCAGAGTTGGAAGGAGGAAAAAATAAAATATCCCGAGTTTCATGAAAATTCAGTAGTGCATTTGCTAATAAAACGCATAGGGATAGCTAAAATCGTGGAAATCGAAACAGTTTGTTATAACAGAAGCACCGTACATTGTGAAACCACCACATCTGTGGAGCAAAGTGGGGATGAGGAGGGGAGATGATAGGCAAACTTTCATTGAAATACATTCGTGAGAGTTTCTCAGAAGACCAACTTCAATGTTAGCCCTTTTCAACCTGCAAGTTACAGTACTGCAACAGAAATCCATAAGTGGCTTGTCTAGAAATCCTGAAGATACAGTGCTCAGATGTTGGGAGCAGAGTGGGAAGGAGGAAAAGAGAAAATGCCCCGAGTTTCATGAAAATTCAGTAGTGCATTTGCTAATAAAACGTAATTCAGTTCCTGCCTAAATGTGCTTGCATAGGGAATGCTCAATTCATGGAAATCGAAACAATTTGTTATACCAGAAGTACCGTGCATGGTGGAACCACCACATCTGTGGACCAAAGTGGGAATGAGGGGAAATGACAGGCAAAGTTTCAGTGAAATCCATTCTTGAAACTTTCTCAGAAAAGCAACATCAATTTCAGCCCTTTTCAAAATGCACGTTAGAGTACTGCAACAAAAATACATAAGGGACTTGTCTAGAAAAACTGGAGGTACAGTCTTCAGATGTTGAGAGCAGAGTGTGAACAAAGAAAAGAGAAAATACCCCGAGTTTCATGAAAATTCAATCGTGCATTTGCTCAGAATACGCAATTCAGTTGCTGATTAAAAAGGCATGCTATGGGAAAGATCAATTCATGGAAGTCAAAACAGTTAGTTATAACAGAAGGACCGTGCATGGTGGATCCACCACATCTGCGGAGCAAAGTGGGAATTAGGAGGGGAGATGATAGGCAAAGTTTCATTGAAATCCATTTGTGAAAGTTTCTCAGAAAATCAACTTCAATTTCACCCCTTTTCTCACTGCATGTTAGAGTACTGCAAAAGAAATGCATAAGGGACTTGTTTATAAATCCTGGAGGTACAGTGCTCAGATGTTGGCAGCAGAGTGGGAATGAGGAAAAGAGAAAATACCCCAAGTTTCATGAAAATTCAGTCGTGCATTTGCTCAGAAAATGCAATTCATTTTCTGCCTAACACTGCAAGTGTAGGGAAGGCTCAATTCATGGAAATCGAAACAGTTTGTTATAACAGAATCACCGTGCATGGTGGAACCACCACATCTGTGGAGCAATGTGGGAATGAGGAGGGGAGATGACAGGCAAAGTTTCATTGAAATCCATTCATGACACTTTCTCAGAAAAGCAAGTTCAATTTCATCCATATTCTACCTGCATGTTAGAGTACTGCAACATCAATACATAAGCAGCTCCTCAAGAAAACCTGGAGGTAGAGTGCTCAGATGCTGGGGGAAGTGTGGAAATAAGTGCCGGGGTCCAGCCCTAGCTGGAGTCCATGTGTTCCACACTGGTAAACATGCGAGGGAGACAGCGTTGAGGATGGATGGAGAATTAAAGACACAGACTCTAGTTCTGGTGCATTCAATCCCATTTTATACTGGGGTATGCTGGGTTTATATACATTTTTCTTCAGGCTATCATGGCAGTCTTGTGGTTAATATTAAGGAGGTTTCCAAAGCATAGGCAGAAATTGTTTTTAACAAGGAACTGAAAAATTATAAGAAAATAGTAACCTTACAGATTATCCGTACCTAATCACAATTATTTTAAGAATATCTAACTATGTCGATGAGCTAATACAATGTTTATTTCCTTAATATCTATATTCTATGTGACCTAAGACTATTCTTATTATTCTTGTGGTTAAAGCAATAGACAAGTAATCTCATGTAACCATCTCTACTAGGTTCATCTGGTTAATATCTAAATTACTGAGTTAAGGGCTACAGGAGGGCAGCGGTCGAAATGGTTTTCATGGCCAAGCTTTTTTACTGAATAGATTACCTTGTCTTATGTAGCTCTTTTTTTCCAAAACAGGGCATTGTGCATCAATGTTAATTATAGGGGTGACATATTCTTTGTAGGAAGTAAGTAAGGTTGTAAAACCTTATTCTTTTACCCCACCACCATCGTTAGAATTTAACCAGCCTATTGGAGACAAAGGCAGATCTATAACTATTTTCTCCAAGGGCTTTCAGGGACGCATTGCACTGTTGTAAAATTATTTTTAATTTTGTTAGTGGTAAGACCCATTGTTTTTCAGATTGTAGGTAATATTTTCTGGAATTAATGTTGTATTCCACTCATCCCCTCAAGCAATCTGTTCAAAATGAAATGAGTAATACATTATCAGAAAAACACAGCAGAAAAAACACCATGCTTCGGAGCAAAATATCTGGCAATTCCTTTTGGGAAGAGCCTTTGCAATCATCCTACAGAGGATCTTTTTCAAGCACTGGGTGGAATTCCGGATGCCCCCGCAAATGAGGAACAGAGAAAATACCCAGTTTCATGCAAATTCAGTCGTGCATTTGCTCAGTAAGCGCACATCGTTGTTGCCTAACACTGCGTGCATAGGAAAAGCTCAATTCATGAAAATCGAAAGAGTTTGTTATAACAGAAGCACCATGCATGGTGGAACCACCCGATCTGCAGAACAAAGTGAGAATCAGGAGTGGAAATGATAGGCAAAATTTCATTGAAATCCATTCATGAAACTTTCTCAGAAAAGCAACATCAATCTCAGGCCCATTCAAACTGCACGTTAGAATACTGCAAGAGCAATACATAAGTGGTTTCTCAAGGAAACCTGGAGAGAGAATACTGAGATGTTGGCGTAGAGTGGGAATGAGGAAAAGAGACATTACCAAGAGATTCATGGAAATCCAGTTGTATGTTTACTCAGAAAATGCAATTAAGTTGCATCATAAAACTGCATGCATAGGGAAAGCTCAATTCATAGAAATTGAAACAGTTTGCTATAACAGAAGCACCCTGCATGGTGGAACCACCCCACCTGCTGAGCAAAGTGGGAATGAGGAGGGGAGATGATAGGCAGAGTTTCACTGAAATACACTCGTGAAACTTTCTCAGAAAAGCAACTTCAAATTCAGCCCTATTCCAACTGCACGTTAGAGTACTGCAAAAGCAATACATAAGGGGCTACTCAAGGAAACCTGGAGATACAATGCTGAGATGATGAGGCAAAGGTGGGAATAAGGAAAAGAGAAAATCCCCAGGGTTTCATGGAAATACAGTCGTGCATTTGCTCAGAAAACACAATTCAGTTGCTGCCTAACACTGCGGGCCTAGGGGAAGCTCAATTTGTGGAAATCATAACAGTTTTTTATAACAGATGCACCGTGCATGGTGGAACCACCACATATGTGGAGGAAAGTGGAAAGGAGGAGGGGAGATGATAGGCAAAGTTTCATTGAAATCCATTCGTGACACTTTCTCAAAAAAGCATCTTCAATTTGAGCCATATTCAACCTGGACAGTAGAGTACTGCAACAGCAATACGTAAGGGGCTTGACTAGAAAACCTGGAGGTAAAGTGCTCAGATATTGTTGGCAGAATGCAAATGAGGGAAAGAGAAAATACCCACTTTCATGGAAATCCAGTCGTTCATTTGCTCAGAAAACGCAATTCAGTTTCTGCCTAACACTGCGTGCATAGGAAAAGATCAATTCATGGAAATTGAAACAGTTTGCTATAACAGAAGCACCATGCATGTTGGATCCACCCCATCTGCACAGCAAAGTTGGAATGAGGAGTGCAGATGGTAGGCAAAGTTTCATTAAAATCCATTCGTGAAAATTTCTCAGAAAACCAAGTTCAATTTCAGCCCTACTCAAACTGAACGTTAGAGTACTGCAACAGGAATACATAAGGGGATTGTGGAGAAAACCTTCAGGTAGAGTGCTTGATGTTGGGGGCATAGTGGGAAGAAGGAAAAGAGAAAATAACCAGAGTTTCATTGAAATTCAGTCGTGCATTTACTCAGTAAATGCCATTCAGGTGCTGCCTCACACTGCCTGCATAGGGAAAGCTCATTTCATGGAAATCAAAACAGTTTGTTATATCAGAAACACTGTGCATGGTGGAACCAATGCATCTGTGCAGCAAAGTGGAAATGATTAGTGGAGATGAAAGTCATTCATTGAAATCCACTCACGAATCTTTCTCAGAAAAGCAAATTCAATTTCAGCCCAATTCAATCAGCAATTTAGAGTCCTGAAAAGGCAATTCATAAGGGGCTTCTCAAGAAAACCTGAAGGTAGAGTGCTCAGATGTTGGGGATAGAGTGGGAAAAAGGAAAAGACTAAACACCCAGAGTTACATGGAAATTCATTCATGCATTTCCTAAGAAAAAAGAATTCAGTTGCTGACTAACACTGCGTGCACATGGAAAGTTCAATTCATGGAAATTGAAACAGTTTGTTATAACAGAAGCACCATGCATGGTGGATCTACCACATATGCGGAGCAAAGTGGGAATGAGGAGGGGAGATGATAAGCAAAGTTTCATTGAAACTCATTCTTGAAACTTTCTCAGAAAGGCAACTTCAATTTCAGCTCTATTCAACCTGATTCGTTAGAGTACTGCAACAGCAATACATAAGGGGCATGTCTAGAAAAGCTGAAGGTAGATCCTCAGATGTTGGGAGCAAAGTTGGAATGAGGAAGAGAAAATTCTGCGTGCATAGGGAAAGCTCAATTCATGGAAATCGAAACAGTTTGTTATAACAGAAGCACCATGCATGGTGGAATGACTACACCTGTGGACCAAAATGGGAATGATCAGGGGAGATGATAGGCAAAGTTTCATTGAAATCCATTCGTGAAACTTTCTGAGAGAGGCAACTTCAATTTCAGCCCTATTCAACCTGCAAGTTGGAGCACTGCAACAGCAATACATAAGAGGATTATCTAGAAAACCTGGAGGTTGAGTACTCAGATGTTGGGGGTAAAGTGGGAAAGAGGAAAGAGAAAACACCGAGAATTTCATGGAAATTCAGTGGTGGATTTCCTCAGAAAATGCAATTCAGTTGCTGCCTAACACTGCAAGGATAGGGAAAGCTCAATTCATGGAAATCGAAACAGTTTGCTACAACAGAAGCACCGTGCATGGTGGAACGACGACATCTGCAGAGCAAAGTTTGAATGACCAAGGGAGATGATAGGGAAAGTTTCATTGAACTACATTCGTGAAACCTTCTCAGAGAAGCAACTTCATTTTTAGTCCTCTTCAACCTGCACTTTAGAGTACTGCAAAAGCAATACATAAGGGACTTGCAGAGAAAACCTGGCAGTTGAGTGCTCAGATGATGGGGACAGAGTGGGAACGTAGAAAAGAGAAAATACCCAGAGTTTCATGGAAATTCGGTGGTGCATTTGCTCAGAAAACACAATTCAGTTTCTGACTAACACTGCATGCGTATGGAAAGGTCAATTAATGGAAAAAATTGAAACAGTTTGATAAAACAGAAGCGCCGTGTATGGTGGAATGACCACATCTGCGGAGGAAAGTGGGAATGAGGAGGGGAGATGATAGGCAAAGTTACATTGAAATACATTCCTGAAACTTTCTCAGAAAAGCAACTTCAATTTCAGCCCTATCAACCTGCATGTTAGAGTACTGCAACAGTAATACATATGGGACTTGTGGAGAATACCTTGAGGTAGAAAGCTCAGATGTTGGTGGCAGAGTGTGATGACAACAAGAGAAAATACCCAGAGTTTCATGGAAATCCAGTTGTGCATTTGCTCATAAAACGCAATTCAGTTTCTGCCTAAAACTGCATGCATAGAGAACGCTCAATTCATGGAAATCGAAAGAGATTGTTATAACAGAAGCACTGTGCACGGTGGAATGACCACAACATCGGATCAAAGTGGGAATGAGGAGGGAAGATGATAGGCAAACATTCACAGCGATCCATTCATGAATCTTTCTCAGAAAAGCAACTTCAATTTCAGCGCTATTCAACCTGCACATTAGAGTACTGCAACAGCAACACACAAGAGGCTTCTCAAGAAAACCTGGAGATCATGTGCACAGATGATTGGGGAAAAGTGGGACTGAGGAACAGAGAAAGTACCCAAGGTTCATGGAAATTCAATCCTGCATTAGCTCAGAAAAAGTGATTCAGATGTTGACTAACACTGTGTGCTTAGGGAGTGCTCAATTTGTAGAAATTGAAACAGTTTGTTATAACAGAGGCACCATAGATGGTGGAACCACCACATCTGCGGAGCAAAGTGGGAATGAGGAGAGGAGATGATAGGCAAAGTTTTATTGAAAACCTTTCGTGAAACTTTCTCAGAAAAGCAACCTCCATTTCAGCCCTATTCAACCTGTACATTAGAGTACTGCAACTGCAATACAAAAGGGACTTCTCAAGAAAACCTGGAGGTAGAGTGCTCAGATGCTGGGGGAAGTATGGGAATGAGGAAAAGAGAAAATTCCCAAAGTTTCAGAGAAGTCCAGTCATGCATTTGCTCAGAAAAACGCATTTCAGTTGCTGACTAACACTCCGTGCATAGGAAAAGCTCAATTCATGGAAATTGAAACTGTTATAACAGAAGCACCATTCCTGGTGGAATGACTACAGTCATGGAGCAAAGTGGGAATGACCAGGGGAAATGACAGGCAAAGTTTCATTGAAATCCATTCCTGAAACTTTCTCAGAAAACAAACTTCAATTTCAGCCCTATTCAACCTGCACGTTAGAGTACTGCAGCAGCAATATATAAGGGGCTTGTGGAGAAAACCTGGAGGTTGAGTGCTCAGATGTTGGGAGCATAGTGGAAAAGAGGAAAAGAGAAAATACCCAGAGTTTCATCAAAATTCAATCGTGCATTTACTCAGAAAATGCAATTTAGTTGCTGCCTAACACTGCTTGCATAGGGAAAGCTCAATTCATGGATATTGAAACAGTTTGTTATAACAGAAGCACCAAGCATAGTCGAACCATCACACCTGCGAGCCAATTGGGAATTGGCAACTTCAATTTCAGCTCTATTCAACCTGCACGTTAGAGTACTGCAACAGTAATACATAAGGAGCATGTCTAGAAAAGCCAAAGGTAGATCCTCAGATGTTGGGAGCAAAGTTGGAATGAGGAAAAGAGAAAATTCTGTGTGCATAGGGAAAGCTCAATTCATGGAAATCGAAACAGTTTGTTATAAGAGAAGCACCGTGCATGGTGGAACGACTACATCTGCGGACCAAAGTGGGAATGACCAGGGAGATGATAGGCAAAGTTTCACTGAAATCCATTCGTGAATCTTACTAGAGAAGCAACTTCAATTTCAGCCCATTCAACCTGCTCGTTAGAGTACTGCAACAACAATACACAAGGAACTTGTGGAGAAAACCTGGAGATAGGGTGCTCACATGTTGGTGGAAAAGTGAGACAGAGGAACAGAGAAAGTATCCAGACTTTCATGGAAATTCCAACGTGGATTAGCTCAGAAAAGAAATTCAGTTTTTGACTAACACCGCATGCATAGGGAGAGCTCAATTCGTGGAAATTGAAACAGTTTGTTATAAGAGAAGCACCATGCATGGTGGAACCACCACATCTGCAGAGAAAAGTGGAAATGAGGAGCGGAGATGTTCGGCAAAGTTTCATTGAAATCCATTTGTGAAACTTTCTCAGAAAAACACCTTCAATGTCAGCCCTACTCAAACTGCACTTTAGAGTACTGCAACAGCAATACACATGGAGATACAGTGCTGAGATGTTGGCGGCAGAGTGGGAACGAGGGAAGAGAAAATACCCAGAGTTTCATGAAAATTCAGTCGTGCATTTGCTCAGAAATCTCAATTAATTTGCAGCCTAAAACTGCGTGCATAGGGAAAGCTCTTCATGGTAATCGAACCAGTTTTTTATAAGAGAAGCACCGTGCATGGTGGAACGACCACACCTGTGGAAATAAGTGGGAATAAGAAGGGGAGATGATAGGCAAAGTTTCATTGAAATCCATTCATGAAACTTTCTCAGAAAAGCAACCTCAATTTCAGCCCTATTCAACCTGTACTTTAGAGTACTGCAACAGCAATATGTAAGGGGCTTCTCAAGAAAAACTGGAGGTAGAGTGCTCAGAGCTGGGGGAAGAGTGAGAATGAGGAAAAGAGAAAATACCCCAGAGTTTCATAGAAATACAGTAGTGCATTTGCTCAGAAAATGTAAAACAGTTGCTGCCTAAAACTGCGTGCACAGGGAAAGCTCAATTCATGGAATTTGAAACAGTTTGTTATAACAGAAGCACAGTGCATGGTGGAATGACCACATCTTCAGAGCAAAGTTGGAATAAGAAGTGGAGATGATAGGCAAAATCTCAATGAAATCCATTCGTAAAACTTTCTCAGAAAAAGACTTCAATTTCAGCCCTCTTCCACCTCCACCTTAGAGTATTGCAAGAGCAATATGTACGGGGTTTGTATAGAAAACCTGGAGGTTGAGTTCTCGGATGTTGGGGGCACAGTGGCAACGAGGAAGAGAGAAAATACCCAGAGTTTCATGGAAATTCAGATGTTCTTTCGCTCAGAAAATGCAATTAAGTTGCTGCCTAACACTGCGTGCAGAGGGAAATTAAATTTATGGAAATCGAAAAAGTTGGTTATAAGAGAAGCACCGTGAAGGTTGGAACCACCCCATCTGCAGAGCAAAATGGAAATGAAGAGAGAAGATGACAGGAAAAGTTTCATTGAAATCCATTCATGAAAGGTTCTCAGAAAAGCAACTTCAATTTCTGCTCCATTCAACGTGTACGTTAGAGTAATGCAACAGCAATACATAAGGGGCTTGTCTAGAAAACCTGAACGTAAAGTGTTCAGATGTTGGAGGAAGTGTGGGAATGAGGAAAAGATAAAATTGCCACAGATGATTGGAAATACAATTGTGCATTTGCTCAGAACATGCAGTTCAGTTGCTTCCTAACATTAGTGCATAGGGAAAGCTCAATTCATGCAAATCGAAATAGTTTTTCATAACAGAAGCACCATGCACGGTGGAATGACCACATCTGTGGAGCAAAGTGGGAATGAGGAGGGGAGATGATTGGCAAAGTTTCATTGAAATCCATTTGTGAAAATTTCTCAAAAATGCAACTTCAATTTCAGCCCTATTCAACCTGCGCGTTAGAGTACTCCAACAGCAATACACAAGGGGCTTCTCTAGAAAACATTGAGGTAGAGTGCTCAGATTTAGAGGGTAGAGTGGGCATGAGGAAAAGAGAAAACACCTAGGGTTTCAGGGAAATCCAGTCGTGCATTTCCTCAGAAAACGCAATTCAGTTGCTGCCTACCATTGTGTGCAGAGGGAAAGCTCAATTTATGGAAATCGAAACAGTTAATTAAAACAGAAGAACCATGCATGGTGGAACCACCTCATCTGTGGATCATAGTGGGAATGAGGAGGGAGGATGATAGGCAATGTTTCATTGAAATCCATTCGTGAAACTCTCAGAAAAACAACTTCAATTTCAGTCCTATTCAACATGAACGTTAGAGTTCTGCAACAGCAATACATAAGGGGATGTAGAGAAAACCTTGAGGTAGAGTTCTCAGATGTTGGGGACAGAGTGGGAAAGAGAAAAAGAGAAAATACCCAGAGTTTCATGGATATCTAGTTGTACATTTGCTCATAAAATGCAATTCATTTGCTGACTTACACTGCATGCCTAGGGAAAGTTCAGTACATGGAATTCAAAAAAGTTTGCTATAAGAGAAGGAACGTGCATCGTGGAATCACCCCATCTTCTGAGAAAAGTGGGAATGAGGAGGAGAGATGATAGGCAAAGTTTCATTGAAATCCATTAGTTAAACTTTCTCAGAAAAGGAACTTCAATTTCAGCCCTATTCAACCTGAACATTAGAGTGCAGCAACAGCAATACATAAGGGGTTTGACTAGAAAACTTGGAGGTAAAGTGCTCAATTGCTGGAGTCAGAATGGGAATGAGGAAAAGAGAAAATACCCAGAGTTTCATGGAAATTCAGTCCTGCATTTGCTCAGAAAATGCAATTCAGATATTGCCTACCAATGTGTGCATAGGGAAAGCTCAATTCAAGGAAATTGAAACAGTTGTTATAACAGAGGCACCATGTATGGTGGAACCACCACATGTCCGGAGCAAAGATGGAACGAGGAGCGAGATGATAGGCAAAGTTTCATTTAAATCCATTCGTGAAACTTTCTCTGAAAAGCAACTTCAATTTCAGTCCTCTTCAACCTGCATGTTAGAGTACTGCTATAGCAATACATAAGGGGCTTGTGGAGAAAACCCTGAGGTAGAGTGCTCAGATTTTGGGGGCATAGTGGGAAGTATGAAAAGAGATAATCCCCAGAGTTTCATCCAAATCCAGTCATGCATTGGCTCAGAAAATGCCATGCAGTTGCTGCCTAACACTGTGTGCATAGGGAAAGATCAATTCATGGAAATTGAAACAGTTTGTTATATCAGAAGCACGTGCATAGTGGAACCACCCCATCTGCATACCGAAGTGGGAATGAGGAGTGGAAATGAAGGGCAAAGTTTCAATGAAATCCATTCGTGAAACTTTATCAGAAAAGCAAATTCAATTTCAACCCTATTCAACCTGTACGTTAGAATACTGCAACAGCAATACATAAGGGGCTTGTCTAGAAAACCTGGAGGTAAAGAGCACAGATGTTGTGGTCAGATGTGGGAATGAAGAAGGGAGATGATAGGCAGAGTTTCATTGAAATCCATTCGTGAATCTTTCTCAGAAAAGCAACTTCAATTTCAGCCCCATTCATCCTGATGTTAGAGTTCTGCAACAGCAATACATAAGTGGCTTGACTAGAAAACTTAGAGGTAGAGTGCCCAGATTTTGGGGGAATGTGGGAAAGAGGAAAAGAGAAAATACCCAAGTTTCATGGAAATCCAATCGTGCATTTGCTCAGAAAAACCACTTCATTCTTAATGAATGAAGTGGTTCATACTTCTCCAACTATAGGAAGCAATGTTGAAGAAATAGTTATAAAGAATACTCATTTTCTTATGTGGGATATTGGTGGTCAAGAGTCACTGCGATCATCTTGGAACACATATTACTCAAACACAGAGTTCATCTTTCTTGTTGTTGATAGCATCGACAGGGAATGACTAGCTATTACAAAAGAAGAGTTATACAGAATGTTAGCTCATGAGGATTTAAGGAAGGCTGCAGTCCTTATCTTTGCAAATAAACAGGATATGAAAAGGTGTATGACAGCGGCTGAAATCTCTAAATACCTCACCCTCAGTTAAATTAAGGATCATCCATGGCACATTCAGTCCTGCTGTGCTTTAACAGGAGAAGGGTTATGCCAAGGTCTAGAGTGGATGACTTCCCGGATTGGCGTGAGATAACTTTTTAGCTTGAAAGAGACTGCTCTATTTATTCTATGACATGAACGTATTTCCTAGTACCTTTGGCTGCTGAGGCAGCAGCATGTTTAATTTATAAAAACACAAACCTCTATGAGTAACACTTTAATCAAGTGCAGCTGAACTGGAACATAAAAAATTTTTTCTTAACTTTTTTTAAATGCACTAATCTTCAGTTGGATGAACATAATGTATAACTGTTTTCAGCAACAGAACTCTTCTGACTGCTTATTCTAATTATTCAGTGACTGCCTTGTAAAAATGTTTGTCATATGTTTAATGTTTTCAGATGTATTGTTATAACCTTTACGACCAATTTCTTTCCATTCATGACAACCACTCCCTTCTCCCAGGTTTGACAGAGTTTTAGTGGAAAATATCAGGTACTACTTCCAAATTTTTCCAACACTTTAAACATTTAGGCTCTCTATAAATCATTTATCTCTTTGACAGAATTTATTCTAAAGAAATAAATCTGCCTAGAAGATACATGTAAGAAAGATTAAACATCATGAATATTTGCCTTTAAACTTCCCTCACATATTGCATTTCATGGAATAATTGTAAATTGCTATTAGCATGGAAATTAATTAGACTGTTAATTTATGTAAAGGAATTGAGTTCACTTTTCTGGATACAACATTTGGTAAAAACTAATCCAGGTAAAATATTTATTTGAAAGCCTGGCGTGTATGGTAAATATTATTAGGTTAATCCAGTATTTTAGGAATGTCACATAATTCACTGTATATATAATAATCAGAAGTTATTAAAGCATTACCACCACTAAAATTAAAATATGACATCTGAATCTATTTTAGTATAAATTTTCAATCAACTCTATCATCAACAAAATTTCACCTATTAATTGAAGAGACATCACATCTGCTTTCAACAGTAGCTAAAGCAAAAGTATGAACGGTCTTTTTTCTCTCTTGAAATTTGATATAGTGTCTGTCATAGCATTTTGCCACCAGCATAATATTAAAAAACAATGGGACTTTCTTTAAATATTTTTTAGAATGTTGTAGGGAGTAGCCTTAAAACAGTTGCCATCTTTGAGTGAAATATACTTCATGTCCTAAAATCTTATAGGAAGCTGCTAAACTTAATCCTAGCTTTTATAGTATTACTGCAATACCCAAAGTTAATATTCTCAACAACATATAAATTCAAATCAAAGTGAAGGAAAAGTCATAATCTGTCATAAATTTATTTATTGGATCACATTAAAAAGTTTTTGAGGCAGTTGTCTAATACCTAAATCTAAGCATTGCATGTCTTAAATTAAAATGGAGGACAGGAATTTTAATTTCAATTTTTTAAAATTTCAAATGTGTGATTTTGCTCTAAAGAAAGGTATAGAATATGTACTTAGAGAATAATATTTCATTCTTGCAGTATTTTCTTTTGGATCAAAAATAAGATTCAATGTTCATAAGAATATCAATATCTGTTTAAAAGTGGTATTTTAATTTTAATATTGTATTTGTAAATTTAAATTTTGCCATTTTCAGGTATACTTAGTTTACTATTTTAAGATGTATTAATTTAGTTAAATTTGGTAACACTTTTCTGATTTGTTTAGTGGTAGCATGACCTTGAATAGAAAAAATGGCCAGGACAAAGCTTTCTGGACTTTGAAAAATAGTTAACTTTATTTTGAAGCATTTAATTAATGATTCTATACCAAGTAGTGGTTTACTTTAGTTTAGTTTTTAATATAACCCATAATCAAGAACATGTGCAAAAAGCAGATATAAATCAATACAGATGCTTTGTGGTCTATGTATGTGTGTGTGTGTGTGAGAGAGAGAGAGAGAGAGAAGATGATGGAGGGAGATGGTAATTAAGATATATCATTTACCTAAAGCACACTTTGCCTGAATTTCTACTTGGTTTTATTGTTTACCATAAGTACTAAGGGTAATTCTCAAGTCTATCCTGAGAAAAAGTGTATTTAGTACTACAGTATTCTTCTTATGAAATAAGAAATCTGCCTTCTTGTATTCAATAAGATTGACTGGCTCAGTTTTATTCTATCAGATTACATGGTTATTTTTTATATTACCACATCAGCATTATATTTAAAGTGTTTTTAATAGTCGATTGTATTTTGTCAAACAGCTATACTAGTAGAGTCTCAGATTTACTATTTAATTTTCTAAATAATTTTTAAAAGCCATTTTGTTATTTTTTGATTAGAAGTGATTTATGTTAGTTGTTTGTTGAAAATGAAGTCATCATTCAAGTAGATTTTGTGCTAATGATTTGGGAAAGTTCAATTAGGAAGTTCATACAAGACTTTTTAAAAGGTTTCACCAGATCTTTCTTGTCAAAATGGTATGAAAACTGAGCATCCTTTACTACAAGAGAATGTCTTAACCTAAGCAAGTATTTAATACTGAAGCATTGATTTTATTCATTGTAAATCAGCCAACAGATATTATTTGAAAAATGTAAATTTGTGATTAGTGCTTTTCTTATTTTGAGATAAGTTCTTAATTTTGTACTATACCTGTTCTTTGGAAGTCTGATTAGCAGTTAATTAGTTCAACAAGGGAATAATCTGAGTTTTACCCTCTCTGTCAGATCCACATATTGCCTAGCAAAGTTTCTAGTATGTGAAAAGCAAGAAACCCAACTCACATTACCTTCAGGAGATTATTCTGCATTTTATTTTTAATTGGAGGATAAAGAATTTAAAGTTTTATTTTGTTGTTGTTATTTGAGTTGTAGATGGACACAATACCTTTATTTTTAATTTATTTATGTGGGACTGAGGATCAAACCCAGTGCCTCACACATGTTAGACCAACACTCTACCACTGAGCCCCAGCCCCAACCCCAAAGAATTTAAATTTGAGGCAAAATCTTCTTATTATGTTAAGATTAAAAATGTACTTGCCTTTGCAAGTTCAAATGTGGCATATTTTTAATTCTGACATTTTGTACTCTTTGTCTTTAAATTCATCATGCTTATTTGAGACTAATTTGAGAACTCTTAGAATTAACTGTCCTTATAAGGGAATATACTGAATGTTGTTAATGTAATTTAATTTCTTAAAACCTGAAATATTAATATATACACATATGAAATCTATTGAAAACTGAATATTAAATATGTAATTTTTGCTTTTAGATATTTGTGTTAGTATGTTTAAAGGTATATTCTATAGTCATTAGAGGAAAGTTAATACAAGGTTTTCATTGCTGAAAATTTTTAAATGTCACTACCCCTATAACCACAATCATTTTGATTAAGCATAATTTAACTTCCAGTATCTATAGAATAAAGAGATAATAATTATTTTCCTATGGAAGCTGTGAGAAATATAGGTAATGCCATTAACAATAGCCTCTAAAGAGCCATGGAATGCTCAAAAGCAAAGAAAATTTTGAAGAAAACAATGAAAGCTTTTTTGGTTTTTTAGAAGTTAGGAGAAATTATAGGTGAAATTGTTTCTGAATTGCACTCATTTAATTCATTAATGTGTAAAACATACTTTACGGAAATGTACTGGCACTATACCCATAGATGTATAAGTTTTATTGACATTTCTCTTGGAAGATCAACTTTTATGAGTCTTAATTTTTTATCTATGGCTTTGGAACCAAAGAACTTTGTATCAAATTTCAATTCCAAAACATTCTGTCAGGGTAAAGTCCCTTCAAGATACAGCACAGTATCCTGTATCTAGTAGAACATTGTACTGGCTATCTAAAGTAGTAGATCTGAATCTATTATTTATATTTTTTAAAGCCTCAAATAGGGAAGTCCATGTAGTATGAAATTATAGTCATTCATTATTTGATTACTACCCCCCATTGTCACTTCATTTATTATATAAATACAAACAAGTAGGAAAATAAAGTACCAAATAATAAGTACTATTCAAACTTAAATTGAATTAATGACTAATGATAATGCAAAAGAGAAAACAAGCCATATCACATAAGAAAGGGTAGTATGCTGCTTATAAAACATCAGTGTATGTTGGAAATACCTTCTGGAAAATTTATCTTGCTCATTTTCCTGGCTTTAATTGGATGGAAGTAGTTCAGTTTATTGCCTATAAATGCTACCCCAAACTACAGTTCCGTTTGACTTTTTAGTTTTGAAAGTATACCATAGCCAGATGTCATTATTTTACAAGTGTCTGCATAAATTTGAAACTTATAGTCAAGGTTAGGTTTTTTAGTAGTGTCTAATCTTTACTCATTGAAAATGACTGTGAAGACTGAAACCCAAAAACCAGACTCCTCCTCAAAAAATGTATATTTTAAGAATTTTTTGTAACCAAAGCTCTTTTAGAGAAGGTCAATGTGAAAAATATGTTCAACTACATTTTAAATTTAGGGGGAAAAATGTATTCAGGTGGTCTAAAGTCAGCTTTAAATGTATGTGCTTTGAAGAATTGTTTGGGAAATGTTAATTTGAATTCTTACAGTATACTTTTGGAAACAAATTCAGAATGTTTGCAATTAAAGGTAAAATCTTCAAAGTGATATTAGATAAGAAAATGCAAATAGAAGAATGAATTTCTCCCCCTCTTCTCATTTAAGGCACTTACAATTACTAGAAAGTATATTGTATTTTACTATAGAACTAGTTAATGTATATTTTTGATGTCACCAGAAAATATTGAAGACTGATTAGGTTTACAGATTTTGGAACTGTGATCACATATAGGCATCTTTTGCTCCCTCCTACCCACCTGCCTTAATCAGTAATCTTAGTGTTCTCCTGAAAATGCAAAAATAATAAAATGTGCTGTGCATAGCTTTTAGAATAGAAAACAAAGTTCTAACTGGGCTCAGTGGCACATGCCTGCAGTTGCAGCAGCTAGGGAAGCTGAGGCAGGAGGTTCATAAATTCAAGGTCAGCCAGGAACTTAGTAAGGCCCTAAGTGACTTAGCAAGACCATCTCCGAATAAAAAATAAAAAGGTGCTGAGTATATTGCTCAGTGGTAATGTGCCCCTGGGTTCAGTCCCCAGTAACAAAAAAAAAAAAAAAAAAAAAAGGAAAGAAAGTAAAGAATAGTTCTGAAAGAATGGAAATGTTCTCTTGCAAAAGCTTGTAAAATTTTAATTAAAAAGTTACCTCATTTTTCAAATCACAAGGTGCTTTGCTCAAGTTTGTGGGATGTTACACCATCCCATATATACCCCCTTCACCCAAACTGTATTTGAAATATGCAAAATTTACAACTAAGGAATTGCATTCCTTGGAGATTTTTGTTTTATTCTTAATTATTTACCACCAGCAGGACTAACACAATATATCAGATTCACATATGATTTTCATTAAAGCAAATGAGCCAATGCTTATTCAATGTTTGTTTAGTTAAATAGAATAAGGGAAAGGAAAAATCCCTTAATTTGATTGGATGTAGTATACTGCGAATATATTTCCATCAATATTGGTTAAAATAGCAAGTGACTATCATTAGATCTCAATTGTGTATGATTTCTTTGCACATTTTATTCCTACTCATAAAAGACTATAATCATTTCAATCTTACATTTTCCCTCAGAAAATTCAGGGACTTTGAAACCCCTATTTTATTCTCCTGGAGTAAACTTTCAGTATGGGTTGTGAAATTTTTTTTTTTTTTATTTTTTTACGTTTACATAGGGTAATGATGTTTCTTTTTTTTTCCGTTCCCCCCCACCCCTCCCACCCTTTTCCCTTTATACAGTCCTTCTTTCCTTCATTCTTACCGCTCTCCTTAGCCTAACTCTAAACCTAACCCTAAACCTAATGCTAACCCCTCCCACCCCCATTATATGTCCTCATCCGCTTATCAGCGAGATCATTCGTCCTTTAGTTTTTTGAGATTGGCTTATCTCACTTAGCATGATATTCTCCAATTTCGACCATTTGCCTACAAATGCCATAATTTTATCATTCTTCATTGCGGAGTAATATTCCATTGTATAAATATGCCACAGTTTCTTTATCCATTCATCAACTTTTTAATTTTGATTTTAAAGAAGTTTAGCTGCTGTTTCATTGAAAGTGTGAAATGATGGTTATTTTTTCCCAGTTATTGGATAGTTTCAAACTTTGCCATGTTCATCTGTTCCACAGAGCATAGTTTGCCTTGCTCTTGCACTTATTCTGATCAGAGTATAATGATTATAATTACGCATAATATAAATTGGTGCTTTAGAGCATTAAAAAGGAAGCATTAACTCCTGTATTCAATATACTTCTTGCCTCAGAATGTACAACTACATTAAAATGTGTATATTTGTTTTTATGTTCATTTCCTAAAATTTAAATAATATCCATCAAGGTTCAAGCTTTCCGCAAAAGCTCTAACAGTATATCTTAGCTAATCAGCTTGGGTCAAATACAAATGGTATTATAAGGTCAAAATTGTGAGTCATATCTCTCTGTGGATCCACTGCTGTAGTTCAGAGGAAAGGAAAAGTGTCTTTGACACCACAAACTGTTCTGAACCCTAACCAAGCAACTGAAATGTGGGCCATTGGTTCAAGATTATAAGCATTAACCAAGAAAATGGCAAAGCTAATTAATGATTCACATCATTACTTACTGCAAATGGTTCAAAGCATGTTCTTCTGATGGTGGGTTGTTTAAAAGACATGTTTTTGTCATTTTAGTACTTCATTACTATGGAGAAATGCATTTAATATGTTAAGTTCAGGTGGCTGGTTCTCATGATTTTATTTCTACAATTATGTTATAATGAGTTGCTTGCATGCCTACTTATCCAAGTAAAAGGATGTTGCTTGCTCTGGAATGTTCATCTTTTAGACAGGTTTTGGGTCATTTGCAATCATGGTGCAATATAGTGTAACATTCATTTGTTTTCAGTCACCAGTTTTATTTTTGTCATAATAAATAATTACTTTTTCAATTAAAAAAAAAGAAAATGCAATTCAGTTGCTGCCTACCACTGTGTGCATAGGGAAAGCTCAATTCATGGAAATCGAAACAGTTTGTTACAAAGGAAGCACCATGCATGTTGAAATCACCACATCTGTGAAGCAAAGTGGGAATGAAGAGGTGAGATCATAGGCAAAGTTTTATTGAAATCCATTCCTGAAACTTTCTCAGAAGCAACTTCAATTTCAGCCCATTCAACCTGCATGTTAGAGTACTGCGACAGCAATACATAAAGGGCTTATGGAGAAAACCTTGAGGTAGAGTGCTCAGATGTTGGTGGCAGAGTGTGAATGATGATAAGAGAAAATACCCAGAGTTTCATGGAAATCCAGTCGTGTATTTGCTCAGAAAACACAACTCAGTTTCTGCCTCACACTGTGTGCATAGGGAAAGCTCAATTCATGGAAATCAAAACAGTTTGTTATAACAAAAGCACCGTGCATGGTGGAATGACTACATCTTCAGACTAAAGTGGGAATGAGGGGGAAGATGATAGGCAAACTTTCACTGAAATCCATTCGTGAAACTCTCTCAGAAAAGCAACGTCAATTTCAGCCCTATTCAACCTGCACGTTAGAGTACTGCAACAGCAATACATAAGGGGCTTCTCAAGAGAACCTACAGGTAGAGTGCTCAGATGTTGGGGGAAGAGTGGGAATAAGGATAAGAGAAAATACCCAGAGTTTCATGGAAACTCAGTCGTGAAATTGCTCAGAAAATGCAATTTAGTTGTTGCCTAACACTGTGTGCATAGGGAAAGTTCAATTCGTGGAAATTGAAACAGTTTCTAATAACAGAAGCACTGTGCATGTAGGAATGACCACATCTGTGGCGCAACTTGGGAATGAGGAAGGGAGATGATAGGCCAAGTTTCATTGAAATCCATTCATGAATCTTACTCAGAAAAGCAACTTCAATTTCAACCCTATTCAACCTGTATGGTAGAGTACTGCAACAGCAATACATAGGGGCCTTCTCGAGAAAACCTGGAGGTAGAGTGCTCAGATATTGGGGGAAGAGTGAGAATGAGGAAAAGAGCAAATACCCAGAGTTTCATGGAAATCCAATTGGCAATTGCTCAGGAAAGGCAATTCAGGTGCTGCCTAACACTGCGAGCATAGGGAAAGCTCAATTCATGGAAATCAAAACAGTTTGTTATAGCAGAATCACCATGCATTGTGGAACCACCGCATCTGTGGAGCAAAGTGGGAATGAGGAGGGGAGGTGAGAGGCAAAGTTTCAATGAAATCCATTCATGAAACTTTCTCAGAAAAGCAACTTCAGTGCTCCAAATCCCGGAGCCAGCGCGGTATGCTCTGGCCTGCAAGTTGATTCAGGGTCCAGGACAGGGCATCCAGAGACTTCCCCAAGCTGCCTGGCCCTTTCTGGCGGGAGGTGCCTTTCAAGGCTATCTTCTTGGAGCAGACCGCCCAGTGAGAGCCTTTCTACACAGAGCCAGTCACAAATCCCTGAGTCAACGGAGAGCTTCGACCTGCAAGCAGCCTCTGGTATCAGGGCAGGAGAGTCAGAGACTTCTTCAGGCAGCCCTGCACTCCAGCCACAGACTTTTTCCATGGGTCAATCCAAGATGGCAGACTAGTGGGTGACTGCATCTCCAGTCCCTCCAGAACCCAGGATTCAAAAAGGGGAGGCATTGAGAGACTCGGACTAAAATAGAGCCACAGGTTAATCTCCCCCACCAGTTAAAGCTTGGCCTGGACAGCAGGCCCAGATATATGTGGCTTATCGGAGCAGGGTAGGGCAGCTAGAGTCTTCCTCAGGCAGCCCTGAGCACTCCAGCAGTGGGCACCTCCCACAAGGCCAACTTCTCCAACTTCTCGGAGCAGTCCCCCCAGTGAGAGCCTTTCTGATCAGAACCAGCTCTAAGTCCCAGAGCCAGCGCAGTGTGCTCCGACCCACAGGCGGCTTCAGGGACTAGGACAGTGAAGCCAGGGACTTCACCAAGCAGCCCGGCCCCCTCCAACTGAAGGCCGGGAGTGATACACTGGAAATCCACAGAGACACTACATGCCAATAGAGGAAATCTGCAATATCTCAGGGTCCCACTGATATCTGACCAATATGAGAAAGCAAGGGAAGAAAATGTCCCAAACAAACATAGACACTGTATCAATAAAACCCAATGAAAGCACAACAGACGAAATGTCAGAAAGGGACTTCAGAATGTACATAATTAAAACAATCAGGGAAGCAAATGAGGAGATGAAAGAGCAAATGCAGGCATTGAAGGAGGAGGTGAAAGAGCAAATGCAGGCATTAAATGATCACACCAATCAACAGTTAAAAGACCAAATACGGGAAGCAAGAGATCATTTCAATAAAGAGTTAGAGATACTGAAAAAAGAAAAAAAAAAAACAGAAATCCTTGAAATGAAGGAAACAATAAACGAAGTTAAAAACTCCATAGAAAGCATAACCAATAAGATAGAACACCTGGAACACAGAACCTCAGACATTGAAGAAAAAATATTTAATCTTGAAAACAAAGTTGGCTAAACAGAGAAGATGGTAAGAAATCATGAACACAATCCACAAGGATTATGGGATATCATGAAAAGGCCAAATTTAAGAATTATTGGGATTGAGGAAGGCTTGAGAAATAAACCAAAGGAATGAAAAATCTATTCAATGAAATAATATCAGAAAATTTCCCAATTCTGAAGGACGAAATGGAAAACCAAGTACAAGAGGCTTATAGGACTCCAAATATACAAAACTACCACAGACCCAAACCAAGGCACATTATTATGAAAATACCTAACATAAAAAATAAAGACAGAATTTTAAAGGCCGCGAGAGAAAAGAATCAAATTACATTCAGAGGGAAACCAATAAGAATATCAGCAGATTTTTCAATCCAGACTCTAAAAGCTATAAGGGCCTGGAACAACATTTACCAAGTCCTGAAAAAAAAAAACGGATGCCAATCAAGAATTTTATATCCAGCAAAACTTACTTTCAGATTTGACAATGAAATAAGATCATTCCATGATAAGCAAAAGCTAAAGGAATTTACAAAAAGAAAGTCGGATTTATAGAACATACTCAGCAAAATATTCCATGAGGAAGAGATGAAAAACAATGATGCAAATCAGCAACGGGAGGAACTAGCCTAAAGAAATAGCCAAATAAAGGAGAAACCAAATCATGTCAAAAAACAAAAATGAGTCAAATGACTGGGAATACAAATCATATCACAATAATAACCCTGAATGTTAATGGCCTGAACTCATCAATCAAAAGACATAGACTGGCAGATTGGATTAAAATAAAAATCCAACAATATGCTGCCTGCAATAGACTCATATCATAGAAAGAAATACCCATAGACTAAAGGTGAAAGGATGTGAAAAAACATACCATGCACATGGACACAGCAAAAAAGCTGGAATATCCATCCTCATTTGAGATAATGTGGACTTCAAGCCAAAACTAGTCAGAAGGGATAAAGAAGTACATTATATGCTGCTTAAGGGAAGCATAAATCAGCAAGACATAACAATCATAAATATCTATGCCCCGAACATTGGCTCATCCATGTACGTCAAACAAATCCTTCTCAATTCCGGAAATCAAATAGACCACAACACAATAATACTAGGCGATTTTAACACACCCCTCTCACCATCTGGATAGATCTCCCAAACAAAAATTGAATAAAGAAACCATATATCTCAATAACACAATCAACAATTTAGACTTAACGGATATATATAGAATATACCATCCAACAAAGAATGAATACACTTTCTTCTCAGCAGCACATGGATCCTTCTCCAAAATAGACCATATTTTATGCCACAAAGATACTTTAGCAAATACAAGAAGATAGAGATATTACCTTGTACTCTATCAGATCATAATGGATTGAAATTAGAAATAAATGACAGAATAAAAAACAGAAACGTCTCCAATACCTGGAGATTAAATAATACACTATTATATGATGAATGGATAACAGAAGTCATCAGGAGGGAAATAACTATATTCTTAGAAGTAAATGAGAACAAAGACACATCATATCAAAATCTCTGGGACACTATGAAAGCAGTACTTAGAGGAAGATTTAATTCATGGGGCGTATTCAACAACAGAAGTAGAAGTCAACAAATAAACGACTTAACACTACAGCTCAAAGCCCGAGAAAAAGAAGAAAACACCAACACCAAAAGTAATAGAAGACAGGAAATAGTTAAAATCAGAGCCGAAATCAATGACTTGAAACAAAAGAAACAATCGGAAAAATTAACAAAATAAGTACTTGGTTCTTTGAAAAAAATAAACAAAATTGATAAACCCTTAGCCACACTAAGAGAAAGAGGGAGAAAACTGAAATTACTAAAATTCGGAATGAACAAGAAAATATCACAACAGACACGAGTGAAATACAAAACATAATTAGAAGCTATTTTGAAAATCTATACTCCAACAAAACAGAAAACCTTGAAGACATCAACAAGTTTTTAGAGACATATGAATTACCTAAACTGAACGAAGAGGACAAACACAACTTAAATAAACCAATTTCAAGCAATAAAATAGAAGAGGTCATCAAAAGCCTACCAACAAAGAAAAGTCTGGGACCAGATGGGTTCTCAGCTGCGTTCTACAAAACCTTTAAAGAAGAGCTCATTCCAATACTCCTCAAAGTATTCCATGACATAGAAGAGGAGGGAACACTCCTAAATTCATTCTGTGAAGCCAATATCACCCTGATACCTAAACCAGACAGAGACACATCGAGGAAAGAAAACTTCAGAACAATATCCTTAATGAACATCGACGCAAAAATTCTCAACAAATTATTAGCAAATCGCATGCAAAAATATATTAAAAAGATAGTACACCACGATCAAGTGTGTTTTATCCCAGGGATGCAAGGTTGGTTCAACATCCAGAAATCAATAAATGTCATTCACCATATCAACAGACTTAAAGTTAAGAATCTCATGATTAGTTCAATAGATGCTGAAAAAGCATTCAATAAAATACAGCATTCCTTTATTACTCAAAAGACTAGAAAAAATTGGGGTAGTGGGAACATTCCTTAACATTATAAAGGCCATCTATGCTACCCCATGGCCAATATCATTCTAAATGGTGAAAAACTGAAAGCGTTCTCCCTAAAAACTGGAACAAGGCAGGGATGCCCTCTTTCACCACTTCTATTCAGTATCGTCCTTGAAACTCTAGCCAGCGCAATTAGACAGACCAAAGAAATTAAAGGGATACGAATAGGAAAAAAAGAACTCAAACTATCCCTTTTCGCTGATGAAATGATTATATATTTAGAGGAAGCCGGAAATTCCACCAGAAAACTTTTAGAACTCATAAGTGAATTCAGTAGAGTAGCAGGTTACAAGATCAATGCTCATAAATCCAATGCATTTTTATACATAAGTGATGAATCTTCAGAAACAGAAATTAGGAAATCTACTCCATTCACAATAGCATCGAAAAAAATAAAATACTTGGGAATCAATCTCACAAAAGAGGTGAAAGACCCCTACAATGAGAACTACAGAACACTAAAGAAAGAAATTAAAGAAAACCTTAGAAGATGGAAATATCTCCCATGTTCATGGATAGGCAGAATTAATATTGTCAAAATGGCTATACTACCTAATGTGCTATACAAATTCAATGCAATTCCAATTAAAATCCCAATGATGTAGAAATAGAGCAAGCAATTATGAAATTCATCTGGAAGAAGAAAAAAACCAGAATCACTAAAGCAATCCTCAGTAGAAAGAGCAAAGCAGGGGGTATCACAATACCAGAGCTTCAACTCTATTACAAAGCAATAGTAACAAAAACGGCATGGTATTGGTACCAAAATAGACAGGGTTATCAATGGTACAGAGTAGAGGACATGGACACAAACCCAAATAAATACAATTTTCTCATACTAGACAAAGGGGTCAAAAATATGCTGTCAGAATTATCAGCCAGGAGGGGGGGGGAAGGGGCGCTGCTGCTTATTGTAAAGGTCAGAATGTTCTCAGAATGAGAACTTCTTGGTCCCTGACATTTCCCCCTTTCTTATATAAAATTATTGACCATTTTTTGATAGCCATATTTTAAGGGGGTGATAGAGGTTATGTGGCGAGATGGGGGCACAGCTTGCCTGAACAGGTATAGGGCTGGAGTGACAATCCCTCGGGAACTGCGCCTGTCTTAGGTTGTCCGTGGCAGAGCAACATCCTTACCCGTCATTGGATAATGAGGCTCTGGCCCTCATTTCCTGTCTTAGGTTGGTATGAGCTCTCATGAATCTTACCCATCATTGGCTGTCCAGTTCAGCTCACAGGGGTGATGGTCTTTTAAGATCACCATCACGATCCATCATCTCCAGTCAATGGTAATGAACCTGAATAGGTTTCGCCTGTATAGCCTCAATTTGAGCTTTAAGAAAAGCCATGATCTTGTTGAATATCAAAGGACCTATAGATACAATAAGCAGCAAGCAAAGGAGGGGACCTAGGAAGGGAAGGAGATAGGGAAGGAGTCCACTGAATCCAGTCCATAGTGGATTATCAGCCAGTGCTTGTCGGCGTTTTTCTAAGTCTTCCTGCAACTGTTTGATCTTGTCCTTAACAATTCCTGACTTGTTGGCATAGAAACAGCATTTTTCCTGCAAAGCCAGACAAATGCCTCCCTGTTTGGCAGTTAGAAGGTCTAAACCTCTCCTATTTTGTAGGACCACTTCTGCTAAGGAATCCACCTGATCTTGAAGATCTTGTATGGTACTTGAGAGTATCTGTACATCAGAAATCAATTGTCTGGATAATTTTGTATATTGAGTAGGAGAGACCCCCAAACCAGCAGTACCTGAGGCCACTGCTGTAGTTATTCCAAGTCCTGCAAGTAAAGGGATAAAGGTGACAGCACGTTTAGCTCGTCCTGCAATGTGATCAATTGTTGGTATAGGAACAGGCTCATCTCCTGGAATAATATCTACATCTGGGAGCAAGGCAGCTGAGACACATAGTCCAGTCCAGTTGGCTGGCAGTTGAGTGAAAGCCTTATTACCTCCACAGACAAATACGGTACCATTAGGGGGGCACAATGGCTGTAAAAATTTGAATGTCTCAGAGCAATCACTAAATGTCATAATCCCTACATTTAAATCCCAGGTATTATTATAGCCAGGTGAGTAAAAGCAAGTAGTATTGGAAAATGTGAATGGCTGTACCAAAAATGGTGGAGTCGGTAGACAATTTTTACTGGTAAATTGGACCATGGTGTATTAGGATAGGTTACATTTCCAGCAATTTTTCTAGTAGGGGTAGCAGCTGAGTCATTTCTATAATCAATTGGAATAGCTAATGGAGCGGGATATCCTAACTGCAAGCAAAGCCAACAATCTGCAGTCAAGGGAGAATTAGACCGATTAAGCAAGGCATAAGTGGCTTCAAGAATATCGTAAGTGGCAGGGTCTATCTCAGGTAATGCTAGTGGGTTGTATAAGAGACTAGGATGCAGTTCCTCGTACATCCATTGAATTTTCTCATAGACTTGTTTGGCTCTATTAGAATCTTGGGGGCCTCCTCCATCAGATACATGTAGGGGGGCTATAGTAGACCAACAAACTGTTTGCCCTACTAAGTCTGCAGGACATGATGCAACACTTAATTTTCCAGGGGTATTAGACCAATCCCCTCCAGTTGATCCTGTATGGGACCTTAACAAGGTGGTAGTAAAATAGATTTTACCCCCTGAGGAACAGGTTTGAGCGGAGGAGTAACAAGAACTATGGAAGGAAGTGTGAAAGGTTGTGCAAGAACAGGCTGACCACGTGGCTTCACCTTACGAGTATTGAGGGGTCTTGGGCCAGTTTGTGTTAACTCCGTGCCCAAGGCCAGTGAGCGAAGCTCGGCATCAAGGGCTTTTAGTTCTTTTAAAAGTTGGATTTGTTCCCGCCTATGTTGGAGAGACCCGCATAAAGGGGTTAGATTAGGCAAGGGAAGTGGGGAAAAAATGTCTGGGGGGGCAGTAGGTCCCTGAAGGGCCGGAGCACGAAAGGCAGGGGGTGTATAAGTGGGAAGTGGATTTTTAAGAGGTGGCAGGTCTGGAGAATGGTGTTGAGCCGCTGCCCCCTCCAGGGTAGCCTCCTCCTCTGGGGTCACGTCATCATAGGGATTTAAAACCGGATAAATCTTAGGGGGACTTTTAGGGGACTTTTTTGGTAAGGTGGGGTCTGGGAGGTTCCCGGGGTCTGGGAGGGTCCCAGGGTCCTGAGAAGGCTGAGTAGGGGGCATATGAATACTAACCGAAGGGCATGCCGATGGGGGGTGAGAGGTGGATTGCATTGCCTGCTCCCCAATCTTTACAAGTTTTAAAGTACCACTGTCAAAGGGTGAGCTTTTAAGAATCTCATTAATTAAATTCCAATAAGAAAAGGCAGTGACAGGCACCTTTTGAGGACCAAAAGTCTCATAATAATCTTTGAGGCAGTATCCTACTCTGAGCCACCTTTTACCATCAATTGACCCCTCGAGGGGAAACCAAGGGCACAAATCCTCTATGTATGAAAAGAATGATCTTAAATCCTTTTTCTTAACACGCGCTCCCCGAGTCTTGAGGGCCTCCTCGAGACCCGTCAGAAACAAATCATGTGACGAAACTGCTTGTCCCATGGTGCGTCACTCACCTTGCGCTGGCCTCACTCTCCTCCTGGATCTGACTCCCGGTCGCGTCTACCGAGGCGATCCCGAATCCCGCTTGGCCAAGTCTTCCCCAGAGGGCAGCGTTCGCTTCTCAAACAAAGGCTCGGGCCAACCATGTTGGGCGCCAACTGTCAGAATTATCAGCCAGGAGGGGGGGGAAAGGGGCACTGCTGCTTATTGTAAAGGTCAGAATGTTCTCAGAATGAGAACTTCTTGGTCCCTGACAATATGCAATGGGGAAAAGATAGGCTCTTCAACAAATGGAGCTGGGAAAACTGGAAACCATATGCAACAGAATGAAAATGAACCCCTATCTCTCACCCTACACAAAACTCAACTCAAAATGGATCAAGCACCATGGAATAAGACCAGAGACTCTGAATCTTATAGAAGAAAAAGTAGGTCCAAACCTTCAACTTGTTGACTTAGGAGCAGACTTCCTTAACAGGACTCCCATAGCACAAGAAACAAAAGCAAGAATCAACAACTGGGATAGATTCAAACTAAAAAGCTTTCTCTCAGCAAAGGAAACTATCAGTAATGTGAAGAGAAAGCCTACAGAGTGGGAGAATATCTTTGCCAATCATACTTCAGATAGAGTGCTAATTTCCAGAAACTAAAGAACTCAAAAAACACTACACCAAGAATACAAAAAATCCAATCAACAAATGGGCTAAGGAAATGAACAGACACTTCACAGAAGAAGATATACAAGCAATCAACAGATATATGAAAAAATGTTTAACATCTCTAGTAATAAGAGAAATGCAAATCAAAACTACCCTAAGATTTCATCTCACCCCAATTAGAATGGTGATTATCAAGAACACAAGCAACAATAGGTGTTGGCCAGGATGTGTGGAAAAAGGTACACTTAAACATTGGTGGTGGGGTTGCAAATGAGTGCAGCTACTCTGGAAAGCAGTATAGAGATTCCTCAGAAGCTTGAAATGGAACCACTATTTGACCCAGCTATCCCACTCCTTGGCCTATAGCCAAAGGATTTAAAATCAGCATACTAAAGAGATACAGTCACATCAATGTACATTGCTGCTAAATTCACCGTAGCAAGATTGTGGAACCAACCTAGATGCCCTTCAGTTCATGAATAGATAAAGAAACTGTGGCATATATATACAATGGAATATTACTCCACAATGAAGAATGATAAAATTATGGCATTTACAGACAAAAGGAGGAAATTGGAGAATATCATGCTAATTGAGATAAGCCAATCTCAAAAAACTAAAGGACAAATGATCTCACTGATAAGTGGATGAGGACATATAATGGGGAGTGGGAGGTGTAAGCATTAGGGTTAGTGTTAGGTTTCAGGATAGGGATAAGCAGGGTGGAAGAATGGAGGAAAGAAGGACTGTATAGAGGGAAAAGAGGGGTGGGGGTGAAGGGGAAAAAATAATGAATCAAACATCATTGCCCTATGTACATTTATGATTACACAAATGGTATACCTTGACTCCATGTACAAATAGAGAAACAACATGTAACTCATTTATTTACAATAAAAAAAAGAAAAGCAACTTCAATTTCAGCCCTATTCAACCTGCACGTTAGAGTACTGCAACAGCAATATGTAAGGGGCTCGTCTAGAAAACCTGGAGGTAGAGTGCTTAGATGTTGGGAGAAGAGTGGGGATGAGGAAAAGATTAAATACCCAGAGTTTCATGGACATCCAGTCGCACATTTGTTCAGAAAATGCAATTCAGTTGCTGCCTAACACTGCGTGCTTATGGAAACCTCAATTCATGGAAATCAAAACAGTTTGTTATAACAGAAGCACGAAGCATGGTAGAACCACCACATCTGTGGAGCAAAGTGGGAATAGGAGAGGATATGATACGGAAAGTTTCATTGAAATCCATTCATGAAACTTTCTCAGAAAAGCAACTTCAATTTCAGCTCTATTCAACCTGCTTGTTAGAGTACTGCAACAGCAATACATAAGGAGCTTCTCAAGAAAACCTGGAGGTAGAGTGCTGAGATGTTGGTGGAAGAGTGGGAATGAGGAAAACAGAAAATACTAAGAAGTATCATGGAAATCCAATCGTAGAATTGCTCAGAAAAAGCAATTCACTTGCTACCTAACGCTGTGTGCATAGGAAAAGCTCAATTCATGGAAATTGAAACAGTTTGTTCTAACAGAATCACATGCACGGTGAGACCACAACACTGCAGAGTGGGAAAGAGAAGGGGAGATGACAGGCAAAGTTTCATTGTAATCCATCAGGGAACTTTATCAGAAAAGCAACTTCAATTTCTGCCCTGTTCAACATGTACATTAAAGTACTGCAAGAGCAATACTAAGGGGCCTGTCTAGAAAACGTGGAGATACAGTGCTCAGATGTTGGGGAAAAAATGGGAGTGAGGAAAAGAGAAAATACCAGGAGTTTCGTTGAAATTCAGTCGTGTATTTGCTCAGAAAGCACAATTCAGTTTCTTCCTAACCCTGCAAACATAGAGAAAGCTCAATTCATGGAAATCGAAAGAGTTTGTTATAACAAAAGCACTGTGCATGGTGGAACCACCACATCTGCCAAGCAAAGTGGGAATGAAGAGTGGAGATGATAAGCAAAGTTTCATTGAAATGCATTCGTTAAACTTTCTCAGAAAAGCAACTTCAATTTCAGCCCTATTCAAACTGCAAGTTAGAGTACTGCAACAGCAATACATAAGGGGCCTGACTAGAAAACCTGAAGGTAAAGTGCTCAGGTGTGGTGGCAGAATGGGAACGAGGAATAGAGAAAATACCCAAAGTTTCATGGAAAATCAGTCGTGCATTTCCTAGAAAACGCAATTCATTTGCTGCCTAACACTGTGTGCATAGAGAAAGCTCAATTCATGGAAATTGAAACAGTTTGTAATAACAGAAGCACCGTGCATGTAGGAATTTCCACATCTGTGGTGCAATGTGAGAATGAGGAGGGGAGATGATAGGCCAAGTTTCATTGAAATCAATTCATGAAACTTTCTCAGAAAAGCAACTTCAATTTTAGCCCTATTCAACCTGCATGTTAGAGTACTGCAACAGCAATACATAAGGGGCTTCTTAAGGCAACCTGGAGGTAGAGTTCTCAGATGTTGGTGGAAAGTTGGGAATGAGGAACAGAGAAAACACCCAGGGTTTCATGGAAATCCAATGGTGCAATTGCTCAGAAAACACAATTAGTTGCTGCCTACCACTGCATGCATAAGGAAAGCTAAATTCATGTAATTTGAAACACTTTCATATAACAGAAAAACCGTGCATGGTGGAACCACCTCACCTGTGGAGCAAAGTATTAATGAGGAGGGAGAATGATAGGCACAGTTTCATTGAAATCCATTTGGGGAACTTTCTCAGAAAACAAGATCCATTTCAGGCTTATTCAATCTGCACCATAGAGTACTGCAACAGCAATACATAAGGGCTTCACAAGAAAATGGAGGTAGATGCTCAGATGATGGGGAAGTGTGGGAATGAGAAAAAGAGAAAATACCCAGAGTTTCATGGAAATCCAATAGTGCAATTGGTCCCAAAATGCAATTTAATTGCTGCCTACCACTGCGAACATAGGGAAAGCTCAATTCATGGAAGTCGAAACAGTTTGTTATAACAGAATCACCATGCAAGGTGGAACCACCACTCCTGCGGAGCAAAGTGGGAATGAGAAAGCGAGATGATAGTCAAAGTTTCATTAAGATCCATTCATAAAGCTTTCTCAGAACAGCAACTTCAATTTCAGCACTATTCAACCTGAACCTTAGAGTACTGCAACACCAATACTTAATGGGTTTGTCTAGAAAACCTGGATGTAGAGTGCTCAGATGTTGGGGGCAGAGTGTGAATGGAGAAAAGTGAAAATACCCAGTGTTTAATGGAAATTCAGTCGTGGACTTTTCAGAAAACGCAATTCAGTTACTGCCTAACACTGCATGCACAGGGAATGCTCAATTCATGGAAATTGAAACAGTTTGTTATAACACAATCACTGTGCATGATGGAATCACCGCATCTGTGGAGAAAAGTGGGAATGAGGAGGGAGGAAGATAGGCACAATTTCATTGATATCCATTCGTGAAACTTTCTCAGAAAAGCAACTTCAATTTCAACTCTATTCAAACTGCACGTTAGAGTACTGCAACAGCAATACGAAAGGGGCTTCTCAGGAAAACCTGTAGGTAGTGTGCTCAGATGCTGGGGGAAGAGTGGGAATGAGAAAAAGACAAAATATCAGAGTTTCATGGAAATCAAAAGGTGCAAATCACCAGAAAATGCAATTTAGTTGCTGCCTAACACTGCCTGCATAAGGAAAGAACAATTTATAGAAATCCAAAAATTTTGATATAACAGAATCACCATGCTTGGTGAAACCACCACAACTGTGGAGTAAAGTGGGAATGAGGAGGGGAGATGATAGGTAAAGTTTCATTGTAGTCCATTCTTGAAACATTCTCTGAAAAACAACTTCAATTTCAGTCTTATTCAACCTGCACGTTAGAGTACTGCAACAGCAATACATAAAGACCTTGTCTAGAAAACCTGGAAATGGAGTGCTCAGATGTTGGGGGCAGAGTGGGAATGCGGAAAAGAGAAAATACCGAGAGTTTCATGGAAATTCAGTCTTGCATTAATTAGACAATCAATTCAGTTACTGCCAAACACTGTATGCATAGGGAAAGGTCAATTCGTGGAAATCAAAACAGTTTCTTATAAGAGAAGCTCCATGCATGGTGGAACCACCACATCTGCAGAGCACAGTGTTAATGAGGAGGGAGGATAATAACAGTTTCATTGAATACCATTCGTTAAACTTTCTCCAAAAAGCAACTTCAATTTCAGCCTTATTCAACCTGCATGTTCGAGTACTGCAACATCAATACATAAAAAGCTTGTCTAGAAATCCTGAAGGTAGAGTTCTCAGATGTTAGGGGAAGAGTGGGAATGAGGAAAAGAGAAAATAACCAGAGCTTCATGGTAATTGAGTCGTGCATTTGCTCAGTACATGCAATTAAATTGCTGCTTAACACAGCGTGCTGAGGGAAAGCTCAATTCACGGAAATCAAAAGAGTTTGATATAACAGAATCACCGTGCATGGTGGAACCACCACTGCTGCGGAGGAAACTGGGAATGAGGAGGGGAGACAATAAGCAAAGTTTCAGTGAAATCCATTTGTGAAACTTTCTCAGAAAAACAACTTCAATATCAATACATAGTGTGCTCAGATGCTGGGAAAGAGTGGGAATGAGGAAAAGAGAAAATACTCAGAGTTTCATGGGAGTCAAATGGTGAAAATCCTCAGTAAAAGCAATTTAGTTGCTGCCTAACACTGCATGCCTAGGGAAAGCTCAATTCACGGAAGTAGAAACAGTTTCCTACAACAGAATCACCGTGCATGGTGGAGCAACCTATCTGCGGTGGAAAGTGGGAATGAGGAGGGGAGATGATAAGCAATGTTTCTTTGAAATCCATTCGTGAAACATTCTCAGAAAAGCAACTTCAATTTCAGCCATATCAACCTGAACATTAGAGTACTGCAACAGGAATACATATGGTGTTTGTCTAGAACACCTGGTGGTAGAGTGCTCAGATGTTTGGGGCGAGTGGGAAGGAGGAAAAGAGAAAATACCCAGAATTTCATGGAAAGTCAGTCAAGCATTTACTCAGAAAACGCAATTAAGTTACTGCCTAACACTGCGTGCATAGGGAAAGCTCAATTCTTGGAAATCAAAAGAGATTCTTACAACAGAAGCACTGTGCATTGTGGTACCACCACTTATGTGGAGCAAAATGGCAATGAGGACGGGAGATGATAGGCAAATTTTCATTGAAATCCACCAGGTAACTTTCTCAAAAAAGAAACTTCAATGTCAGCCTTATTCAACCTGCACGTTAGAATACTGCAACAGCAATACATAAGGTGCTTCACTAGAAAACCTGGAGGCAGAGTGCTCAGATGTTTGGGGAAGAGTGGGCATGATGAAAACAGAAAGTACACAGAGTTTCATGGAAATCTAATCGGGCAATTGCTCTGAAAATGCAATTCAGTTGCTGCCTAACACTGTGTCCATAGGGAAAGCTCAATTCATGGAAATCAAAAGAGTTTCTTATAAGAGAAGCACCATGCATGGTGGAACCACCACATCTGCAGAGCAAAGTGTTAATGAGGAGGGAGGATGATAGGCACAGTTTCATTGAAATTCATTTGTGAAAGATCCTCAGAAAAGCAACTTCAATTTTAGCCTTATTCAACCTGCATGTTAGAGTACTGCAACAGCATAAATACATAAAAGGCTTGTCTAGAACACCTGGAGGTAGAGTGATCAGATGTTTGGGGAAGAGAGGAAATGAGGAAAAAGAGAAAACACCCAGAGTTTAATGGAAATGGAGTCGTGCATTTGCTCAGAAAATGCAATTCAGTTGCTGCCTATCACAGCGTGCTTAGGGAAACTCAGTTCATGGAAATCGAGAGTTTGTTATAACAGAAGCACTGTGCATTGTGGAAACACCACATCTGCGGAGGAAAATGGGAATGAGGAAGTGAGATGATAGGCAAAATTTCATTGAAATCCATTCATGAAACTTTTTCAGAAAAGCAACATCAATTTCAGCACTATTCAAACTGAACCTTAAAGTACTGCAACAGCAATACATAATGGACTTGTCTAGAAAATCTGTAATTAGAGTGCTCAGATGTTGGGGGCAGAGTGGGAACAAGAAAAAAAGAAAATACCTATCGTTTCTTGGAAATTCAGTCTTGCATTTTCTCAGAAAATGCAATTCGGTTACTGCCTAACACTGCATGCATAGGGAAAGCTCAATTCATTGAAATCAAAAGAGTTTCTTAAAACAGAAGCACCGTGCATGGTGGAACCACCTCATCTGCGGAGCAAAGTGTTAATGAGGAGGGAGGATGATAGGCAGTTTCATTGAAATCCATTCGTGAAAGATCCTCAGAAAATCAACTTCAATTTCAGCCTTATTCAACCTGCACCTTAGAGTAATGGAAGTGAAATACATAAAAGGCTGGTCTAGAAAACCTTGAGGTAGAGTACTCAGATGTTGGAGGAAGAGTGGGAATGAGGAAAAGAGAAAATACCCAGAGTTTCTTAGAAATCCAGTCATGCGTTTGTTCAGAAAACTCTATTCAGTTGCTGCATAATTCTGTGTGCACTGGTAAACCTCAATTCGTGGAAATCGAAACAGTTTGGTATAACGGAAGCACCATGCACGCTGGAACCACCACATCTGCGGAGCAAAGTGGGAATGAGGAGGGGAGATGATAGGCAAGGTTTCATTGAAATCCATTCGTGAAACTTTCTCAGAATAGCAACTTCAATTTTAATCCTTTTCAACATGCACGTTAGAGTACTGCAACAGCAATACATAAGGTGCTTCGCAAGAAAACCTGGAGGTAGAGTGCTTAGATGTTGGTGGAAGAGTGGGAATGAGGAAAACACAAAATACACAGAGTTTCATGGAAATCAAATCGTGCAATTGCTAGAAAACACAATTCAGTGGCTGCCTAACTCTGTGTGCATGGGGAAATCTCAATTCATGGAAATCGAAACAGTGTGTTTAACAGACTCACCATGCATGGTGGAACCACCACATTTGTGGGAATGAGGATGGAAGATGATAGGAAACGTTTCATTGAAATCCATTCGTGAAACTTTCTCAGAAAAGCAACTTCAATTTCAGCCCTATCCAACCTGCAGGTTACAGTACTGCAACAGCAAATCATAAGGGGCTTCTCTAGAAAAACTGGAGGTAGAGTGCTCAGATGTTGGGGGCAGAGTGGTAATGAGGGAAAGAGAAA
Source organism: Sciurus carolinensis (assembly GCF_902686445.1). NCBI lineage: Eukaryota > Metazoa > Chordata > Mammalia > Rodentia > Sciuridae > Sciurus > Sciurus carolinensis. The sequence goes on from NC_062222.1 coordinate 38,254,033, forward strand.
ATACCCAGAGTTTCATGGAAATCCAAAAGTTCAATTGCTCAGAAAACGCAATTTAGTTGCTGCCTAAAGCTGCGTGCATAGGGAAAGCTCAATTCATGGAAATCGAAAGACTTTGTTATAACCGAATCACCTAGCATGGTGGAATCACCACATCTGTGGAGCAAAGTGGGAATGAGAAGGGGACATGAAAGGCCAAATTTCATTGAAATCCATTCGTGAAACTTTCTCAGAAAAGCAACTTAAATTTCAGCCATATTCAACCTGCACGTTAGAGCACTGAAAGAGCAATACATAAGGGGCTTGTCTAGAAAACGTGGAGGTAGGGGTGGGCCAAGATGGCGGACTAGAGGGCGGCTGCATTTCACGTTGCTCCAGGATGCAAGATTCAAAAGAGGAGATAGTGAGAGACTTGGGACCAACTCAAAGCTGCTGGTGAGTCTCTCCTGTTGGGGAGGCGTCCCGGATGGGGTGGTAGCCCCAGAACGCAGGGAATTTGTGAAGTGGAGTTGCTTGGCGAGACGCCCCTCCCCCCACTGGAGCGGTAAACACAGACAACTGGGATCATCATAGAAGAGGCGGCTCAGCACAGCGCTTGGATTCGAGCAACCACTGGGGCTCTGGGCGTCTGCCTGAGGAGGAGCTGTGTGGCGAGCTGTTTAGACCCAAAACGACCGCTTCTAAACACTGGGGGGTTGCCCGGAGGAAGAGGAGAAGCACGGCGGGTCGCTTGGTCTAGGAGTGACTGCATCAGAGCCACAGGCGATTACCAGAGGAGGAGCTGCGTGGCCAGGTGTTTGAACTCAGAGCAAGTGCTCCTGAACACCGGGGTACTGCCCAGAGGAAGAGGAGGAGCGCCGCGGGATGCTTGGTCTAGGAGTGACTGCATCAGAGCCACAGGCAGTTGCCAGAGGAGGAGCTGCGTGGTGAACTGTTTGAACTCAGAGCGAGCGCTCCTGAACACAGGGAGGTTGCCTGGAGGAAGAGGAGGAGCGTGGCGGTTGCTTGACCTAGGAGTGACTGCATCAGAGCCACAGGCAGTTGCCAGAGGAGGAGCTGCGTGGCGAGCTGTTTGAACTCTGAACAACTGCTCCAGAACACTGGTGGCCTGCCTGGAGGAGGAGAGTGGTGGGACACTTGGTCTAGGAGTGACTGCATCAGAGCCACAGGTGGTTGCCAGAGGAGGAGGTGAGTGGTGAGTTGATTGGAATAAAAGTGACCGCTCCTGAACACCGGTGGCCTGCCTGGAGGAGGAGCGTGGTGGGTCACTTGGTCTTGGAGCCACCAAACCTGAACACCCGGGGGGCTACCCCAAGGAGGAGGAGGAGGAACAGGACGGGTCACTTGGACTTGGAGTGACTGCCTAGGGCTATGGGTGGTTGGCGGGAGGAGGAGACCAGAAGTAAGTTGTTTGGACTCCTAGTGCCTGTGTCAGAAACCGGGTGGCTGTCTGGAGGAGGAGGTGTGTGGCAGGTCTCTGGGTCTCGGAGCTATTGTATGGGGCTCCAGGTGGTGCCTCAGAGGAGGGGCTGCATAGCCAGGCAATTGGTGCAGAGCAGGGTCCCAGGAGCTAGGTGGCTTCTTGCTGGAAGAGCCGCACAGAGACACGCCTAGGGGCGGAGCGAAGTTTCCAGGGCGGCGGGCAGATTCTCTGGGAGAGGCAACCTAAGGAAACTTGCCTGCGAAGGGTGAGGCTCCCAGGCCCAGGACGTAGGTCCGGGCCCCTGGGATCGTTGCAGAGGAAGACAGACCAGCCCAGGTGGTAGGTGTAGATTGAGGGGAACCTCTAGGAGGGCAACTGACCAGTGAGACGTACCCACCGAGTGAGTCTTCCCGGCGGGGGGAGGTTTTCCCACAGGGACGGTAAAACCAGAGACAGAGGCACAAACAGGCCTTGCCTCAGCCCACAGTCTAGTTCCCCATTGGATGACCATTGGTCAACAAGTGGAGGCACCTCTGCCCACTAGCAGGGAATATACACCACCTGAGGGTCACCACCCCTAGAGAGGCAGCTTCTTCGTGGAGCTCTGCATTATCAACCTCCTCCAAGACTTCAGGCTACTGAAGGATAAGAGGGGATATACTAGCAATCTTCAGGGACATTATAAGTCGATAGAGGAAATCTGCAATATCTTAATGACCCACTGATTCCTGAACAATATGAGAAAACAAGGGAAGAAAATGCCCCAAACACATCTAGATGTTACATCAATAAAATCCAACGACAGCATGGCAGAAGAAATGACAGAAAGGGAGTTCAGAATGTACATAATTAAAATGATTAGGGAAGCAAACGATGAGATGAAAGAGCAAATGCAGGCATTGAACGATCGCACCAATCGACAGTTAACAGAGCAAATTCAGGAAGCAAAAGATCATTTCAATAAAGAGTTAGAGATATTGAAAAAAAACCAAACAGAAATCCTTGAAATGAAGGAAACAATAAACCAAATTAAGAACTCCATAGAAAGCATAACCAATAGGATAGAACAGCTGGAAGACAGAACTTCAGATATTGAAGACAAAATATTTAACCTCGAAAACAAAGTTGAACAAACAGAGAAGATGGTGAGAAATCATGAACAGAATCTCCAAGAACTATGGGATATCATGAAAAGGCCAAATTTGAGAATTATTGGGATTGAGGAAGGCTTAGAGAAACAAACCAAAGGAATGAACAATCTATTTGAAGAAATAATATCAGAAAATTTCCCAAATCTGAAGAATGAAATGGAAAATCAAGTCCAAGAGGCTTACAGGACTCCAAATACACAAAATTACAACAGACCCACACCAAGGCACATTACAATGAAAATACCTAACATACAAAATAAAGACAGAATTTTAAAGGCTGTGAGAGAAAAGAACCAAATCACATTCAGGGGGAAGCCAATACGGATATCAGCAGATTTTTCAATCCAGACCCTAAAAGTTAGAAGGACCTGGAACAACATTTTTCAAGCTCTGAAAGAAAATGGATGCCAACCAAGAATCTTATACCCAGTAAAACTTACCTTCAAATTTGACGAGGAAATAAAATCATTCCATGATAAACAAAAGCTAAAAGAATTTACAAAAAGAAAGCCAGCATTACAGAACATTCTCAGCAAAATATTTCATGAGGAAGAGATAAAAAACAAAGAAGAAAATCAGCAAAGGGAGGAATTATCCTAAAGGAACTGTCAAATAAAGGAGGAACCAAGATGTGTCAAAAATTTTAAGTATGAACCAAATGACTGGGAATACAAATCATATCTCAATAATAACCCTGAATGTTAATGGCCTGAATTTATCAATCAAAAGACATAGACTGGCAGATTGGATTAAAAAGAAAGATCCAACAATATGTTGCCTGCAAGAGACTCACCTCATAGAAAGAGATACCCATAGACTAAAGGTGAAAGGATGGGGAAAAACATACCATGTACACGGACTCAGCAAAAAAGCTGGAGTATCCATCCTCATTTCAGATAATGTGGACTTCAAGCCAATGTTAGTCAGAATGGATAAAAAAGGACATTACATACTGCTTAAGGGAAGCATAAATCAGCAAGATATAACAATCATAAACATCTATGCCCCAAACAGTGGCTCATCCATGTATGTTAAACAAATCCTTCTCAATTTTAGAAACCAAATAGACCATAACACAATAATACTAGGTGATTTTAACATGCCTCTTTCACCACTGGACAGATCTTCCAAACAAAAATTGAACAAAGAAACCATAGATCTCAATAACACAATCAATAATTTAGACTTAACAGACATTTATAGAATATACCATCCAACCAAGAGCGAATACACTTTCTTCTCAGCAGCACATGGATCCTTCTCTAAAATAGACCATATATTATGCCACAAAGCTAATGTCAGCAAATACAAGAAGATAGAGACACTAACTTGTATTCTATCAGATCATAATGGATTGAAGTTACAAATTAATGAAAGAGTAAAAAACAGAAACTCTCCAACACCTGGAGATTAAACAATATGCTACTATATGATGAATGGATAACAGAAGATATTAGGAAGGAAATTAAAAAATTCTTAGAGGTAAACGAAAACAAAGAAACATCATATCAAAATCTCTGGGACACTATGAAAGCAGTACTTAGAGGAAGATTTATTTCATGGAGCGCATTTAATAAAAGAAGTAAAACTCAAAAAATAAATGACCTAACACTACAGCTCAAAGCCCTAGAAAAAGAAGAACAGACCAACACCAAAAGTAGTAGAAGACAGGAAATAGTTAAACTGAGAGCTGAAATCAACGAAATTGAAACGAAAGAAACAATACAAAAAATTGACAAAATAAATAGTTGGTTCTTCGAAAAAATAAACAAAATTGATAAACCTTTAGCCACAGTAACAAAGAGAAGACGAGAGAAAACCCAAATCACTAAAATTCGGAATGAACAAGGAAATATAACAACAGACACGACTGAAATACAAAACATAATTAGAAGCTATTTTGAAAATCTATACTCCAACAAAATAGAAAATTTCGAAGACATCAACAGGTTTCTAGAGACATATGAATTGCCTAAACTGAACAAGGAGGACATACACAATTTAAATAGACCAATTTCAAGTAATGAAATAAAAGAAGTCATCAAAAGCCTTCCAACAAAGAAAAGTCCAGGACCAGATGGGTTCTCAGCCGAGTTCTACAAAACTTTTAAAGAAGAACTCATTCCAATACTTCTCAAAGTATTCCAGAAAATAGAAGAGGAGGGAACTCTCCCAAACTCATTCTATGAAGCCAATATTACCCTGATTCGTAAACCAGACAGAGACACATCGAGGAAAGAAAATTTCAGATCAATATCCTTAATGAACATCGACGCAAAAATTCTCAACAAAATTTTAGCAAATCGCATACAAAAACATATTAAAAAGATAGTGCACCATGATCAAGTGGGTTTCATCCCAGGGATGCAAGGTTGGTTCAACATCAGGAAATCAATAAATGTCATTCACCATATCAATAGACTTAAAGTCAAGAATCACATGATTATTTCGATAGATGCAGAAAAAGCATTTGATAAAATACAGCACCCCTTCATGCTCAAAACACTAGAAAAAATAGGGATAGTGGGAACATTCCTTAACATTGTAAAGGCCATCTACGCTAAACCCATGGCTAATATCATTCTAAATGGTGAAAAACTGAAAGCATTCCCTCTCAAAACTGGAACAAGGCACGGATGCCCTCTTTCACCACTTCTATTCAGTATCGTCCTTGAAACTCTAGCCAGCGCAATTAGACAGACCAAAGAAATTAAAGGGATACGAATAGGAAAAGAAGAACTCAAACTATCCCTATTTGCTGATGATATGATGGTATACTTAGAGGAACCAGGAAATTCCACCAGAAAACTTTTAGATCTCATAAGTGAATTCAGTAAAGTAGCGGGATATAAGATCAATGCACATAAATCTAAGGCATTTTTATATATAAGCGATGAATCTTCAGAAAGAGAAATTAGGAAAACTACCCCATTCACAATAGCATCAAAAAAAATAAAATACTTGGGAATCAATCTCACAAAAGAGGTGAAAGACCTCTACAATGAGAACTACAGAACACTAAAGAAAGAAATTCAAGAAAACCTTAGAAGATGGAAAGATCTCCCATGTTCTTGGATAGGAAGAATTAATTTTGTCAAAATGGCCATACTACCAAAAGTGCTATACAGATTCAATGCAATTCCAATTAAAATCCCAATGATGTACCTTACAGAAATAGAGCAAGCAATTATGAAATTCATCTGGAAGAATAAAAAACCCAGAACAGCTAAAGCATCCTTGGCAGAAAGAGTGAAGCAGGGGGTATCGCAATACCAGATCTTCAACTCTACTACAAAGCAATAGTAACAAAAACGGCATGGTATTGGTACCAAAATAGAAAGGTGGATCAATGGTACAGAATAGAGGACATGGACACAAACCCAAATAAATACAATTTTCTCATACTAGACAAAGGGGCCAAAAATATGCAATGGAGAAAAGATAGCCTCTTCAACAAATGGTGCTGGGAGAATTGGAAATCCATAAGCAACAGAATGAAACTAAACCCATATCTCTTACCATGCACGAAACTAAACTCAAAATGGATTAAGGATCTCGGAATCTGACCAGAGACCTTGCATCTTATAGAAGAAAAAGTAGGTCCAGAGCTTCAACATGTCGGCTTAGGACCAGACTTCCTCAACAGGACTCCCATAGCACAAGAAATAAAAGCAAGAATTAATAACTGGGATAGATTCAAACTAAAAAGCTTTCTCTCAGCAAAGGAAACTATCAGCAATGCGAAGAAAGAGCCTACAGAGTGGGAGAAAATCTTTGCCAATCATACTTCAGATAGAGTGCTAATCTCCAGAATCTATAAAGAACTCAAAAAACTCTACACCAAGAATGTAAATATTCCAATTGACAAATGGGCTAAAGAAATGAATAGACACTTCACAGAAGAAGATATACAAGCAATCCACAAACATATGGAAAAATGTTCAACATCTCTAGTAATAAGAGAAATGCAAATCAAAACCACCCTAAGATTCCATCTCACCCCAATTAGAATGGCGATTATCAAGAATACAATCAACAACAGGTGTTGGCGGGATTGTGGGGAGAAAGGTACACTCTTACATTGCTGGTGGTGCTGCAAATTAGTGCAGCCACTCTGGAAAGCAGTGTGGAGATTCCTTAGAAAACTTGGAATGGAACCACCATTTGACCCAGCTATCCCACTCCTTGGCCTATACCCAAAGGACTTAAAATCAGCATATTACAGAGATACAGTCACATCAATGTTCATAGCTGCTCAGTTCACAATAGCCAGATTGTGGAACCAACCTAGATGTCCTTCAATTGATGAATGGATAAAGAAAATGTGGTATATATATACAATGGAATATTATTCAGCCATGAAGAATGATAAAATTATGGCATTTGCAGGCAAATGGATGAAACTGGAGAATATCATGCTAAGTGAGATAAGCCAATCTCAAAAAACCAAAGGAAGAATGATATCGCTAATAAGTGGATGATGACACATAATGGGGTGTGGGAAGTGTTAGTGTTGGGGTTGGAGTTGGGTTTAGGAAGGAGGGCAGGAATGGAGGAAGGAAGGACTGTATAGATGGAGGGGAAGGGTGGGAGGGGTGGGGGGGAAGGGAAAAAATGGCAGAATGAATCAAACAACATTACCCTATGTAAATTTATGATTACACAAATGGTATGCCTTTACACCATGTACAGACAGAGAAACAACATGTATCCCATTTGTTTACAATTAAAAAAAAAACGTGGAGGTAGAGTAGTCAGATGTTGGGGGAAGAGTGGAAATGAGGAAAACAGAAAATTGTCAGAGTTTCATGGAAATCTGGTCGTTCATTTGCTTAGAAAATGCTCTTCAGTATCAGCGTAAGTCTGCGTGCATAGGGAAAGTTCAATTCATGGAAATCAAAACAGTTTGTTATAACAGAAACTGCATGTATGGTGGATCTACCACATTTGGGGTTAAAGTGGGTATGAGGCTGGGAGATGATAGGCAAAGTTTCATTGAAATCCATTCATTAAACTTTCTCCGAAAACCAACTTCAATTTGTGCCCTATTCAACCTGCATGTTAGAGTACTTCAACAGCAATATATAAGGGGCTTGCATGGAAATCCTGCAAAAAGAGTGCTTACATGTTGATTTTAGAGTGGGAATTAGGAAAAGAAAAAATACCCAGTTTCATGGAAATCCAGTCGTGCATTTGCTCAAAAAATCTTTTGTGTTGCATCCTAACTCTGCATACATATTTTAAGTTCAATTCATAATAATCAAAACAGTTGCTTATAACAGAAGCACCATGCATATTGGAACCATCACATGTACCAAGCAAAGTGGGTATGATCAGGGGAGATTATAGGCAAAGTTTCATTGAAATCCATTTCTGAAACATTCTCTGAAAAGCTACTTCAATTTCATCCCTATTCAATTTGTATGTTAGTGTATTGCAACAGCAGTACATACGGGGCTTGCCTAGATACCTGGAGGTAGAGTGTGCAGATGTTGGGGGAAGGGTGGGAATGAGCAAAAGAGAAAATACCCAGAGTTTCATGGAAATCCTGTAGTGCATTTGCTCAGAAAATGCTCTTCAGTTGCAGCCTATCTCTGCTTGCATAGGGAAAGCTCAATCATAGAACTTGAGACAGATTGTTATAACAGAATCACTGTGCATGGTGTAACCACCACATCTTCGGAGCAATGTGTGTATAAACACAAGACATGATAGGCGAATTTTCATTGAAATCCCTCTGTGAAACTTTATCAGAAAAGCAACTTCAATTTCAGCCCTATTCAATCTGCATGTTAGAATAGTGCAACAGCAATACATAAGGATCTTGACAAAAAAAACCTGCAGGTATTCTGCTCAGAAATTGGCCACAGAGTGCTTATGAGGAATAGAGAAAACACAAAGAGTTTCATGGAAATTCAGTCGTGCATTTGCTGAGAAAATGCTCTTCAGTTGCAGACTAACTCTGCGTGTATAGGGCAAACTGAATTCATGGAAATCTAAACAGATTCTTATAATGGAAGCACCTTGCATGGTGGAAGCACAATATGCTCAGATCACACTGGATATGAAGAGGAGAGATTATAGGCAAAGTTTCATTAAAATCCATTCTTAAACTTTCTCAGAAAAGCAACTTCAATTTCAGCCCTAATCAATATGCATGTTAGAGTATTTCAACAAATATACATAAGGGGCTTGCCTAGAAAACATGGAGGTAGAGTACTCAGATGTTGGGGGTAGAGTGGTATGAGGAGAAGATCGAATACCCAGAGTTTCATGGAAATCCAATCGTGCATTTGCTCAGAAAACGCTCTTCATTTGCAGCCTAATTCTCTCTTCATAGGGAAATCTCAATATATGGAAATCGAAACAGATTTTTATAACAATAACACTGTGCATGGTGGAACCACCACATCTTTGCAACAAAGTATGTAATTGTAGTAGAGACGATAGGCAAAATTTCATTGAAATCCATCTGTGAAACTTTATCAGAAAAGCAACTTCTTTTTCAGCCCTATTCAATCTGTACTTTGATGCTGTCCAACAGAGTCAATTTCACACTCAAAACAAACGGACAACAAGACTCTTGAATTTGATGCAGTTTATTGATGATTCAGGAACCCAGAACCCGGAACACCAGCATTTAAGGAGAGCCGACTTATATTCCCTCCAAGAGTGGAAGGGTAGAGCAAATGCTAGTTAAGCAAAGATCAGGCCAGTTGCTAGCTGTCCAGTCATGGTAAACATCAAACAGGCAGGAGCTGGAGCACTTGGGAATACCTGTGCACACATTGTGTGCATTGACTTATTTGAATTCAGCCAATGATAAAGCACTTGGGTATGACTATGTTAACTGACTTCCTCATCACTGATGTGATCAAAACTACTTCTAGCTTGTTGCTAGGCGCCATCTTGGCGTAGTCTGCATGGCACAGCCCCCATCATCTCCCACTTCCTTATATGAAATGAAAATGAGCCTGTCAGGAATTGTGTCTGTCTTAGGTCCTGGGAATCAACATCCTGTCCTTACCCATCAAGAAAGGATACCAAAACATGTTTGACCCTTCTGTCTTAGGTTGGTACAATGTTTTCCCATGGTTACCCATCTTTGACTACAAATCCAGCATACTAAACCATATGTTGGGAGATTGTCCTGCTTCAAGGTTGGCCATGGCCTGTTTTTGATCACATTATGAGTCTGTTGACTGGTTTTGTGGCATTTGTAAATGTAGAATAGAATTAACACAAGCACACCCAAGCTTATTAGTGTGAGACTTAAGAATCCCACAAATTTGGTGCCAAATTGTGTTAGTTTATTTAATGCTCCTGTGATAAGTTCTCCCAGTTTGACTTCCACCTTCGTGGCATTTATGGTGAGAATTTGTTGTCGAAGTCTTGTTACTAGCTTGTTGAATCCATCTGTCCATTGTTGTGTGATCTGTGAAGATAACTGTCTAGAGAGGTTCTCATTAGAAGTCACAAAAAGGAAAGGGAGAGCTAGGCACACAGAAGCATATGAAAAACCAATTGTTTCACTCTCTCTACATATTTCAGTATTAACTCCATTAACCTTTTGATCAGTGCATTTTCCTTTACTTATAGACCCTCCTTTTACAAAAGCCAGGGTACTTATATCCATACATGCCTTAGGCCCACATAAGGACCAGATGGATAAGGGGTTGAAATTTGAAATTACCTTTATATTCCAAATTTTCTATAAAATCTTCTGTGTTTGAGATGTGATATATATCTGATTAGCTAAATACCAAGGTCCAAAAGCCAGATTAGTGGAGACCTTTTTATCAGGTCCTAGGTGCTGACAAGCTTCTCATAAAGGAGGCCAAGTAATAGGCTTTTTGAAGGACTGGCAATGGCCATACCAATGGATATGAAAATCAGTCTTATTACTAATAGCTTTGGGCATGTAACCAGTGACATTTGTATTGGAGTTTTTTCTTTATTTAAGGTAATACCTGCCAAAGTATGATTAATCAATTGTATACAAGGTGTGCCATTGCTAAAGATGAGGCATAATGTATTCTTTAGTGATAAATTTAGGGTAAATTTGGAGTCCAATGGTGGTGTGTACCTAAGGGTAGCTTGCCCAGTGGATTCATTAGTGGAAAAGAACTGAGGAAAGACTGTACCATTTTGAGAGACTGGAACTAGTTAAGGCAGTACCTTGACTATTGTCCAGAACTGTTCACCTTGGATGAAATTCATTATCATCATCAATAGTGGCAGGATCTTCAGAGGGCTCAGTTACCTCTTGATGAACCATTTTAACTGCTTGGACTAGTCTTTCTGGAATCCAAATTGGCATTTTTTTCTTCCTGTGGAAATACACACACATGCCCTCTTCCCAAAATCAAGACCGGGGAATGTCCATTCCATTCTCCTGTTACAATATCTTTCCATAAAACTTGTGGCTTTATGTCGATGTCAACTGCAGCATGTCAATCCACTGCTGATTTTCCTTATTTATCCAAATTTTAAAAAATTAAGGTAAAAAGGACTATGGGTCCAGCCAATTCTAATTTTGGAATCACCTAAGTCATGCAATCACTATCAGCAAAAAGATCTGTTGCTCCTTAAATTCTACAAGGGCTGTGACAGCTGCTTCCATTTCCACCAATTGAGATGATTTTTGAGATGTAATCTGAATGATAGTATCTTGGTGAGTAACTACTGCAGAAGTACCATTAGAAGAAACATTCAGGGCCTTAGAAATAGGTTGTTTTTTATGGGTAGAAAGGATTGTGACAACGAACCATCTGAATATGTGATCTGACATTGTTCCCCTCTAAAGCTCCGTACATTTATGGGTCCCAAGGCAAAGGGCCCTGTGCACCATTTCTTAAATGATTTTGTAACATCTTGCCCTCAACATCAGTAACTAATCTGCACTCATTAGCCCAATGTTTTCCTTTTCTGCACTTTGGGTGAAGACCTGGGGGTTGAGGGGTCTTAGGTTTGTCAGTACTGCTCCCTGACCCCTGTTAGGACATTGTCTCTTTGCCGCTGTATATATCTGTGCATACACTCCAGGATTATATTGATTTTGATTATCTATTGAAGCGTATTGGCCTTCTCTTGTTAATATGTCAATATTTCTATCAGAAAATCCTGCTGTTACGTTTCTGTGAGCAGTTTCAACAGCTATTTTTTGCCACTGAGTTCTCAAAATCAGATATTATCCTCCAGATAACACTGCTCTGCAAAACTATTCATTCCCATGTTGATCCCATTGAGGAATGTTCATTAAGAATTCTTCTAAAAACCAAGGACTCACCCTCTGTAGGATCTGTACATAACACCTTTACAGTTTTTTTGTTTTACTAGTGTGCCATTTTCCTTTAATAATTTTAAATCCCCTTTCAGGCTGATTTTGTGGTATTTCTGAACCCATCTTTTATTGCTAAATAAGTTCGATACAGGACAAACAAAGACCACACTAACAGTAGTACAAACACATAAGCAAAACAAAATACATGCACTCCAGAGCTCATTTACTATCCTATTTATTTTTGTATTTCACTACCTGGCCAGATATCCTGAGCACCTAACTGCCTTAGAGACAGGGGCTGCAGCTTACCTCACTACGTACCATATGGGTTCTCGGGAGGGGAGACAAATGCAGAGTTCCCCGTAGGGGCCACCACTTGACGCAGTTCAGTGGACTCAATTTGGCATGGGAGACAAACGGGCAGTGAGACTCTTGAATCTGAAGCAGTTCATTGATGATTCAAGAACCCAGAAAGCCGGCGCTCAAGGAACACCAGCTTATATTCCCTCCAGAAGGGGAAGGGTAGGGCAAACGCTAGTTAAGCAAAGAACAGGCCAGGTACTAGCTGTCCAATCACGGTAAAGGTCAAATAGGCATGAGCAGAAGCACTCGAGTATAGAGGTGCACACGTTTTACGCTTGGACTTATCTGAATATGGCCAATGATAAAGCACTTGAGTATGTCTATGTGAACCGACTTCCTCACCACCCAGGTGATCAAAACACATTCTGGCTTGTTGCCAGGCACCATCTTGGTGTAGTCCCCATGACATAGCCTCCAAAAGTATGTTAGAGTAGTACAAAAGCAATAAATAAGGGGTTTGCCTAGAAAACATGGAGGTACAGTGCTCTGATGTTGGGCACAGAGTGGGAATGAGGAAAAGAGAAAAACACAGAGTTTAATGGAAATCCAGTACTGCATTTGCTCAGGAAATGCTCTACAGTAGCAGCCTAGTTCTGCATGCATAAGGAAAGCTCAATTCATGGAAATCAAAACACTTTGTTATAACAGAAGCAGCAAGCATGGTAGAACCACCACAACTGCAGAGCAAAGTGGGTATGAGGAGGGGAGATGACAGGCAAAGTTTCATTGAAATCCATTTGTGGAACTTTCTCAGAAATGAAATGTCAATTTCAACCCTATTCAGTTTGCATATAAGAGTAGTGCAACAGCAATATATAAGGGGCTTGCCAAGACAACCTGGAGGTAGAAGGCTCATATGTTGGGGAAATAGTGGGAATGAGGAATGAGAAAAGCCCAGAGTTTCATGGAAATCAAGTCGTGCACTTGCTCAGAAAAAGCTCTTCAGTTGCAGCCTAACTCTGCGTGCATAGGTAAAGCTCATGTATATTGAAACAGATTGTTATAACAGAAGCACCATGCATGGTGGAACCACCACATCTTTGAAGCAAGGTGGGTATGAGGAGGACAGAAGATAGCCAAAAATTCATTGAAATCTGTTCATGAAACTCTCAGAAAAGCATCTTCAATTTCAGCCCTATTTAACATGGACGTTTGAGTATTGCAAATAAATACATAAGGAGCTTGCCTAAAAAACCTGAAGGTAGAGTGCTAAGATGTTGGGGGAGGAGTGGAAATGAGCAAAAGAGAAAATACCCAAGGTTTCATGGAAACCCATCGTGCATTTGCTCAGAAAACCCTCTTCAGTTGCATAATAACTCTGTGTGCATAGGGAAAGTTGAATTCATGTAAATCAAAATAGTTTGTTTTAACAGAAGCAGCGAGCCTTGTGGAAAGACCACATCTGTGCAGCAAAGTGGGTATGAGAAGGGGAGTTGACAGGCAAAGTTTCATTGAAATACATTTGTGAAACTTTCTGAGAAAAGCAACTTCAATTTCTGCCCTGTTCAAATTGTACATTAGAGTACTGTAAAATCAGTAAATAAGGGGCTTGCCCAGAAACCTGGAGATAGAGTGCTCAGATGTTATGGGCAGAGTGGGAATGAGGAAAAGAGAAAATACACAGAGTTTCATGGAAATCCAGTCGTGCATTTGGTCAGAAAAAGCCCTTAAGTTGCAGTCTAAATCTGGGTGCATAGGGAAAGCTCAATTCATGGAAATCAAAAGAGTTTGTTATAACAGAAGCAGCATGCATGGTGGAACCACAACATCTGTGGAGGAAAGTTGGTATGAGGGGTGCAGATGATAGGCAAAGTTTCATTGAAATGCATTTGTGAATCTTTCTCAGAAAAGCAACTTCAATTTCTCTCCCTTTCAAACTGCACTTTAGAGTACTGCAACAATAATACATAAGGGACTTGCCTAGAAAACCTGGAGGTAGACTGCTCAAATGTTGGGGGCAGAGTGGGAATGAGGAAAAGAGCAAATACCCAGAGTTTCATGGAAATCCGGTCATGCATTTGCTCAGAAAATGCTCTTCAGTTGCACAGTAACTCTGTGTACATAGAGAAAGCTAAATTCATGGAAATCGAAACAGTTTTTTATAACAGAGCAGCGTGTATGGGGGAACCACCACATCTACAGAGCAAAGTGGGTATGAGGAAGGGAGATGACAGGCAAAGTTTCATTGAAACCTATTCGTGAAACTTTCTCAGAAAAGCAACTTCAATTTCAGCCATATTCACCATGCACGTTAGAGTACTGCAACAACATTACCAAACTGGATTGCCTAGAAACCTGGACGAAGAGTGCACGGATGTTGGGGCAGAATGGGAAAAAGGAAAAGAGAAAACCCCATACTTTCATGTAAATCCAATCGTGCATTTGCTCAGAAAACGCTCTTCTGCTGCATGGTAAATCTGCGTGCATAGGGAAAATTCAAATCATGGAATTCGAAACAGTTTGTTATAACAGAAGCAGTGTGCATGGTGGAACAACCACATCTGTGGAGCAAAGTGAGTATGAGGAGGACAGATGGTAGGCAAAGTTTCATTGAAATCCATTTGTGAAACTTTTTCAGAAAGGCAACTTCAATTTCTGTCCTATTCAACCTGCACGTTAGAGTAGAGCAACAGCAGAATATAAGGGTCTTGCTAGAAAACCTGCAGGTAGAGTGCTCTGATGTTGGGAACAGAGTGGTAATGAGATAAAGAGAAAATACCAAAATTTCATGGAAATCCAGTCGTGCATTTCCTCAGAAAACACTCTTCAGTAGCAGCATATATCTGCATGCATAGGGAAAGCTCAGTTCATGGAAATCGAAACAGTTTGTTATAACAGAACCATCGTGCATGATGGAACCACCACATCTGTGGAGCAAAGTGGGTATGAGGAGGGGAGATGATAGGCAAAGTTTCTTTGAAATCCATTTGTGAAATTTTCTCAGAGAAGCAACTTCAATTTCAGCCCTATTCAACTTGAGGAGATAGATGGATGTGAGGAGGAGAGATGATAGGCAAAGTTTCTTTAAAATTCATTGGAGAATCTTTTTCAGAAAAGCAAATTCAATTTCAGCCCTATTCAACCTGTCTGTTAGAGTACTACAGCAGAAATGAAATAGTGGTTTGCCTAGAAATAATGGAGGTAGAATGCTCAGTTGTTGGGGGCAATGGGAATGAGGGAAAGAGAAAATATCCAGAGTTTCAGTTACATCCTTGCGTACATTTGCTTAGAAAACTTTCTTAGGTTGCAGCTTAATTGCATGCTTACGGACAGCTCAATTAATGGAAATCGAAACAGTTTTTTAAACAGAAGCACCAGGCACGGTCGAACTACCACATCTTTGGAGCAAAATGGGTACGAGGAAGGGAGATGATTTGCAATGTTTCATTGAAATCCATTTGTGAAACATCCTCAGAAATGCAACTTAAATTTCAACCCTATTGAACCTGCATGTTAGAGTACTGCAACAGCAATTCACAAGGGGCTTGCTTTGAAAACTTGGAGATAGAGTGCTCAGATGTTGGGGGCAGAGTGGGATTGAGGCAAGAGAAAATACCCAGAATTTCATGGAATTCATTTAGTGTATATGCTGAGATACACTCTTAGGTTGCAGCCTAAATCTGCATGTGTAGGGAAAGTTCAATTCAGAAAAACCACACAGATTGTTATAAGAGAAGCATCATGCATGGTGGAAGCACCAAATGTCTAGGGTCTCGTAGGTAGAGGGGGCGAGATGATGGACAAAGTTTCATTGAAATCCAGTCGTGAAACTTTCTCAGAAAAGCAACTTCAATTTCAGCCCTTTTCTATCTACACGTTAGAGTACTGCAACAGCAGTACATGAAAGGCTTGAATAGACAACCTGGAGGTAAAGTGCTCAGATTTTGAGGGAAGAGTGGAAATGGGGAAAAAAAGCAAATACCCAGAATTTCATGGAAATCCATTCGTGCATTTTCTCAAAAAACTCTCTTAGGTTGCAGGCTAACTTTGTGTGCATAGGGAAAGCTCAATTCATGGAAATCGAAATAGATTGTTATAACAGAAGCACTGTGCATGGTGAAACCACCACATCTTCAGAGCAAAGTGTGTATGCATTGGACAAATGATTTGCAAAGTTTAATTGAAATCCATTCGTGAATCTTTTTCAGACTACATCTTTAATTTGAGCCCTATTAAACCAGCACTTTAGAGTACTGCAACAGAAATTAAAAAATGGGATTGCCTAGACAACCTAGAAGTACAGTGCTCAGATGTTGGGGGTAGAGTGGTATTGAGGAAAGAGAAAATACCCAAAGTTTCTTGGAATTCCATTCTTGCATTTACTCAGAGCCCTCTCTTATGTTCCTGCCTAACTCTGCGTGCATAGGGAGAGCTCAATTAATGAAAAACTAAATAGATTTTTATAACAGAACCACTGTACATGGTGGAACCACCACATCTTTGGAGCAAAGTGGATATGACAAGGAGAGATAATATGCAAAGTTTCTTGAAATCCAAGAAAGAACTATAGAGTTCTATAGAGACTATAGATGGCGGACTATAGAGTGACTGCATCTCCTATAGCTCCAGAACTGGATTCAATGAAGGGAAGTATTGATAGACTTGTACCAACAAAGAGCCATGTGGTAGTCTCTCCCACCAGGTGAAGTTCAACTGGGCAGCAGACCCAGACAGGGGCAGCTTCTCGGAGCATGGCAGGGCAGCAAATGACTTCCCCTAGCAACCCTGCTCTGACCATTCTCAGGCTCGATCCAAAGCCAACTTCTAGGGGAAGGCCTGCCCAGTGAGAGCTTTTCCACACAGAGTCAACCTCAGCTCAGAACCCAGCAGCAGGCCCTGTCTCCCAGGAGGCTTCTGGGACCAGGGCAGGGCAGTGAGACACTTCCCCAAGCAGCCCTGCTCCCTCCCATGGCAGTCGGGGTCCACAGTCAGGTTCCCAGAGCAGGCCCGCCCAGTGAGATCTTTTGCACATAGAGCCAACCCCAAGCCAAGGACCCAGCTGCAGGCCCTGGCCGGCAGGTGGCTTCTGGGACCATGGCAGGGAAGCAAGAGTCTTCCCCAAGCAGCCCTGCTATCTCTGGCGGCACACGGGGTCAACAGCCAGCTTCTTGAATAGGCCTGCCCAGTGACATCTTTTCTGCACAGAACCAAGCAAGCCCCACAAGCCCTAAACCCAGTGGAGGGCCCCAGTCCACAGGCAGCTCCTGGGACCAAGGCAGGACAGGGAGAGGCTTTCCCCAAGCAGTCTGTCTCCCTCAGGCAGGGGCAGGTCCTGTCTATAGCCAGTTTCTGGGAGCAGGACCGCCTAGTGAGAGGATTTCCATGCAGAACCAGCCCAAAACCCTGGACCCAGTAGCAGGCTAGGGGAAGCTTTCTTTGGAAGCAATGAATTATCAAGTTCCTCCAAGACTTCAGGCTACTGAACACTGGGAGGTGATTTACTGGAAATCTACAGGGACATTATAAGCCAATAGAGGAAATCTGCAATATATCAGAGTCCCACTGATATCTGACCAATATGAGAAAACAAGGGAAGAAAATGTTCCAAATAAACCTAGATACTATATCAATAATCCCAATGAAAGCACAGCAGAAGAAATGTCAGAAAGGGACTTCAGAATGTACATAATTAAAACAATCAGTCAAGCAAATGAGGAGATGAAAGAGCAAATGCAGGCATTGAAGAAAGAGATGAAAGAGCAAATGAAGGCATTAAATGATCGCACCAATCAACAGTTAAAAGTGCAAATATGGGAAGCAAGAGATCATTTCAATAAAGAGTTAGAGATACTGAAAAAAAAAACAGAAATCCTTGAAATGAAGGAAACAATAAATGAAGTTAAAAACTCCATAGAAAGCATAACCAATAGGATAGAACACCTGGAACACAGAATCTCAGACATTGAAGAAAAAATATTTAATCTTGAAAACAAAGTTGACCACACAGAGAAGATGGTAAGAATCATGAACACAGTCTACAAGAATTATGGAATATCATGAAAAGGCCAAATTTAAGAATTATTGAGATTGAGGAAGGCTTAGAGAAACAAACCAAAGGAATGAACAATCTATTCAATGAAGTAATATCAGAAAATTTCCCAGACTGAAGAATGAAATGGAAAACCAGGTACAAGAGGCTTATAGGACTCCAAATATACAAAACTACAACAGACCCACACCAAGGCACATTATTATGAAAATACCTAACATACAAAATAAAGACAGAATTTTAAAGGCTGTGAGAGAAAAGTATCAAATTACATTTAGGGGGAATCCAATAAGAATATCAACAGATTTTTCAATCCACACCCAAAAAGCTAGAAGGGCCTGGAACAACATTTACCAAGCCCTGAAAGAAAACAGATGTGAACCAAGAATCTTAGACTCAGCAAAACTTACTTTCACACTTGACGACGAAATAAAATCCTTCCATGATAAACAAAAGCTAAAAGAATTTACGAAAAGAAAGCCGGCATTACAGAACACTCTCAGCAAAATATTCCATGAGGAAGAGATGAAAAACAATGATGCAAATCACCAACAGGAGGAACTAGCCTAAAGGAACAGAAAATAAAGGAGAAACCAAGTCATGTCAAAAAACAAAAATGAGTCAAATGACTGGGAATACAAATCATATCACAATAACAAACCTGAATGTTAATGGCCTGAACTCATCAATCAAAAGACATAGACTGGCAGATTGGATTAAAATGAAAAATCCAACAATATGCTGCCTGCAAGAGACCCAACTCATACAAGAGATACCCACAGACTAAAGGTGAAAGGATGTGAAAAAACATACCATGCACATGGACACAGCAAAAAAGCTGGAATATCCATCCTCATTTCAGATAATGTGGACCTCAAGCCAAAACTAGTCAGAAGGGATAAAGAAGGACATTACATACTATTTAAGGAAAGCATAAATCAGCAAGACATAACAATCATAAATATCTATGCTCCGAATATTGGCTCATCCATGTACGTCAAACAAATCCTTTTCAATTCCAGAAATCAAATAGACCACAACACAATAATACTAGGCAATTTTAACACACCTCTCTCACCACTGGATAGATCTTCCAAATAAAAATTGAATAAAGAAACCATAGATATCAATAAAACAAACAACAATTTAGACTTAACGGACATATATAAAATATACCATCCAACAAAGAACGAATACACTTTCTTCTCAGCAGCACATGGATCCTTCTCTAAAATAGACCATATTTTATACCACAAAGTACTGTTAGTATATAAAAGAAGATAGAGATACTACCTTGTATTCTATTAGATCATAATGGACTGAAATTAGAAATAAATAACAGAATAAAAAACAGAAACTTCTCCAATACCTGAAGATTAAATGATATGTTATTATATGATGAAAGGATAACACAAGACATCAGGAGGGAAATAAAAAATTCTTAGAAGTAAACAAGAACAAAGACGCATCATAACAAAATCTCTGGGACACTATGAAAGCAGTACCTAGAGGAAGATTTATTTCATGGAGCACATTCAACAAAAGAAGTAAAAATCAACAAATAAATGACTTAATACTACAGCTCAAAGCCCTAGAAAAAGAAGAACAGACCAACACCAAAAGTAGTAGAAGACAGGAAATAGTTAAACTCAGAGCTGAAATCAACGAAAATGATATAAAAGAAACAATTGAAAATATTAACACAATAAAGAGTTGGTTCTTTGAAAAAATAAACAAAATTGATAAACCCTTAGCCGCACTAACAAAGAGAAAGAGAGAGAAAACTGAAATTACTAAAATTTGGAATGAACAAGGAAATATCACTACAGACATGAGTGAAATAGACAACACCGTTAGAAGCTATTTTGAAAATCTACACTCCAACAAAACAGAAAACCTTGAAGACATCAACAAGTTTTTAGAGACATATGAATTACCTAAACCTATGTGATTTGAGGACTAAATATTCATACCATCCAAATTTATATTAACTGTAAAAGCTTACGCATCGAAAACACAATTAAACTGTAACATACATCCATGAAGAAAAGTGTTAGTGGCATTAGAAAACAATTCATGGTTCTAGAGACATATGAATTACCTAAACTGAACGAGGACATACACAATTTAAATAAATCAATTTCAAGCAATGAAATAGAAGAGGTCATCAAAAGCCTACCAACAAAGAAAAGTCCGGGAACAGATGGGTTCTCAGCTGAGTTCTACAAAACCTTTAAAGAAGAGCACATTACAATACTCCTCAAAGTATTCCATGACATAGAAGAGGAGGGAACACTCCTAAATTCATTCTGTGAAGCCAATATCACCCTGATACCTAAACCAGACAGAGACACATCGAGGAAAGAAAATTTCAGACCAATATCCTTAATGAACATCAACGCAAAAATCCTCAACAAAATTTTAGCAAATTGCATACAAAAATATATTAAAAATATAGTACACCATGATCAAGTGGGTTTTATCCCAGGGATGCAAAGTTGGTTCAACATTCGGAAATCAATAAATGTCATTCACCATATCAACAGACTTAAAGTTAAGAATCACATGATTATTTCGATAGATGCAGAAAAAGCATTCGATAAAATACAGCATCCCTCCATGCTAAAACACTAGAAAATATAGCAATAGTGGGAACATTCCTTAACATTGTAAAGGCCATCTATGCTAAGCCCATGGCCAATATAATTCTAGACGGTGAAAAACTGAAAGCATTCCCCCTACAAACTGGAACAAGGCAGGGATGCCCTCTTTCACCACTTCTATTCAACATCATCCTTGAAACTCTAGGCTGAGCAATTAGAAAATCCAAAAAAATTAAAGGGATATGAATAGGAAAAGAAGAACTCAAACAATCCCTCTTCACTGATGACATGATTATATATTTAAAGGAATCCGGAAATTCCACCAGAAAACTTTTAGAACTCTTAAGTGAATTCAGTAAAGTAGCAGGTTACAAGATCAATGCTCATAAATCCAATGCATTTGTATACATAAGGATGAATCTTCAGAAAGAAGTTAGAAAAACTAACCCATTCACAATAGCCTTGAAAAAAATAAAATACTTGGGAATCAATCTAACAAAAAAGGTGAAAGAGCTCTACAATCAGAACTACAGAACACTAAAGAAAGAAATGAAAGAAAATCTTAGAAGATGGGAATATCTCCCATGTTCTTGACTAGGCAGAATTAATGGCCATACTACCAAAAGTGCTATACAGATTCAATGCCATTCCAATTAAAATCCCAATGGTGTATCTTACAGAAATAGAGCAAGCAATTATGAAATTCATCTGGAAGAAGGAAGGACTGTACAGAAAGAAAAGAGGTGTGGGAGGGGTGGGAGGTAGGGCAAAATGAACAGAATGAATCAAACAACATTACCCTATGTAAATTTATGATTACAAAAGTGGTATGCCTTTACTCCATGTACAGAGAAACGACATGTATCATATTTGTTTACATTAAAAAAATAAACAAATAAGACACAAAACAAAACAAAAAAATCCATTCATGAAACTTTCTCATAAAACAACTTCAATCAGTCATATTAAACCTCCATGTTAGAGTTCTGCAACAGAAATACTTAAGTGGCTTGCCTAGAAAACCAGGAGGTAGAGTGCTCAGATGTTGGGGGCAGAGTAGGAATGAAGAAAAGACAAAATACCCAGAGTTTCAAGGAAATATATTTGTGCATTTGCTAAGAAAACTATCTTAGGTAACAGACTAACTATACGTGTATAGGGAAAGCTCAGTTCATGGAAATTGAAAGAGATTTTATAACAGAAGCTCTGTCGATATTGGACCACCACATCATCGACACAAAGTGGGTATGAGGAGGAGAGATGATTGGCAAAATTTTATTGAAATCCGTTTGTGAAAATTTCTCAGAAAAGCAACTTCAATTTCAGCCCTATTCAACCTGCACGTTAGAGTCCTGCAACAGCAATACATAATGGGCTTGCTAGAAAACCTGGAGGTAGAATGCTCAGATGTTGCAGTGAGAGTTGGAATGAGGAAAAGAGAAAATGCCCAGTGTTTGATGGAAATCCATTCAGGCATTTACTCAGAAAACTCTCTTAGGTTGCAGCCTAACACTACAAGCATAGGGAAAGCTAAATTCAAGGAAATCAAAACAGATTGTTGAAACAGATTGTTATAACAGAAGAACTGTGCTGCTGAAACCACCACATTTTCGAGCCTAGTGGGTATGGGAAGGAGAGATGACAGGCAAAGTTTAATTGAAATCCATAGGGGAAACTTTCTCAGAAATGTAACTTCAATTTCAGATCTATTCAACCTGCACATTCGAGTACTGCAACATAAGTACATAAGGGGCTTGTCTAGATAAACTAGAGGTAAAATGCTCAGATGTTGGGGGAAGAGTAGGAATGAGGAAAAGAGAAAAAACTCATAGATTCATGGAATCCACTCATGCATTTACTCAGAAACGATCTTATGTTGCAGCCTAACTCTGCATGCATAGGGAAAGATCAATTAATGTAAATCAAAACAGATTGTTATAAAGAAGCACCATGCATGGTGAAACCACCACATCTTCAAACAAAGTGGGTATGCGTTGGAGAGATGATAGACAAGGTTTCATTTAAATCCATTGATGAAACTTTCTCAGATATCAACTTCAATTTCAGCCCTATTCAACCGGCTGTTAGAGTATGAAAAAGGCAATATGTAAGGGAATTCCCTACATAACTCGGAGGTAGAATGCTCAGATGTTGGGGACCAAGTGGGATGTGGAAAAGAGAAATTGCCCAGCATTTCATGGAAATCCATTTATGCACTTGCTCTGAAGCTCTCTTAAGTTGAACCCTAACTCTGCATGCATAAGGAAAGAGCAATTCATGGAAATCAAAACAGATTGTTAAACCAGAAGCACCATGCATGGTGGAAGCACCACTTCTTTGGAGTAAAGTAGGAATGAGGAGGAAAGATGATAGGCAAAGATTCTGTGCACTCCATTCGTGAAACTTTCTGAGAAATCAACTTCAATTTCAGCCCTATTCAATCTGCATGTTAGAGTACAGCAAGAGAAATACATAAAAAGTTTTCCTAGAATACCTGGAGGTGGAGTGCACAGAAGTGGGGGTCAGAGTGGGAATGAGGAAAAGACAAAATACCCAGAGTTCATGGAAAACCATTCCAGCATTTTCTCAGAAAACTCTCTTATGTTGCAGCATAACTCTTCGTGCATAGGCAAAGATGTATTCATTGATTTTGAAATAGATATTTATAACAGAATCACTGTGCATGGTGGAACCACCACAACTTCCGAGCAAAGTGGGAAGGAGGAAGAGAGATGATAGGCAAATTTCCCTGCAATCCATTTGAGAAACTCTCTCAGAAAAGCAACTTCATTTTCAACCCTACTCAACCTGCAAGGTAGAGTACTGCAACAGCAAATCATAAGGGGCATACCTTGAAACCTTAGAGGTAGAGTGCTCAGATGTTGGGACAGTTGGGAATGAGAAAAAGAGAAATTACCCAGAGTTTCATGGAAATTTATTCATCCATTTGCTCTGTAAATTATATTAGATTGTAGACTTACTCTGCATGGGTAGCAAAAGATCAATTCATTGAAATGAAAACAGATTTTTGTAACAATAGGACCGTGCATAGCTGCAGCACCACATCTTCAGACAATGTGTGTATGAGGAGGAGAGATCATAGGCAATGAGTCATTGAAATCCATTCGAGAAAAATTTCAGGAAAGCAACGTCAATTTCAGCCCTATTCAACCTGCAATTTAGAGGAAAACAACAGCAATACATAATGGGCTTGCCTAGAAAACCTTGAGTTAGAGTGCTCAGATGTTGGGGGCACAGTGGGAATGAGGAAAAGAGGAAGTACCCAGAGTTTCATGGAAAGTAATTCGTGCATTAGCTCAGAAAAGTTTGTTATGTTGCAGCCTATCTTTGCATGCATAGTGAAAACTCAATTCATGGAAATCGAAAGAGATTGTTATAACAATAGTACTGTACATGGTGGAACCATCTCTAGTTCGAGTAACATGGGTATGAGGAGAGATGATAGGCAAAGTTTCACTGAAATCACTTAGTGAAACATTACCAGAAAACCAACTTCAATTTCAGCCCAATTCAACTATGCAAGTTAGAGAAGTGCACCAGGAATACATTAGGGGCTTGCCTAGAAAACCTGTGGGGAGAGTGCTCAGAAATTGGAGGCAGAGTTGGAATGATGAAAAGACAAAATACCCAGAGTTTCATGGAAATCCATTAGTGCACTTGCTCAGAAAATGCTCTTCAGTTGCACACTAACTCTGCATGCATAGGGAAAGCTCAATTCATGGAAATCGAAACACAATGTTATAACAGAAACTCTGAGCATGGTGGAACCACCACGTCTTCAGAGCAAAGTGTGTATAAGGAGGAGAGATGATAGGCAATGTTTCATTGAATCCTTTCATGAAACTTTCTTAAAAAAGTAACTTCGTTTTCACACCTATTCAACCAGCATATTTGTGTACTGCAACAGCAATATATAAGGGGCTTGCCTAGAAAACCTGGAGGTAGAGTGCTCAGATGTTGGGGGGCAGAGTGAAAAAGAGATAATACCCAAAGTTTAATGGAAATACATTTGTGCATTTCCTCAGAAAACATGCTAAGGTTTAAGCCTAACACTGTGTGCATAAGGAAGCTCAATTCATGGAAATGGAAACAGATTGTTATAACAGAATCACCATGCATGGTGGAACCACCACATTGTCGGAGCAAAGTGGGTATGAGGAGGTGTGAGGATAGGGAATTTTTCACTGAAATACATAGGTGAAACATTCTTAGAAAAGCAAATTCAATTTCATCCATATTCAACAAGCATGTTAGAGTAGAGCAACACAAATACGTAAGATGGTTGCCTAGAAAACCTGGAGGTAGAGTGCTCTGATGTTGGGAGCTGAGTGGGAATTAGAAAAAGAGAAAATACCCAGAGTTTCATGGATATTCAGTCATGAATTTGTTCAGAAAATGCTTTTCAGTTGCAGCCTAACTCTGCGTGCATAAGGAAAGCACAATGCATGGAAATCGAAACAGATTGTTGTAACAGAAGGACCGTGCCTGCTGGAAGCACAACATCTTCATAGCAAACTGTGTATTGGGAGGAGAGATGATAGGCAAAGTGTCATTGAAATCCATTTGAGAAACTTTCTCAGAAAAACAACTTCAAATTCAGCCTACTCATCCTGCAATTTAGAGAAATATAACAGCAATATATAATGGGTTTGCCTAGAAAACCTGGAGGTAGTGTGCTCAGATGTTGCAGGCAGTGTGGTAATGAGGAACAGAGATAATACCCAGAGTTCCATGGAAATTCATTTGTGCAATTTCTCAGGAAACTCTGTTAGGTTGAAGCCTATCTTGGCATGTATAGGGAAAGCTCAGTCCATGGAAATCCAAATAGATTGTTATAACAAAAACAGTGTGCATGGTGGAACCACCACATCTTTGGAGCAAAGTGAGTATGAGGAGGAGACATAAGTTTCATTGAAATCCATTTGTGAAACTTTCTCAGAAAAGCCACTTCAATATTAGCCCTATTAAACCTGCACGTTTGAGTACTGCAACAGAAATACAAAATGAGAGTGCCTAGAAATTCTGGAGGTAGAGTGCTCAGATGTTGGGAAAAGAGGGGGAATAAGAAAAAGAGAAAATACCCAAGTTTCATGGATATCCATTAGTGCATTTGCTCAGAAAACTGTCTTGGGTTGCAGGCTAACTCTGTGCAGAGAGAAAGCTCAATTCATGGAAATCGAAAGAGAATGTTATAACAGAAACACCATGCATGGTGGAACCACCACATCTTTGGAGCAAAGTAGGTATGAGGAGGAGAGATGATAGAAAAGGTTTCATTGAAATCCTTTCGTGAATCTTTCTCAAAAAAGCATCAACAATTTTAGCCTTCTTCAACCTGCACATTATTGTACTACAACAGCAATAAATAAGGGGCTTGCCTAGAAAACCTGAAGGTAGAGAGCTCAGATGTTGGGGAAAGGGTAGGAATAAGGGAAAAGAGAAAATACCCAAGTTTTATGGATATACATTTGTGCATTTGCTCAGAAAACTCGCTTGGGTTTCAGCCTAAGTCTGTGTTTTTAAGGAAAGCTCAATTCATGAATATGGTAACAGAGTGTTATAACAGAATCACTGTGCATGGTGGAACTACCACATCACCAGAACACAGTGAGTATGAGGAGCAGAGATAATAGACTACATTTCATTGAAATACATTTGTGAAACATTTTCAGGAAAGCAACATAAATTTCATCCGTATTCAACCTGCACATTAGAGTAGTGCAAAACAAATATATAAGTGGATTGCCTAGAAATCCTGGAGGTAAGTGCTCAGATATTGGGGGCAGAGTGGGAATGAGGAAAAGAGAAAATACCCAAATTTCACGATATCCATTTGTGTGTTTGTTAAGAAAACTCTCTTAGGTTGCAGCCTAACTGTGCGTGCATAGGCAAAGATGAATTCATGGAAATCGAAATACATTGTTATAACAGAAGCACTGTGCATGGTGGGACCACCATATCTTTGGAGCCGAGTGGGTATGAGGAGGAGAGATGATAGCCAAAATTTCACTAAAATCCATTTGAGAAACTTTCTGAGAAAATCAACTCCTTTTTCAGCCCTATTCAACCTGCAAGGTAGAGTACTGCAATACCAATACATAAGGGGCTTGCATAGAAAACCTGGAGGTAGAGCGCTCAGATGTTGGAGGCCTAATGAGGAAAAGAGAAAATACCCAGTGTTTCATGGAAATTTATTCGTGTAATTTCTCAGAAAACTCTGTTAGGTTGCAGATTAACTTTGCATGTATAGGGAAAGCTCAATTCATGGAAATCGAAAGAGATTGTTATAACAAATACCCATGTATTTTGGAACCACCACGGCATCGGAGCAAAGTAGGTATGAGGAGGAGAGATAAGTTTCTTTGAAATCCATTTGTGAAACTTTCTCAGAAAAGACACTTCAATATTAGCCCTATCCAACCTGAACTTTTAAGTACAGTAACAGAAATACATAAGGGCCATGCCTAGAAAACCTAGAGGTAGAATGCTCATATTTTGGGGGCAGAGTGGGAATGAGGAAAAGAGAAAATACCCAAGTTTCATGGATTATCCATTAGTACAATTGCTCAGAAATCTCTCTTGTTTGCAGCCTAAATCTGCATGTGTAGGGAAATCTTAATTCATGGTACTCAAAACAGATTTTTATAACAGATGGACCGGGCATGGTGGAACCACCACATCTTCAGAGAAAAGTGGGAAGGAGGATGAGAGATGATAGGCAAAATTTTACTGAAATCAATTTGAGGAACTTTCTCAGAAAAGCATCTTCATTTTCAGCCCTATTCAACCTGCAAGGTAGAGCACTGCAACAGCAATACGTAAGGGGCATGCCTAGAAACCCTGGAGGTAGAGTGCTAAGATGTTTAGGGCAGAAACGGAATGAGGAAATGAGAAAATACCCAGTTTCATGAAAATCCATTCATATATTTGCTCAGAAAATGCTCTTAGGTTGCAGCCTGACTATGTGTGCATAGAGAAAGCTCAATTCATCAAAATCGAAACAAATTGTTGTAACACAATCACTGTGCATGGTGGAACCACAACATCTTCAGAGCAAAGATGGTATGAAGAGGACAGATGACAGGTAAAGTTTCATTGAAATTCATTAGTGAAACTTTCTTAGAAAAGCAACTACAATTTCAGCCCTATTCAACCTGCATATTAGAGGATTGCAACTGCAATAAATATGTGTCTTGCATAGAACAACTGGTTATCGAGTGGTTATATTTGTGGGACCAAGAGGGAATGAGGAAAAGAGAAAATACCTAGAGTTTCATGGAAATCCATTATTGCATTTTCTCAGAAAATCTTTATTTGGTTGCAGCCTAACTCTTCATGCATTGGTACAACTCAATTCATGGAAATCAAAAGAGGTTGGTATAACAGAAGCACCGTGCATGGTGGAACCTTCACATCTTCGGAGCAAAGTGGGTATGAGGAGCAGAGACAATAGGCAAAGTTTCACTGAAATCCATTAGTGAAACTTTCTCAGAAAAGCATCTTGAATTTCTGACCCATTCAACCTGCTCATTAGAGTACTACAACAGCATTACACAAGGGGCATGCCTAGAAAACCTGGAGGTAGAAAACTCAGATATCAGTGCAGAATGGTACTGAAGCAAAGAGAAAATACACAAAGTTTCATGAAAATCCATTCTTGGCTTTTGTCAGAAAACCCCATTAGTTTGCTGCCTAATTATGGGTCCATAGGGCAAGTTCAATTCATGGAAATCGAAACAGTTTGTTATAACAAAAGAACCATGCATGTTTGAAAAACCACATCTTCGAAGCAAATTGGTATGAAGAGAAGAGATGTTAGGCAGTTTCATTGAAATCCACTCGTGAAACTTTCTCAGAAAAGCAGCTTCCATGTATGCCCTATTCATCCTACACATTTTGATTACTGCAACAGAAATATATAAGAGACTTGCCCTGAAAACCTGGAGGTAGGATATTCAGATGTTGGTGGCAAAATAAAATGAAGAAATGAAAAATCACCCAGAGTTTCATAGAAATCCTTCCACGCATTTGCTCAGAAATCTCTATTAGGTTGCTGCCTAACTCTGCATGCATAGGAAAGCAAAATTCATGGAAATCAAAACAAATTGTTATAAAAGAAGAACTGTGCATGGTGGAACCACCACATCTTCTGAGCACACTGTTTATGAGGACCAGAGATTATAGCCAAGGTTCATTGAATACCATTTCTGAAACTTTCTCAGATAATTATCTTAAATTTCAGACCTATTCAACATGCAATTTAGAGTAATGCAAAAAGAATACTTAAGGGCCCTGCCTACAAAATCTGGAAGTAGAATGCTCAGATATTGGGTCAGAGTGGAAATGATGAAAAGAAAATACCCAGAGTATCATGGAAATCCACTAGTGCATTTTCTCAGAAAACTGTATTACGTTGTAGCCTATCTCTGCGTGAATAGGGAAAGCTCACTCCATGGAAATAGAAACGGAATGTTATGACAGAAGCATCAAGCATGGTGGAACCACCACATCTCGGCTGCAAAGTGAGTATGAGGAGTAGAGATAATAGTCAAAGTTTCATTGAACTCCATTCATGAAATTCTCCCATAAAAGCAACCTCAATTTCAGCCCTATTCTACTGGCAAGTTAGAATAGTGCAACAGGAATTCAGAAGGGAATTACCTAGAAAATCTGCCTATAGAATGCTCTGATGTTGAGAGCAGACTGGGAATGATGAAAAGAGAAAACACCCAGAGTTTCATGGAATTCCATTAGTGCATTTTCTCAGAAATCTTTATTAGGATGCAGCCTTTCTCTGTGTGCTTAGGTAAAGCTCAATTCATGGAAATAGAAACAGATTGTTAAAAGAGAAGCACCCTGCATGGAGGAACCACCACATCTTTGTGGCAGAGTGCTTGTGAGGAGGAGATAAGATAGCCAAAGTTTCATTGGAATCAATTAGAGAAACTTTCTCCCAAAAGTAACTTCATTTTGAGCCCTATTCAACCTGCACTTTAGAGTACTGCAACAGCAATACATAAGGGGCTTGCCTAGAAAACATGGAGGTAGAATGCTCAGAGGTTTTGTCAGACTGGGAATGATGAAAACAGAAAAAGCAAGAGTTTCATGGAAATCCAATCGTGCATTTTATCAGCAAACCCTATTAGGTTGCAGCTTTACTCTGCATGCATAGGGAACATTCAATTCAGGGAATTAGAAGCATATTGTTATAACAGAAGAACCTGCATGTTGGCACCACCTCATCATCAAAGCAAAGTGAGTAAGAGTGGGAGAGAAAATACCCAAAGTTTCATTGAATTCCATTCTTTAAACTTTCTCAGAAAAGGTACTTCAATATCAGCCCTATTCAACCTGCATGTTAGAGAATTGCAGCAGGAGTACATAAGGGGCTGGCCCCCACAACCTGGAGGAAGAATACCCTGATGTTCGGGGAAGAATGGGAATGATGAAAAGAGAAAATTCCCAGAGTTTCATGTAAATCCATTCGTGCAGTTTCTCAGAGAACTGTAAAATATTGCCACATTATACTGCATGCATAAAAAAGTTCAATTCAGGGAATTAGAAACAGATTGTTAAAACAGAAGCACCAGGCATGGTGGAACCACCATATTTCCCAGCCATGTGGGTATGAAGAGGAGAGATAATACCCAAAGTTTCAGTAAAATTCATTCGTGAAACTTTCTCAGAATTGAAACTTCAATTTCAGCCCTATTCAAACTGCATGTTAGAGTACTCCAACAGGAATACATAAGGGGCTTGCCTATATAACCTGGAAGTTGAATACTCAGATGTTGGGAGCAGAATGGGAATAATGAAAAGAGAAAATACAAAGAATTTCTTGGAAATCCATTCATGCATTTTCTCAGAAAACTCTATTAAGTTGTAGCTTTACTCTGTGTGCATAAGGAAAGTTCTATGAAGGAAATTTGAAACAGATTGCTATAACAGAAGCACTGTGCCTTTTGGCACATCCACATCTTCATAGCAAAGTGGGTATGAGAAGAAGGGATAGTATGCAAGGTTTCATTGAAATCCACGGGTGAAACTCTCTCAGAAATGGTATTTCAATTTAAGTACTATTTAACCTGAACATTACAAATCTGCAACAGGTATACATAAGGAACTTGCACAGAAAACCTGGAGGTAGAATGCTCAGATGTTGGGGGCAGAGTGGGAATGACGAAAAGAGAAAATGCCCATAGTTTCATTGAAATCCATTAATCCAATATATCAGAAAAATATATTTGTTTGCATCTTTAAACTGCAAGCATAGGCAAAGGTCACTTCATGGAATTAGAAACAAATTGGTAAAACAGAAACACCGTGCATGGTGACACCACCAGATCTTCAAGCAAAGTTGGTAAGAGGAGGAGTAATAATACCCAATGTTCATTGATATACTTTGCTGAAACTTTCTCAGAAGAAAAGTTCAATTACATCCCTATTGAACCTGCACTTTTGAGTTCTGCAAAAGGAATTCAAAAGAGTTTTCCCAATAAAAACTGGGTAGAATGATAAGATTTGGGGGGCATAGTGGGAAAGAAGAAAAGAGAAAATTCCCAGAGTTTCATGGAAATCCATTAGAGCATTTTCTCAGAGTACTGCATTATGTGCCAGCTTTAATCCACGAGCATAGGGAAAGATCAATTCAGGGAATTAAAAACAGATTGGTATAACAGAAACACCATGCATGGTGGCACCACCACATCTTCACAGTAAAGTGGGTATGAAGAGAGATAATACTCAAAGTCTTATTGAAAATATTCGTGAAACATTTTCAGAAAAGGAACTTCAATTTCAGCACTATTCAACCTGCATGATAGAGAACTGCAACAGGAATACATAAGGGGCTTTCCAAGAAAACCTGGAGGTAGAATGCTCAGATTTTTGGGGTAGAGTGGGAATGATGAAAAGAGAATGTATGCAGGGTTCCATAGAAATCCATTAGTTCATTTTCTCAGAAAACTTTTTTAGTTTGCATATTTAATGTGTTTGCATATTTAATGTGTGTGCATAGGAAATCTCAATTCATGGAGTTAGAAACAGGTTGTTATAACAGAAGCACTGTGCATGGTGATACCACCACATCTTTGCACCAATGTGGGTATGAGGAGGAGAGATTATACCCATTGTTTCATTGAAATAAATTCGTAAAGTTTTCTCAAAAGTGGAATTTCAATATCAGCCATATTCAACATGAACTTTAGAAAGCTGCAACAGGAATACATAAGGGGATTGCCTACAAAACCTGGAGTTAGAATGCACAGATGTTGAGGGCAGAATGGGAATGATAAAAAGAGAAAGTATTCATAGTTTCCTGGAAATCCATTAGTGCATTTTCTCAGAAAATTGTATTAAGTTGCACTTTTACTCTGGGAGCATAGGGAAAGCTCAATTCAGGGAATTAGAAACAGATTGCTATAACAGAAGCACCATGAATGTTGGCACCACCACATCTTCAAAGCAAAGTGGGCATGAGGTGGGGCAATAATACCTGAAGTTTCATTTAAATCCATTCGTGAATCTTTCTCAGAAAAGAAAGTTCAATATCAGCCCTATTCAACCTGCACGTTGGAGTTCTGCAGCAGGAATACACAAGGGACTTGTCTAGTAAACCTGGAGGTAGAATTTTCAGATATTAATGTAGAGTGGGAATGATGAAAAGAGAAAAAAACCCAGAATTTCCTTGAAATCCATTCTCGTATTTTCTCAGAAAAATATATTATGTTTCAGCTTTGCTTTACATACCTCACAATAGATAAATTCAGGGAAAAAGAAACAGGTCGTTATAGCATAATCCCTGTGCATGTTGGCACCACCACATCCTCAGAGCAAAGTGGGTATGAGGAGCAGAGATAACAACTAAAGTTTCATTAAAATCCATTTGTGAAAATTTTTCAGCAAAGGAATTCACTTTCAGCCCTATTCAATCTGCACTTTAGAGTGCAGCAACAGGAATACATAGGAGTGCATAGAAATCCTGGAGGTAGAATGCTCAGATGTTGGGGGCACAGTGTGAAAGCTGAAAAGAGAAAAAATCAGAGTTTCATGAAAATCAATTAGTGCATTTTCTCAGAAAACTGTATTAGTTTGCAGATATAATCTGTGTATATACGGAAAGCAAAATTCAGATAGTTAGAAACAGATTGTTGTAGCAGAAGAACCGAACATGGCTGCAGAACCATATAATTGCAACAAATTGGATATGACAGGAGAGACAATACCAAAGTTTCTTTTAAATGCATTGGGGAACAGTATTAGTTTGCAGATTTACACTTTCTGCATAGGGAAAGCTCAATTCAGGAAATTGGGAAACAGATTGTTATAAACAGAAGAACCGTGCATGGTGGAACCACCACATTTTGCATCCAAGTTGATATGAGGAGGAGAGATAATATCCACAGTTTCATGGAAATTATTCGTCATACTTTCTCAGACAAGGAACTTCAATTTGAGCCCTATTAAATTTGCATGTTAGAGATCTGCAACATAAATACATAAGGGGCTTGCCTAGAAAAACCTGGAAGTAGAATGCTCGCAGGTTGGCGGCAGAGTGGAAAAAGTGCAACAGTGGAAAAGAGAAAATACCCACAGATTCATGAAACTCATTAGTGCATTTTTCTGAAAAATGTTTTAGATTGCAGCTTTATTCTCCGTGCTTAGGGAAAGCTCAATTCAGGGAATTAGAAACAGTTTGTTATAACAGAAGAATCCTGCATGGTGGCAATACCACATCTTCATACTAAAGTGAATATGAGGAGGAGAAATAATATGCAAGGTTTCATTGAAGCAAATTTGTGAAATTTTCTCAGAAAGGACTTTCAATTTCAGACATATTTAACCTTAACTTTAGAGTACTTCAACAGGGAAACATAAGGGGCTTGCCTAGAAAACCTGCAGGTAGAATGCTCAGATGTTGGGGACAGAGTGGGAATGATGAAAAAAGAAAATACCCAGAGTTCCATGGATATCCAATAGTGCATTTTCTTAGAACACTGTATTAAGTTGCACTTTTACTCTGTGAGCCTAGGGAAAGCTCAATTCAGTGAATAAGAAACAGATTCGTATAACGGAAACACCATGCATGGTGGTGCCACGACATCTTTGCAAAAAAGTGGGCATGAGGAGGAGAGATAATATCCACAGTTACATTGATATCCATTGCTGTAGCTTTCTCAGAAAAGAAACTTTAATTTCATCCCTATTCAACCTCACTTTTGAGTTCTGCAACAGGAATACAAAAGGGTTTGCCACGAAACCTGGGGGTAGAATACTCATATGTTGGGGGCAGAGTGGGAAAGTTGAAAAGAGAAAATATACAGAGTTTCATGGAAATCCATTAGTGCATTTGCTCAGAAAACTCTAGAGGGGGCATCTTTACTCTGTGTACATAGGGAAAACTCAATTTAGGGAAATAGAAACAGATAGCTAAAA
This sequence comes from Sciurus carolinensis, assembly GCF_902686445.1. Lineage (NCBI taxonomy): Eukaryota > Metazoa > Chordata > Mammalia > Rodentia > Sciuridae > Sciurus > Sciurus carolinensis. The sequence goes on from NC_062222.1 coordinate 38,288,297, forward strand.
GAGAACCACCAGGCATGGTGGCACCAAAACATCTCCACAGCAATGTGTGTATGAGGAATAGAGATAATCTCCAAAGTTTCATTGAAAATCATTCGTGAAACTTTCTCAAAAAAGCAACTTCAATTTCAGCCCTATACAACCTGCACGTTAGAGTACTGCAACAGTACAACATGAGGGGCTTGCCTTGAAAACCTAGAGATAGAATGCTCAGAGGGTGGGGGCCGAGTGGGAACTATGAAAAGAGAAAATACCCAGAGTTACATGGACATCCATTAGTACATTTTCACAGAAAAATGTATTTGGTTGCAGCTATAATCTGCATGCACAGAAAAAGTTCAACTCACGGAATAATGAACAGTTTGTTATACAGAAGCACAATGCATGTTGGCACCACGACATACTGGGAGCAATGTGGATATGAGGTGTAAAGATAATACCAAAAGTTTCATTGAAATCCACTCGTAAAAATTTTGCAGAAAACTATCTTCAACTTCAGCCCTATTCAACCTGCACATTAGATATCTGCTACAGGAATACATAAGGGTTTGCCTAGACAACCTGGAGGTAGAATGCTCACATGTTGGGGGCAGAGTGGGAATGATGAAAAGAGAATATACTCAGTTTCTTAGAAATCCATTTGTTCATTTTCTCAGAGAAATGTGTTAGGTGGCAGCTGTACAATGTGTGCATTGGGAATGCTCAATTCTTGGAATTAGAAACAGTCTATAGAGATGCACCATGTTTTTTCGCACCACCACACCTTTGGAGTAAAGTGGGTATGAGGAGGAGAGATAATACCCAAAGTTTCACTGAAATGCATTGGTGAAACTTTCTCAGAAAAGGGTCATCATTTTCAGCTCTATTCAACCTGCATTTTACAGTTCTGCAACAGGAGTATATAAGGGGTGTACCTTGTAATCCTAGAGGTAGAAAACCTGGAGGTACAATGCTCATATGTTTGGGGCAAAGTGGAATGATAAAAAGAGAAAATACCCAGAGTTTCATTGAAATCCATTCGTGTGTCTTCACAGAAAACAATATTAGTTTTCATCTTTAGTCTCTATGCATAGAGATAGCTTAATTCAGGGAATTAGAAACAGATTGTTATAACAAAAGCACTGTGAATGTTGGCACAAAGAAATCTTGGGAGCAAAGTGGGTATGAGGAGGAGCAATAATATCCAAAGATTCATTGAAATCCATTTTTAAATCTTTCTCAGAAAAGGAACTTCAATTTCAACCCTATTCAACTTTCACATTAGAGTTCTGCAACAGTATACATAAGAGGATTGCCCAGAAAACTTGGAGGTAGCATGCACAGATGTTAGGGGCAGAGTAAGAATGATGAAAAAAGAAAACACACAGAGTTTCAATGAAGTTCATTCATGCATTTTCTCAGAAAATGTATTAGGGTTCAGCTTTAATCTGCGTGCACAGTAAAATTTCAATTCAGGGAACTAGAAAGAGATTGTTATAGCACAAGCACCATGTTTGGTGGCACTACCACATCTTTGAAGCAAAGAGGGCATTATGTGTAGAGAAAATCACCAAAGTTTAATTCAAATACGTACTTGAAACTTTCTCAGAAATGGAGATTCAGTTTCAGCCCTATTCAACCTGCACATTAGAGTACTGCAACAGCAATACATAAGGGGCATGCCTTGAAAACCTGGAGATAGAATGCTCAGAGGGTGGGGCAGAGTGGGAATGATGAAAAGAGAAAATACCCAGAATTTCATGGAAAATCCTTTCGTGCATTTTCTCAGAAAAATGTATTTGTTGCAGCTTTACTCTGCGTGCATAGGGAAAGGTCAACTCAGGGAATTAGAAGCAGATTGTTATAGCAGAAGCACCTTGCATGGTGGTACGACCCCATCTTTACAGCAAAGTGGGTATGAAGAGGAAAGCTAATACCCAAAGATTCACTGAAATCCATTATAGAAACTTCCTTAGAAATGTAACTTAAATTTCAGCACTATTCAACCTGGACTGTAGAGTACTGCAACAAGAACACATAAGAGGCTTGCTTAGAAAACCTGGAGGTAGACTGCCCGGCTGTTGGGGTCAGAGTGGGAATGATGATATGAGAAAATACACACAGTCTCATAAAAATCCATACTACCATTGTCCTGAGACTGTATTAAGTTGCAGCTTTACTCTGCATGCATAGGGAAAGCTCAATTCTGAGAATTAGAAATAGCTTGTTATTGCAGAAGCACCATGCTTGTTGACACCAACAAATCTTGGGAGCAAAGTGGGTATGAGGAGGATAGATAATACCCAAAGTTTCATTGATATATATTTGTGAAACTTTCTCAGAAATGTATGTTCACTCAGCTCTATTCAACCTGCACATAACAGTTCTGCAAAAGGAACACATGGGGAGAGCTTGCCTAGAAAATCAGGAGGGAGAAAACCTGGAGGTAGAATGTTAAGAATTTGGGGGCAGAGTGGGAAAGACGAAAAGAGAAAATACCCAGAGTTTCATGGAAATACATTCGTGCATTTTCTCAGCAAACTGTATTAGATTGCAGCTTTACTCTGGTTGGATACAGAAAGCTCAATTCAGGGAATTAGAAATAGATTATTATAGGAAAAGCACCTTCCATGTTGGCACAACCACATCTTCAAAGCAAAAGGGGTATGAGGAGGAGTGATAAGACAGAACTTTCATTGAAAAGATGAAACTTTCATTGAAAGATCAAAAAAGGATCTTCAAATTTTACCTGTATTCAACCTGCACATTACAGTACTGCAACAGGTACACATAAGGGGCTTGCCTCAAAAACCTGGAGGTAGAAAACCTGAAGGTATAATGCTCAGATGATGGGGGCATAGTGGGAATGATGAAAACAGAAAATACCCAGAATTTCATAGAAATCCATTAGTGCATTTGTCAGAAAACTATATTAGATTTCAGCTATACTCTGAATGCATACAAAAGCTCAATTCAGGGAAATAGAAACAGATTGTTATACCAAAAGCAACGTGCATGTTTCTAGGCTTGCATAGAAAATCTGTGGTAGAATTTTCAGATGTTGGGGACAGGGTGGGAATTAAGGAAAGAGAAAATACCCAGTGTTTCATGTAAATCCTTTTGTGCAATTTCTCTGAAAACTCTTTTAGTTGCAGCTCTACTCTGCATGTATACTGAAAGCTCAATTCAGGGAATGAGAAAGAGAGTGTTATAGCGGAAGCGCCATGCGTGTGGCACCACCAAATCTTGGGAGCAAAGTGGTTATGAGGAGGAGAGATAATACCAATAGCTTCATTGAAATCCATTCGTGAAACTTTCTCAGAAAAGGGAAATTCAATTTCATCCCTATTCAACCTGCATGTTATAGTTCTGCAACAGAAACACATAAGGGGCTTGCCTAGAAAACCAGGAGGTAGAATGCTTAGATATTGGGTGAAGAGTGGGAATGATGAAAAGAGAAAATACCGAGTTTCATGGAAATCCATTCGTGTCTTTTCTCAGAAAATGTATTAGGTTGCAGCTTTGCTCTGCTTGGATATAAAAAGCTCAATTTGGGTAATTAGAAACAAACTGTTATAGCAGAGAGACTGAGCTTTTTGGCACCGCCACAACTTGGGAGCAAAGTGGGTTTGAGATGGATAGAAAATACCCAAAGTTTCTTTGAAATGCACTGGTGAACCTTTCTCAGAAAGAATCTTAATTTTCAGCTCTATTCAACCTGCACATTACAGTTCTACAACAGGAAAAAATAGGGTTTTGCCTAGAAAACCTGGAGGAAGAAAACCTGGAGGTATAATAATCAGAAGTTTGGGGCAGATTGGGAATCATAAAAGGAGAAAATACCCAGAGAGTCATGGAAATCCATTTGTGCATTTTCTCAGAAAATTGTATTTTGTTGCTGCTTTACTTTGTGTCCATACAGAAAGCTCAATTCAGTGAATTAGAAACAGATTGCTATAGCAAAATCAACGTGCATGGTGGCACCAAGAAATCTTGGGAGCAAAGTGGGTATGAGTAGGAGAGATAATAACCAAAGTTTCATTGAAATCCAATTGTGAAACTTTGTCAGAAAAGGAACATTCATTTCAGCTCTATTCACCCTGCACATTACAGTTCTGCAAGAGTAACTCATAAAGGGCTGCCTAGAAAACCTGTGGTACAATGCTCAGATGTTGGGGGCAGTGTGGTAATGATGAAAAGGCAAAAAGAACAGAGTTTCATGGAAATCCATTAGTGCATTTTCTCAGAAAACTGTATTACGTTGCAGCTTTACTCTGTGTGCATGAGGATAGCTCTATTCTGAGAATAGAATCAGCTTGTTATAGCAGAAGCACTGTGCTTCTTGTCACCACCAAATCTTACTAGCAAAGTGGGTAAAAGGAAGAGAGATAATACTGAACGTTTCACTGAAATCCATTGTTGAAACTTTCTCAGAAAATTATCTTCATTTTCAGCCCTATTCCACCTGCATGTTAGAGTACTGCAACAGATATACTTAAGGGGCTTACCTAGGAAACCTGGAGGTAGAATGCTCAGATGTTGTGGGGCAGAGTGGGAATAATGAAAAGACATAATAACCAGAGTTTTCTGAAAGTCCATTCGTGCATTTTCTCAGAAAAGTGTCTTAGATATCTGTGCTACTCTGCATTCATACAGAAAGCTCAGTTCAGGGAATGAGAAACAGATTGTTATAGAAGAAGCACCATGCAAGTTGACACCACCAAATGTTGGGAGCAATGTGGGTATGAGGATGAGAGATAATACCCAAAGTTTCATTGAAATCCATTTGTGAAGATTTCTCAGATAAGGAACTTCAATTTCAACTCTATTCAACCTGCACATTACAGTTCTGCAACAGGAACACATAAACTGGCTTGCCTGGGAAACCTGGAGGTAGAATGTTCATTTGTTTGGGGCAGAGTGGGAATAATAAAAAGACAAAATACCCAGAGTCTAATGGAAATCTATTCGTGCATTTTCTCAGAAAACTGTATTAAGTTGCTTCTTCTCTCTGCTTACTTAGGTAAAACTCAATTCAGGGAATTAGAAACAGATTGTAATAACAAAAGCATGCTGCATGTTGGCACCACTAAATATTGGGAACAAAGTTGGTCTGAAGAGCAGAGATTATACCAAAAGTTTCATTGAAATCCATTCTTGATACTTTCTCAGAGAAAGATCTTCAATTTCAGTTCTATTCAACTTGTACATTATACTTCTGTAGCAATAAATCATAAGGGGCTTGCCTAGAAACCTTGGAGGTATGCTGGTGTACAATCTTACAGGCTTTGGGAGTCCTAGGTGGATGGGAGGCTTCAGCCAGTGTAGAGACAGCACACAGAGAAACCAAGTGTTCTGAGTCTGAATCTGTCTTTATTTTTTCTGTCAGTTTTTTAAAATATTTTTCTTTAGTAATGATCATATTATTTTATGATTAGTTTAAAAGAGATAAACCTTCAAAAGTACAATCTATGCTTCTTCTCAAAGTACACATTCTCTCTGTATGACAGCCCAGACCAAAACAAACTTATTTCCCACCTAGATTAAAGTAACCTTGTCTACCAGTTAAACTGAAACAAAATTGTGTCCCAGTTAAAATGAGGGCACCATGATCTACCAAACTGTAACCTTCAGAACAAACATGTTACTAGATTTTCTGAGAAACCACTCCCACCATGAATTCCAGTGTTTAACTGTGGAAATTTTTTACTATTATTAAAGGGCAAAAAAGCAACTTATAGTTTATATTTATTCTATTTTAATTTCATATAATGGAAGACTACAATCTTATTTTGATTCTCAATTAATTAGACTAAACATAGGAAAAGCACAAATTATATTTATGACTAACTTAAATTTTTATTATGTAAAGTATCTCTAGAACCAAGTATTAAATCTAGGAAAACAACAAAGGCTAAACACCGAGTCCAAGCTCAGAGGAATGTTCTTTATCCATCTAATATTATACTAAAACAACCACAGCCTCCTTTTAAATCAAGCACAGCTACAATTATTTATTTTCAAATATTTTATCTATGTATTACTGCTAAATTTTCATTGTGCACTATTTTGTGTCCCAATATGGTAAAAACATCCCAATGTTTTTCCAATGAGTTTCTAATGATATGTTGATTATTAATATTAAAAAGCAACTACACATGGTGACATGCCACGCCTATGGCCCCCAAAGTGAGGACAATCAACAGAACTGTGTCAAGTGTTGAGTCCTCTATACCTACAGACCGTTTCAAGTTGTCAGATCCTCTGCTCCAATACAGCCATGTCAAATGTTGGAGTGGCAGGAAGTAGATGCAGCATTTCCCCCCTTTTTATTTTATTTTTTTTTATTTACTACTTTGATGGTTTTAATTTGAATACATAGATTATGGATACTTTTCCAAATTTGACGGAGGATGACTGGAAAGATAAATAACAATATCAGAACACAAAATATCCCTATTTCAATTTGAATAATAAATGTCAAAAAGGTACGATTTTCAATTATACTCTTGATGTTATTATAAATTTATAGTGCCAAATTACCAATAGGAGACATTTGTAAATTAGCCTGAGTTAAATCTTTAATTTTATTTTGTAAAGTATCAATATCAGGAGTTATATTGTAATTATTCCAAATTCCCTTTAAATGAGTTTGTACATTCTGCCATGAGGTTTGTTCCTCATCGTGTTTTAAAGGGGTAACAAAAATCCACTTATAATTAGCAAGACATCTAGTACTCATTTCATTTTATATTTTGAACTTGATTGCCAATATAAAGAATATCTTCCTGTAAGGCTTTGATGCGTGTTTCTAATGTTTTGTCTATCTTTTTCTAAATTGTTAAAGTCAATCTTTTTTTTTCTAACACCACAGGTAACATTAAGAATGATGGCTGATGTACTATCAAAAGAACAGTAAGTTTTTTTTTGAAATGAGGAATTAATACATTTAGTTATATGTAATGATCAAATTGTATAGAATAAGATTTCTTAGTTTTAGAAATAATTAAATAACACAAAAATGTTTAGCAAATTGATCAGCAGTCTATCACCAGGGGTGTAGAGAAATGGTGGATATGACTGGGGAAGAGTCCTCCTGCATGGAGGGCCCATGATGTCAAATCAGTAAATCAGGAATTCACAATGGAGAATCAGCATCCATTACATTTACTTTGGAAAACAAAAGCTTGATAAAAACATTCTTTCAGATTTTCTGCTTAAAAGACTTTTGTACCTGGAAAATATAAACCCATCTAATATACAAAGAAGAGTAATAGTACCAAAATTGCATTAATATTTTATATTAACCAAGTTTAGTTTCTAAAAGAAAACTCAGACTCCAACATAGTACAATACTTTAACATTTGTTGTTTAATGATAATTATAAAAGTCCCAATTTCTTAAGATTAATTGCTCTGAAGAATAAAATTTAAAAGACACAATGTTAAAAGCAAATTAGTGTTCCAAAGAAATCCTTGTCAGTTTAACATAGAGATTAAACCTTAGTTTTATATCAGTACAATAGTATTTGACCTTAGTGAAAAACCTTAAATGACTTTAACTGATGGTCTCACACATATATAAGCAACTTAGTTAAACACAAACTTGTTGAAATTTGTCTTTTACTTACACAGACTTTCTTAGCATTTACTTAAACCCTCATGTATTTCATCACATAAGCACTTTGTTACCCAGAAACATTTTCTTTTCCCTTCTACTAAATATATTTTCATACAAGAACCATTTATTTTCTCTTTCCTATCTGTTGACCCCTTTTTGTTTACATTCTGAAACAACCCTTATGAAATTTCTGAACATAGATAAATTTCTCCATTTTAATAAGATTAAATATTTTAATATTTATAGTACTCTAATTGAAACACAGTCAAAACTTTAAAACCCTCTGTACATAAAATTTTATCAATATGTTTACCAATTCATGAAAACACAAACAACGTTTTAGTACATTATTTCATGGAATCCAAGAAGTCAGGAGTATTGATGCTATATTAACTTTTAACATTTTAACTTTACAAATTAATCAGATGTCTCTAACAAACACATTTGAGTAATCTTATATATGTTGCCTATTTTATTTATTTTACTGTAAAACCAAGTTATCAAACAAGAGTATGGAACAGTATTCGCTGGTTATTTCCTGTTGAAGAAAAGACCTAGAAACAATTGATATTAGACATTTATAAACATCAATGTTTTATTAGATTGACCACCTAGAGACTTCCGAGTTATTTTGAAAGACATTCGATGTTTATTAGTTTTCTCAGTTTAAAAAAGTTGAACCTTTTAAAATCACGTGAATTGAAAGTATTTGGATCCATTTTTTAAATTTTAATTTTATGCACGCTTAATTTAAATATCATGTACATAGACAAATGACATCAGACAACAGGATATACACATAACACAAAAGTAAAGGCCTTGTAAAGTTTATCTCCATTGCAAAGTAACAGATGTTCAAGAATAACTCTAAAGTTAGATAAAAAAAATAGGACTGATCAACTAATCATTAACCTAGGTATGTATAATCAAAATTGGGAGTTCAAAAAATATAGCATTTAAGAAAAACAAGACAAAACAAGAATCCTAGAAAAAAATGATAATGACCATTAATTATAGCATGAGAGAGTGAGAAAGAGGAAGGAGGAGAGAAGGGGTGAGAGAGAGGGAGAGAAAGAGAGAGCATGAGTTAGTTCTGTGTTGCAGCCCAGGAGAAGTTTAAAATGGACACTTTTTTTTTTCTTTAGTCTCAGGTTGGTCCCTTGCTGAGCCTGCTGTATTCTACATTTTCAGTGGAATGGGAGCAGATACAGAACAGGGCCTATAATTCAACATTAAATGATAACACACAAGTCCCTAATAAAATTTGTTATATTTACAAGTTTAAAATTACCAATACAGAGAAGTTTAGTTTGGAGAACAGCAGCCTGAAAAATTTTCTGCTTTAAAGACTTGTATCCCTGGAACATGAACACATTTAATATACAAAGAATGACCATTACACAATTACCTTGATACTTTTGTATTATAAGTATTAATTATTCTTTCCAGATAATTATAGGATAGGTTAGTTTGAATTTTTTTCTGGTGCCACATTGAGTTCCCACTTTTGTAATTGTTCTATTAATTCTTTTAGTATAATTTGTAACATATCACTGGAGTAATGAGCAAGTAAAAACTCATCCATGTAAAGAATCATATACAAATCTGGAAACTGTTGTCTAATAGGTTCAAGAGTCTGATCAACAAACTTTTGACATAACTTTTGATTTTTTTCTTATAACTTGAGGCAAAACCTTCCATTGATGTCTTTGGTAAGGTCTCTCTGTAGGTTTAAGGATGGTAACCTAAATGCAAATCTTTTACAGTCTTGAATTGCCAAAGGTATAGTAAAAAAATAATCTTATGAATCAGAAACAATGGCTATTTTTTGGAATTGCCACAACTCCTGCAAAAGTGGCCACTTCGTCCATAAGAGAAACAATTCCCTCCAACCGATGTAAAGGGTTTGGCCTTATTGGAAGGATCAGAATTTTGACCCACATTTTTAATGAACTGAGAATAAGTCTTTCCTGGTAAAGCTGCAGCCATGGCCATTTCTTGAATATGGGCAAGACTTCAATCCAAGCAGGCCTTAATAAAATCAGACAATGTTCCTGTTTGCCTTATAGGTCTAAGCGAGGTTTGACAGGTTGAATTTGCATTTTGAAAAGACAATTGTTTTAGTAAAATATCAGCAACTTCAGGATTAGTTATCATTTTTGAAATATTTTCTTCCATTTTCACCACAAATTTCACATATAGTTCCATGGCCATCTATTTAATACTACTGAGAAAAGTAGTTTTAGTCTCAGAGGACGGTAATTGTTTTTAAACTATAATTGTAAGTTTAAAAACTTCCTCTAGTAAAGTCTTAGGTAGAAAAAGTTGTACCTAAGGAGAAGAATAATCCTCAGTTCTCTGTAACATAGACATAGATATTTAATCTAGAGTTTTCTTTACAATCTGTTTTCATATTACAGCCTTAGCTAATTCCCCATATTTAGTTTTCCATAATAAACATTGTCCAGGTGATAAACAAGAATGAGCAGTCTGTTGCCAATCAAAAGGTGTCATCAATTTACTTGCAATTGTATCTAATAATTATATTGTGTATGGAGACAAAGGACCAAAGTCCTTAACTGCTGTTTTTAATTCTTTTACTAATTTAAATGGAAGAGGTTCCAATATGGAAGCTGTATCTTGTTCTCCAAAAGATGCCACAGGGAAAGAAAAAGAAGTATCACCTTGAGCATGAGGCTCAGTAATAACTCCCAAAAATCCTATCTTAATTGGAGTTTGACTTTTTTTTTTTTTAACTTGGCTTTGGTATAGGTGGAGCAGAGGTTACCACTTTAACAGCCAGTGGCCAGTGCTCAGTATGATATTCAGCAGTTGCCCGGTCTAAATCTGGTTTATCTTGTAGAGAAAGTGACTCCCTATCTTCCTTCTCTGAGTCAGATGAGCTCTCAGAGGAGGAGGTAACCTGCTAATTTGTATCTTAGAAGAGGATTTTAACAAAGGTGTTTCCAATGGAGAAGATTCTTCCCGGAGAAGAGGCATATTCACTAAGATGCATAATTTCAGGATTTGGGTCTAGTGCATCTCTAAAAAGATTAAAAAGGGTAAAAGAATCAACAGGCACTCTTTCATCTCCATGATGTTGATAATATAATCTCATTTCATCCCCTAAATTTTTCCATATCATCAAATTTAAAGTACCTTCCTCAGGAAACCGCGTAGAATGTTCTTGTACAAAATGAAAGAGATGTCTCAACTGAGAAGATGAGACAGAAATTCCTCTTAAAAGTAAGCATACTTTTAGCAATGTCTATGAATAATCTTCTTTCTTTAGCTTCTGAGTTACCCATTTTTCTCACTGACTTTATAATGTTCTGTGATTACTTATATTTTTTTTTACTTGGCCTTTTTCTCTTCCGAGTGTCCTACTAACTTCTCAAAATTCTGTGATTACCTGTCCTTCCTCATTTGGCCTTTTCTCTACCAGGGGTCTGCAGCACCTTAGACAGAATCCTAGTCTCCCAAAAATGTGATTTACATACCACTCTTTGAGCCCTACATTCGGTGCCAATCTGCCAAGGTCCAACCCTAGCAGGGGTCGGGGATCCTCGATGGATGGGAGGCATCAGTGCAGTGGAGAAACAGCACACAGAGACACCAATGTTCTGAAACTGAATCTGAATCTTTATTTTTCTGCCAGTATTTTTATAGATATTTTTCTTTAGTAATGATTATATCATTTTTGGTTAGTTTAAAACAAGAAAAACCTTCAAAAGTACAATCTATGCTTCTTCTCAAAGTACACATTCTCTCTGTATGACAGTCCAGACCAAAACAACCTTATTTCCCAGCTAGATTAAAACAAACTTGTCTACCAGCTAAACTAAAACAACCTGTCTTCCGATAAACTGAGGGCACCATGATCTGCCAAACTTTAACCTTCAAAACAAACAAGTTACTAGATTTTCTGAGAAACCACTGCCACCATGAACTCCAGTGTTTAACAGTGAAAAGTGTTTACTATTATTAAAGGGCAAATAAATCAACTTTAATTAATATTTAGTCTATTCTAATTATATATAATGGCAGATTAAATCTTATTCTGATTTTCAAAGAATTAGACTAAACATAGGAAAAGCACAACTTATATTTATGACTAACCTAAATATTTTTATTATGTAAAGTATCTCTAGAATCAACCATTAAAACTAGGAAAGTAACAAAGGCTAGACACCACATCCAAGCTCAGAGAAATGTCTCTTTATCCATCTATTATTATACTAAAGCAATCACAGTCTCCTTTAAACAAAAGCACAGCCACAATTGTTTATTTTACATGTTTTATCTATGTATTACTGCTAAATTTTCATTCTGCACTATTTTGTGTCCCAATACATAAAACCTTCCCTATGTTTTCCTAACGTTTCTAATGATATATTGATTATTAACATTAAAAAGCAACTACACATGGCAACATGCCACACCTATGGCCCCCAAGAGGGGGACCATCAACAGAACCATGTCAAGTGTTGAGTCCTCTATTCCAACAGGCGGTGTCAATTGTTGGATCCTCTACTCCAACAGAGCCATGTCAAATGTCAGTGTGGCAGGAAATAGATATGGCAGAGAATGTGTACTTTGAGAAGAAGCATAGATTGTACTTTCGAAGGTTTTTCTTATTCTAAACTAACCATAAAATGATATAATGATTACTAAGAAAAATATCTATGAAAAGACTGGCAGAAAAAATAAAGACAGATTCATCCTCAGAACACTTGGTGTCTCTGTGTGTTGTTTCTCCACCACACCAAATGCCTCCCCAAGGATCCACAATCCCTGCTAGGGCTGGACCCTGGCACTCATTTTCATTGAAATCCATTATTGAAACTGTTTACAAACGTTCACTTTGAGTTAAACAGTTCTTGGCCTATGTATACAAAGCAAAGTTGAGGAATTTTTTAAATTTACTGTGCTAGCTATAACCCTGCAAGATAGGAAAACCAAACTTTGGGAGAAAATTGGGAATGATGGGTAGAGAAAATACCCAAAGTTTAATAAATCCATTAGTGAAACTGTTAAAAAAAAAAAAAACATTCAATTTGTGTGCAACTTTTCTGTGCCTGCATATAGAAAGCAGCACATTTGAGGAATATGTTAATTTACTGTGCTACTAGTCAACCCAGTAATATAGAAACACCATATATTGTGAGAAAAGTATGAACAATGGGCATAGAATATACCCAACGTTTCACTGAAATCCATTAGTGACATTGTTTAAAGGGTTCAATTTGAGTACAGCTATTCTCCACCTGCATACTGATAGCACAGTTGAGGAATTTGGTAATTTACTGTGCTCCCAGTGAACAATGCAATGTAGGAACACCAAAGTTTGTGAGAAAATTTGGACTGATGGTCAGAGGTAATACCCAAGATTTCATTGAAATCCACTGGTGAAACTGTTCAAAAACTTTCACTTTGAGTGCAGGTATTCTCAGCCTATGTTTAGAAAACACAGTTGAAGTATTTGTTAATTTATTGTGCTACTTTGTGAACCCTGCATGATAGGGACACCAAACTGAGGAAGAAATTTGGGAATGTTGGGTAGAATAAATACACAACTTTTCATTGAATTCCATTATAAAGTTTTTATAAATTTTCACTTTGAGTGCAATTATTATCGATCTATATATAGAATACACTGTTTAGGAATTTTTTCATTTACTGTACTAGGTGATGAACTCTGCAAGATAGGAACACCAAAGGTTGGGAGAAACTTGGGAATGATGGGAAGAGAAAATACTCAGGGTTTCATTGAAATCCACGAGCGACACTGTTTAGAAATGTACACTTTGAGTGCGGCTATCCAGGCCTTTGTATAGAAAGCAATTGAGGAATTTGTTAATTTACTGTACTAGCTGGTGAAGATAGAAAAACCAAACTTTGGAAGAAAAGCGGAAATGATGGGTAGAGAAAGTCTACAAGTTTTCATTGAAATCCCTAGTGAAATTGTTTAGAAACATTCAATTTGAGTGCAGGATTCTTGGCCTGCATATAAGAAGCACATTTGAGGATTATGTTAATTTACTGGACTACCAGTGAACCCTGCAAGTTAGAAACACCAAACATTGGGAGAAAAGTAAGATGATAGGTAGAAAAAAATCATCCAATGTTTCATTGAATTCCACTAGTAAAACTATTTGAAAATGTTCACTTTGACAGTAGCAATTCTCAGACTATGTATAGAAAGCACAGTTGAGGAATTTGTTAATTTACTATGCAAGCCAGTGATCCTCCAAGATAGGAACAACAAACATTGGGAGAAAAGTCGGAATGATGGATAGAGAAAATACCTAGTTTTATTGAAATCCATTAGTGAAACTGTTCAAAAAAAAAAAAGAGTTCAATATTTGTGCAGCTATTCTCCGCCTGCATAGAGAAAGCACACTTGAGGAATGTTAACTTACTGTGCTACTGGTGAACCCTGCAAGATAGGAACACCAAACATTGGGAGAAAAGTGGAAATGATGGGTAGAGAAAATACCAAAAGTTTCATTTACATCCATTAGTGAAACTGTTAAAAATGTTCAATTTGAATGCAACTATTCTCCACCTGCATATAGAAAGCACATTTGAGGAATATGGTAATTTACTGTGCTACTGGTGTACCCTGAAAGATGGAAACACCAAATATTGGGAGAAAAGTAAGAATGATGGGTAGAGAAAATATCCAAGGTTTCATTGAAATCCAATAGTGAAAATATTTAAAAATGTTCAATTTGTGTGCATTCTCCACCTGCATATACATAGTATAGTTGAAGAGTTTGATAATTTACTTTGCTACTGATGAACACTGAAAGATAGGAACACCAATGTTTTGGAGAAAATTGGGACTGATGGACAGAGAAAATAGGCAAGGTTTCATTGAAATGCACTAGTGAAACTGTTTAAAAATGTTCACTTTCAGTGCAGTTATTATTGGCCTACATATAGAAAGCACAGTTGAGGAATTTGTTAACTTACTGTACTAGCTGGGGAACCCTACAAGAAAGGAAAACCAAATATTGGAATAAAAGTGAAAATGATGGAAAGAGAAAATACTCAAGGTTATATTGAAATCCATAGTGAGACTCTTTAAAAACATTCATTAGAGTGCTGCTGTTTTTAGATAGAACAGTTGAGGAATTCAATAATTTACTGTTTTATTGGTGAACCCTGCAAGATAAAAACACTAAATTTGGGGAAAAAATTGGAATTATGGGAAGAGAAAATCACCAGGATTTCATTGAAATCCATTATTGAAACTGTATAACAACATTCACTTTGAGTGTAGTTATTCTCCAACTATGTATAGAAAGCATAGTTGAGGAATTTGTTAATTTACTATGCTAACCGGTGAACCCTGCAATATAGAAACACCAAACATTGGTAGAAAAGTAAGAATTATGGACAGAAAAAAATACCCATGTCTTATTTAAATCCATTAGTGAAAGTATTTAAAAACGTTCAATTTCATTGCAGTTATTTTCCCCCTGCATACACAAAGCACAGTTGAGTAATTTGTTAATTTACTGTGCTAGCCAGTAAACCCTGCAATATAGGAACAACAAACTTTGGGAGAAAAGGGTGAATGATAGGTAGAAGAAATACACAGCTTTTCATTCAATTCCATTAGTGAAACTTTAAAAATGTTCACTTTGGTGGAATGAGATATACATCATTACCGTATGTACATGTATGATTACATGAATGGTATGAATCTACATTGCGTACAACCATAGAAACAAAATGATGTACCCCATTCATGTACAATGAATCAAAATGCAGTCTGTAAAAAAAAAAATCTAAATAAAAAAAATTTTTAAATGTTCACTTTAACTGCAACTATTCTCAGCCTGCATATAGAAAGCACATTTAAGGACTATGTTAATTTACTGTGGTACAGGTAAAACGTGCAAAATAGAAATGCCAAATTTTGGGAGAAAAGTGGGCATGATGGGAAGAGAAAATACCTAAGGTTTCACTGAAATCCAATAGTAAAACTGTTTAAAAACGTTCATTTTGAGTACAGCTATTCTCTGCCTGCTTATAGAAAACAGTGAGGAGTTTGTTAATTTACTGTGCTATGGGTGAACCCTGCAAGACAGAAACACCAAACTGGGAGAAAAGTGAGAATGACAGTTAGAGAAAATACCCAGGATTTCATTGAAATCCATTAGTGAAACATTTTAAATACTTTCACTTTGAGTGCAGCTATTCTTGGTCCCTAAATAGAAATCACAGTTGAGAAATTTGTTAATTTATTGTGCTAGCAGGTGAACCCTGCAAGATAGGAACATGAAAAACTGGAAGAAAAATGGGAATGATGGGTAGAGAAAATACCCAAACTTTCATTGAAATCCATTAGTGAAACTGTTTAAAAACGTTCAATTTGAGTGCAAATATTTTCTGCCTGTGTATAGAAAGCACATTTGAGGCATATATTAATTTACTGTGCTAGCTGATCAACCTTGCAGGAAACAAACACCAAACATTGGGAGATAAGTGGGAAAGATGGGTAGAGAAAATACCCAAAGTTTAATGAAATCCATTAGTGAAACTGTTCAAATTCCTTCAATTTGATTGCAGCTATTCTCTACCTGTATATACATAGCACAGTTGTGGAATTTGTTAATTTACTGTGCTAACAGTGAACCGTGAAAGATAGAATCAAAAAAATTTGGGAGAAATGTGGGACTAATAGGAAGAGAAAATACCCAAGGTTTCAATGAAACCCACTTGTGAAACTGTTTAAAAACATTCACATTGAGTGCAGCTATTCTCAGACATCGGAAGAATAAGCCATGTACCGATTTGGAAAGTGGAGAGGAAAAGAAAAATATTATCAATAACTCTGCATCTCCATTAGAAATACTTTTGCAGTCTTTCTGCAAACTTGGTCTGATTATGGCTTATTTCTACATGTGCGACCGTGCAAATCTGTTTATGAAGGAAAACAAGTTTTACACACATTCATCTTTCTTTATTCCAATTATCTACATCTTGGTTTTGGGAGTATTTTACAATGAAAATACTAAAGAGACTAAAGTATTAAATAGAGAACAAACAGATGAATGGAAGGGCTGGATGCAACTTGTGATTTTGATTTATCATATCTCTGGAGCAAGTACTTTTTTGCCTGTGTACATGCATATTCGAGTTCTGGTGTCGCTCTCGCCAGCAAGAACGACCCGGGGACGTGATGGGTGGCAAACTTCTTTATTAACAGCAGCTTCTTCTTCCTCCTTTAGGGAAGTTATTGTCACTTATATAGGTTATATCAACTAATTAGAATATTCATGATATGTGGGGAGAAGATAGACGTATATGGGTATAACTTGAAGCACCTAAGAATCACGCAAGAATCATGCAGAGGCCCTGACCAATTACTGAGACTTCCTCAAGGTGAAGTTAGTTGTATACGTGCAGAATAGCAGTTTTTCAACCGCACTGGCAGCTTGCCAGGCACCATCTTGGCCAGGCTCCACCTAGGGCCAGGGGTCCGGCCAAAACCCCGACAGTTCCCCCTTTTTTCTTTTAAAAGAAAAGCTCGGGACCAAGCCTGTCTTAGGCGGAGTGGTCAACTACCATCCTTACCCGTCATCGGATAACTGTAGAGCATGCTACAGCTCCTGTCTTAGGTCAGTACGGAGTCACCGCCTTCCTTACCCGTCTGGTCAATGGTCCAGCCTCGCGAGCCACACTTGTGGGGAGCAGCCGGCCTCTAGGGCAGCCATGGCCTGATGGAAGATGATACGATCTCTCGCTTGACTCTGGCGCACACGCATGATAGTGCGTGAGAGGAAGATAACAGCAATGATCATAAGCATGCATAATGCTCCCGTACCAGCCCACTGTTTAATAAAACTGAAAGAAGAGGATAACCAATTTAGCACTTCAGACATTGGAGCTACATCAACTCTAGTAGCATTAAGGCTAACAATTTGAGATCTAAGAATAGTTGTAAGATTATCAAATTCATAAGACCGGTTAGCGCGTAACTGAACAGACAAGCTTCTAGACAAATTTGCTGCATAGTTGAAGTTATGGTAAGCTACAGGTGTAACGCACAGTCCCGCCAGATGATAAATACATCCCACGTTTAACAGTTCCTGTAAAATGTCCATTTGTTTTTGAAGTAAGTCCACTCGCTGGTTCACTAAAAGAATCCCTGCTTTGAAGTGTTGATCCACTGTCTGTTGAGTAGATAAGGCAGTAGCAGTCTGTTGAACCACCTTATTGATTGTGGCTGTAGATTGTACAGACGTAGTTAAGGCTACAGCTACCGCAGTGGCTGCTGCCGCTGATGTAACTATGGCGGTAATGACTGCTGCGGTGATTCCAAAGTCTCTCTTGTTTTTAGAAAGCAATACTGGCAATTCATCATCTGTAACATAGACTGGGACTGGTAGGAAGGTAGGAACACACATTAAGTCTGTCAGTAGGAACCTAGAAGCATTTTAACATTGAGAGCACAAATCTGAAGTACAATTGAAAGAAGCAGTTGTTTTGTTACATAGTTGAACTGTTCCTCCTAAGAGACTAAAAAGAGGTTGTAAGTTAGTTTATTCCGTGGAAACACACAAACTGAGCCGTAGCTCCAGTAAAGCACCGGGTTACCCTTATTTCCCAGAGTTAAAAAACCCCAAACAAAGAGACAAAGAGAAAGTTTATCTTTAGGGGACCTGAAGGTCTCCTCTATTCCCCCTTTTTGTTTATAAAGAGTATTTTTGAGGGTGAGATGTGTATGTTCGACAATACTTTGTTTTTGTGGGTTATAAGGTACATCTGTGGTTAGAGTTATTTTAATTTTAGTGAGGAATTGGTTTTTACCAATTTTAGTTTTTAGAGAAAAATTTAGACTTTATAACGTAGTACAATTTTTAACAGTTGCTTAACCATAATTGTATAAACCCCTATTTTTAAGACAAATTGTTCTAAAGGATAAAACTTAATAGACACAAAGTTAAGAGTAAATTAGTGTTTCTAAGAAATCCTTGTCATTTTATCATGTCCTTTTACCATGTAGATTAAACTTTGGTTTATATCAACACATTAGTATTTTACCTTAGGAAAAATCTTAAATAGCTTTAGCTGTTTTACATACATACAACCAACTTAGTTACACACAGACTTGTTGAAACTTATCTTTTGTTATACACAGACTTTTTTATCCAGAAACATTTCCTTTTACCTTTTACTAAATATATTTCTATACCCAGAACCTTTTATTTATTTATTTATTTATTTATTTATTTATTTATTTATTTTTTATCTGTTGACACCTTTTTGTTCACATTTTGAAACAACTCTTATGAAATTTCTGAATTTAGATAAATCACCCTATTTTAATAAGATTAAATATTTTGTTGTTTATAGTACCCTTAATTGAAACACAGTTGAAACTTTTGGGACCCTTTATATATAGAATTCCACTTGTTAGGACATAACTTTTAGTAACCTTGTTTTTGGTTTAGTGATGACACAAAGCAAGTTTAAACCCTTTTTATTTACCAACCTATGAAAACACCAATAATGTTTAAGTATGTTACCCCATGTAATTTAAGGAGTTAAAAGTACTTGATGTTATTTAACAATTAGCATTTTAACCTTGTAAATTAACCAGACGTCTCTACAAACACATTTGAGTAATCCCATACATGTCAACTCCAATTTATTTATTTTATAAAAACCAAGATATCAGACAAGTGTCCTGAACAGGATCCGTTGCCTCTTTCCTGCTGAAGAAAAGTCCTAGAAGCAATTGATATTAGACATTGTTTAACATTAACATTTCATTAGTTTGACCACCTGGAGACTTGTAAGTTATTTTTAAAGATATTTTACTTTCATTAGTTTGCCCAATTTAAATTGAACCTTTTTTAAATCACGTGAATAAAAGTATTTGGATCCATTTTTAAATTTTAATTTAAAGAGCGCTCAGTTTTGACAAAACATGACATTAGACAGTACAACATAACACATAACACAAAATCAAAGGCCTTGTAACTTTATAGGTAAATGTTCATTGCAATGAAACAGCTGTTCAAAAACTCTAGTTGAATAAAAAATAGAACTGATCAAAAAAAAATCATTAACCTAGGTATGCAAGATCAAAATTATGAGCTCAAAAATACAGCATTAAAGAAAAAACAAAACAAGAATCCTGAAGAATAAGTTAGTTTTTTGTAGCGGCCCAGGAGTTTAAAACGGACACTTCTCTTTTTTTTTTTTTTTTTTCTTTTTTTTCTTATCTTCAGGCTACCCCCCTTTTCTCCTTGAGACGCTGTAGTTACATTCCAATGGCTTCAGCAAGGCCAGGCAGGGGGAGGAAGGATTACCCAGGACTTTTTAACCCTTTTTCTTCCTGGTTGAGAAATCAGGTTAGGTTTGAATGCAGAAAATCATGAAACAATTATCTCTTACAATATTAAGAATTGATCCAAGACACAAACAAGCCACACAACAAACACAAAAATAACACACCACACACACAATTTGGTACCCCTTTACAAATTGAAACTAACTAATTTTATCGGGCAACGAATCTGCCTTTTGTGAACTTTTACCGGGCTTTCAGTCTATTAACCTCTCTCTGTTACCGGGCTTAAAGCCTATTAATCTTTCTCTGTTACCGGGCTTCCTAGCCTTACTTATTTTATTACTTTATTGTTTTATTATTTTATTACTTTATTACTTACCACTTATTTTACCCTTGTCTGTGAAAAATTATTGTTCTTATGAAATTTTTGAATTTAGCCTAGTTTTAGACAGTTCTATTCCTATGATTAAATCTTACAGCACTAAGAGGTAGTTTACTAGTTTAAACACACAAACAAAAGACAGGCGCGCACACGCACACACGCTCACTCACACACGCACACAGTTTGGTACCACTTGACTCGTCCCTCCTATGGGGAACCTTTTGTGATGAATCGTCCCTCCTCTGGGGAACCTCTTGTGATGAATCGTCCCTCCTCTGGGGAACCTCTTTTTATGACTCGTCCCTCTTACGGGGATCCTTTTGTGACTCTTCTTTTACCTTTTTCAATACTTCCTCTCCCTGTGTAACTGCCTTTTGTAAAGCCTCCCGAGGGGAATGCAAACAAGTTCTGACTAATGACCAAACTGCTAACGTCCCTGGGAGCGTTACCGGACAGCGCTTTAAATCTTCCCCCGGGTGTTCCCACTGTGGGATAGTTAGCAATCCTTCCTCCAGAAACCAAGGTGAAATCTCCTCTACCTGCTTTAAAAATGCTTTAAGAATTTCTTTCAAGGGACCTTCCATTCTACATCTAGCAACCTCGTTCCCCATTTTTTGAGGAAACTTTAACCTCTCGTTCCTAGGAACTTTATCGCAATCACAATATTCTCGTCTCTAGGAAACCTCCCTGTCCACTGACAGATCTGGGTGCACACTTTCACGGATCGTTGCTCACCTCACTCACCTCTCCGCGGCACGTAAGATTCCCGGGTTTCGGCACCACTTGTTGCTCTCGCCAGCAAGAACGACCCGGGGACGTGATGGGTGGCAAACTTCTTTATTAACAGCAGCTTCTTCTTCCTCCTTTAGGGAAGTTATTGTCACTTATATAGGTTATATCAACTAATTAGAATATTCATGATATGTGGGGAGAAGATAGACGTATATGGGTATAACTTGAAGCACCTAAGAATCACGCAAGAATCATGCAGAGGCCCTGACCAATTACTGAGACTTCCTCAAGGTGAAGTTAGTTGTATACGTGCAGAATAGCAGTTTTTCAACCGCACTGGCAGCTTGCCAGGCGCCATCTTGGCCAGGCTCCACCTAGGGCCAGGGGTCCGGCCGAAACCCCGACATTCTGGTTGCTGCATATCTGTTTCAGACAGGGTATGGGCATTTCTCATACTTCTGGATCAAAGGAGACTTTGGAATCCATAGAGTATGTCAGGTCTTATTTCGTCTCAATTTCCTAGTAGTGGTGTTATGTATAGTAATGGATCGACCTTATCAATTCTATTACTTTGTTCCCTTGGTCACTGTATGGTTCATGGTCATATATGTTACTTTAGCACTGTGGCCACAAATAATCCAAAAGAGAGCAAACGGAAATTGTTTCTGGCATTTTGGCTTGCTGTTGAAACTAGCCTTTTTACTGTTATGCATATGTTTTTTGGCATATTCTCAGGGTGCATTTGAGAAGATCTTTTCTCTTTGGCCATTGTCCAAGTGTTTTGAACTGAAAGGGAATGTATATGAATGGTGGTTCAGATGGCAGTTAGACCGTTATGTAGTCTTCCATGGAATGCTATTTGCTTTCATTTATTTGGCTTTACAGAAGCGTCAAGTACTTTCTGAAGGAAAGGGTGAACCTCTTTTTTCAAACAAAATTTCAAACATTCTATTGTTTATTTCAGTAGTTTCTTTCTTGACCTATTCCATCTGGGCTAGCAGTTGTAAAAATAAAGCAGAGTGCAATGAGCTCCACCCATCTGTTTCTGTGGTACAGATTTTAGCCTTCATCTTAATAAGGAATATCCCTGGATATGCCCGTTCAGTTTACAGTTCATTTTTTGCTTGGTTTGGAAAAATTTCATTAGAGCTGTTTATTTGTCAGTATCACATATGGCTGGCAGCTGACACAAGGGGTATTTTGGTACTCATACCCGGAAACCCTATGCTCAACATCATTGTCAGCACTTTCATCTTCGTTTGTGTGGCACATGAAATTTCTCAGATCACTAACGATCTTGCACATATTATTATTCCTAAAGATAACTCATCTCTCTTGAAAAGGTTGGCATGTATAGCTGCATTTTTTTGTGGACTACTCATCTTATCGTCCATTCAAGATAAATCAAGACATTAGGTTCCTAAAATCCCAAAAAACTTAAACTCTTCAGGCTTACTTTGTGTCTGCCTGGAGGAGAAAAGGATCTATCTGGAAATATAATTGTCTCTGTAAATATAAACGTGGCAAAAGGACAGTGTAGTGATGTCTGTTGAACAGTGTGGTTGTATATATTGGCAATGTACATATCTGATGTGAAATACTAAGAAAAAATTGATGAACCAGAATGCGACATAGGATTGCATGTGAAAAGTCTTTTCTACTGGATCTATATTTCCATTTATAAATGATTTTAAGTTAACATATGAAGTCAGGGAAATGATTAGCTTTCCAGTACAAAGTATAGATAATTTAATTAGCCTAGTGACACCACTGTTTTGATATTTACTAAATTTGTGGTAATAAGATTGTCTGTGCCTGTCTTCAGTGTGGAACTTCCTACTTCATTGAAAACTTTTTTACTCCAGAATGACTTGCAGTGTTGTGTTCTTATGTGCAATGACATGGAATGATGAACAGTATGCCTTTAATTTATATGTATTCATGTTCTGGTTGTTCATGTTTGCTGACATGATTTTTGTCCTGACTGTGGTTTTCAGGTATACAAGTCTAAATCTTTGTAGTCTTCGTCTCTCAAAGTTGTTCTAAGGCTCCATGACAGGGTTCTACATTGTTGATGTTGTCATTGCTTCTTTTTATAAAAAGGCCAAATTTTCCTTTCAGTGCAAACATTCACCCATTTTTTTTTCCTTGTTACCCTGTGGATCCATTTAATGTTTTCCCTTCCCTAATTAATTTTTGTATATTATTTCCAATGTTTGGAAAGTTCTTTATAACCATTTTGGTATTTCCTATTATCCCCTCCCATTTAAAAAAATATTTATCAATCTAAACATGTGCAGTGTAGTAAAGATTCAAGTTGTTATGATTGAGATGTATGACCATAGTAGAATTTTAAGTAAACTGGTGACTTGGGCAATAAATGTTTCTGTTTGTTTGTTTTTTTTTTTTACAAGCTAACTGTTAGAGGTATATGTTTATTTATCTGTTGTACAGATTTGATTATGATTTTTAATGTTTGAAAGATTGCACTTATTTGCTTTTACTATGTGTGAGGTAAAATATATATTTTCTGTTCACGGTATGTAAAAATATGGAGTAATTTAAACAGTAAATAAACATTCTGTGGATGCTTAAAAAAAAAAAAAAAAAAGAAAGTATAGTTGAGGAATTTGTTAATATACTATGCTACTTAGTGAACCCTGCAAGACAGGAACACCAAACTTTGGGAGAAAGGTGGGAATGATGGATAGCGAAAACCCACAATTTTCATTGAAATCCATACTGAAACTTTTTATAAATGTTAAGTTTGAATGTAGGATTCTCAGCCTGCATATAGATAAAACAGTTGAGGTATTTGATTATTTACTGTACTATTGGTGAACCATGCAAGATAGGAGTACCAAAGTTTGGGAGAAAATTGGAACTGATAGGTAAAGAATATACTCATGGTTTCATTGAAATCCACTAAAGAATCTGTTTAAAAATGTTCACATTGAGTGCAGTTATTCTTGACCAATATATAGAAAGAACAATTGAGGAATTTGTTAACTTACAGTCCTCGGTGGTGAACCCTGGAAAACAGGAATACTAAACTTTGGGAGAAAAGTGAGAATGACGAGTACAAGAAATACACAACCTTTCCTTAAATTCCATAGTGAAACTGTTTAAAAACATTCACACTGAGTGCAGCTATTTCTTGGTCTGCATACAGAAAGCATATTTAAGGAATATGTTAACTTACTGTGATACAGTGAACACTGAAAGATTGAAACACCAAACTTTGGTAGAAAATTGGGACTGATAGGAAGAGAAAATACAAAAGGTTTCATTGAAATTCATCATTGAAACTGTTTAAAAACGTGCAGTTACTTCAGCTATTCTCTGCCTGCATATAGATAGCACAGTTGAGAAATTTGTTAATTTACTCTGCTACCAGTGAACCCAGAAAGATAGAAAAAACAAGCTTTAGGAAAAGTGGGAATGGTGTGAAGAGAAAATACACAACTTTTCATTGAAATCCACTAGTGAAACTGTTTTAAAATGTTCACTTTAAGTGCAGGTATTCTCGGCCTGCACATAGAAAGCATATTTAAGAAATATGTTTACTTACTGTGCTACCATTGAACCTTGTAGACAGAAACACCATAAATTGGGAGAAAGGTAAGAATGATGGGTAGAGGAAATACTCAAGGTATCATTGAAATCCATCAGTGAAAGTTTTTAAAAGTGTTCACTTTAACTTCAGCTATTCTCTGCCTGCGTATAGACAGCACAGTTGAGGAATTTGATAATTTACTGTGCTGCTGGTAAACCCTGCAAGATAGAAATACCAAATTTTGGGAGAAAAGTGGGAATGATGGGTTGAGAAAATACCCTGGTTTCATTGAAATCCACTAGTGAAACTGTTTAAAAAAGGTTCACTTTGAGTGCAGCTACTCTCTTGGCCTACGTAATAGAAAGCACACTTGAGGAATTTGTTAATTTACTGTTCAAGCCAGTTAATCCTACATACAGTAACCCCAAACATTGGTAGAAAAGTGGGAATGATGGGTTGAGATAATACCCAAAATTTCTCTGAAATCCATTAGTGAAACTGTTCAAAAAGGTTCACTTTGAGTTCAGCTATTCTTGGCTTATGTATAGAAAGAACAGTTCAGGAATTTGGTAATTTACTGTGCTCCTGGTGAACCTGCAAGACAGAAACACCAAAATTGGGAGAAAAGTGGGAGTGATGGGTAGAGAAAATACCCAAGGTTTCATTGTAATCCATTAGTAAAACTGTTTAAAAATGTTCAATTTGAGTGCAGTTATTCTCGGCCTGCATATAGATAGCAGAGTAGAGGAATGTGATAATTTACTGTGCTCCTGATGAACCCTGCAAGATCTTAACACCACAGTTTGGGAGAAAATTGGAACTTATTGGTAGAGAAAATACCTAAGATTTCATTGAAATCCATCAGTGAAACTGTTTAAAAATGTTAAGTTTGACTACAGCTATTAGTCTATGTAAAAGAAGCATAGTTGAGGAATTTGTTAATTTACTATGCTAGCCAGTGAACCCTGCAAAATAGGAACACCAAACATTGGGAGAAAAGTGAGAATGATGGGTATAGTAAATCTACAACTTTTCGTTGACATCCATAGGGAAACTTTAAAAATGTTCACTTTGAGTGCAGCTATTCTCGGCCTACATATACAAAGCACATTTTCAGAATATGTTAATTGACGGTGCTGCCACTGAACCCTGCAAGATAGAAACAACAAACTTTGGGAGAAAAGTGGGAATGATGGGAAGAGAAAATACCCAAGGTTTCATTGAAATCCACTAGCAAAGCTGTTAAAAACATTCACTTTGAGTGCAACTATTCTCGGTCTATGTATAGAAAACACTGTTGAGGAACTTGTTAATTTACTGTGCTAGCTGGTGAACCCTGCAAGATAGGAACATGAAACTTTGGGAGAAAAGTGGGAATGACTAATAGAAGCAATACCCAACTTTTCATTGAATTCCATTAGTGAAACTGTTTAAAAGCATTCACTTTGAGTGCAGCTACTCTTGGCCCTCATATAGAAAGCACATTTAAGGAATATGTTAATTTACTCTGCTATTGATTAAACCTGAAAGATAGAAACACCAAACTTTGGGAGAAAAGTGGGAATGATGGGAAGAGAAAACACCCAAGGTGTCATTGAAATTCACTAGTGAAAAGTGTTTGAAAACGTTCACTTTGAGTGCAGCTATTCTCGGTCTATGTATAGAAAGCACAGTTGAGGAATTTGTTAATTTACTGTGCTAGTTGGTGAACACTGTCAGATAGGTACCCCAAAGTTTTGGAAAATATTAGAAATGATGTGTATATAAAATAATTAGTGTTTCATTGAAATCATTTAGTGAAACTGTTTCAAAATGTTCAACTTGAGTGCAGCTATTCTCTAACTATATATATAAAGCACTACTGAGGATAGTGTTAATTTACTGCGCTAGGTGGTGAAGTATGCAAATAAGAACACCAAACATTGGGAGAAATTTGGGAATGCTGTTTAGAGAAAATGAACAACTTTTCATTGAAATCCATAGTGAACTTTTTAAAAACTTTCACTTTGCATGCATTTATTCTGTGCCTCCTTATAGAAAGAACAGTTGGAGATTTTATTTATATATTGTGCTAGCTGGTGAACAATGCAAGATAGGAACACCAAACTTTTGGAGAAATG
This sequence comes from Sciurus carolinensis, assembly GCF_902686445.1. NCBI lineage: Eukaryota > Metazoa > Chordata > Mammalia > Rodentia > Sciuridae > Sciurus > Sciurus carolinensis. The sequence goes on from NC_062222.1 coordinate 38,314,999, forward strand.
TGGGAATGACAGGTAGAGAAAACACCCAAAATTTTATTGAAATCCATAGTGAAACTGTTTGACAATGTTCTTCGAGTGCAGCTATTCTCCATCTCCATATAGAAAGCACAGTAGAGGATTTTGTTAATTTACTGTGCTAGTCAGTGAACCTTGCCAGGTAAAAAACAAAAATGAAACTGAGAGAAAATTGGAAATGATGGGTAGAGAAAATATCAAGGGTTTCATTGACATCCATTCGTGAAACTGTTTAAAAACATTCACTTTAAGTGCATCTATTTTCCTCCTGTATATAGAAAGCAAAGTTGAGGATTTTGTTAATTGACTGTGGTAGCTGCTGAACCCTGCAAGATAGGATCACCAAAGATTGGGAGAAAATTGACAATGAAGGGCAGAGAAAATACCCTGGGTTTCATTGGAATCCATTCGTGAAACTGTTTGAAAATTTTCACATTGAGTATAGCTATTCTCCACCTATAAATACAAAGCACAGTTGAAGAATTTGTTAATTTATTGTGCTAATCAGTGCACCCTTCAAGGCAGGAAAATGAAACTTTGGGAGAAAATTCAGAATGATGGTTAGAGAGAATACCCAGGGTTTCATTGAAATCAATTAGTGAAACTGTTTAAAAATGTTCACCTTGTGTGCAGCTATTCTCTACCTATATAGAGAAAGCACAGATGGGATATTTTTAATTAACTGTGCTAGCTGGTAAACCCTACAAGATAGGAACACCAAAGTTTGGGAGAAAATTGGGAATGATGGGTAGAGTAAGTACCCATTATTTCATTGAAATCCATTTGTGAAATTGTTTGAAAACGTTCACTTTGAGTGCAGCTATTCTCCACCTCCATAAAAAAAGGACAGTTGAGGTGTTTTTTAATTTACCGTGCTAGCCACTGAACCTTGCAAGATAGGAACACCATACTTCGGGAGAAAAGTGGGAATGATGGGTAGAGAAAAATCCCAAAATTTCATTGAATTCCATTCCTGAAACTGTTTAAAAATGTTCACTTTGAGTGCAGCTATCCTCTGCCTTCATATAGAAAGTACAGTTGAGGATTATGTTAATTTTCTGTTCTACCTACTGAACACTTCAAGATAGGAACACCAAACTTTGGGAGAAAAATGCGAATGATGGGTGGAGAAAATACCCAATGTTTCAATGAATTCCATTCGTGAAACGTTTTAAAAATGTTCACTTTGAGTGCAGCTATTCTCCACCTCCTTATAGAAATCACAGTTGAAGAATTTGTTAATTTACTGTGCTAGCCACTGAACACTGCAAGATAGCAACACCAAATTTTGGAAGAAAATTTGGAATGCTATCTGGAGGTAATATCCAGGGTTTCATCTAAATCCATTGATGAAACTGTTTAAAAGCATTCACTTTGAGTGGAGCTAGTCTCACCTCCATATAGAAAGTGCAGTTGAGGAATTTGTTATTTTACTGTGCTAGCCAATGAACCGTGCAAGACAGGAACACCAAACTTTGGGAGAAATTTGGGAATGATGGATAGAGTAAACACCCAATATTTCATTGAAGTTCATTAGTGAAACAGTTTAAAATGATTCTCATTGTGTGCCACTATTCTCCATCTCCATATAGAAAGCACAATTGAGTATTTTGTTAATTTACTGTGCTACCTGCTCAACCCTGCAAGATAGTATTACCAAACTTTGGGAGAAAAGTGGGAATAATGAGTGGAGAAAATACCCAATGTTTCAATGAATTCCATTTGTGAAACTGTTAAAAAGTTCACTTTGATGCAGCTATTCTCTGCCTCCATATAGAAAGCACAGTTGAAGAATTTGTTAATTTACTGTGCTATCCCATGAACCCTGCAAGATAGGAATACCAAATGTTGGAAGAAAAGTGGGAATGATAGGTGGAGAAAATACCCAATGTTTTAGTGAAATCCATTAGTGAAATTGTTTAAAAACGTTCAAACTATGTTATTACTTCACAAGGTTTGTGCCTTTAAGGGGCACCCAAAATAGTGTGATACCCCAAGTATGAGCTATGTACCAAATGTGTGAACAAAGATTAAGTACACTAAATCAACTTTATTCCTATAAAGGCGATATTAGAACCAGGTATGATGACTCACATCTGTTGCCCAGCAGCTTAGGAAATCAAGGCAGGAGTATCACAGGTTGGAAACCTGCCTCATTAATTTAGTGAGACTCTGAATAACTTAGTGAGACTCTGTCTCTAAATAAAAAATACAAAGGGCTGGTGATGTGGCTCAGTAGTTAAAAACCCCTGGGTTCAATTCCTGGTATAAAGAAAAATAAAGGTGATATTGGAGAACGTGACCTAGATTTGCTTTCACCTGAACTTTCTATTAATGTTTCCCAGAATCTGCAGACTTATCCACCTAGCAGGGCTGTGTTGAGACATGACAAAGGCCAAGGACTGCAATGCATACCTATCTGCTGTCTACTGAAGGAGTCCTGTCTCCGTGTGCCTAAATGAAAGTAATTTCTTTGCCAAGGGCTACCACTGTAACAAGAAACAGTGTTTCAGGACAACAATTCTTCAGGTGAACAAATATCCCTTGACATATTGCACACTCATCACTTGACTGGCTGAAGCTATAATTTTTTTATATGTCTCAAGGAGCAGTTTGTATTGAGAGTCTCTCAATTCCTAAAAATGAGTGATGGCAATGGCAGATCATCTTATAGAAAGGGATTGGTGGGGCTGGGGTTTTAGCTCAATGGTAGAGCACTTCCCTAGCACATGTGAGGCAGCTCACACCACATAAAAAAAATAAAATAAAGGTATGGTTTCCAGTGTCCATCATATATATGAATGGGAAATATGTTCTAAATTTCAAAAGTGGGTTGAAAATCACATATGAAAATTTCCCTGGGAAATTCCTTCAAAAAGGAATTGATGAGATGTTTAGAAACATATTCCCACACATAAACCAACACAAGAATTCTACAGTCAAAATGATAACAAAGTTCCCTCCTTAAGTCTTTAATGATAAAATAATCCCTTTGATATCCAATATAGCAGATGACAGAGGAAGAGGGAACCTTTGCCAACACCATAATGCTCTGGATATCCACATCTGTTCAACAATACACTACAAAACAATTGACATTTATAATAGGAATCTCTCTGTTGAATGTTCTCAGCTAGGTGTTTATCACTCCACATGGTGCCTATCACCTGGGTTGTAGTCATCTGGAGGTTTCACTCATCACCTGGAGCAACCTGGTCCTCCATAGAATCTTCCCTGTGCAGAAGTGCAAGAGGATATAGAGGATACCCAGTCAAATTTGGATTATAGATGAAAAATAAAATTCTTTGAACTGCGTTTAAATCTGTTGCCCAGCCAACCTCAAATTATTAGGCTTAAGTGAGTCTTCTGCTTCAGTCTCCCAAGCTACAAAGAATAATTTTTAAGTATGTGATAGTTAATTGTATATAATAACTTCCCTGTGCCACATTGTCCAGATATCTCGTTAATGCTCTTCTGGATGTCCAGATAGCTCAACATCATTGTCAATATTTCTGTCAGGGTGTTTTTCTGGGTGGAATTAACCATTAAGGCAGTGGACTGTGAGTCAAGTAGACTTCCCTCTACAATGTGGGTGGGCCTTAACAGGTCAATTGGAGGGCTGAAAAGAAAAAGAGATTGACCTTGAATTAAGAAGAAATTTGGGAAGCAGATGGTTTTTGAACATGAACTGCAGTACTTGATCTTACCTGGTGTAAAATCTGCATGTCCATTCTGCAGATGTCAGAATTCTAGCCTCCATTAATCTTGTGTGTTGCTGAAAATAAATTTCCTTTCTAAGAACAAATGTTACTAATTCTGTTTCTCTGGCTGTAGCATGCAATATTATTTTGTTTATGATAATAATTCCACTGGAGATTGATTTTTATTTGCTAAATCTCACAACCTTAGGAGTCTTTGAATATGCAAAATTAATGATCATTTGAGATGGAAAAATGGGCAGGTCTTGATAAAAGGAGCAGATCAAATGGGCAATAAAAAACAAAAACTCACAATATCTAGTGTTAGTGGAATTAAGGGGAAAAAAGACACTCTTATACACCATTGATTCCAAATGGGTGTATGCATTTAGTGAAGCAGATGTGATTACAGATTAACAACTTGATTGACCTTTGATGTAGAAGCCCTGTTTCCACCAACAAGGGAGTTCCAGATGACAGTGTAGACAAGTCTTGTCAAGGTCATTCTGATGTGTACTCTGGCTAAGGATCCATGACTGAGGGGGCAGGTCAAGTTTCACAAGAATTCCCTGCTCCAGGGAGGAAAGAAAGGTATTATTTGTAAATCAGATTTTATAGAGGAGTACAGCTACAGGTTTTTCACATTAGTGTCTAGATTAAACCTCATGACAACCCTGCTAGTGGGATATCACTACCCTCATTACATGACTGTGTGTAAATATAAAGCACATGCTGCTAACCACAGAGTTAGATGGCAAAGAGGTTGTTGATTAGGTCCACTGCCAGAGCCAAAATGACAAAGAAGGCAAAGTGACAAAGAAGCAGAATAAAACAGAGGAAAGCATGACTGTCAGTGTGCAAACACACATAAACCAGGATCTGGTATGACTAGAAATATCCCATGACAGTTTCCTGGGTTCAAACAGGGCATATTCATCTCATCTTGCAAACAACCATGTGAACTCTGCCCCATACAGTGCCCTTTAGTAGTGTAATGACATCCCACAGGGTTGATAATGAGGAATATTAGAACATCGTGAATAACACAGTATTACAAAAAGCAAATATCACATCCAAGAGATGGAATTCTAGAGGGTAGTAAAAATAAGTTATAATGAGAAAAACAGTGAGAGGTGGTAAGTAACCAGTCAGATTACAATGATTCATATTACTTCCAATGTGTGAAGAAACAGATACTTTCATACCACATTAATGAGTTGGGGGCGTAAATCAGTGGTAGAGCACTTGCCTAGACATGTGAGGCACTGGGTTCTATTCTCAGCACCACGTAAAAATAAATACATAAAATAAAGATATTGTATCCATCTAAAACTAGAAATATTTTTAAAATAATCTACTAATAATATTTTCATGTATTGGGTTAGTATAAAATAGCATATATTTAATGATTTTTTAAATTTATTTTTATTGTAAACAAATGGTATACATCCTATTTCTCTGTACATGAAGTAGAGGCATACCATTTGTGTAATCATACATTTACCTAGGTTAATAGTTTTTGATCCATTCTGTTATTCTTTTCCCTTCCCCCCACCCCTCCCACCCCTCTTTTCCCTCTACACAGTCCCTCCATCCTCCATTCTTGCCTCCCTCCCGCCCCCCATTATGTATCATCATCCACTTATCAGCAAAATCATTCATCATTTGGATTTTTGAGATTTGCTTGTCTCACTTAGCATGATATTCTCCAGTTTCATCCATTTGCCTGCAAATGCCATAATTTTATCATTCTTTATGGCTGAGTAATATTCCATTGTATATATATACCACAGTTTCTTTATCCATTCATCAATTGAGGGGCACCTAGGGTGGTTCCACAATCTGGCTCTTGTGAATTGAGCAACTATGAACATTGTTGTGGCTGTATCTCTGTAGTATGCTGATTTTCAGTCCTTTGGGTATAGGCCAAGGAGTGGGATAGCTGGGTCAAATGGTGGGTTCATTCCAAGTTTTCTAAGGAATTTCCACACTGCTTTCCAAACTAGCTCCACTCATTTGCAGCCCCACCAGCAATGTGTGAGTGTACCATTTTCCCCACATCCTCACCAACACCCATTATTGTTTGTATTCTTGATAATTGCCATTCAAATTGGGGTGAGATGGAATCTAGGGTAGTTTTGATTTGCATTTCTCTTATTACTAGAGATGTTGAACATTTTTTATGTTTACATTTTTAATTTATTACATTTTTTGTTTACATTTTTAATTAATTACATTTTCAATATATCTGCTGATTTCTTGTAGATCTTCTTCTGTGAAGTGTCTGTTCATTTCCTTAGCCCATTTGTTGATTGGGTTATTTGTATTCTTGGTGTAGTTTTTTGAGTTCTTTATAGATTCTGGAAATTAGTGCTCTATCTGAAGTATGAGTGGCAAAGATTTTCTCCCACTCTGCAGGCTTTCTCTACACATTGCTGATAGTTTTCCTTGCTGAGAGAAAGCTTTTTAGTTTGAATCTATTCCAGTTATTGATTCTTGCTTTTATTTCTTGTGCTATGGGAGTCCTGTTGAGGACGTCTGATCCTAAGACGACAAGTTGAAGACTCAGACCTATTTTTCTTCTATAGGATGAAGGGTCTCTGATCTGATTCCAAGGTCCTTGATCCATTTTGAATTGAGTTTTGTGCAGGGTGAGAGATAGGAATTAAATTTCATTCTGTTGCATATGGATTTCCAGTTTTCCCAGCACCATTTATTGAACAGGCTATCTTTTCTCCATTGCATATTTTGGCACCTTTGTCTAGTATGAGAAAATGGTATTTATTTGGGTTTGTGTCCATGTCCTCTATTCTTTACCATTGATCTGCCTGTCTATTTTGGTACCAATACCATGCCGTTTTTGTTACTATTGTTTTGTAGTAGAGTTGAAGATCTGGTATTGTGATACCCCCTGCTTCACTCTTTCTGCTGAGGATTGCTTTAGCTATTCTGGGTTTCTTATTCTTCCAGATGAATTTCATAATTGCTTTCTCTATTTCTGTAAGGTATGTCATTGGGGTTTTAATTGGAATTGCATTGAATCTGTATAGCACTTTTGGCAGTATGGTCATTTTGACAATATTAATTCTTCCTATCCAAGAACATGGAAGATCTTTCCATCTTCTAAGGTTTTCTTTAATTTCTTTCTTTAGTGTTCTGTAGTTCTCATTGTAGAGGTCTTTCACCTCTTTTGTGAGATTGATTCCCAAGTATTTTACTTTTTTCAAGGCTGTTGTGAATGGGATAGTTTTCCTAACTTCTCTTTATGAGGATTCATCACTTATGAATAAAAATGTTTTAGATTTATGAGCATTGATCTAATATCCTGTTACTTTACTGAATTTACTTATAAGTTCTAAAAGTTTTCTGGTGGAATTTTCTGGTTCCTCTAAATATATAATCAGGTCATCAGCAAATAGGAATAATTTGAATTCTTTTCCTATCCATATCCCATTGATTTCTTTGGTCTGTCTTATTGCTCTGGCTAGAGTTTCAAGGACAATGTTGAATAGAAGTGGTGAAAGAGGGCATCCCTGCCTTGCTCCAGTTTATAGGTGGAATGCTTTCAGTTTTTCACCATTTAGAATGATATTGGCCATCAGCTTAGCATAGATGACTTTTACAATGTTTAAGAATGTTCCCACTATCCCTATTTTTTCTCTTGTTTTGAGCATGAAGGGATGCTGTATTTTATCAAATGCTTTTTCTGCATCTATCGAAATAATCATGTGATTCTTAACTTTAAGTCTGTTGATATGGTGAATTATATTTATTGATTTCCAGATGTTGCATCTCTGGGATAAAACTCAGTTGATCGTGGTGCACTATCTTTTTAATATATTTTTGTATGCGATTTGCTTAGATTTTGTTTTGAATTTTTGCATCGATATTCATTAAGGATATTGGTCTGAAATTTTCTTTCCTCGATGTGTCTCTGTCTGGTTTAGGTATCAGGGTGATATTTGCTTCATGTAATGAATTTGGGAGGTTTCCTTCCTCTTCTATTTTATGAAATACTTTCAGAAGTATTGGAATGAGCTTTTCTTTAAAGGTTTTGTAGAACTTGACTGAGAACCTACCTTGTCCCAAACTTTGCTTTTTTGGTAGGTTTTTGATGACTTCTTCTATTCCTTTACTTGTAATTGATCTATTTAAATTGTGTATGTTCTCCTGATTCAGTTTAGGTAATTCATATGTCTCTAGAATCCTGTTGATGTCTTCAAGATTTTCTATTTTGTTGGAGTATAGATTTTCAAAATAGCTTCTAATTACGTTTTGTATTTCATTCTTGTGTGTTGTGATATTTCCTTGTTCATTTTTAATTTTAGTAATTTGGGTTTTCTCTCTCCTTCTCTTTGTTATTGTGGCTAAGGGTTTATCAATTTTGTTCATTTTTTCAAAGAACCAACTACTTATTTTGTCAATTTTTTGATTGTCTCTTTTGTTTCAATTACATTGATTTCAGGTCTGATTTTAACTATTTCCTGTCTTCTCCTACTTTTTGTGTTGCTCTGTTCTTCTTTTTTCTAGGGCTTTGAGCTGTAGTGTTAGGTCGTTTATTTGTTGATTTTTTCTTCTTTTATTGAATGTGCCCCATGAAATAAATTTTCCTCTAAGTACTGCTTTCATAGTGTCCCAGAGATTTTGATATGATGTATCTTTGTTCTCATTTACCTCTAAGAATTTTGTTTATTTTCCACTGATGTCTTCTGTTATCCATTCATCATACAATAGCGTATTATTTAATCTCCAGGTGGTGGAGTAGTTTCTGGGTTTTTTGTTTGTTTGTTTGTTTGTTGTTGTTTTTATAATAGCATTTATTTTTTAAAATTAATGTGTGCATTACTGGAAAACTAAAAACACAAGCAAAGAACATAGTCATCCAGTCACAAGCAGCTTAGTTGGATGTGTCCCTCCAGGTCATGTGTATACATACACAATATCCCATTTTGTGTGATTGAGATTGTAGTGTGTATCATTCTTTTCCACACATCATGAATATTCACCAATTCAAAATCCCAAAGCTACATGAGTATTTTTGATAACCAAGAATACAGTTTACCAACTCAATCTGTTATCCTTTCTTGGGAACAAAACTTTCACTGAAGACAGAAATGGCAACCGGCCTATAGATTGACATATTGGCAGAATTACAACTAAAATAATGCATTCCCTTAATGCTCAATTTAAAACGAGACAAAGCAACAGGTTACACCAAGCTCGTTTTATTACCAGATTTCTACTACTAAAGTATTAGCGAGAATGCATGTTCCCCGTGAATTAAACTTTCCTATAGTACAGCCAGAAGATGCACACACCAGTGGCTTACGTGGAAATGTCAATCCTTGAGCACTTGCTCCCATTTTTTCCTGTGTGTGTGTCAGGGGCGGGTTCTGAGGGTCCCAGAGCTGCACTGTGGCCTGATCTCTAAGATGGTGCCTGGCAGCTTGCCAAACATAGCTGCACTCATGAACAAGTTTCAGAAAGTAACTCTGGTTGGCTGTTGTACATGAGGCGATCCTGGTATCTGCCTGGAGACTGTTCCTTGATAGGCTGACTTTCCTGGCAGTCTACTCTCTGATAGGCTGATGTTCTCAATATAAGTCTGAGACTTGCGGAATAAACGCCTTTTGGTTCCTGTGATCAAGAAGAACGTACGTGTTGTGATTGTCCCTGCGGGCAGTGGGCTATCATCATAAGTGGTGCTGAAACCCGGGAACTCAAGTTACAAAGAAGGAACTGATCAGGTAAATACAGGGTAAGTAAAGTACAGTCTGGCCAGGTTAAAGTTCGCGGCATAAGCAATGGAGTTAAAGTTCGCGGGATAAGTGACGGAGACTAAGTGTTTGTGTGTGCTTTCTCTTTTGTTTTATTAAAGTGGTCTGCCTTTTGGTTTGTTTAGTAGTAGCTAATGGGCACTGAAATGTCACAAATGCGCATGGAAGGTCCCTTAAAGGATCACCTGGGGACCACATACCTCAGCTTTTGATTATTCCCAGCCTTCATAATAATTTTCCATCAACCACAGCAACCAGGGGAACTGCAGGTTTGAGATCTTCTGGAGTTGATTTTGCCTGTCTTACTTAAAAAATAGGCCAATGCTTAAAATAAAGATTAAAAATAGAGAATTTTCGGGACTCCTAGATACAGGAGCTGATACTAGCATTATTACCCTAAAAGATTGGCCAAAAGAATGGCCTCTACAAGTAGCGAAACAAACCCTGAGGGGATTGGGTGTAGCTACTAGCCCACAAAGGAGTAGTTCTGTATTGACATGGAAAAACGATGAGGGCCAACAGGGGACATTTCAACCTTATGTCTTAGACCATTTGCCTGTTAATTTATGGGGCAGAGATATTCTCATGCAAATGGATTTAGTACTCACTACAGAAGGCCATTATAGCCAAAAGGCTCAAAATATAATGGTAAAACAAGGTCATAAATGGGACAAGGGGATAGGCCTCTATGGCCAGGGAAATACCCAGTCAATTAGTGTTAAGGGCAATCAAGGTCGCCAAGAGTTGGGTTTTTCCTTGGGGCCACTGAACAAAAGTATGTAAAAATAATTTGGAAATCCAGTGCACCAGTGTGGGTCTCTCAGTGGCCCCTGACATTAGAAAAACTTAAAGCGGCCCAAGAACTGGTACAACAACAATTAGAACCAAATCATAATAGACCTTCAACTTCTCCTTGGAATATCCCTATTTTTAATACTCCAAATATATTATTATGCCACTCTGAGGAAGATATTTTAAAGCATATTTACTCTGAATTAATAGAACAACTCAAATTATGGAGACTCATTATAGCCCCTGAAAAGGTTCAAGTTGGTACTACACAAGAATTCTTAGGAGCCCAATTAATATCTTACAAAGGGATCCCCATCCCACATCTCCCAGAGAAACTCACTCCTGAAGCGCATCTGGTTTTGAATATTATACAAAAAAGATTAGATGAGGCCCAAGTAGATCGTATTGATCTCTCTCAGCCATTACAATTCATTGTTATTCCTAACAAGAAACTACCCACTGGAGTCTTTTGGCAAGAGGGTCCCTTGTTTTGGGTCCATCTAGCCTGTTCACCCAATAAAACTCTCTTACCCTACCCTGAAGCAGTAGCTCAAGTAATCTTAAAGGCACTTAAGTCATCTATCACAGTGTTTGGAATTCATCCAGCTACTATCATTATTCCCTATGATAAGCATCAACTTTCTTGGTTATGTAATTTCATGGATTCTTGGACTGTTGTTAGATGCTCCACTCAAGCTAACTTTGATATTCACTATCCTAAACATCCTTATATACAATTTTGTAGTAATAATTTTGTAATATTCCCAAGAGTTACCTGACAACAACCTATTCCTAAGCCTCCTGTGATTTTCACTGATGAATCCAAAACAGGGACTGGGGCTATTTGTTATCTAGATAAAGTCCAAACATTCCTTTTCCCTACTCAGACAGTTTATATGTAGTTCAAGCTCTCAGTAACTTAGAATGTGCAGGGCTTATTGCCTCAAAGTCTACTATTTTTTATCCTTTACTCACTTTACAACAAATGATTTGGGATTGTTATAATTCTTTCTTTATTGGACATATCAGAGCTCATACCAATTTACCTGGACCTTTAGCTCTAGGGAATAATGTAGCAGACATAGCAACTAAGGATCCCCACATTTTTTCTGCGTTTGAGGCAGCAAAAAATTATCATCAACAATTCCATGTTAATTCTACAACATTAAAACTGAAGTTTCCCATTACTAAAGAAACTGCATGTGCTATTGTTAAATCTTGTGGCCAGTATACAGTCCTCCATCATTCACCTTCTATAGGAGTTAATCCTAAATGACTCTTACCTAATCATCTATGGCAAGTGGACATTACTCACATTCCTGAATTTGGTAACCTTAAATATGTACATGTATCTGTAGACACATGTTCAGGTATCATCTTTGTGTCACTATACAGTGGAGAAAAAGTCAAAGATGTCATTTCCCACTGTCTCCAGGCTTTCACAGCCTGGGGACTTCCAAAACAACTTAAAACGGACAATGGCCCTGCTTATAATTCAACCTCTTTTAACCAATTTCTCACTAAATTTGAAATAACACTAACCACAGGTATACCTTATAACCTACAAGGACAAGGTATTGTTGAACGTGCACATCTCACTCTCAAAAATACTCTTTATAAACAAAAAGGGGGAATAGGGTAGACCTTCAGGTCCCCTAAAACTAAACTTTCTCTTTTCCTCTTTATTTTAAATTTTTTAACTCTGGATAATGAGGATCGCTCTGCCACTGAGAGATATGGCCATCATAAACAACATGATAGAGTGATGGTAAAATGGAAGGATGTTCTTACTGGACAATGGAATAGCCTGGACCCAGTGCTTTACTGGAGCCGTGGCTCGGTTTGTTTGTTTCCACAGGATAAAACGTCACCTATCTGGGTTCCTGAATGGCTGACTCGACCAGTGGCAATGCTACCAACAAGTAATTCGATTCAACAAAATGAAGACGCCAAAGAAACTCCTGACGATCATGCTATTGACAGTCTTTCACCCCTTAGCCACGCTTTCTTTTCGCCCGGGTGAAAACGGTTCTACATTTCAAGAATACATAAAAAACTTAACAGGAGATGCTGTTTTAGTTTCAGGGTGGATGCCTCGCAGATATAATGCTACCAACAATGGTTTCTGGACTCCTAGAATTTTCCCTCCTTGTAACCCTAAATATGCTAACTGGCTGTCAATATGCGGGATCTGCTGTTCCTGTTCAGTATGGGTTTTTCTTCTCCCCCAACTTCACTTCTTATAGTGCCAATAATAACTTCACTAAAAATGATGTTCAATTAGGCATGAAACATGTCAACCCCTTTGACAACTGGATGCTTTTCACTGCAGCTTCTGTTATACTAACTTACAATCTTTTTTAGTCTCTTAGGAAGGGCATTTCGGCTATGTACTTTGAACTTCTCTACATGGACAAACAGTTCTAGGTTCACTGGTGCTGCCTCACAATCTACGTGTACCAGAAATATTACCTTTCTACCTACCCCAGTTTGTGTGTTCCCCCTTTTTTATGTTTTTAACTTCTTCTCTTTTCAATTGCACCTCAAGCAAATGCGTATTCCTATCTTCCTACCTGTTCCAGTCTCTGTTACAGATACAGAACTGCCAGTACTACTATCTAGAGACAAGAGAGATTTTGGCATCACAGTGGCTGTGATCACTGCAATAGTGGTTTCTGCAACAGCAGCACTAGCAACTGCCATACCTACAGCAACAGCAGTCAATCACTTGGCCAAAAATACAGCTACAGCCTTACAGACTCAAGAAGCTCTAAACAACCATTTTAAGGCAGGCATACTCCTTGTAAATCAAAGAGTGGACTTACTACAAGAACAAGTGGATATCTTGCAAGAACTTTTGGGACTGGGATTTGTTTATCTTTTAAGAGCTGTGTGTGTCACCCCTATTACTTATAATAACTTTAGCTCTGCAGCTATGTTATCTAAAAATCTGTCTGTCTACCTTACTGGCAATTGGTCATCTATGTTTGATCATTTAACCAGTCAGCTACGAGCTGAAACACTCAGAGTCAATGCCACCAGGGTTCAAGTTGCATCAGTATCCAAGATGTTCTCTTTGTTATCTAAAGCCCTGGGATTGACAAAACAGTGGGCTGGAACAGTAGCTCTTCTGATTATTATCTGCTTAGGGATAGCCTTTGTTATACGCAGCCAAATCAGAGTTCGCCAAGATGCCTGACGTCATCGACGGGCTATAGTACAGGCTTTGACAGCCATTGAGACAGGCACATCCCCCCAAGTATGGCTAAGCATGCTGGACCAGTAGTCAAAGACGGGTAAGATCTGTGGAAATGCATACCATCCTAAGACAGGGTTCTGACGCCTGGAAGTCAGAATTCCAATGACGGGTAAGGATGTAATTTGCCATGGACAACATAAGACAGGCATGGTCCCAAGTCATCTTTTCTTTATTTAAAGAATAAGGGGGAGATGTCAGGGGCAGGTTCTGAGGGCCCCAGAGCCACACCGTGGCCTGATCTCTAAGATGGCACCTGGCAGCTTGCCAGACATAGCTGCACTCATATACAAGTTTTAGGAAGTAACTCTGGTCGGCTGTTGTACATGAGGCAATCCTGGTATCTGCCTGGAGACTGTTCCTTGATAGGCTGACTTTCCTGGCAGTCTACTCTCTGATAGGCTGATGTTCTCAATATAAGTCTGAGACTTGCGGAATAAACTCCTTTTGGTTCCTGTGATCCTGTGATCAAGAAGAGCTTACGCGTTGTAAAGCCGATACCCGCCTCCCAACCACCTGTCAATCTGCACTCTGCCTGTCTCCTACGTTACAGGAATTTCCAGCTTATGCTACTACCATTTTCCTGCTTCCCACCTTACATCCTAACATGCTAGATGGCTATTGGTTGATCAGTCAGCTTGCAAGTATTCTCCTCTGCTACTGGTTCTTTCCAGCCCAGGAGATTCCAATATCTGGGAGAAGCTACATGCCATCTTTCTCTTTTTTCCTTTCTTTTCACCCTGGAGCAGATGTGTTAGTCGTCCGCATAATAAAGTCTCTTGTGTGAGGCCTGTGTCCATGGTGCATTTTTCTGGGAGCTATTGGCGAGCCGCAACTGAAACGAGCAAGCAGGCAGCAGTTCAGCAGCGGCTAGAATTGCCGCAGGTTCCAAGCTGAGCATTTTTTTTCCTTACATCTGTGCCCCTGTGCCCCTCTGCTGCCAACCTAATGAGCAAGTCCTGATACACATTGCCCAGAGACAAAGCAATTCCATGTCCCAGATGTCTTTTCTATCAATTATAACAAAAAGTTATTTACAAATTGACTAAAACACTAGCTCTACTTTTTATGATTCACTGTCACCTCAGAACATCTAGAAAGCTTAGATGTTGTGAAATAAAGTATGACTTTGTGCACAATAAACACAAATACTTTATCAAAAATGCATATAGATCTATGGTTATAATCTAAACCTGCCTTCCAGATATGGAGCTACTAGCAAACAGCATGTACCCTCACCCTTCCTCTTCTCTCTCAGCACCATTCCAGTGACTAAGTTCAGTACTACCCCTAGCTCCAAGAGGTGGATTAACAAGGGTCATTCCCAGAAGACAGTTCTTCCTAAAACCTAACAAAAGGCTATTTATATAGAGATTATTTTGCTACTTCTAACAAACTTTGGGCATTAGGACTTACCCTTTAATACCCAACAATATTAACTAAAATGCACATATAACAATGGCTAGAAAATTGGAACTAATCTAAGGGCACAGAGTGCTTCTCTATGCGTACTTTCTCATTTCCCCACCCACCACCCAGTGAATCTTCCATGTATTCTCCAAGACTTCCAGTTCAGCAATTCCATTCTCCTAAATGGCAACCATTCCTATATAGTAACAAAAAAATACTTAAAAGTCACAACTTTAGTCCTCTACTTTTACCATGTGTTGTGTACCTTTAAACATCTAGAAACACTAGATATTTCTAACAAGGACTTAAGTTTTAAACTATATATACAGTAGCATTGAATAAACTGCAACACTTACTGAACAAAGGCTACACTCTGAAGCAAAACCCCCTTTTTTTAAGGCTAGAATTTGAAAGTGTCTTCCAAACAAGAACATTCTAGCCTAGAATCCTACCTCTTCTAGTTTCTTATCAACCCAGGGGTCAGATATATGCATCTATAATGCTGAGAGATGACTAACAATTTCACTTCCTAAGTGGTTTTAAGAACAGTCTTTCCTATGAATTTAACATGAATCATACTAAATGTGTTAGTTTACTAACTCTACTTGTCATACACTGGAAACCTTTTTAACATCTAGATAGACTAGATGTAATTTAGAACTTGTGTCCTTTATATACACTATTTATATAGTAAAACCAAACCCAGACATAAGAGACAATGGTCAATCTTGCTTCACAGAAAATATGTTGGTATAAAGCCCTTTGCATTTTCTTTACCTTCTTCCTCCCTGAACAAGCACAAATACAATATGCACTGCTCAGATAACTGTTTTGATCATTCCATTTCTAAAAGACAGTTATTTCATTATGGATTTTAACAAAAAGATATCTACGAAATGTTTTATTTACTACCTCTACTTTTAACATACTTTGTGCACTACTAAACATCTAGAAAGACTAGATGTTTCAAATAAGGACTTAAGTTTGTCCACTGTGTACATAGTAGTGTTAAACTACACACATGTAACAATGGTTACATCTGAAAGTGTCTTCTAAGTAGAAACACTCTGTCCTAGAATTCTTCATTTCTTCCACTTCTTCCTCCTATGTCACATGTGCCACATCTGAGTGTCACATGATATGATGTTACAATTTCACTTCCAAAAGTCCTTTTCAGAAGACTGCCTTTCTATGAATTTTAACACAAAGTGTACAAAATGTGTTAGTTTACTAACTCTACTTTTGTCATACATTAGCAACCTCTTTAATATCTAGAGACTAGATATTATAAAATTAGGACTTCTTTGTCCAGTATATATATACAATATATAACAGCACAGCAAAGTTAAATAAAATGCACATTACAGGGCATTTTACAATGGGTAAGCTGAAGTTTTCTAGCACACTCTTGACAAAACACCCTTGCAACTTCTTCCCTCCCACCTCCCTCAACCTAGTGAAAAAGTACATACAGTATTCTGTCCAGAGGTGGTTTAACAATTCCAAACAGTATTTTCATCACTTCTTAAAAGCTATTTACAAAGTTTTATTTCTACCACTTCTACTTTTAAATATATCAAGCACTTCTAAATATACAGAAGGACTAGATATTCCACATAAGAACCTGTCCACTATGCACAGAGCACTGGTAAATAGAATTGCACATGTAGCAATGATTATAATCTGAGCTTTTTTCTAATATGACCATTTTGTCCTTGAGCCTTTCCCTCCTCACATTCCTTCTCTCTACTTTCAGTATTTTTACAGGCATATGGAACACTTAGAGATGACTAAACAAATTCATATTCAAAAGTCACTTACAGAGGACGAGCTTTCCTATGAATTTCAACACAAAATGTACAAAATGTGCAAATTTTACTAACTACTTGGTCATACATTGGCAATCTCTTTAACATCTAGAGACTAGATGTCGCAAAACTGGGACTCATTTGCCCATTATACACACTATATACACAGCAAAACAAAATGCACAAAACAAAGAAAATCAATGTCTGAAAATGTCCCAAGTATGAACACACCAGCATATTACATTTTGCAATTGCTTCCCTCCCACCTCCTCCACATCACTGAACAAGGGCAGACAGTGCTATACTGCTCACAGAGGTGGGAGCATTCCCCAAAAGACTATTTCATATGAATTTTAGCAAAAACATATTTACAAAGTCATATTTTACTACCTCTACATTTAACATACATCGGGTACTTCTAAACATCTAGCCAGACTAGATGTTTCAAGTAATGACTCAGTTTGTCCACTATGTACATGACAGTATTGAATAAACTGCACACATGTAACAATAGTACTAATTTAAAAATGTCTTCAAAGTATGAGCATTCTGGCCTGTCACCAACCCACTGGGCTATAATGCTCAAAATGTTCAGAAGACAATCCTTCCTAGAAATTTTAACACAAAACATACAAAATCTTTTTACTAATTCTACTTTCGTCATACACTGGCAACCTCTTTAACATCTAGATAGACGAGATGCAGATTAGGATTCATTTGTCCTTTATATACACTATATACACAGCAAAGTAAAACAAAATCCAAAGACATAAGGTACAAATCTTAACTCATGAGACACACCCAAGGACCAGCACACAACTCTGTATGACTCAAAAGGGGGTTTGGCTACTGACCCCCAAAACAATTTCATATGAATTTTAACAAAAAGAAATGTACAAAATGTGTTGTATGTTACCACTTCCACTTTTAACATATATCAGGCACTTTAGAACATCTAGAAAGCATAGATATTTCCACAAAAGTACTTAGCATTTTCATCTATCTAAACAGTAATAATGAATAAAATTCACACACAAAATAATGGTTACAAAAAGAAAATGTCTTTTACATAAAACCAGTCTGCACAGGACCTCATCCTCCTCACCATCAAAATCTTCTCCACATCCTGTAATCCTCCTAACAAATGTGAACAAGTGTCGTTCCTAGAGATGGGCTAAGGAATCCATTCCAAAGTCGCTTGCAAAAGACATTTCCAATTTTTTAAAATAAAAGGTCATTTACAAGATGTTATTTTCTAACTATCTGACCTTGGCAACCTCTTCACATTGAGAATGTCCAGACGTAACCCACGTTTTAACAGGTTGGGGGCAAGTTGAGAGCAGCTTTATTATATTATATACACAGACCTTCTACACACTGCCAGGAAATCTTCCAAGGGTGGTGGCCACAGCATGTGACTTTACCTTTAATCTCCAGAAGAACAAACACCAACCATCCGAGGCCACTAACCTTTCCACCTGTCGTCATCTTTGGGGGCTTTGCTCACCTTCCAGGATGGTTAAGGCCTTTGTCTACCTGTCCCAACAAGGTGCGGTCTCAAGGGGCCACATCCCCCGGTCGTGGAGGACTCTAGTCTGTGGGTTTCTTTGTCCAATGCTTGGCCGAGATTTCGGGCATCCACTCTCCTCTGAGGGCCCTCGAAGTCCCTGACAGCCTCTGTGGTGTCATGCGGCTGCCATTCTTCTCACCCAGTGATGCCCGCCACCACCCAAAGGCACCACAAGTTCTGCAGTGGCTTCAGCTGGGACAAACAGGACTGGACCCAGAGACCTGGCCCTGCAGGATCTGAAGGCCAGGATCCGACAGGTTGGTGCCACCATCAGGTTATCCAGCCAGGGGAAGAGGCTCACAGGTCCTTCACAGGCAGGGCCAATCAGCAAGCAGTGGCAGCGGGAGCTCCAGAAGTCTACAGGGAAGAGGCCGCTGCCTGTCCCCTGGGCCCCACAGTTCACTTGCAGGCCTGAGGCCAGAGGGCCCCAGAGGGCCTGGAAGAGCAGGCCCCACTCCATTTCTCACCACGCTCTTGGCCAGAATTCTCTGTTTTTTATCTGTCATTTATTTCTAATTTCAATTCATTATGATCTGATAGAATACACGGTAGTTTCTATTTTCTTGTATTTGCTAACATTAGCTTTGTGGCATAGAATATGGTCTATTTTAGCAAAGGATCCATATGCTCCTGAGAACAAAGTGTATTCACACTTTGTTCAATGGTATATTCTATATATGTCCGTTAAGTCTAAATTATTGATTGTTATTGAGATCTATGGTTTCTTTGTTCATTTTTTATTTGGAAGATCTGTCCAGTGGTGAGAGAGGTGTGTTAAAATCACCTAGTATTATTGTGTTGTGGTCTATTTGATTTCTGGAACTGAGAAGGATTTGTTTGACATACATGGATGAGCCACTGTTTGGGGCATAGATATGTATGATTGCTATGTCTTGCTGATTTATGCTTCCCTTAAGCAGTATGAAATGTCCTTCTTTCTCCTTTCTGACTCACTTTGGCTTGAAGTCCACATTATCTGATATGAGGATGGATACTCTGGCTATTTTGCTGTGTCCATGTGCATGGTATGTTTTCTCTCATTCTTTCACCTTTAGTCTGTGGGTATCTCTTTCTATGAGATGAGTCTCTTGCAGGTAGCATATTGTTGGATCTTTCTTTTTAATCCATTCTGCCTGCCTATGTCTTTTGATTGATGAGTTCAGACCATGAACATTCAGGGTTATTATTGTGATATGATTTGTATTCCCAGTCATTTGACTCATTTTTGTTTTTTTGGCATGACTTGGTTTCTCCTTTATTTGGCTATTCCTTTAGGGTAGTTCCTCCCTTTGCTGATTTACATCATTATATTTCATCTCTTCCTCATGGAATATTTTGCTGAGAATGTTCTGAAGTGCTGGCTCTCTTTTTGTAAATTCTTTTAGCTCTTGTTTATCATGGAAGGATTTTATTTTGTTGTCAAATCTGAAGGTAAGTTTTGCTGTGTATAAGATTCTTGGTTGGCATCCATTTTCTTTCAGAGCTTGAAAAATGTTGTTCCAGACCCTTCTAACTTTTAGGGTCTGGATTGAAAAATCTGCTGATATCTGTATTGATTTTCCCCTGAAAGTAATTTAATTCCTTTCTCTCACAGCCTTTAAAATTCTGTCTTTATTATGTATGCTAGGTATTTTCATTATAATGAGCTTGGTGTGGGTCTATTGTAATTTTGTATATTTGGAATCCTATAAGCCTTTTGTACCTGGTTTTCCATTTCATTCTTCAGTTGTGAGTAATTTTCTGATATTATTTCATTGAATAGATTATTCATTCCTTTGGTTTGTTTCTCTAAGCCTTCCTCAATCTCAATAATTCTTAAATTTGGCCTTTTCATGATATTCCATAATTCTTGTAGACTGTGTTCATGATTCTTACCATCTTCTCTGTGTGGTCAACTTTGTTTTCAAGATTAAACATTTTGTCTTCAATGTCTGAGGTTCTGTGTTCCAGGTGTTCTATCCTATTGGTTATGCTTTCTATGGAGTTTTTAACTTGGTTTATTGTTTCCTTCATGTCAAGGATTTTTTTTTTTTCAGTATCTCTAACTCTTTATTGAAATGATCTTTTGCTTCCTGAATTTGCTCATTTAACTGTTGAGTGGTATGATCATTCAAAGCCTGCATTTGCTCTTTCATCTCATCATTTGCTTCTCTGATCATTTAAATTATATACATTCTGAACTCCCTTTCTGACATTTCTTCTGCCATGCTGTCATTGGATTTTATTGATGTAGCATCTAGGTTTGTTTGGGACATTTTCTTCCCTTGTTTTCCCATATTGGTCAGATATCTACCCCTCTAGTAGTGAAACTCTTTGATGTATAGTGTCCCTGTAGATTTCCAATAACTGGCCTCCTAGCCTTCAGTAGCCTGAAGTCTTGAAGGAACTTGATAATGCAGTGATACACAATGAAGTTACCCCTCGAGGGGTGGTGGCTTTCAGGTGGGGTATATTTCCTGCTGGTGGGAAGAAGCACCTCCTCTTGTTCACCAATGGTCAGTCAAAAGGGGGACTAAACTGTGGGCTGGGGTATGGTTGGTCTGAACCTGTGTGTCCAATTCTACCACTATGGTGGGAAAACCTCACCCAGCAAGGAAGACTTACCCAGTGGGGACATCTCACTGGGCATCTGTCCTCTGAGAAGTTCCCTTTGTTCCCCTCTGTGATGTTTCCAGGGGACTGGACTTACCTCCTGGGCCAGGAAGCCTTACCCTGTGATTGAGACTTTCAATGTGCAGCCCTCCTCTGTGACATTCCCCAGGACCTGGAACTACCACCTCATCTGGGATCCTGACCCTGCAAGGGATGCTCTCTCTGAGCGGCCCTCCTCTATGACATTCCCTGGGATCTGGACCTACTGCCCAAGTTTGGGACCCTCGCTCTGCACCGAAGTCTCTTGCTGGGTGGTCCTCCTCTTCAATGCTCCCAGTTGTCTGAATTCAGGGCTCCAGTGGGGGAGTCTCACTGGGCAACTCTATTCCATGAAGTTCACTGCATTCTGAGACTACTGACCCATCCAGGAAGACTTGCCCAGTGGGACTCACCTGGCTGCTCTGAGTTACTCCTGAGTCTCTCAATACCTCCTCTTCTTGAATCCTGAGTCCTGTCAAAGGAACTCCAGTTCCCTGTAGGTGTCTCAGGAAGGGAGCTGGCCTTCCAATCATGATGACCACACTCTCAGGAATAATTCAAAATGCCTGCACCAGCCTCCAAATAAGTTGGGGAGCCCCAGTGAGGGTGTGCTGAGTTAGCACAGAGGCAAGTGCAGTGTCCCTCAGCTGTAGGGGGGCAGGCAGGCAGGCTCAGCGATGGCATCCAACCTCAATGTATGGGTCAGGCAAGCCAGCTAGCTCCTTGATGGCATCCGACCTCGGGTTGGGCATCAGGCGGGCCCTATTTAATGATTTTGAGTGTTTTGGGAAACTTGTAATAAAAGGGGATTTACAAATAATTTTTTGTGTGTATATATATATACATATATATATATATATATACATACATACATATATATGAGTAAGGATATTAAACTATTGTCTGTAATATAAATGATAAAGGGAATAAATTTTAATGCAAAAATACAAGTAAAAAAATTTGGCAATATCTATATGATAAAAAAGTCATTTGATATAAAATCAAAAACAACTAAATTTGTAACTTAAAATGTTTGCATAGAAATATGTTTATATGTAAATACTGTCAAACTAAAAGCAAAGGCAGGTTACAAAGATCACAAGTGACCTGAATTCATATTTATTCTTATATGTCTCTAGTTATTTATCCAGAGAATTTTAGCCATAAATATAAGACATCCTTTGTTTCTCTCACATAGAATTTCTCTGCATAATAATGATAGTCTTCACTTTTGTCTGGAGGTCATTTGTATACCCTTATACTGGAGTTACCCTCTTTTCCACAAGACTTCCATAATGCTCTGTAGATTGAACTTGGAGAAGCCCCACCCTCCCACTTTCCTGCATAGTGGTTAAAGTGCAGTTCAGAATTCCGTCATGAGGTGGCAAAGCATACCACCATTATCAAATATCTCTACAAAGTAGTTTACACAATGAGTAGAAAAAGTGATACCGCCCTTGAAACCATCTTATACTGAATGATTCTAATTTTTTGCAAAAACTTATAGGTGTAAAAGAATACTGTAAAAACATACAGTGAAATTTCAGGTAGTTCTAGCATGTCTTGGAAGTCACCAGTGGGCATCGGGCAGCAAAGACCTAGCAAGAAGTGACTGAAAAGAGATGGGGGCATCACCACTCTAGGCAGCTGTGTCCAGGGATCAGGAGAGGGAACAACTGAGATATGGTGGCAGAAGTTCTGGGAAGACTCTTCAGGGATGGGTTAATAGATGGTGAAGGTCCTTGTCATTGGGGGACCTTCTATAGTGTAGGCACCTCTACAGTGTTGACATTTCAATCTACACTGAGTGGGAAGCAATAAATCAGTTAGTACCATGCATATTTGGGGACAACAGCAAATGGAACTGCTTTGGTATACATGTGAATTTTTCAAACAGAGCTAGAATCATTGTAAACAAATGAGTTTATCATATTTGTTACCCTGCAAATGTATATGTTTCCATGAAAAAAAAAAAGAAGAATTAAAGACTGATAGTGGTGGCACATGCCTATAATTTCAGCAACTCACGAGGCTGGGGCAGGAAGATGGAAAGTTGGAGGCCAGTCAAGCAACTTATTGAGACCCTAAGTAACTTAGCAAGAACCTGACAAAAAAATAAAAAATAAAAAGAACTGTGGATGTGGTTCAGTTTCTAAGCACTCCTGGGTTCATTTCCCAGTATGAAAAAATATTGAGATATGTTATTATTGAGTACATTAATTTCTTATGGATGCCATAACAAATTATCATAAACTTCATGGCAAAAAACATTATTCTTGTACAATTCTGGAGACTGAAAGTTTAAAATCAATGTATTGACTGGGTCTCACCATCTCTGAAGGCTCCAAAAAGAGGATCCTTTCTTACCTCTTCCAGTTTATGGAGGTTTCCATTTCCCTTGGTTTGTGACAGCAGAACTCCAATATCTATCTCAATCACATGACCTCCTTCCCTGATGAGTGTCAATACTCTCTGTCTTTTCTGTTACAAAAACACAGGTCATTGGTTTTTGGAGTCACCCTAAATCCAGGATGATCTCGTCTCAAGATCCTAAGTTACATGTGCACAAACCCTATTTCCCAATTAAGTCTGCTTTCACGGGTACTTGGAGTTAAGTCTTGGACAAATCTTATTGGGAGATACAATTCATTCAACCCACTACAATAATACAAGCAGGTTAAAAACTAAAATGAGTTCTTATATTGTGCAAATAAATATAAAAAGTCAACCATACGTGTATAATTAAACACTTGCAAAAGAAAACTTGTGTAATAATATAATTAGATGAAAGCATTAGCATGACTTACCTTTGATGTTAAGTTTGGGGAATGTTATTTTATATTACTTTCTATATTTTCTACTTTTACCTATAATAAATATCTATTGCTGTTATAAATACACAAAATAAAAAAATAATCAGGAAACAAGCATTTGCTTTCCCACCTATAGGAAAGTCACTCAATGCAAAAGGGGAACATTCCTAAGACATAGGAAGGGAGACACGATGCCAAGCAACACTGATCACAGTATAATAGGACACATTTCTCCAAATTCCAAACCACAAAAATTTGTTTTTTATATTTTAAGGCTCTGTCTAGTCAACTGAAAAAATATGTTATCTCTGCTTCACTCATTTTTTGTGACCTGATTAACAATAAATCTGGTATTGTCTGATGAGAGCTCCATAGTTAATATGGCCATCACAGAACTAATAAATAAATCTACCTACATTGACAGCCATAGCTAGGTATAGTTGGGAAATTACAGATGTATAGGGAAAGGACAAGCACATCTCTTAAAAGAACCTTACATTCAATAGTCAGAGCATGTCTCCAATTCCCAGGATTTTAATGAAGATTATGAGACAAAAGTTGTTTCACAACATCTTCTCAATTTACTCTGTGACTGTTGAAATGAAAATGTCCATTTGTTGTCATATTTTCTGCTCTCAGTTTTCCCATGAGGCAATAGGAGATCTACAGGAAAAACCATGCCAAAAAAAAAAAAAAAAAAACAGGATCTCAGCCACAGATGGATGCCAGACACCATGCCCGCTCACCAAACCCCCACTGCAGATGGACCTTGGTGCATCCACACTATAGTTCACCAGTTTCTTTGGAAACTGGTGCAGACATTTTGAATTATTCCTGAGGGCCTGACTACCATCACTGGAGGGGTGCTTCCTTCCTGAGACACAGGAGACCGGAGGCCCTTTGACACGTACCTCTATTTACTCACTTACATCCTACACCCTTCCCCATACTCTTTGTTCACCACTAGAAATACTGTAAATAATAATAGAACTCATCCTGTTTACTACAATAATGTTAAAATCTCTATAAGGGCTATCTGGTTCAAGGCTGCAGATTGTTTTAATTTGGTGCTGATAATATTGAACTCACCCTTAAAGGAGAGGTTCTGGAAAACAGCAGAGTTACAATAAGACTACAGAGGGGAAACTTCAACCTCAGATCTTCACTGCTAGAGGGGAATATACAGAAACAATATTAAAAGACAGGGGAAGAAAGTCTCCCTAACAAACCAAGATGCTATTTTAATAGAATCCAATGACAACATGGCAGTAGAAATGACAGAAAAAGGGTTTAGGATCTACATAATTGAAACGATCTATGGAGAAGAAGATAAAATAATAGAGCAAATGCAGGCAATGCATGATCATTCCAATAAAGTGTTTAAAGAGCAAATTCAGGAAGAAAAAGAGCACTTCAATAAAGAGATAGAGATTCTGAAAAAAAAGTTCTAGTTTTATTTAATTATTATTATTTTTTTTGGTTTTTAGCAGACTGCATTTTGATTCATTGTACATGGGTGGGGGTGCATCATTTCATTTCTGTGGTTGTACATAATGTGGATTCATGCCATTCATGTGGTCATGCATGTGCATGGGGTGGTGATGTCTGTGTCATGCCACCATTTTCATACCCCCCTCCCTCTCATTTCCTTCTACATAATCTAAAGAATCTTTCTACTTTCAATGACAATGTATTTATTTGTATAAATACAATAAAAACTTGACCTATTTAAAAAAAAAAGGAACCCAGTTGGACAATTTGGGTAATTAAAGACACATTGAGTCATAAAAAAAAGAAAAAAAGAAATACTTGAAATTAAAGAAACAATAAACCAAATTTAACACTCAGGGAAAGCATCACCAACATAATAGAACTTGTGGAAGTCAGAATATCAGACTATGAAGACAGAATATTTAATCTTGAAAATAAAGTTGACCAGACTGAGAAGATGGTAAGAAATCATGAACAAAACTTCCAAGAATTATGGGATATCACAAAAAGACCAAATTTAAATATTATAGGGATTGAGGAAGGCACAGAGATACAAACAAAGAAATGATCAATATATTCAATAAAATAATATCAGAAAATTTCCCAAACCCGAAGAATAAAATGGAAAATTAAATACAAGAAGCCTACAGAACACCAGGCACACAAAATTATAATAGATCCACACCAAGGCACATTATAATGAAAATGCCTAACATCCAAAATAAAGATAGGATTTTGAAGGCTGCAAGAGAAAAGCATCAGATAACATATAAGGTAAAACCAATACAGATATCAACAGATTCCTCAGCCCAGACACTTAAAGCAAGAATGGCCTGGAACAATATATTTCAAGTTCTGAAAGATCAAGTATCCCAACCAAGAATCCTATACCAGCAAAACTAACCTTCAGATTTGATGACAAAATAAAATCTTTCCAAGATAAACAAAAGTTAAAAGAATTTACAAATAGAAAACCTACACTACAGAACATTCTCAGCAAAATATTTCATGAGAAGAAAGTGAAAAACAAGAATACAAGTCAGCAAAGGGAGAAACTACCCTAAAGGAAAAGCCAATCAACAGAGAAACCAAGTAAAGTTAAAAACCAAAAACAAGACAAAATGACCAGTAATACAAGACAAAATGACCAGTAATACAAATCATATCACAATAATAACCCTGAATGTTAATGGTCTCAATTCATAATTAAAAGACATAGACTGACAGATTGGGTTATAAAGACCCAACAATAGCCTTCAAGAGACTCATGACATAGAAAAAGACATTCACAGAGTAAAGGTGAAAGGATGAGTAAAAACATACCATGCACATGAACTCAGGAATAAAGCAGGGGTCTCCATCCTCATTTCAGATAAAGTGCACTTTAAACCTAAGTTAGTCAGAAGGAATACAGAAGGACTTATTGTACTGCTTAAGGGAAGCATAAATCAGCAAGACATAATTCTTTTAAATATTTATGCCCCAAACAATGGAGCATCTATGTACATCAAACAAATCCTTTGCAATTTTAAGTATCAAATACACAAAAACACAATAATAGTGAGGAGATTTAACACACCACTCTCACCAGTGGATACATCCTCCAAACAAAAACTGAACAAAGAAACTAAAGAACTAAACAATACAATCAATGATATACACTTAATGGACACATACAGAGTATGTCATCCATTATCTAGCAAATATACTTTCTTCTCAGCAGCTCATGGATCCTTCTCCAAAATAGACCATATGCTATGTCACAAAGAAGCCATTAGTAAATGCAAAAAAATTAGAGATACTACCTTGTATCCTATCAGACTATAATGGAATGAAATTAGAAATCAATGATAAAATAACAAACAAAAACCACTCATACACCCAGAGACTAAATAATATGCTATTGAATGATGCAATGATAACAGAAGACATCAGGGAAGATATAATAAAAGTTCTTAGAGATAAACAAGAACAATGACACAACATATCAAAATCTCTGAGACACTGTAAAAGCAGTATTAATAGGAAAGTTCATTGAATTAAGCTTATACATTAAAAAAATAAAAAGTCAACAACTAAATGGCCTAACATTATATCTCAAAACCCTAGAAAAAGAAGAACAGATCAAACCAAAAATAGCAGAAGACAGGAAATAATTAAAATCAGAGATAAAATTGAAACAGGATAAACAATTCAAAAAATTGAGAAAATAAATTTTTTTTGAAAAAGTAAAAAATTGATAAACACCTAACCACACTAATTAAGAAAAGAGAGAAAACTCAGAATACTAGAATTCATGATGAAAGAGGAAATATCACGACAGACACCACTGAAATACATAACATAATGAGAAGCTACTTTGAAAATCTATACTCCAACAAAATAGAAAATATCAAAGACATTGTCAAATTTTTAGAGACCTGTGATCCACCCAAACTGAATCAGGAAGATGTATACAATTTAAACAGATCAATTTTAAGCACTGAAATAGAAGAAGTTTTCAAAAGTCTACCAACCAAGAAAAGTCCAGGATCAGATGAATTCTCAGCTGAATTCTACAAGACCATTAAAGAAGAAGTAATACTAATACTCCTCAAAGTATTCCAGGAACTAGAAAAAGAGGGAATTCTTGCAAATTTGTTCTATGAAGCTAGTGTCACTCTGATACCAAAACTGACAAAGACTCATCAAGGAAAGAAAACTAGACCAATATCACTGATGAACATAGATGCAAAAACCTTAACAAAATACTGGCAAATCACATACAAAAACATATTAAAAAGAGAGTGCACCATGATCAAGTGGGGTTTATCAAGGGATGGAGGGGTGGTTCAACATCCAGAAATCAATAAATGTAATTCATCACATCAGTAGACTTAAAATTAAGAATCATTTGATTATTTCGATAGATGAGAAAGAGTTTGATAAAATTCACTACCCCTTCATGCTTATGACACTTGAAAAAATAGAAATAGTCAGAACATACCTCAACATTGTAAAAGCTATCTATGCTAAGCCCATGGACAACATCATTCTTTTTTTTTTTAATTTGTTTTTTTTTTTTTATTGTAAACAAATGGGATACATGTTTTTTCTCTGTCTGTACATGGCGTAAAGGCATACCATTTGTGTAATCATAAATTTACATAGGGTAATGTTGTTTGATTCATTCTGCCATTTTTCCCTTCCCCCCCTCCCCTCCCACCCTTCCCCTCCATCTATACAGTCCTTCCTTCCTCCATTCCTGCCCCCCTCCCTAAACCCAACTCCAACCCCAACACTAACCCTTCACACCCCCCATTATGTGTCATCATCCACTTATTAGCGATATCATTCTTCCTTTGGTTTTTTGAGATTGGCTTATCTCACTTAGCATGATATTCTCCAGTTTCCTCCATTTGCCTGCAAATGCCATAATTTTATCGTTCTTTATGGCTGAGTAATATTCCATTGTATATATATATACCACAGTTTCTTTATCCATTCATCAATTGAAGGACATCTAGGTTGGTTCCACAATCTGGCTATTGTGAACTGAGCAGCTATGAACATTGATGTGGCTGTATCTCTGTAATATGCTGATTTTAAGTCCTTTGGGTATAGGCCAAGGAGTGGGATAGCTGGGTCAAATGGTGTTTCCATTCCAAGTTTTCTAAGGAATCTCCACACTGCTTTCCAGAGTGGCTGCACTAATTTGCAGCCCCACCAGCAATGTAAGAGTGTACCTTTCTCCCCACATCCTCGCCAACACCTGTTGTTGCTTGTATTCTTGATAATTGCCATTCTAATTGGGGTGAGATGGAATCTTAGGGTGGTTTTGATTTGCATTTCTCTTATTACTAGAGATGTTGAACATTTTTCCATATGTTTGTTGATTGCTTGTAGATCTTCTTCTGTGAAGTGTCTATTCATTTCCTTAGCCCATTTGTCAGTTGGATTATTTACATTCTTGGTGTAGAGTTTTTTGAGTTCTTTATAGATTCTGGAGATTAGCGCTCTATCTGAAGTATGATCGGCAAAGATTTTCTCCCACTCTGTAGGCTCTTTCTTTGCATTGCTGATAGTTTCCTTTGCTGAGAGAAAGCTTTTTAGTTTGAATCTATCCCAGTTATTAATTCTTGCTTTTATTTCTTGTGCTATGGGAGTCCTGTTGAGGAAGTCTGGTCCTAAGCCGACATGTTGAAGCTCTGGACCTACTTTTTCTTCTATAAGATGCAAGGTCTCTGGTCTGATTCCGAGATCCTTAATCCATTTTGAGTTTAGTTTCATGCATGGTGAGAGATATGGGTTTAGTTTCATTCTGTTGCATATGGATTTCCAGTTCTCCCAGCACCATTTGTTGAAGAGGCTATCTTTTCTCCATTGCATATTTTTGGCCCCTTTGTCTAGTATGAGAAAATTGTATTTATTTGGGTTTGTGTCCGTGTCCTCTATTCTGTACCATTGATCCACCTTTCTATTTTGGTACCAATACCATGCCGTTTTTGTTACTATTGCTTTGTAGTAGAGTTGAAGATCTGGTATTGCGATACCCCCTGCTTCACTCTTTCTGCCAAGGATTGCTTTAGCTATTCTGGGTTTTTTATTCTTCCAGATGAATTTCATAATTGCTTGCTCTATTTCTGTAAGGTACATCATTGGGATTTTAATTGGAATTGCATTGAATCTGTATAGCACTTTTGGTAGTATGGCCATTTTGACAAAATTAATTCTTCCTATCCAAGAACATGGGAGATCTTTCCATCTTCTAAGGTTTTCTTGAATTTCTTTCTTTAGTGTTCTGTAGTCCTCATTGTAGAGGTCTTTCACCTCTTTTGTGAGATTGATTCCCAAATACTTTATTTTTTTCGAAGCTCTTGTGAATGGGGTAGTTTTCCTAATTTCTCTTTCTGAAGATTCATCACTTATGTATAAAAATGCCTTAGATTTATGTGCATTGATCTTATATCCCGCTACTTTACTGAATTCACTTATGAGATCTAAAAGTTTTCTGGTGGAATTTCCTGATTCCTCTAAGTATACCATCATATCATCAGCAAATAGGGATAGTTTGAGTTCTTCTTTTCCTATTCGTATCCCTTTAATTTCTTTGGTCTGTCTAATTGCTCTGGCTAGAGTTTCAAGGACGATATTGAATAGAAGTGGTGAAAGAGGGCATCCCTGCCTTGTTCCAGTTTTTAGAGGGAATGCTTTCAGTTTTTCACCATTTAGAATGATATTAGCCATGGGTTTAGCGTAGATGGCCTTTACAATGTTAAGGAATGTTCCCACTATCCCTATTTTTTCTAGTGTTTTGAGCATGAAGGGGTGCTGTATTTTATCAAATGCTTTTTCTGCATCTATCGAAATAATCATGTGACTCTTGACTTTAAGTCTATTGATATGGTGAATGACATTTATTGATTTCCTGATGTTGAACCAACCTTGCATCCCTGGGATGAAACCCACTTGATCATGGTGCACTATCTTTTTAATATGTTTTTGTATGCGATTTGCTAAAATTTTGTTTAGAATTTTTGCGTCGATGTTCATTAAGGATATTGGTCTGAAATTTTCTTTCCTCGATGTGTCTCTGTCTGGTTTAGGAATCAGGGTAATATTGGCTTCATAGAATGAGTTTGGGAGAGTTCCCTCCTCTTCTATTTTCTGGAATACTTTGAGAAGTATTGGAATGAGTTCTTCTTTAAAAGTTTTGTAAAACTCGGCTGAGAACCCATCTGGTCCTGGACTTTTCTTTGTTGGTAGGCTTTTGATGACTTCTTCTATTTCATTACTTGAAATTGGTCTATTTAAATTGTGTATGTCCTCCTCGTTCAGTTTAGGCAATTCATATGTCTCTAGAAACCTGTTGATGTCTTCGAAATTTTCTATTTTGTTGGAGTATAGATTTTCAAAATAGCTTCTAATTATGTTTTGTATTTGGGTCGTGTCTGTTGTGATATTTCCTTGTTCATTCCGAATTTTAGTGATTTGGGTTTTCTCTCGTCTTCTCTTTGTTAGCGTGGCTAAAGGTTTATCAATTTTGTTTATTTTTTCGAAGAACCAACTATTTATTTTGTCAATTTTTTGTATTGTTTCTTTCGTTTCAATTTCGTTGATTTCAGCTCTGAGTTTAACTATTTCCTGTCTTCTACTACTTTTGGTGTTGGTCTGTTCTTCTTTTTCTAGGGCTTTGAGCTGTAGTGTTAGGTCATTTATTTTTTGAGTTTTACTTCTTTTATTAAATGCGCTCCATGAAATAAATCTTCCTCTAAGTACCGCTTTCATAGTGTCCCAGAGATTTTGATATGATGTTTCTTTGTTCTCGTTTACCTCTAAGAATTTTTTAATTTCCTTCCTAATATCTTCTGTTATCCATTCATCATATAGTAGCATATTGTTTAATCTCCAGGTGTTGGAGTAGTTTCTGTTTTTTACTCTTTCATTAATTTGTAACTTCAATCCATTATGATCTGATAGAATACAAGGTAGTGTCTCTATCTTCTTGTATTTGCTGACATTAGCTTTGTGGCATAATATATGGTCTATTTTAGAGAAGGATCCATGTGCTGCTGAGAAGAAAGTGTATTCGCTCTTGGTTGGATGGTATATTCTATAAATGTCTGTTAAGTCTAAATTATTGATTGTGTTATTGAGATCTATGGTTTCTTTGTTCAATTTTTGTTTGGAAGATCTGTCCAGTGGTGAAAGAGGCGTGTTAAAATCACCTAGTATTATTGTGTTATGGTCTATTTGGTTTCTAAAATTGAGAAGGATTTGTTTGACATACATGGATGAGCCACTGTTTGGGGCATAGATGTTTATGATTGTTATATCTTGCTGATTTATGCTTCCCTTAAGCAGTATGAAATGTCCTTCTTTATCCCGTCTAACTAACATTGGCTTGAAGTCCACATTATCTGAAATGAGGATGGATACTCCAGCCTTTTTGCTGAGCCCATGTGCATGGTATGTTTTTCCCCATCCTTTCACCTTTAGTCTATGGGTATCTCTTTCTATGAGGTGAGTCTCTTGCAGGCAACATATTGTTGGATCTTTCTTTTTAATCCAATCTGCCAGTCTATGTCTTTTGATTGATGAATTCAGGCCATTAACATTCAGGGTTATTATTGAGATATGATTTGTATTCCCAGTCATTTGGTTCACATTTAAAATTTTTGACACATCTTGGTTCCTCCTTTATTTGACAGTTCCTTTAGGATAATTCCTCCCTTTGCTGATTTTCTTCTTTGTTTTTTATCTCTTCCTCATGAAATATTTTGCTGAGAATGTTCTGTAATGCTGGCTTTCTTTTTGTAAATTCTTTTAGCTTTTTTTTTTATCATGGAATGATCTTATTTCATCGTCAAATTTGAAGGTAAGTTTTGCTGGGTATAAGATTCTTGGTTGGCATCCATTTTCTTTCAGAGCTTGAAAAATGTTGTTCCAGGCCCTTCTAGCCTTTAGGGTCTGGATTGAAAAATCTGCTGATATCCGTATTGGCTTCCCCCTGAATGTAATTTGGTTCTTTTCTCTCACAGTCTTTAAAATTCTGTCTTTATTTTGTATGTTAGGTATTTTCATTATAATGTGCCTTGGTGTGGGTCTGTTGTAATTTTGTGTATTTGGAGTCCTATAAGCCTCTGGGACTTGATCTTCCATTTCATTCTTCAGATTTGGGAAATTTTCTGATATTATTTCTTCAAATAGATTGTTCATTCCTTTGGTTTGTTTCTCTAAGCCTTCCTCAATCCCAATAATTCTCAAATTTGGCCTTTTCATGATATACCATAGTTCTTGGAGATTCTGTTCATGGTTTCTTACCATCTTCTCTGTTTGTTCAACTTTGTTTTCGAGGTTAAATATTTTGTCTTCAATATCTGAAGTTCTGTCTTCCAGCTGTTCTATCCTATTGGTTATGCTTTCTATGGAGTTCTTAATTTGGTTTATTGTTTCCTTCATTTCAAGGATTTCTGTTTGGTTTTTTTTCAATATCTCTAACTCTTTATTGAAATGATCTTTTGCTTCCTGAATTTGCTCTGTTAACTGTCGATTGGTGCGATCGTTCAATGCCTGCATTTGCTCTTTCATCTCGTTTGCTTCCCTAATCATGTTAATTATGTACATTCTGAACTCCCTTTCTGTCATTTCTTCTGCCATGCTGTCGTTGGATTTTATTGATGTAACATCTAGATTTGTTTGGGGCATTTTCTTCCCTTGTTTTCTCATATTGTTCAGGGATCAGTGGGTCATTAAGATGTTGCAGATTTCCTCTATCAACTTATAATGTCCCTGAAGATTGCTAGTATATCCCCTCTTATCCTTCAGTAGCCTGAAGTTTTGGAGGAGGTTGATAATGCAGAGCTCCCCGAAGAAGCTGCCTCTCTAGGGGTGGTAACCCTCAGGTGGGGTATATTCCCTGCTAGTGGGCAGAGGTGCCTCCACTTGTTGACCAATGGTCATCCAATGGGGAACTAGACTGTGGGCTGAAGCAAGGCCTGTTTGTGCCTATGTCTCTGGCTTTACCGTCCCTGTGGGAAAACCTCCCCTGGCCGGGAAGAGTCACTCAGTGGGGACGTCTCGCTGGACAGTTGCCCTCCTAGAGGTTCCCCTCAATCTACAACTACCACCTGGGCTGGACTGTCTTCCTCTGCAACGATCCTCAGGGCCCGGACCTACGTCCTGGGCCTGGGAGCCTCACCCTTCGCAGGCGAGTCTCCTTAGGCTGCCTCTCCCAGAGAATCTGCCCGCCACCCTGGAAACTTCACTCCGCCCCTAGGCGTGTCTCTGTGGGGCTCTTCCAGCAAGAAGCCACCTAGCTCCTGGGACCCTGCTCTGCACCAATCGCCTGGCTATGCAGCCCCTCCCCTGAGCCACCACCTGGAGCCCCGTACAATAGCTCCGAGACCCAGAGACCTGCCACACACCTCCTCCTCCGGACAGCCACCCAGTTTCCGACACAGTCACTAGGAGTCCAAACAACTCACTTCAGGTCTCCTCCTCCCGCCAACCACCTGTAGCCCTAGGCAGTCACTCCAAGTCCAAGTGACCCGCCCTGTTCCTCCTCCTCCTCCTTGGGGTAGCCCCCCGTGTGTTCAGGAGCGGTGGCTCCAAGACCAGGTGACTCACCATGCTCCTCCTCCAGGCAGGCCACCGGTGTTGAGGAGCGGTCGCTTTTAGTCCAATCAACTCACCACTCGCCTCCTCCTCTGGCAACCGCCTGTGGTTCTGATGCAGTCACTCCCAGACTAAGCGTCCCACCACTCTCCTCCTCCAGGCAGGCCACCAGGGTTCTGGAGCAGCTGCTCCAAGTTCAAACAGCTCGTCACGCAGCTCCTCCTCCGGCAACCGCCCGCAGCTCTGATGCAGTCACTCCCAGGTCAAGCAACACGCCGCGCTCCTCCTCCTCCTCCGGGCAACCTCCCGGCACTCAGGAGCGCTTGCTCTGAGTTCAAACAGTTCACCATGCAGCTCCTCCTCTGGCAACCGCCTGTGGTTCTGATGCAGTCACTCCCAGACCAAGCGTCCCGCCCCGCTCCTCCTCTTCCTCCGGGCAGTCCCCCGGCGCTCAGGAGCGCCCACTCTGAGTTCAAACAGCTCACCACGCAGCTCCTCCTCTGGCAACCTCCCGTGGCTCTGATGCAGTCACTCCTAGACCAAGCGTCCCGTCGCGCTCCTCCTCTTCCTCTGGGCAACCCCCCGGTGTTCAGAAGTGGTTGTTCTGGGTCCAAACAGCTCGCCACGCAGCTCCTCCCCAGGCAGCCGCCCGGAGCCCCAGCGGCTGCTCGAGTCCAAGCGCTATGCTGAGCCGCCTCCTCTACGATGATCCCAGTTGTCCGTGTTTACCGCTCCTGTGGGGGGAGGGGCGTCTCGCCGAGCAACTCCACTTCACAAATTCCCTGCATTCCGGGGCTACCGCCCTATCCAGGACGCCTCCCCAACAGGAGAGACTCACCCGGCAGCTTTGAGTTGGTCCCAAGTCTCTCACTATCTCCTCTTTTGAATCTTGCATCCTGGAGCAGCGTGAAATGCAGCTGCCCTCTAGTCCGCCATCTTGGCCCGCCACAACATCATTCTTAATGGAGAAAAACTGAAAACATCCCCTCTAAAAACTGGAACAGGACAGAGATGCCCTCTTTCACCATTTCTATTCAACATCCTTCTTGAAACACAAGCCAGAACAATTAGACAGACCAAAGAAATTAAAGGGAAACAAATAGGAAAAAAAACTCAAACTGTCACATTTTGGTATGACATTATTCTATACTTAGAGGATTCAAAAAACTCCATTAGAAAACTTCTAGAACTAATTAAAGGAATTCAGCAAAATAGAGGGATTTAAAATCAATACACATAAATCTAATCCATTTCTATTCATAACTGATGAATCCCCTGAAAGAGGAATTAGGGAAATCACTCCATTCAAAATAGCATCAAAAAAAATTTGGGAATAAATCTAATAAAGAGGTGAAAGATGTCTGCAATGAAAACTACAGACTAAAGAAAGAAATTGAAGAAAACCTTAGAAGATGGAAAGATCTCCCATGTTATTGGATAGGCAGAATTGATATTTGTCAAAATGGCCATTCTACCAAGGGAACTATACAGTTTCAATGCAATTTGAATTAAAATCCCAATGGCATTCCTCATAGAAATAGAGAAAACAATCATGAACATCATCTAGAAAAATAAGAGACCTCAAATAGCCAAAACAATTCTCAGCAGGAGAATTGAAGCAGGAGATATCACAATACCAGACCTTAAAGCATGCTACAGAGCAATAGTAACAAAAATGGCATGGTATTGGCACCAAAATAGATAGGCAGACCAATGGTTCAGAATAGAAGACACAGAGACAAACCCACATAAATACAGTTACCTTGTACTAGATGATGGAGCCAAAAACATACAATGGAGAAAAGATACCCTGTTCAACAAATGGTACTGGTGGTGCTGGGAAACTGGAAATGAATATGCAGTAAAACAAAATTAAACCTCTATCTCTCATCCTACACAAAACTCAACTCAAAATGGATCAAGGACCTAGGAATTAGACCAAAGACCCTGAACCAAATAGAAGGCACAGTAGACCCAAATCTCCATCACATTGGTTTACAACAAAACTTCCTTAACAAGACTCCCAAAGCACAAGAAATCAAAGTAAGCATCAATAAATGGGATGGACTCAAACTAAACAGATTTTTCTCAGCAAATAATATGAAAATAGAACCTACAAAGTGGGAAAAAATCTTTTTCCACATGCACTTAAAATAGAGTACTAGTCTCCAAAATTAATAAAGAACTTACAGAACTTTACATGAAAAATACAAAGAACCCAATCAATAAATGGGCCTAGGAACTAGACAGACACTTTACAGAAGAAGACATTCAGGTGATTAATAAATATATGAAAAAGTGTTCAAAATATCTAGTAATTAGAGAAATGTAAATTAAGATAGCTCTAAGATTTCATCTTACTCCAATTAGAATGGTTATTATCAAGAACACAAACAATAATAGATGTTGGCATGGATGTGGGGAAAAAGGTACACTTTTACATTGCTGGTAGAGTTGCAAATTGGTGCGGCCACTCTGGAAAGCAGTGTGGAGAATCTTCAGAAAATTTGAAATGGACCCACCTTTTGATCCAGTTATTATACTCCTTGGTTTATACCCAAAGGACTTAAAATTAGCATACTACAGTAATGCAGACACATCAATATTTATAGTAGCTCAATTCACAATAGCTAGATTGTGAAACCAACTTGATGCCCTTCAACAAATGAATTGATAAAGACACTGTGGTACACATACATAATGGCATATTATTCAGCCATAAACAAGAATAATATTATGGCATTTGCAAATAAATGGATAGAATTGGAGAATATCATGCTAAGTAAAATAAGCCAGTTCCAAAAAACCAAAGGCCAAATGTTTTCCCTGATAAGTGGATGATAATCTATAATGGCAGTGGGAGGAACTTTAGATTAAGTAAAAGGAAATGAGAGGGAATTGTGGAATGAGACAGACATCATTACCCTATAAACACAAGATAGAGCACAAACCTAAATAAAAAAGCTAAACCTATAAATTTTATATGCAAAAACACAGGGGAAATAATTCTTATGCCCTTGGGTTACATGAATATTTTTTACATATGATACCAAGAGCAACATCCAAAACATAAATGAACAGATTAATAAACTGAACTTTCTCAAAATTAAAAACTTCTGTTCTTCCAAAGAGACTTTTTAAAGAATAAAGATAAGCCACTAACTGGGAGGAAATATTTGCAAGCTATACATGTGATAAAACTTGAATTGAGAATACAGAAAATTTCACAAAGGTAAAATAAGAACATGGATCCTCCCATAAGTACACAGGCAAAACATTTGAACAGAAAATGCACACAAAAAATATACAAAAAACAAGTAAAACAAAAATTATGCTCAAGCCAGGCATGGTGATACATGCTTGTAATTCTAGCTACTCCAGAGACTGAAGTAAGAGGATCAGAAGTTTCAGGCCAGACTGGGCAACTTAGTGAGACCCTGTCTCAAAACGAAGTCAAAAGGGCTGAAGATGTATCTCAGTGGTTTAACCCCCAGTATAAGAGTGTGTGTGTGTGTGTGTGTGTGTGTGTGTGTGTGTGAGAGAGAGAGAGAGAGAGAGAGAGAGAGAGAGAGAGAGAGAGAGAAGATATGCTTTATATCACTAGGAAATGTAAATGAAAACTACAAGGAGATACCACAGATGTCAATCGTGTGTCACAGCATGAATTAGAAATACGGTTTCCTTGTATCATTGGGGATCTTGTCTCCACTTCCATGAAACCCTGTTTAGACTTTTGCTGATTATGATAGATGTTCTTTAGCCATGCTGTGTAGAATTTTGTGTACACTGTGGTTTTCTCATCCTGACCATGGTTGTTTGAAAAGTTTTGATTGTCTTTCTAGGGTAAGACATCACACAAGAACACCTACTTGAAAGAATTCATATATAAAGATTGAAATCAGAGATTAGGTATGCAGCTTCATTGTGGTGGATACAACTAATTAAATGAGAAAATGGGTTCTGTGTTTTTCTTGTGTGTGTGTGTTTTATAAATTTTTTAGAATATATTTTTTGTTGTCAATAACTTCCATCACATTCTTTGAGAAGGATACAAACCAGGGTAGCAGGATTTTGAAGGGAAGTGAATGATTGAAAATTCAATGGAAGTGACTTTCTGTAAGCTAATCTCAGCACAATAATTCCTGAGAGAATATTACAGGCAACAGAAGCACAGGAACTTTGGAAATTGGGTGACATTTTTTCTTTTTTCTGCCAGTACATATTGGGCCTGGTATCACATATCCCGTGAGCTATTACTTCTTCCCTTTGTATATTTATAGTTTGTGACCACATCTTGCCCACTTACTTAGGCCTTCCCTAATTTAGGGGGGCTGACTTTGAACTGCAGATGCACCAACCTCAGCCTCATCCTTTTCCCTGAGAAAATAGGGAAGATCCAGCACCTCCATTCATCCATTTATTTGTCCCAATTATCTTCTACTTGGAATATTTTTAAGAAAATGTCCCAGAGGAGGAGGCAGAGTGAGATAAATATTAATTGATTGTGGTCATAAAGGCTTGAGATTCAGGTTTGAATTAACTCCAAATTTTTCTGATATAATAACGACCTGAGCATATAAACTATCTCACATGCCCCTGTCTCTCATGTTCCAAAAGGTGTGTGTGAATCACTGAGATAATGGTCTACTCAGAGTGTAGCTACAACCCTATTCCTGCTTGAAAAGTCAGGAATAAATGTATTTCTTATGATATCCCTCAATATTGTGGAAAATGGCATGCAACTAATGTTTCTGGCTTGTTTTCAAATGTGAAATTAAAATTCAGAAG
The DNA here is from genome assembly GCF_902686445.1 of Sciurus carolinensis. Taxonomy (NCBI): domain Eukaryota; kingdom Metazoa; phylum Chordata; class Mammalia; order Rodentia; family Sciuridae; genus Sciurus; species Sciurus carolinensis. Next base: position 38,354,144 of record NC_062222.1, read on the forward strand.
GACATTTTTGGTTTTGCGTTGGGATGGATTTCCTGAAAAGCATTTCACAGATGGAAACCAGAAATGGATCTTGTCACCTGACCTACTGAAAATAGTCAGATAATCCATACTTGAGATCTCAAAATTTTCTTCTCTATTAAGTCAAGGGAATAGAACAGGTTTAGAAAAGGAGCAATTTTATGTGTAAGTTCATTCCAATGAATGTTTTCAGCAGGAGGCTTGGGTAAGAGTCAGCAGCGCTCTCCAAGTGATCTTAAATTTTTTAGAGTCTAGGTATGACTGGAGATGAGATAACTCTCAGGAACTTATAGGTTATATCTCTCTATAAATTGCTAATGTGGTGTATAAATGAGCAAGTTGTTGAAGAAGAAAGGATGCTGCCTAGAGGTTAATGGCATGAAATTCTGAAGGCCCTAGTATTTGGTAAGAAGTACTCTTCTGGGGCACAGTTCCAGGCCCTTGGAAAATGAAGTGAACTGGTATACCTGGGCATGTTCCAAGTCAATCTCAGTGTCAGATCTGAAACCAAGAGGTGATGACAAAAATGAGCTGCTTTTGGCACTGCATTTTTTATATCTGTTCTGTTTTCCATTGTGAAGATATTATTTTCTTTAAGGATCTAAGTGATTTGATGCTGAATTCATATCTTTCTTTCCACAGATGTCAACCAGGTAACACAGCATGAATTAGAAAACTGGCTTCCCCATATCATTGGGGGTCCAATCTCCTCTTCAATGGAGACTTTTTATAGACTTTTGCTGTGCTGATTTGGATGGATATTCCTAAGCCATATTCTGTAGAATTGGGTGCAGAATGTGGTTTTCTCCTCTTTATCAGGTTCTGTTGAAGTTTTTTTTTTGTTACTTTCTAAGGTAAGACATCATTCAAGAAGACCTGTTTGAAAGAATTCACAATTAAAGACTGAAATCAAAGATTAAGTATGTGGCTTCTTTGTGGTGGATATAACCAATTAAAAGAAAAAAATCACTTTTGTTTTAAAAAATGTTTAGGATATGTTTTTCATGGTCAAAACCTTCCATCACTTCTTTAGTTATTGAATCTTCATTTTTTGTATTTTAGCTCACATGTCTTTTTTTGTTTAAATCTCTGATGATGTAGTGAACTATTTATTTTGAGTTATTCGTTCTGTTTTACAAGTTTTTATTTGTGTATATTTAGGTCTTTGGGTGCATGTGCTCTGCTGTAAGATAAACCTTTCTTCATAAGTCATGTACCATAAAAGCAAAATAAACATAAAAGTAATCTGCTTTCCATTGCAAGCAGTCAAGATATCACAGCAGGAACTGCCCGTGTTGTCCAGTGCCCAGAAACATAACTTGGGGAGAGAAACAAGTGAAATCTCCTTTGAAAGCCTGAACCTCCATGCCCTTCGATCCCATATTGCTGGTTGTCAGCTGGTTCTTCTTTGCATATCATAGCTGTCCTGATTTTTGCTCTCATTTCACAGGAACTCTGTTAACCAAGTTAGCCATTTCTTTGAGAAAGGACCTAGCCAGGATAGCAGAATTTTGAAGGGAATTGAATGATTGAAAGTTCAGTAGAAGTGACTTTCTGTAAACTAATCTCAGTACGACATTTCCTAAGAAGATTTTGCAGCCAACAGAAGCACGGAAAGTTTCAAAATTGAGTGAGGCTTTTTAAAATTTTTTTCTGCCAGTTCATACTACGCTTGGTGTCACATAGCCTGTGAGCTATTATTTCTCTCCTTTGTATATTTATATTTTGAGACCACTCTTTCCAAGTTGCTTAGACCTACCCTTATTTGGGAAGGCTAGTTTGCATTGCAGATGCACCTGCCTCAGTCTCATCCCTGTCCCTGCAATGATAGGGAAGGTCCAATAACTCTACTCATTAATTTATTTGCCCTATGTATCTGCTGGTTAGAATTTTTTAAAGGAAATGTCATGGAGAAGGAGGTAGGGTGGAACAAAAATTAATTAATTGTGGTCATAAGGCTTGGTGTTCGGGTTTGTATTAACCCCCAAATTTTCTGAAATAATATCATCCTGAGCATATATACTTTTCCAAATGTCCATGTCTGTTGTCTTGCTGCAAGACAGTGAACAACTGAGATAATTATCTTCTCAGAGTTCAGCTACAAACCTTTGTGTTAAAAAAGACAGGGCTAATTCTATTTCTTATGGCATCCCAAGATTGTGGGAGTTGATATGCAACAAATGTTTCTGGCTTGATTATTTTCAAATGTGAAATTAAAATTTGGTGTAAAGTTTTTGGTTTTGGGTTGGGATGGATTTCCTGCATAGCATTTCACAGAGGGAGACCAGAAAATGATCCAGTCACCTGACATACTGAACCTCTCCAATAATCCATTTCCTGCAATATCAACATTTTATCCTCTGTTAATCAAGGGAATCGAACATGGTTGGTAAATTAGCAATTTCAAATGGAAGGTCTTTCCAATGAGTGATTTCAGCAGGAGGCTGTGGTAAGAGTGAGCAGTGCTTCCCCAGTGATCTTGAATGTTTTAAAGTTGGTACAGCTGGAGATGAGATAACTCTCAGGAACTGATAGGGTATATCTCTCTCATGAAAAATGCTGATGTGTTGTATAAATCAGACAGTTGTTGAAGAAAGGATGCTGACAAGGTGTTAATGGCATGGAATTCCAAAGGTCATCTGCAGTGGTACTTGACAAATAGTAGCCTTCTTGTGCATACTCCCAGGCCCTTGGATAATGAAGTGGACTTGTACAACTGGGCATGTTCCAAATCAACCTCAATGTCAGCTGTGAAGCCTAGAGTTCATGACAAAATAGATCTGCTTTTGGCACTGCATTTTCTATCTCTGTTCTGGTTTACATTGTGAAGATATTATTTTCTTTGTGGAACTGATTGAATTGTGGCTGAATATCTATCTTCATTTTCACAGATGTCAATCATGTGCCAGAACATGAATTAGAAAACGTGCTTCCCTGTGTCATTTTGGATCCTGTCTCCACTTCAGTGAAGACTTTTTTAGACTTTTGCTGATTGTGATGGGTGTTCTCAAACCATGCTGTGTAGAATTGAGTGTAAGATTCAGTTATCTCATCTTTACCATTGTTGTTTAGAAAGTTTTGATTGTGCTTTGTAGGGTAAGACATCACACAAGAACACCTATTTAACAGAATTCACATATAAAGATTGAAATCAGAGATTAGGTATGTGACTTCATTGTGGTGGAAATAACCAATTAAATGAGAAAAAAGGATTCTGTGTTTTATAAATGGTTTAGGATCTTTTTATCATTGTCAATAACTCCCATGACATCTTTAGTTATTCCTTAAAAATTTCTCTCTTTGTAATTAAGGATTGGCCTATATTGGGTCTTCATTTATGTATCTTTGCAGAGATTATCTATGTTTTTAATGAATCTCTGATGTGGAGCACTATGTATTTGGAGAAATATCATTCATCTCTGCATTTACAATTTTAACATGTATAAATTTAAGTGCTTGGATGTAGGTACTGTGGTGTATGGAAAGCTTTTTCTAATAAGTCATGAGCCCAAAGAGCAAAATAAGCATACATGAAATCAGTTTTCCATTGCAAGCAGCCAGGATATCACAGCAGGCACTCATCAGTGCCCATGTTACCCAGTGCCCAGAAACATCCCCTGAGAAGAGAAATGAAGTGAACTCTCTCTCAGAAACCTGGACCTCCATGCCCTTCAATCTCAAGTTGCTGTATGCTAGCCAGTTCCACTTTGCATATCATAGCTGCCCAATTTTCACAATTTCACAGGAGCATTGTTAAACAAGTTAGTCATTTCTTTGAGAAGGAACAAAATCAGAGTAGCAGAATTTTGAAGAGAAGTGAATGATTGAAAGTTCTGTGGATGTGACTTTCTGTAAGGTAATCTCAGTGCAAGGATTTGTGAGAGGATTTGCAGCCAACAAAACCACAGGAAGTTTGAAAATTTGGTGAGACTTTTTTTCTCAGTATATATTGTGCCTGGTGTCACATATTCTGTGATCCATTACCTCTTCTCTTTGTATATTTATAGGTAGAGACAGCACAATGTTGATCCCAGTGTCTTGTGCTTATAGTTCCAAGAGGTTTTTTGTTCAATGAGCTTGTGTATTGGTCATGAGCAGTGGTATAAATGTGTAGTCTAAAAAAAAGAGTAGAAGGCATGTAGAGGAGCAGGGCCAACAAACAGTTTCAACTTGGAGACACTCACTCTGTTCTCAATGAGAATGCTTATTTGCATTTGGATAAACAAGCACAAAGCTTAAATCCTTTCAAACAACAGAAGAAATAGTTTCAATTCAAACTGTATCTTTTAAAACCAGAACATTCCAGGCTAACAATTAACAGTTGAAGAGTTTTCTGGAAATGTTTCACAAAAGGATTTCAAGGAGACTTTGTAAATTTGATCATCCTTACAGTCACACTTAGTTCCCAGACATTAATGCTACTACCTACAAGAGCTCTCTTGATAGACTTATTTGTGTAATAAGACTGAACTGATGTTTGAATATGCAGGCTGAAAACAGCTTACAAGTGCTGAGGAGGAGCAGGTCCAGGAAGTAGATTCAATATAGAGATAATCACTCTTTTCTCAATGACTATTTTGTGTTTTCATTTGAATTAATTAGCTCAACGCTTAATTGTTTATCAACAAGAAAAGAAATGATTTTCCTTCAAAGACTTTCTATCATTGCTAACCAGAAGTATATTCCAAAAGGTAACTGCAATTTAAGAGTGATTGCTGAAAATATTACAGAAATGGTTTTCAATGACCTTTGGGAAACAGATCCTATATATGTTCCCACTTTACATCATAGGTACTTTCCAGCAACAGAAGAAGCCATTTCAATGCAAAGTGTATCATTTGAAATCAGGAGTTTATTCCCAGCAGGAAACTACTGTTAAAGTGTTTCTTAAAAATGTTTCACAAATGGATTTCAAGGAGATCTTGTGGATTTGATCATCCTTACAGTCCCACTTTGCTCCCAGAGAATGGGGCTGTTTATGAGAGTTTTCTTGTTATCCCAGTTTGTGTATTAGCACAGAACTGTGGTTTGAATGTGCTGTCTCTAAACAGCATAGAAGTACTGAGGAGGAGCAGCTCCAGCAAGTAGTTTCAACATACACGTACTCACTGTGTTCTCTATGAGTATATGATAGTTTATATTTGGGTGAATTTTTTAAAAGCATAAGTGCTTACCCGCAAGTAAAGAAAAGGTTTCCAATCACTGCCTTTGTACCAGTGATAACCTGCAGTACATTCCAAAAGGGCAATGGCAGTTGAAGAGTGATTGCTGAAAAGTCTTCTGAAAGCACCCAGAAAAGCACTCTGGATGCAGGAACTCACACAAGAGATTTTATTAAGTGGACAGGCAGAGGGGTGAGAAATACATGGAGAGAGAGAGAGAGAGAGAGAGAGAGAGAGAGAGAGAGAGAGAGAGAGAGAGAATGGTGGGGGAGCTATATTAAGAAGTGGAATTCCATGGGCTACAAACAATCTGGACAAATGTCTGACTAGGAAGTTCACAAACTAACGATTGGTCTATGACTAACTATAAAGTTCATGGGCTAGCATTATAGGTAATAAAATGGTGTGGGAAAGGCAGAATTATGGTGGGAGTAAAATAGCAGGGGAGAAATGACTACAGCTTTCTTAACCCATTGTTCCTTCATTCCCCCATTTTTGTTTTTATAAGATCCCCTTTTTGGGGGGGCATATGGATGAAGATTCATCTTCAGTAACTGCTTCCTGCTGGGTGTGGCCATAGAATTGATTCAGGGAGGGAGATGGTATTGCAGTAAGTGAGGATTGGGGACTGGATAGTTCCACTGGGGAGTGCACTTGTAGCCAGGTCCTGATTCTTCCTTTATAAGTTCTAGATAGTCCTGCAATACAATATGATTAATAGTCTGATTTTAAAAAAATTAAATCTGATTTTGTGCACATTTCAATGCACATGGGGCAAAGACCAGTATGATGGCAATCATAAGGAGTGGGGAACATAAATGGGAGAATTGTTCCTTCTCCTTTCCAAGTCCTCCTGAAGCTGTTTGATCTTGTCCTTAACAATACCTGATTGGTTGACATGGAAGTAGGACTCTTTCTGAGAGCACTTCCCTTTTTCTTGTGAATACACAGGGTGGCTCCATTGAAAGATATGTACCTGGAAGCAAATTGAAAGAGAAGCATTCCTGATAATTTTGGGGTGATACCTACCTGCTCCAAGGGAGTGCTTTTGAAAGTCAAAGAGCTGTTAAAGTCTACAGTGATAGCCAGGAGATGAGAGAACCCTGCTCTCATGCACATCCAACATCCCTGTGCCATGAGAGGGTTAGTTAAATTGAGTATGTGGTGTGTGGTGGTGACTATCTGTGTTAAGAGTGGATTCTCTGAACATCAGCTGTGAACATATGTAAAAGAGGTAAAACATCCCTGGAGACAGTAGGAGTTGGTCTTCCAGCAGTCCTGCAGGCAATCTGAGAGGGAAAAAATGGCTGGCACCTGGATAGATTTACTGGGAAAAATCCAATAGTTAGGAAAAGGGCAGACAGGGTGAATGACAGGGGAGACAATTTTACAGATAGCAGTCCAGTTCTCACGGCTGGGTATAGTTTACTTGTGCCTCCGTGTTCTGGTCCTCAGTCTCTGGAAGGGGAAGAAGGGTATAGGGCTTGAGGTCCTTCAGTTTGATGCATACAAGTACCACTGGGGTGGCAAAATATTGACTGGAAGAAGCCTGAGGGTTAGAAACTGGAGAGGATTTTGTGGATTGAGAGTATAGTTTAACCCAAGAAATGTGTAGCCATTCCAGTAAAACTTGCACCTTGACAGATGTTGGCATAGCCAGGATCACTGTATGGGGTCTCTGCAATTTGGGAAATAGAGGGATTGTAACCTCCTGAGGAGGAGAGATAAGAACTTGGTCTCCAGTTTGAAGAGGTTGAGCCAGGGAGCCAGACAGTGGTCTAGGCAGCGAGGAATCAGCATAACCCCATAGGAATGCCAGAATGTTGTTTAGGACAGGAATGAATATATGATAAGAAAGAGAGGAAGAAGCATTATCCCAGGGGGAAGGATGGGATGACCATACATCAGCTCAAAAGGGGATATATTGGCAGATTTCTCTGGGAGTGAGCGAAGGTGCCGAAGAGCAAGAGGCAGGAGTTTAACCCAGTCAAGGTGAAGTTCTACAGAAAGTTTGGTTAAGACATTTGTAAGACTTCAGTTTGTTCATTCTACTTTACCTGATGACTTTGGGTGAAAGGGATTGTGGAAATGCCAAGGGACTCCAAAACCTTGGCAAGTTGTTGGGAAACTTGGGAGATGAATTCAGGCCCATTATCTGACTGGATGGAGCAAGCAAGGAATGATTTCATAAAGAATGAAGATGAAGATAGCTAATGCCCTTTTGTCAGAAGTAGGGATGGCCTCAACCCATCCCAAGAAGGGTCTACCATGACCAAAATGTATTTATATTTTCTTTCTGTAGGCATTTGAGTGAAATCAAGTTGCCAGATTACCCCTGGAATGACACCATAGGCCTGGTGAGTCAGAAAGTAGGGGGTCTAACAGCTGTATGATTGGTTCATAGACAAATTTTACATGTGGAGTAGAGTTCTTTCAGAAATGAGATGTCAGAGGAGGATAGTTACAAATGGGTCTTAGCAAATTCTTAGAATGAAGAAAGGTTGGGGTGGAATAGAGGATGGAGGTAGGAAATTATCTCCCTATTGGGTGTGGGTGGAGGTAAGGGATCATGGAGAGTCATGATGGGGACTGGTGTGAATGATAGGGCCACTCTTCTAGCCTCCTATTCTGCTTTGCTGTTGCCTGAAGAGATGAATGTTTGGTCTCTCTGAGGGACTCAGCAATGTAGAAGGTCTATGGTTGCTGGGAGGCAAAGAGCCTCAAGGAGTTTTAGGATATAGCTAGAGTTCATGATGGAATTCCCTTTTGTGGTAAGAAGGCCCCTCTCTTCCAAGTAGTGGCATGGGAAAGGATTAAGTGAAAATCATATTTGGAGTCAGTGCAAATTGTGAAGGATTCTCCCTTTGTGAGGGGGAATGTATGGGTGAGGGCAATTAGTTCAGCCTGTTGGTTGGTGGTGTTGTTTGGTACTGGACCTGACTCTACAACCTTTTCCAGTGAGACAATGGCATATCCAGCTTATTGGATTCCTTCATGGAGAAAAGTGTTCCTATCAGTGAACCATATGAAAGTAGGGTTATGTAAGGCCCCCTCCTGAACATTCTGGAACTCTTCCAGAATCTCAAGGCAGTTATGGGTTGCTGAAGCATGTATGTTGGAAGGTGGGAGTAAGAGGGTGACTGGATTTAAAGGAGGGCATGTCTTAAAGGAAATGGAAGAGTCCTCAATAAAAGCAGTTTGTAAGGCTAACACCTGACAGGGCAGTAGAGGTTGCAGCAGACCCTTATGAGTAAGAAGCTTGGACAGATGATGAGGTGAGAGCACTTCAGTGAAAGCCCCAGTGGAAAATTTTTTTTTTTTTTTTTATTCCTGGATTAAGACAAATGCTGGAGCAAATACCCTAAGACATGGTACCCAGCCTCTTATAGTGGTGTCTAGACTTTTTGATAGGTATGCCACTGAGCCAAATGTGGAACTGAACATTTGAACTAAGACCCCCGCAGTGAACTCACTTTTCTCAGAGAAAAGCAGGTAGAAGGGTCTGGTAATGTCAGGGAGGTGTAGGTCTAGGGCTTGAAGAAGTACTTTCCTTAGCATCTGGAAAGGGGCTTCCACCGGGTCGAGGAGAGGTTCAGTGGGAGCACCCTTTGAAGTCTCATACAAGGGGGCCACCAGGATGGAAAAATTTGGGATCTAGGATCATAAATATCCTGCTAGTCATAGAAGTGAAAGGATTTCATCCTTGGCTGTTGGAGTGGGCATGTTCTTCAACAATGCTTTTCTCTCTACAGTGATGGCCTTAAATCCAGGTGAGAAGCTGATTCCTAAGTAAATAACATGAGGTTGGCAAAACTGTACAGATCATGTGTGAATGTCCCAGACCTTGGGACAACAAGGAAGGGAGAAAGGAAATATGAAGACTCAGGTTGAGTTGTATATTCCTGCAAGGTCATGAGGAGAAGAATAGCAGAGAAGTCTTGGTGGAGGTGCATGATGGGTGAGAAGGAAATATAGGCACACAATTTGGCTAGGATGTCCCTTCCCAGGAGGGAAATGGGACCCATAGGAATTATCAAAGGGAGTGAGTGAAGCAGATTTGTTTGATATGGCAATTTATTGGATGGGTTTTTAGGGGTGGTATGGTTTTCCCTGTACCCTGATAATAGAGAATTTGGCAGGAGAAGTTGGTCCCCAAAACTCCCACAGCACTGAGAAGGTGGCTCCAGTATCTATAAGGAAAGGTTCACCCAGGGCTCCTGAGTGATGATGGTCTTTGGATGTAGAAATATGGGGCCCCTTCAGTCAACCATTGCCAAATCCAGTAAGTCACTGAGGGAAAGGGATGGGGGTAAACTGGCACTTCTCTGAACACCAGGGCAATTCACTACCCAATGTCCTGGTTGGTGGCATTTTGGACAAGGACTTGGGGACTGCTGGGGTTTGGGGCAGGCTGGTGCTCAGTGGCCCTCGCTTCCACACTTGAGACATAGGCCATGTAGCTTTGGGAAAAATATTAAGTCATGAATAGCTATCGTCTGTCTGGAATTTCAGGGTCCTGAAAACTTTATTTGAGCATGGACTCTGCGAGGTGACTCAGAAAGGTGGATGTTTTGTCTTATATTACTTCCTGAAGTTTAGCATAATTAATGGGTTTAGTGGCAGCCTTTCAGAGATATGCAAGGATGCAGGTTTGGAATGGGACACCCTATCTGGTATTGCTTTAGCCCCAATGGGATGGGTAAGAGTCGATTGGTAAACCTCATAGGCATAATTGTGCACCTCTTCCCAGACTCCCCTGTGCTCCTAAAGGGTCAAGGTGTTGGACATGATCATATAAATGTCATGTCAGGTAAGGTCATAACACTGGGTAAGATACTGAAATTCCTTAATGAAGTTTGCAGAGTTGGAGTTGAAGGAGTATAGCCACTTCTCTATATGGGAAAGATTGGAGATCAAGAAAGAAACATGGACTCTGATCACTTCTTGTACACTGGCCACCTCCCCTAAGGGGGCAAGAATATGTGCACAGGACCATGTGCCAGGAGGACTGGGAAGACTGGACAGGGAAGCAGAAGCAGAAACATAATGTGGCAAAAGAGATGGAGGAGCAAGGGCCTGAGGGATCTCTGTCACAGGGACCCAGTATGGGGGTGGTTTGTCAGACTGGTGAAAGTAGGAGAAGGAGGAGGGATTAGGAGGGGGAGAAGAAGCCAAAAGAAGGTATTCAGGTTTGCAGGAAGAGCAAAGATCAGATTTAGTGTGTGAGAAAGAAAAGACTTGAAGATAAAATATTATCTTTTCACTTGCCTACTCACTCACAGAAGTTGTATAAGTTCAGTAAAATATTGAGGTCCAGGGTGCCATTAATTGGCCATTTTGATTGGTTGTCTAAAGGATACTGTGGCCAAATATCATTGCACAAGCAAATAAGTGTTAGTGGCTCTAGGTCAGGGATCAGGTGAAGGGATTTAATACTTTATAGTAAATGTCCCAAGGGTGAGTCTGCTGGAATGCAAGACCTAGATCCCATGGATACAGTCAAGTCAGTATCCAAGGCAACCCGAGATCACAGACTAATTAGTTGGAGATGAGAAGGCAGCACAATGATGGGAGTCATCACCCATGTCAGTGTGTGCTGGGAAAAAGATGAGAGAGTTGAGGACATGATGTCAGGATTTTCAAGAGAGAGTAAAGAGGAGCCCCAACCCTGAGAGAGAACCTCCACCATAAAGATTGGGGACCCACCTGTCAGATAAGGTCAACTAAGGGGTCAAGTCATAACTGTAAAAGTCATGGCTGGGGGAACTCCCACTCCTCAACTGCCTTCAGGGCACCTGATGCTCAACGGTAGCATCTCATGTCAGTAGAGGAGTGTTTAAATCAACAAAGGGGAAAACACACCAATTTGAAGCCAGTATCCCGATATGGAGGAGAGTGTCTGGGCAAACAGAAGGTGAGACCAGCGTCTGAGGGTCTGGGGATTCCACTGGCCTAAATGATGGTAGAAGAGCCCATCTGAGTCATGGCACCAATGAAAGCACCCAGAAAACCACTCTGAACTCTTGTGTGGGATCTCACACAAGCTATTTTATTAAGCAGACAGGCAGAGTGTCTGCCCAATGGGTGAGGGAGAGAGAGAGACAGACAGAGGGAGAGAGAAAAAGGTGGGGAAGATATTAAGAAGTGGAATTTCGCAGGTTACTAACAATCTGGAACAATGACTGACTAGGAAGTTTGCAGACTAGCAATCCAGGTTATAAAATAGTGTGGGAGAGGCAGAATAATGGTGGCAGCAAAATAGCAGGGGAGAAATGACTGCAGCCTTGTTAACCCATTGTCTGTTCAATTTCACTAATGGTTTCCAATGACTCTTTATGGAACAGACCCCCTGCATGGTCCCCCTTTGATCCCAATGACTGGTACTTATAACTTTAAGAGCTCTCTTTGCTACCAGTTTGTGTTCATGAACTGTGTTTCATGTGTGTGCTAAAAAGAGCTTAGAAGGTCTACAGAGAAGCATGGTCAGGATAGAGTTTTTACTTGTAGGTCCTCACTCTGTTCTCAATGAGAATATGTTGGTTTGCATTTGAATGAATAAGTCCAAAGCAAAAGTGTATTTCAGGAAGAGGAGAAACAGTTTCAATTCAAAATGTATCATTGAAATTGGGAGCACATTCCCAGCAGAAAAATGCAGAACTGAATGATGGTTCTCCAAATAAAGAGTGCACCACATCATCACATGTTTAAACAAAAAACAAAACAAAACAAAACAAAACAAAAAACAATCTCTACTAAAATGCAAAAATGAAGACCCAATATAGACCAATCCTGAATTTCAAAAAGAGAATTTTTTAAGGAATAACTAAAGATGTGATGAGAGTTACTGACAATGAAAAACAGATACTAAAGCATTTATAAAACACAGAACCCTTTTTATTTTTCATTTAATTGGTTATATCCACCACAATGAATCTGCAAACATCATGTCTGGTTTTATCTTTAAATGTGAATTCTTTAAAATAGTTGTTCTTGTGTGATGTCTTACCCTAGAAAACACAATTAAAATTTTCCAAGAAACATGGCAAAGATGAGAAAACCATATCCTAACCCAGTTCTACACAGCTTGGCTTAAGAACATGCATCAAAATCAACAAAACACAATAAAAATGCTTCATTGAAATGGAAACTGGACTCCATGGAGAGAGGGGAACCAATTTGGAATTCATGTTGTGGCACCTGTTTAACACTTACAGAAAGGAAGATATGTATGCAGCACCAAATCACTCAATTCCTTAAAAAAAAAAAAAATCTTCACAATGCAAAATAGAACAGAGATAAAAAAAGAAATGCAGTGCCAACAGCAACTCTCTTTTGTCATCACCACTAGGTTTTACAGGCGACATTGAGGCTGATTTGAAACATGCCCAGGTGAACCTATCCACTTCATTTTCCAAAGGCCTGGGAGTGTGCACAAGAAGATTACTGCTGCCAAATACTATGGCAATTGACCTTTGGAAAGTCATGCCATTAGCACCTTGCCAATATCCTTTCTTCTTCAACAACTTGATTTATATACTACATCACCTTTTCATGAAAGAGATATAACCTATCAGTTCCTGAGAGTTATCTCATTTCCAAACATACCTACTCTAAAAAAATTCAAGATTGCTGGGAAGCACTGCTGACTCTTACCCAGCTTGCTGCTGAAAACACTCATTTGAGTGAACTGCCACTTAAAATTGGCACTTTTCCAACCACATTCCATTCCCTTGATATAACAGAAAGGAAAATGTTGAGATTGAAGAATAAGGATTATCTGAAGATGTTTAGTATGTCATGCGACTGGATAATTTTCTAGTCTGCCTCTGTGAAATGCTTTGCAGGAAATCCAAACCAACACAAAACCAAAAGCTTTCTACCAATTTTAATTTCATATTTGAAAACAGTCAAGCCAGGAACGTTAGTTGCTTGTCAATCTCACAGTCTTGAGAGATGTCATAAGATATAGATTTACCCCTGTCTTTTCAAGCATGAAAATGTTTGTAACTGAACTCAGAGTAGACAATTATCTCAATGAACTATGGGGGCCTGCAGGAAGAGAAGAAACAGGAACATTTGGAAAAAATTATATGCTCAGGACATTATTACATCAGAAAATATGTGGGTTAATTTGAACCCAGACCCCAAGATTTTATAACCACAATCCATTGATTTTTGTCCCAGTCTGTCTCCTCCTCCAGGACATTTTCTTTAAAAAATTCAACTAGCTGTTATCTGAGCCAAATAACTGGATGAGTGGAGGTGCTGAATCTTCCCTATCATCTCAGAGACAGAAGTGAGGCTGATGCAGGTACATCTGCAGTACAAAACAACTTCCCTAAATTAGGGATGGTCTAAGTAATTTAGCCAGATACTATCTCTAACTATAAATATACAAATGGAAGAGGTAATGACTCACAGAATATGTGAGGCACAGGCACAATATGTACTGGAAGAAAAAAAAAACTCATGCAATTTTCAAACATCCTGTGGTTTTGTTGGCTGCAAATCCACTCAGGAAACATTGCACTGAGATTAGCTTAGAAAAAGTCCCTTCCATTGAACTGTCATCACCCACTTCCCTTCAAAATCCTGCTACCTTGGTTTTGATCCTTCTCAAAGAATGGCTAATTTAGTTAACAGTGCTCCTCTGAAATGAGAACAAAAATCAGGACAGTTACAATGTGCAAATTTGAATTGGCTGTCATTCAGCAACTTGGGATTGATGGGTGTGGAGGTCCAGGCACTGGAAGGTGAGTTCTGGGCATTGGGCAACATAAGCACTGATGTGTGTCTGCTGTGACATCCTGCCCACTCTGCTCTGATGTCACCAGAGGCAGCATGATGTCATGATGGTGTCACAGTTCCCATGGCAACAAGAGACACTTCTTGTTGTGGTGGCTTCAGACTGAGTTTCCAGACAAGTGCCATCTCATCTGTGATGTTAGGAGGGAAAATGAAGAGAGCAAGGAAAAGGGGTCTGTTGTTTTCAAGAAAAGTGATTCTCCCAGGAGAAGTGGAGGTAGGGTATGTTGGGGGCCCGGACTGTTGGGCCTATTGCAGATGTAGCTGCGTCCAGTACAAGGAACCCCAATAAAGCCTGACAACCTGTAATATGCTCCAGGCCATCTACATGGTGGTGTTCTAATATGGGTGCATTAGACTTGCTGCCCACCTGGTCACCCCTATCCCACTGCATGCAATTGGCTCCCACCATGTCTAGCGGAACAGAGAGGGATGGAGGGATTCAGCTGTGTCACAAGGATCTCTCAGGGAAGCAGCACCAGCCCAAGTGGCATTGCCCTCCTGCCCCTTTCCCTTAGTACTGCTCTTTCCCATGATTTTGCTCACTCAGTAAACTGGCATAGGGGACTACCAGCCACCCAGATTGATGGCTGTTCACCGCTGAGGGAAGGGCATCATTCAGTGCAGCTAGGTGGGTTGGGAAATGATTGAATTTGAAATCATCAAAGCAACTCTGGTGTGGTGCCTGCCTTTACTTCGAGGTCAAAACAGGTGAGAGCTGGAAACTGTGAAGTTTGTGTTCTAAGTGGAGATGGGTGGCTGCTGTGACTTATAGAGAGAAGAGGAGGGAGAGAGTCACTGAGATTATGGAATGGAGACCTGCAGTGAGTTAAAAAGAGAGCAGATATTCTCTGCACACTCCACATGACAGGTCCCACCTCCTTTGCTACTACACTTTAACTAGCCTGCATCCAGAAATTCTCTTGTTCTGAGTTTCCAAGGGACCCTTTAACTCACCTTTAAATGAAATAATATCTGGCTGATCTGTCTTGGCATAACAGTTCATCTCCCTGATGTGACTGCTACCTGTCTGGAAAAGGGCCTTTGTGATAATACCAAGAATTCTTTAAACAAACTGTGGAGGATGTAGATCACAGGCCAGAGTCACAGACCTTGGACAAAGATGCTCAAAAAAAGTGAATATGATGGAACAAACAAATGCCTGATAGAGATATGATGAGCAAATTTTCCCATGAAGAATATCATCTTGACACATGTAACAGACTGAAAGAAAGGAATGGTACAAAAGGTCAAACCTGAATATTAAAAAGAGGAAGAACTTAGTACTTTCTGTGGGACACTAAATACAAAAGGGTGTTGGAAATGAAAGCTAAATTCAGATAGCAAACACATGAAATATTGTCATTGTTCATGGTTTTCCAAAAGAAGATCGGGACATTATTCAGCTTCAAAATAACTATACCAAAACAGCAAGAAATACTATGGAGATCATTCGGTATGCACAGAGAATTACTGACAATACCTCAACTTGCATATGACATGAATGCCCTTGCAAATTCATGAATCTCTCTTGCTTCTTGCAATGAAAAGCAGATTACCTGTATGCTCATTTTGTTTTTCTGGCACATGACTTATGAGGAAAGGCTTTTCTTATGCCATAGCCCCTGCACCCAAGCAAGTAAATTTACACAAGTAAAAATTTATAAGTGCAGAACTGAATGATGGCTCTCCAAATAGAGTCCACCACATCGTCAGAGGTTAAAAACAAAAAATAGATAACCTGTGCTAAAATACAAAAATGAAGAACCAATATAGGCCAATCCTGAATTTCAAACAGAGAAATTTGTAAGGAATAACTAAATATGTGATGAGAGTTACTGACAATGAAAAACAGATACTAAAGCAGTTATAAAACACAGAAACCTTTTTTTTTTCATTTAATTGGTTATATCTACCACAATGAAGTCACATACATAATGTCTGATTTCATTCTTTAAATGTGAATTATTTAAAATAGTTGTTCTTGTGTGATGTTGTAACCTACAAAGCACAAACAAAACTTTTCACAGAATCATGGTGAAGATGAGAAAACCACACCTTACACCCAGTTCTACACAGCATGGCTTAAGAATGTTGATCTATTACATTTATTGATTTACAGATGTTAAAACATCCTAGCCTTCCAGGGATGAACCCCACTTGATCATGGTGCACGATTTTCTTTATATGTTTTTGGATATGGTTTGCCAATATTTTGTTAAGGATCTTTGCATTTATATTCATCAAGGATATTGGTCTAAAATTTTCTTTCCTTGATGTGTCTTTTCCTGGTTTGGGTATGAGGGTGATATTAGCTTCGTAGAATGAGTTTGGTAGGGTACCCTCCTTTTCTATTTCCTAGAATACATTGAGAAGTATTGGAATGAGTTCTTCTTTGAAGGTCTTGTAGAACTCAGCTGAGAATCCATCTGGCCCTGGGTTTTTCTTGGATGGTAGGTTTTTAATGGCTTCTTCTATTTCACTGCTTGATATTGATCTGTTTAAATCTGTGTATGTCCTCCTGGTTCAGTTTGGGAGGAGCATATGTCTCTAGAAATTTGTCAATGTCTTCGGTAGTTTCTATTTTGTTGGAATACAGATTTTCAAAGTAGCTTCTGATTATGTTCTGTATCTCAGTGGTGTCTGTTGTGATATTTCCTTTTTCATCATGAATTTTAGCAATTTGAGTTTTTTCTCTCCTTCTCTTTGTTAGTTTGGCTAAGGGTTTGTCCATTTTGTTTACTTTCTCAAAGAATCAACTTTTTGTTTTGTCAATTTTTTGAATTATTTTTTTTGTTTCAATTTCATTGATTTTGGCTCTGATTTTAATTATATCCTGTCTTCTACTACTTTTGCTGTTATTCTGTTCTTCTTTTTCTAGGGCATTGAGCTGTAATGTTAGGTCATTTAGTTGTTGACTTTTTATTCTTTTCTGGAATGCGCTCCATGCAATGAATTTTCCTCTTAGTACTGCTTTCAATGTGTCCCAGAGATTTTGATACGTTCTATCGTCATTCTCATTGACCTCTAAGAATTTTTTTATCTCCTCCCTGATATTTTCTGTTATCCATGTTTCATTCAGTAGCATATTATTTAGTCTCCAGGTGTTGAAGTAATTTCTGTTTTTTATTTTGTCATTGATATCTACTCTCAGTCCATTATGACCTGATAGAACACAAGGCAGTATCTCTATTTTTTTTTTTTGCATTTCCTAAGGACTGCTTTGTGGTCTATAACACATGGTCTATTTTTGAGAAGGTTCCATGTGCTGCTGAGAAGGAAGTGAATCCACTCATTGATGGATGGAATATGACATATGTCTATTAAGTCTAGGTTATTGATTGTGTTATTGAGTTCTATGGTTTCTTTGGTTGGTTTTTCTTTGAAAGATCTATCTAGGGGTGACAGCAGTGTGTTAAATTCACCTAGAATTATTGTGTTGTGGTCTATGTGATTCCTGAAATTGAGAAGGATTTGTTTGATGTACAGGGAGGCACCATTGTTTGGGGCATTAATATTTACTATTGTTATGTCTTCCTGATTTATGGTTCCTTTAAGCAGTATGAAATGTCCTTCTTTATCCCTTCTGACTAACTTTGGCTTTAAGTCCACTTTATCTAATATAAGGATGGAAAACCCCGCTTTTTTACTGAGTCCATGTGCGTGGTAGGTTTTTCCCCATTCTTTCACCTTTAGTCTGTGGACTTCCTTTTCTTTTAGATGAGTCTCTTGCAGGCAGCATATTGTTGGGTCTTTCTTTTTAATCCATTCTGCCACTCTATGTCTTTTGATTGATGAGTTTAGGCCATTAACATTCAGAATTATTATTGAGATATGATTTGTATTTGGTTTTTAATTTGGCTTGGTTTCTCATTTGAATGGTTTTTCTCTAACGTAGTTCCTCCCTTTGCTGACCTACATTGTTGTTTTTCATTTCCTCCTCATGGAATATTTTGTTGAGAACATTCTGTAGTGCAGGCTTTCTATTTGTAAATTCTTTTAACTTTTGTTTATCATGGAAGAATTTTAATTCATCTTCAAATCTGAAGGTTCGTTTTGCTGGGTATAGAATTCTTGGTTGGCAAGATGTTCTTTCAGAGCTTGAAATACGGTGTTTCAGGCCCTTCTAGCTTTTAGAGTCTGGGTTGACAAGTTGGCTGCTATCCATATTGGTCTCCCCCTATATGTAATCTGATGCTTTTCTCTTGTGGCCTTCAAAATTATATCTCTATTTTGAATGTTAGGCATTTTCATTATAATGTGTCTTGGTGTAGATCTGTTGTGCTTTTATGCGTTTGGTGTTCTGTAAGCCTCTTGTATTTGATTTTCCATTTCATTCTTCAGGTTTGGGAAATTTTCTGATATTATTTCATTGAATGGGTTGTTGATTCCTTTGGTTTGTATCTCTGTGCCTTCCTTAATCCCAATAATTCTTAAATTTGTTTTTTTCATGATGTCCCATAGTTCTTGGAGATTCTGTTCATGATTTCGTACCATCTTCTCTGTTTGAGCAACTTTATTTTCAAGATTAAATATTTTGTCTGCATTGTCTGAGGTTGTGTCTTCCAAGTGGTCTAGTCTTTTGGTGATGCTTCCCATTGAGTTTTTTATTTGGTTTATTGTTTCCTTCATTTCAAGTGTTTCCATCATGTCAATAGACTTCAGGATAAGAATCATATGGTTATTTCAATTGATGCAGAAGAAGTGTTTGACAAAATACAACACACCTTCGTGCTCAAAACACTAGAAAAAATAGGGATAGTAGGAACATAGCTGTACATTGGAAAGGCTATTTATGTAAGCCCATTGCCAACCTCATTCTTAATGGAGAAAAACTGAAGCCATTCCCTTTAAAAATGGGAACAAGACAGGGATGTCCTCTTTGACCACTTCTATTCAACATTATCCTTGAAACGCTAACCACAGCAATTAGGCACACTAAAGAAATTAAAGGGATATGGATAGGAAAAGAGGAACTTAAGCTGTCACTATTTGCTGATGACATGATTCTATATTTAGAGGATCCATAAACCTCCTCCAGAAAACTTCTAGACCTCATCAATGAATTCAACAAAATAGCAGGCTATAAAATGAACACGCATAAATCTAAAGCATTTTTATACACAATCAATGAAACAGCTGAAAGGGAAATGATGAAAACAACTCCATTTGCAATAGCCTCAAAAAAAAAATAAAATACTTGGGAATCAATCTGAAAAAAAGAGGTAAAAGATCTCTAAAATGAGAACCTCAAAACATTGAAGAAAGAAATCAGGGAAGACCTTAGAAGATGGAAAGATCTCCCATGTTCTTGGATAGGCAGAATGAAACTAAACCCCTATCTCTCACCCTGCACAAAAATCACCTCACAATGGATCAAGGAACTTGAAATCAGGTCAGAGACCCTGAATCTTACAGAAGAGAAAGTAGGTCCAAATGTTCAAATTGTTGGCTTAGGATCAGACTTTCTTAACAGCACTCCCATAGCATAAGAAATAAAAGCAAGAATCAATAACTGGGATAGATTCAAACTAAATAGCTTTCTCTCAGCAAAGGAAACTATCAGCAATGTGAAGAGAGAGCCTACAGAGTGGGAGAAAATCTTTGCCACTCACACTTCAGATAGAGCACTAATTTCCAGAATATATAAAGAACTCAAAAAACTCTACACCAAGAATACAAATAACCCAATCAACAAATGGGCTAAGGATATGAACAGACACTTCACAGAAGAAGATCTACAAGCAATCAGCAAACATATGAAAAAGTGTTCAACTTCTTTAGTAATAAGAGAAATGCAAATCAAAACTACCCTAAGATTCCATCTCGTCCCAATTAGAATGGTGATTATCAAGAATACAAGCAACAATAAGTGTTGGAGAGGATGTGAGGGAAAAGGTACATTCACACACTCTGGTGGGGCTGAAAATTAGTGCAGCCACTCTGGAAAGCAATGTGGAGATTCCTTATAAAACTTGGAATGGAACCACCATTTAACCCAGCTATCCCACTCCTTGGCCTATACCCAAAGGACTTAAAATCAGCATACTACAGAGATACAGCCACAACAATGTTCATAGTTGCTCAAATCATAATAACCAGATTGTGGAACCAACCTTGATGTCCCTCAATTGATGAATGGTTAAGGAAACTGTGATATATATATATATATATATATATATATATATATATATATATAATGGAATATTACTCAGCCATAAAAAATAATAAAATTATGGCATTTGCAAGCAAATGGATGCAGTTGGAGAATATCATGCTAAGTGAGTCAAGCCAATCTCAAAAAACCAGAGGACAAATGATCTCACTGATAAGCTGAGGATGACACATATAGTGGGTGGGAAGGGGGCAAGAATGGAGGAAGGAGGGACTCTATAGAGGGAAAAGAGGGGTGAGAGGGGTGGAAGGGGTGGGGGAAGGAAAAGAAAAAAAAGAATGTTGATCAAAATCAGCAAAATTCTATAAAAAATGCTCCATTAAAAATTTATTCTGTGGCCCCTGATTGACATCTTTATTAACAAACATATGTATTCAGCATCAATTCACTCAACTCCTTATGGTAAATATCATCTTCCCAATGCAAAGCAGAAAAAAGTGAAAAATGCTGTGCCAAAAACAACTCTCTTTTGTCATCACCTCTAGGTTTCCCAGCTGACACTGAAGTTGAATTAGAACACTACCAAGTGTACCATTCCATTTTATTTTCTAAGGGTCTGGGAGTGTACTCAGGAGGGATACTGCATGCAAAATACTACTGCAGTTGACCTTTTGAATTTCATGCCATTAACACATCAGTATCATTCTTTCTTCTTCAACAACTTGCAGATTTATAAACCACATTAGCATTATCATGAGAATTATATAACCTATTGGTTTTTGATACTTCTCTCATCTCTAGCTATACCTACTCTTAAAAATTCAAGATCACAGGGAAAGAACTGCAGACTCTTATGCCAGTCTCATGATAAAAAATTCTCATTGTACTAAATTTCCACATAGAATTGCTATATTTCCAACCATATTCTAATCACTTGATTTATCATAGAAGAAAATGTTGATATTGAGTTATATGGATTATTCAAAGATGTTCAGTATGCCTGGGGACTGGATGTTTTTCTGGTCTCCCTCTGTGAAATGCTTTGCAGGAAATCCATCCCAACACAAAACCAAGCATGCTCTAATGAATTTTAATCTCCCATTTGAAAACAATCAAGCCAGAAACATTAGTTGCTTGTCAACTCGCAGTCTTGGGGGGTGTCATAAGAGATAGGTTTACCCCTGTCTTTTCAAGCACAAAAAGGTTTATAGCTGAACTCTGAGTAGACAATTATCTCAGAGATCCATGGGGGTCTGCAGCAAGTGAGGAGAAAGAAACATCTGGGAAAGATTATATGCTCAGGACATTATTATATCAGAAAGTTTGGGGCTTGGTCTAATCCAAATTGATTGTGGTCATACAGGCTAGGGATCAATTAATTTTTGCTCCACCTTGCCTTCTCCTCTGGAAATTTCCTTTAAAAAGTCTAACAAGCAGATATCTGTGCTATATTAATGGATGAGTGGAGGTGCTGGATCTTCCCTATCACCTCAGAGACAGGGGGAGGTTGTGGCAGGTGCATCTGCAAAGAAAAGTCAGCCTTCCTAATTTAGGGATGGTCTAAGCAACTTAGTCAGATGCTATCTCTAACTATAAATATACAAATGGAAGAGGTAAATTGTCACGGCCACTCAAGTGGGGCCGCAGATATCAGGGACCCCAGCAGGGAAGTCATCAGTATGGGGAACTCCAAAAGTGGGGAGAGAGTGTTTCTTTTTTTTAATTCCTAAGTGTGTATGTGAAAATACTTGTGAAAGTTGTTCCATATGCAATTACAGCTGTGTCAACTTTTAGTATTTTTCTTTCTCTGAGTTCAAGCATTTTTTTAATGATGAATTCATCTTTTCTTCTGAACAAATTAGTCTTGTTTTTCTCAAACTGAAATTTATTGCCCTCTGCTTTTCTTTCTGCTGTCTTTGTTCAGAGGCCAATTGCTCAAGGGTCAACTCTCAAATACACTAAAGAATTAAGTTCATGTAATTTAAAATGATTGGAGATAAAAATAAAGATGTCTCTAAAATCACTAACCCACACATTTTTCTTTCCCAGGTGCTCAGATGATGAAGGGTGTTCTTTTTTACAAATTGTTTAAAGTATACTTAATGTCCATTGATTCTAAGATTTTTCTTCAAAAAAGGATGACTTAATATGTTAACTAAACTTGGTTTTCATGGGTAATCTAAGTTAAAAAATGGGTAAATCAGATTGAACATAGATGTGATAAATATCATAAATGTGTTATTTTTAAAAATTTTTTTGATCAATGGAAAGTTTAAAATCGTTTTGTTTCTAGCCTTCACTAAAAGCAAGATGATTAGGGTTCAAATTCTACTTTTATGTGTGTTCTACAAACAAGGTTTAAAAGAATGGAGAAGAAGAAAAACACTCAGAGGATGATAAAATACTGTTGTTTTATTTGGTCCAAAGAATCCTTCAGTATTCTGATCAATCATTCAGCTCCCTCAAGACCTCAAGACCAACAATCCCAGAATTCTGACTCTAGGAATAATGCCAGCAGTGAGGGGAAAAAAAGAGTGTGAGCTAGCTAGTAGGTGTAGGCTCCTCCTCCTACACCTACTCTGTGTCCTTCACTGTCCAAGCTAAGGAAAATCCTATAAGTAAAAGCTTTCCTGTTTTAAAGTTTCTCAAGAGCCTATCAGTCCTGGTTTTTGTGATTCTTTCTTGTTTATATCTTTTTCATATCTGTTACTGGACCTTTAAAATATGGGCCATATTGTATTGATCTTACCAGTAGTCTCTAAAAAATAACTTGGCTGAATTGGTGACTTATGGGTATGGGTCTGTTTAAGAGAAAAATGTGTCTGTCATTATCTGGCCTTTAAATGGTTTTCTGGATAATCATATAATATTAAGTTGAAGTTGGTCTATCAGGGGTAAAATATATAAAAGAGATTCTTAATGTACAGGCATTTATTCAGTTGTATGATAAGCAGTTTGAACAGTCAGACACTAAGTTAAAAGTGCCAAAAGGTACTCCCTCTGCTGTGCAAGGATAACAGAACATCAGAAGTAAGTGTTTCTTTAAAAAAAAAAAAAAAAGATTTAAATCTTTTAAACCCAGTGCTGGCACTCCCAGTACTTTTTCTCAACCCAGCTCAGGCAGCCACAGATCATCTCACTGTTGTCAAAGACACCAGTTCTAAACTGGAAAAAATGCCAGAAAAGCTGCCTGGGCTATAGAAAAAATGGTCATAGAACATGACCTCTTTTTGCCTTCCAACCCCTTTTCCCCTCAGGAATGGTAGCTGCTGGCCACAAAGGATGTAGCAATAGGTTTCAGCACTGTTAGTTTATGACATGGGGACAGGAAAAATCTCCCCTTTGAAGATCTGACAGAACACCTCATTTGGTCAGGGGATATCTATCACGGGGGCAAAGCAGTTCTTGCTCTAATAGTATCCCATCAAACTAATGCCTGGAGAAACTGACAGAATAAGTTAATACCCAGAAAAAAATAAGACAGGAACTAAAGCCAAACCTGAGTTTTGTAGACAGCATTTGTCAAGGGATCTTCAAGGAAGTTGTAGGAAAAGGGTGGAAAGGGCCTACTTCATTGCATATTATATGCCTTGTATAAGAGAAAATCCCAAAAGGAGCCTCTGGGTACAATTGACAGTGGGGAATTCACTTATTTTTGATGGCATTATGATGTATATAAGGGAGACAGATCAGGTTCAAAAATATTATGTGCTCCAACTCTTTGACAGCAACCTGGATAAAAAAGATTAAGAAAAAGTTTCTGTATATACTAGATTATCTGATTCCACTTCTGAGATAAAATTTGTTATGTAAATTAAATAAATAGATAACATTCATAAGAATTGCTTCAAAATATAAATTTTAAAACTGGTCTGAAACAAAAAAAGATAAAAGAAAATTATAGGTATGAAAACAAATTAGAAGGTAAAAGAAATGTTCATGAATGAGAAAGTATTTTGTCTGGTAAAGTAATATTCTTGTGCTAAAGTCCAAGAGAAGAGGAAAAAATTAAGCATGTAAGCAAATTGCAAATGTCTAAGTAAGTCACAGAAGTTCTTCAGAAGGTAAATCTAAAAATCTTTGTGATTAAATTGGTATAATTAGCACAGTTATTTGAACTTTAATATGCTGATATGAAACAGAGTCTAAAACATTGGTTTGCTCTTATCTATCAAGATAATTTTCTTGTATTTGTATTTGTATTTGTATTTGTTAGATTTTATTACTTAGTGAAACTAAGTCTTAAGGGAATTAGCATTTGTACCTGTTTTAAAATCTTCAATGATTACTGTGCAACTGGTTAAAAAAAACAGCTGTTATGTAGGTTATAAAAAAATAGTTTACTCACAAAATATGTGACTAGGTATATATATGTATCTAAAAACTATATCAGTCTAGGCCTTGTCTAAGTGTTATGTAAAAGTTTTTTAAATGAAGGGATGGTTTGTGGCTCAGTGGTTGCTTAGCATGTGTGAAGCACTGGTTTCCATTTTCAGCACCACATATGAATAAATCAATAAAATAAAGATCCATTAACATCTAAAAATGTTTATGAAATAAAACTTTATGTAAGTTTACTAGCAAGATAACCAAGAAGTGCTCTCTTTTATACATGGCTATTGAAAGGTCACACAGTCCGTTGAAGATCTGTCTTAGGAATGTTTACCTTGTTTGACTAAGTGAATTTCTGATCATTGACATTGACACTGCTTCCTAAATGTATAAGAGATTTAAGTCTATCCACTGATTTTATTTGTTAATCCAAGCAGACCTATGATTATTGTTGCCATACACTCTAGATTCTAAATTGTATTTTAAAAGTTAAACTTAGTAAATGTAAAACTTAGTAGAGCACTTTGACAAGTTGTTGTTCTCCAAACTAAATATATCTGTAGCAAAATCTCAGAGTTGTATAAAAATAAGAAATTTTGTTGGTATTTATTCATGTCTTTTGATGTTTTATAACTGGATAAGGTAACCTGTTGTCAATAAGTTATATATACAATTTTGTGTTACTGTTCACACTGTAATTAAAATTTAAATGCATTTTTGAAAGATAATAAGGAGAACCTAACCTGTTTAAAGATGATAAAGACTTTATAAAATGTTTTTAAAAGAAGTAAAGATCAGTTTCAGAAATAAAACAACTTACCTACATTTTGACAAGAGGCTATCACACCTGAGTTAAAACTCTACCTCTCACCTTATTCCATGTTAGGATAACCACTCAAGTTTATTTAAAGTTAAGTTCAAAAGATAGGTTTTTATTATAAGGATAATTTTATTTTAAAATATAAAGAAAATATAATAAATAGTCAATTATAAGCTTAGGATTACAAAATTATGGGTCTTTGGTTAATAGCTATAATGTAAATTAAATGTTTTTACTCTTGTTAATTTCATTTTATATTTCCTTTTGAATTTTATAACTGTTGTCTGTTAGTATTTTACAGAAGCACAGCTTCTAATATGATAACCAGAGTTAATTTGAGATAATGAGTCATCAGTTAAAGGCTAGATAAAATGTAAGACTGACTTCCAGTATAATACTGACCCCAATTAAATATAAAATTATAGACATTAAAGTTAAAACCCAGTACTCCTACTTATAACTGGTAAAATTGTCCTGCTGGATAATTAAAACCAATACTTAGAGTTTAATGAATAAAGGGCCAAGGAAAATAGTCAATATTTGGTGCTTGCCCTCTGAGGGCAAACCTAGGGAACAATGGGTACTTCTCTAAGGCTTTACAACTCTAGACCACATGACCTCCCAATTAGAGAGAGCAATGAGACCCTAGACCATAGAAAGTCAACCAGTGACATTCTGCAAAGAGGAGGAAAATGGTTCCAGAGTGCTTCCAAGGGAAGCCATACATCATCAGCAAGACCTTGACCTGGCCTAGCAGATGGCACTAGAGAAGCTAAGAGATTTCTCACAAGTTGCCAAGAGTGATCCCCTGATTCTTAACAATACATGAGGATAAGGTCAATTTTGACCAAGGTGGTCTTAAACACCTGGCAGGAGAGTTACAAAGCACAGCTACTCAAGGGCCAAAATCCATAACTCAGGTGTCACAATTGATAGCAAAGGGGTTAGAAATCTCCAGGAAGTTACAACTAACTGTATCAGGAAACCCACCTATCTGTATCAGGTGCCGCCAGTTGCTCTGTTAATAATTAAGTCAAGCCCTATTTGGCAGACAGGGTTCTTCCCTTATGAGATTCTCTGTGGGCACTCTCCTCTCATTATAAGAAGTATATAAAAAATCTAAAATTAAAAAGCATCATGCCCACACTTTAAACCAGGAAATGCTAATTTTTTTAATAATAATAAAGTTAAGTTCAATTCCTAAAGCTTCATTGGAAGCATCCTTTCACTGTATTTTTATCCAGCCCTACTACATTAAAGATAGAAAAGGTGGCCCCTTAGATTCATCACAGCAGGTTAAAAGTAGCCTCTGATGGTTAGGAGTGCATTTTTGATCCATTGGCACCTATCAAGTTGAGCATCCAAAATAAACAAATTGCACCTGAAATCTCCCAAGTACAACAGCCCTGCTTTAGTCACTACAGAAGCTGATTAATGCACACATGTAAGAAGCTTGAGGAACAAACTGCTACCTGGGATAAATGGACTAACCTTACTTTCTGCATTGGTCTATTTGGTCCTGCTCCTCTTGGTACTTCTGTTTGGTCCCTGCATTCTTAACATACTGACCTGATTTGTCTCCTTCTGCTTGGAGACCATAAAATTCCCAATTTTACTCCAGAGTTACCAGTGGATTCACTTGGAGGATGTGAAAAGAGGTGATGCCCTTAAGGGGGTTTGAAAGGGCATCAAAGTGGGGAGGAGGTGAAGGAAAAATCAGACCTGGTTAGGAAAAGAAATTACAAAGACATTATGGTAAGAGTCCAATGTCTGGGGAATGGGTCAGTTCCTCTTCCCTCTCTTAACCTTTCTTTAGGGAGGCTAATTAACTATGGGTCCCTACATTTTGTATTGTCAATAACTGCCCTAAGAGTCTGACTACTCCCTCCTGAAATGTAATAGATATCTGTGAAAGAGCTCTTTTATCTGTTTTGTGAGCATGCTTTCCTCTTTTTTAAAGAGGAAAAAGTCCAATGATAGGATGGTTCTAAGATGATGTCAAATAACCTATAAGCATTGTGAGAAACTGTGGATCAGGGCTCAGAATTTGGAGTTTTTGTATCCCTGTGAGCTCACAAACTTAAAGTTCTCCTCTTCTCCCGAGTGCTGCTTGCTTCTTCTTGACCCATCTGTTTCCCCCAACAGCATGTCAAGACCAACAATCCTAGGGGCATCATCAGAGAAAGATTTACCCTGTCTTTCTAAACATTAAAGGGCTTCTAGTTGAACTCTTAGCAGAAAATTTTCTCAGTTATCCAAGGAGGACTGGGGCAGGAGGAGAGGGAGGGAAATCTGGGAAAAATTATATGCTCAGGTCGTTATAATGTAAAATGATTTGGGGGTGAATTCCAACCTGAACCCAAGCCTGTACACCCACAATCAATTCATTTTTGTTCCACTCTGCCTCCTTCTCCTGGAATTTTCACCTAAAGAATTCTAAGTAGAAGATACCTGGGCAAAATGAACCACCCATTGGAGGTTCTGGATCTTTTCTATCATCTCATAGACAGGGGAGGCTGAGGGAGGATGTTCTCTATTGCAAAGTAAGGATTCCTAAATTAAGGAAAGTCTAAGAAACTTAACCAGACACTGTCCATAAACATAAATATACAGCAGGAAGATGTGATGGCTCACAGGATATATGAACCCAGGCAAAATATCTGAAGCCAGAATTGAAGACAGGCATTTAGTGTAGAAATAAGGAATCAGGTCAAATTGATAAAAGGGAGGCATGAATGCTATTTGCATGTGGGAAGTTGGAGAATGCCCCTGGGAGAATGGAAGGTCAAAGACCTCCAGAGCCCTTTTATTACCAAATTTACCTCCCCTTACCTCTCTTTTTGAAAAGACTACAGTCAAAGACTTGCTAATTAATGCCCCTGGGCTCCATTTGGCCACACCCCTTTTCCCACCTGCTTTTGACCTTTTTGCCATCTCATGGCATCATCAGGTCCTAGTCATGTAGGAAGGAGAGAGATAAGGGGGAACAGAACAGGAGAACAAAGGAGACCTTAATCTGTAAAAGATGCAGTGCACATTTATTTCTTGAAATTATAGAACATCAGTCATGGTCCCCTTCTCCCTAGTGGGAGAAGTTTGTTCTACTACTTTTAAATAAAACCTACATAATATTCTTACCTTGGCATTCTCTTGCGTCATACTTCAACACATGAGAAAACAGAACTTGTCACCAATAAACAGTGGTATCATATCTTCTGGCAAAAAACAAATAAAACTGCACCCAATTTTCAAATCTCCAGCTGCTCTCCTTGCTGCAAAACCTCTCAGGAGCCACTGCACTGAGATTAGCTTTCAGAATACCACTTTCATTGAACATCCAATCATTTGCTTTAATTCAAAATCTCATGAAAATTTACATTTATTGATATACATACAAATTGTCTAACCCTAAACCTAACCCAACCCAAAATTTAATTCTAACCCTAACCCAGAACAATATTGAATTCTAACCCTGTAAGTTTGAGGGCAAGGGCTGGTAGCCAAACAAAAGTGGACAGAAAGGGTTTGAATGAAGCAAGCTTTTTTAGAATTTGCCTCTCAGGCAAAATGCCCAGACCCCCAAGGTCAGGTCAGGGTGGAGGAAACTGCACGTGACCCTGACTGCCTAGGGTCTTTATAGACTGGAATAGGCGGTGGTCCTGCTGAGTAATAGGTGGACAGAAGGGTCAGTGGAGTTTTTCTGCCTATTGGATTGGTCTCTGGCAGGCTACCCATTACCTAAGTCATTTTGTTCTCTCTCATAAAGCCGCTCAAATCCCAACCTAACATCCCAAACTTTTTGGTGATATAGGGTGCTGGAGTCCACCTGACTAGTTCCTGCTTGTTAGGGGGTGTCATGGGGAGAACATTGCTTGGGTTCTAGGTCAGTGGGGAGGTGGCAATAAGAGTGTAGGAGCATCTGGCTGTATGTCACCCTGTCAACCTCACCCATGCAGTTCTGGGCAAACCTGAGAAGACAGGGAGCAATCATTAGTAGAAATCCTTTCACAAACAGGGTGGTAAGGATAGGGGTCAGCCAGGTGACAAGAGTGAAGTTCAGCCTTCCTGTTCAGGGGTCATTTGATTGTTGTTGCTTCAGCCTTTCAATCAGATGCCTGAGAGTTTTGATGTTCTTCTTGACTAGTTCAGTTTTATTGATGTAATAGTGTAAAGCCCAATAAGTTAACTTAAAAGTTGCCAGAGTTGCTGATGCTAGAAAGGGGTTAAAAATGAAAAGCTGCAGAGGAGCTGAAATCAGCCTACCTAGGAAACAGGATGTCCTTGGCGGTTGATTTAGGCTGTTGCTAGGGGTAACAAGGGATCCTCCCAACTGCAGTCAAGCTGACTTCCTATAGACCAGCAGTTACTATGGTGACTAAAACTTGGCAGCAAAATGTATCCTGATATGCAAAAAAGGACATAAACCTCCAATTATAAAAGAGAAACTGAGTCCCTTTGTCTGAAGTATATAAAACAGCTTGTAAATTTGTGCTTGGGGTACTTGGCATTAACTGCGAAGGTGGTCTGTGTCAAGTGCCTGAGCAGCTGCTTGAATAAACTGGCTCTTTCTGCGGTTGCATATGGCTTGGTCTCCCTTGTGGTCTTTTTGGGGGTTGTTCGGGGCTTGGCTGCAACACCCTCCTAGTGGTTTGGGCACAACATTTGGGGGCTTGTCTGGGATACTCCCCCAATTGTCCCCCCAGAAACCCCCAGGACCCCAACCGTGGAGCCTGAACACCAATCAGTAAGTTGAAAGGATCTTGACTTTGTATGACTGGTCAATTTGTAGTAGGGCCGGAGTTGTGTGCCTGTGTGATCTAGGTGATGCACTGAAGGATCCTAGGCTGGGGAGGTGAGAGAGAAATCTCTGCCTCCCCCACTTGGTCACATTTAGGGGCATTCAGAACACATTGCGCATCAATTAGGTCACTGGCATTTGGTTGTGTGAGTGTGAGTCTGAATGTCTGCTCAATGGTTAATATGTGGATTGTGAAAGTCTACGTCTGTTGGTATTGTGTTCACTGTAGGTCTGTATAGTGTGTACCCAGAGCACCCTTGTGTGGAACGTTTTATTGTCTCTCTGTTGCACTGTTTTATGTGTGAATTATTCTTCTCAATTTACTTTGTTGAGCACGCTTTGAGCTTCAACCATGGATCATTATGATAATTTTAAGAGTTGTGCTCACAATCTAGATATAAAGTGAGAAAAATTAAGTTGGTCACCTGCTGCCAGAGTGAATGGACAGCCTTTGTCCTGGGCTGGCCAGCGGAAGGAACCTTCAATCTTAAAATAATTAAGCAGGTAAGGACCAAGTTTTTCAGCGGGCAGAAGCCACCCTGATCAGCTACTTTATATTTTAATTTGGAAAGTTCTGGTGGTCAGTCCACCTTCTTGGCTAAGATCTTGGTTTTTTACAATAAGATGAGTAAATTAAAATTAACATGTATGGGATTACTCAAGTGGTTTTATTAGAGACATCCGATTAATTTACAAAGTTAAAATGCTAATTGTTAAATAACATTGAGTATTCTTAACTCCTTATTCCATGGACTAATATACTTAAACATTATTGGTGTTTTCATAGGTTGGTAAATAAAAAGGGTTTAAAATTGTTTTTTGTCATTACTAAAACAAGGTTACTAAGAGTTATGTCCTAACAGGTAAAAACCCAACCAGGAGGGTGAGCACTCCATCTGCTCTCTTCCCACTTGCTCCTCCTCCCCATTTGGTTCTGCAAAACTCTGAGGGGCTCTTAGATTTGGATTTAGAGTTACCACCTCCCCCTCACTCTGTTTCAATTAGAGTACTATAAATAACAAAGTATTTTATCTTATTAAAATGGAGAAATTTATATAAACTCAGAAATTTTATAAGAGTTGTTTCAGAATGTTTCAGAATTTTGTAAGAGTTGTTTCAGAAAAGGGGTCAACAGATAGGAAAGAGAAAATAAAAGGTTCTAGGTATGGAAATAAATTTAGTAAAAGGGAAAATATATGTGGGTCAAAGTAAGTACTAAGAAAGTCTGTGTAAGTAACAGGTTGTGTGTAACTAAGTTGGTTTCAAGTATGTGAGACAATCAGTTAGAGCTGTTTAAGGTTTTTCCTAAAGTCAAATACTAATGTACTGATATAAACCAAAGTTAAATCTATATGTTAAAATGACAAGGATGATCACTAGTTGTTCGCAGGCATGGAGTGAGCAGGCAGGCAAACCAGGCTGCCCACATCACTGAGGTAAGCGGTGGGCAGCTGTCCCGCCCAGCCAGCAAGCCAAGGACAGACATCATAACTGAGCGACCCCTACTGACCCCTGCACCTAGGTCAGTGCCATCACTGGTTGGTCCCAGTCATGGAGTGAGCTGGCAGGCAAGACAGGCAGCTTGCATCGCAGAGGTAGCAGGCAGGCACCCAACTGACCTGCCTTGTGGAGCTAGGCAGCAGGTAGTCAACCCGCCCAACAACCAAGCCAAAGACAGACACCATCAATAAACAACCCCACTCGACCACCGTGCCAAGGTTTGTCAACATCACTACTTTAGCCAGAGACTACTTTATACACTGGTGCAGACATTTTGAATTACTCCTGAGGGCATGTCCATCATCATTGGAAGGGCAACTCCCTTCCTGAGACACCTACAGGAGGCTAGAGGACCTTTGACAAGACCCAAAAGAGAAGAAGAGGAGGTATTGAGAGACTCGGAACCAACTAAGAGCCACCAGGGAATATACCCCACATGAAGGACACCACCCCAAGAAGGCCAGCTTCCTAGTGGAACATGCATTACCAAGTTCCTCCAAGACTTCAGGCTACTGAAGGCTAAGAGGTGAGTAATTGGAAATCTATAGAGACAATATGAGTCAATAGAGGAAATCTGCAATATTCCAGAATTTCACTATTAGAGGGGTAGATACCTGAACAATATGAGAAAACAAGGGAAGAAAATGTACCAAACAAACCTAGATGGTATAGCAATAAAATCCAATGACAGCATGGTAGAAAAAATGTCAGAAAGGGAGTTCACATTGTACATAAACAAAATGATCAGGAAAGCAAATGAGGAGATGAAAGAGCAAATGAAGGCATTGAAGGATGAGATAAAAGGACAAATGCAGACATTGAATGATCACACCAATTGACAGTTAAAAGAGCAAATACAGGAAGCAAACGATCCTTTCAATAAAGAGTTAGAGATATTGAAAAAAAACAAAACAGATATCCTTGAAATGAAGGAAACAATAAACCAAATTAAAAACTCCATAGAAAGCATAACCAACAGGACAGAACACTGGAAGACAGAACCTCAGATATTGAAAATAAAATATTTAATCTTGAAAACAAAGTTGATCAAAAGAGAAGATGGTAAGAAATCATGAACAGAATCTACAAGAACTATGGGATATCATGAAAAGGCCAAATTTAAGAATTATTGGGATTGAGGAAGGCTTAGAGAAACAAACCAAAGGAATGAACAATCTATTCAATAGTATAATAAAAAAATTCCCAAATCTGAAGAATGAAATGGAAAATCAAGTACAAGAGGCTTATAGGACTCCAAATACACAAAATTACAATAGACCCACACCAAGGCATATTATAATGAAAGCACCTAACATACAAAATAAAGACAGAATTTTAAAGGCTGGGAGAGAAAGGAATCAAATTACATTAAGGGGGCAACCAATACAGATATCAGTAGATGTTTCAGTCCAGACCCTAAAAGTTAGAAGGGCATGGAACAACATTTTTCAAACTCTGAAAGAAAATGGATGCCAACCAAGAATGTTATACCCAGCAAAACTTATCTTCAGATTTGACAACAAAATAAAATCCTTCCATGATAAATAAAAGCTAAAAGAATATAAAAAAGAAAGCCAACATTACAGAACATTCTCAGCAAAATATTTCATGAGGAAGAGATAAAAAAAAAAAAAAACAATGTAAATCAGCAAAGGGAGGAACTACCCTAAAGGAACAACGAAATAAAGGAGAAATCAAGTCATGTCAAAAAACAGAAAAATGAGCCATATGAATGGGAATACAAATCATATCTCAATAATAACCCTGAATGTTAATGGCCTGAATTCATCAATCAAAAGACATAGACTGGCAGATTTGATTAAAAAGAAAGATCCAACAATATGTTGCCTGCAAGAGACTCATCTCATAGAAAGAGATACCCACAGACTAAAGGTGAAAGATTGGAGAAAAACATACCATGCACATGGACACAGCAAAAAAGCCAGCGTATCCATCCTCATATCAGATAATGTGGACTTCAAGCCAAAGTTAGTCAGAAGGGATAAAGGACATTTCATATGGCTTAAGGGAAGCATAAATCAGCAAGAAATAATGATCATAAATATCTATGCCCGAAACAGTGGCTCATCCATATATGTCAAACAAATCTTTCTCAGTGCCAGAAATCAAACAGACCACAACACAATAATACTAGGTGATTTTAACACACCTCTCTCACCACTGGACAGATCCTCCAAACAAAAAATGAACAAAGAAACCATAGATCTCAAAAGCACAATCAATAAGTTAGACTTAATGCACATCTATAGAATATACCATCGAACAAAGAGTGAATACACTTTCTTCTCAGCAGCACAGGGATCCTTCTCTAAAATAGACCATATATTATGCCACAAAGCTACTGTTAGCAAATACAAGAAGATAGAGATAATATCTTTTATTTTGTCAGATCATAATGGATTGAATTAGAAATAAATGACAGAGTAAAAAAACAGAAACTACTCCAACACCTGGAGATTAAATAATATGCTATTGTATGATGAATGAAGATATCAGGAGGGAAATTAAAAAATTCTTAAAAGTAAACAAGAACAAAGAAACAACATATCAAAATCTCTGGGACACTATGAAAGCAGTTCTTAGGGGAAAATTTATTTCATGGAGTGCATTCAATAAAAGAAGGAAAAATCAGCAAATAAATGACCTAACACTATGGCTCAAAGTCCTAGAAAAAGAATAACAGAGCAACACAAAAAGTAGTAGAAGACAGGAAATAGTTAAAATCATAGCTGAAATCAATGTAATTGAAATAAAAGAAACAATCAAAAAATTGACAAATAAATAGTTGGTTCTTTGAAAAAATAAACAAAATTGATAAACTTTTAGCCACACTAACAAAGAGAAGAAGAGAGAAAAACCAAATTACTAAAATTCGGAATGAACAAGGAAATATCACAACAGACAGGATTGAAATCCAAAACATAACTAGAAGCCATTTTGAAAATCTATAATCCAAGAAAGTAGAAAATCTTGAAGACATCAACAGGATTCTAGAGACATATAAATTACCTAAACTGAACGAGGACATACACAATTTAAATAGATTGATTTCAAGTAAGAAATAGAAGTCATCAAAAGGCTACCAACAGAGAAAATTTCGGGACCAGATGGGTTCTCAGTCAAGCTCTACAAAACCTTTAAAGAAGAGCTCATTCCAATACTCCTCAAAGTATTTCATGAAACAGAAGAGGAGGGAACCCTCCCAAACTCATTCTATGAAGCCAATATCACCCTGATACCTAAACCAGACAGAGACACATCGAGGAAAGAAAATTTCAGACCAATATCCTTAATGAACATGGATGCAAAAATTCTCAAAAAAATCTAAGCAAATTGCATACAAAAATATATTTAAAAAATAGTGCACCACGATCAACTGAGTTTTATCCCAGGGATGCAAGGTTGGTTCAACATCCGGAAATCAATAAAAGTAATTCACCATATCAATAGACTTAAAGTCACGAATCACATGATTATTTCGGTAGATGCATAAAAAGCATTTGATAAGATACAGAATTCCTTCAGACTCAAAACACTGGAAAACAAAGGGATAATGGGAACAATCTTTAACATTGTAAAAGCCATCTATGCTAAGTCCATGGCCAATATCCTTCTAAAGGGCAAAAAACTGAAAGCATTCCCCCTAAAAACTGGAACAAGGCAGGGATGACCCCTTTCACCACTTCTATTCAATGCATTTTTATACATAAGTGATGAATCTTCAGAAAGATTAGTTAGGAAAACTACCCCATTCACAATAGCCTCAAACAAAATAAAATACTTCGGAATCAATATAACAAAAGAGGTGAAAGACCTCTACAATCAGAACTACAGAACACTAAAGAAAGAAATTAAAGAAAACCTTAGAAGATAGAAAGATCACCCATGTCCTTGGATAGGCAGAACTAATATTGTAAAAATGGCCACATTACCAAAAGTGCTATACAGATTCAATGCAATTCCAATTAAAATCCCAATGGTGTATCTTACAGAAATAGAGCAAGCAATCATCAAATTTATCTGGAAGAATAAGAAACCCAGGATAGCTAAAGCAATCCTTAGTAGAAAGAGTGAAGCAGGAGGTATCGCAATACAAAAACTTCAACTATACTACAAAGCAATAGTAACAAAAGTGGCATAGTATTGGCACCAAAATAGACAGGTAGATCAATGGTACAGAACAGAGGACATGGACACAAACCCAAATAAATACAATTTTCTCATACTAGAAAAAGGGGCCAAAATATGCAATGGAGAAAAGATAGCCTGTTCAACAAATGGTACTGGGAAAACTGGAAATCCATTTGCAGCAGAATGAAACTAAACCCCTATCTCTCACCCTGCACAAAAACCACCTCACAATGGATCAAGGAACTTGAAATCAGGTCAGAGACCCTGAATCTTACAGAAGAGAAAGTAGGTCCAAATGTTCAAATTGTTGGCTTAGGATCAGACTTCCTTAACAGCACTCCCATAGCACAAGAAATAAAAGCAAGAATCAATAACTGGGATAGATTCAAACTAAATAGTTTTCTCTCAGCAAAGGAAACTATCAGCAATGTGAAGAGAGAGCCTACAGAGTGGGAGAAAATCTTTGCCACTCACACTTCAGATAGAGCACTAATTTCCAGAATATATAAAGAACTCAAAAAACTCTACCCTAAGAATACAAATAACCCAATCAACAAATGGGCTAAGGATATGAACAGACACTTCACAGAAGATCTACAAGCAATCAGCAAACATATGAAAAAGTGTTCAACTTCTTTAGTAATAAGAGAAATACAAATCCAAACTCCCCTAAGATTCCATCTTGCCCCAATTACAATGGTTATTATCCAAGAATACAAGCAACAATAGGTGTTGGAGAGGATGTGGGGGAAAAGGTATACTCATACATTGCTGGGGAGGTTGCAAATTAGTGCAGCCACTCTGGAAAGCAGTGTGGAGATTCCTTATAAAACTTGGAATGGATTTGACCCAGTTATCCCACTCCTCGGCCTATACCAAAGGACTGAAAATCAGCATACTACAGAGATACAGCCACAACAATGTTCATAGCTCCTCAATTCACTATAGCCTGATTGTGGAACTAAACTAGATGCCCCTCAATTGATGAATGGATAAAGATACTGTGGTATGTATATACCATGGAATATTACTCAGACATACATAAAAAAAAATAAAATGATGGCATTTGCAGGCAAATGGATGCAGTTGGAGAATATCATGCTAAGTGATATGAGCCAATCTCAAAAAACCAAAAGAAGAATGATCTCACTGATAAGCGGATAATGACACATATAGGGGTGTGAAGGGAGCAAGAATGGAGGAAGGAGGGACTCTATAGAGGAATAAGAGGGGAGGGAGGGGTAGGGGGAAAAAATAACAGAATGAATCAAAAACTATCACCCTAGGTAAATGTATGATTACACAAATGGTATGCCTCTACTTCATGTACAAACAGAAACAAGATATATCCCATTTGTTTACAATAAAAATGAATTTAAAAAAGTAAGGATAGCATATCCATTTATAACTAAAAAATAATCTTAAAAAAAGCAAGGATTTCTTAGAAACACTAATTTACTCTTAACATCATGTCTGTTAATTTTCATTCTTTAAAACAATCTTGAAAATTGAGGTTTATACAATTATGGTTAAACAACTTTCAGAGTATTGTACTATGTTACAGGGTCTGAATTTTTCTTTAAAGACTAAATTTGGTTAATATAAGGGTATCAAGGTAATTGTGGAATGGTCACTATTTGTACATTAAATGTGTTCATATTTTCCAAGTATGCAAGTCTTTAAAGCAGGAAATTTATCAAGCTGCTATTCTCCAAACTAAACTTGTCTGTAATGGTAATTTTAAACTTATAAAAAGAGTAAATTTTATTGGAGATTAATTTCTATCATTTAATGTTCTGTTTTAAGACCTGTTGTCAATAAGATATATGTAAAATTTGTTACTTTTTACACTGAAATAAAATTTTAAATGTAAATATATTTCTAAAAGTTAGTGAGAGCCTGATTTGTTTCAAGGTTCATATGGTGAAACATTAAAGAATTTTGCCACACAAAAGGCAAGTTAAAAGCTCTCTCAGCCTTTCTTTGATTTATGTTTTGGATATAATGTTAAATTGTGTTAACTGATGTTCATGTAGACTCAGTAATCAATATATGTAAACTTCTTAAAATGACATTTAAGATAGAAGTAAAGATCAACATCAGAATTAGAACACTTAAGATTTTTGAAGAGCTATGCCTTACCTCAGTTAAGGCTCTGCCTTCCACCTTATGGCATGTTAGAGTGGCCCCAAAATAATCCAGACTTCAACTTATTTAAAGTTATAGGCAAAGGATTGGTTCTTGCTAGGGAATTACTATGATCTCAAATGGGATATAATGTAGAGCTCAGCCAAAATTCAAGACAGCTATTATACAAGCTAAATATGTGTTTACTCTTGCTAATTTCATTTTATAAAACTGTTGCCTGTTAATGGTTTGCAGAAGTAGCTGCTTCCAGAACATACAACCTGGGTAACTTGTGATAATAAGCCATTACCTACAGAACAGATAGTAAGTAGTGGTACTTAAATAAAAGGGTAAGTAACTGTCAAGTTACAGACATTGAAATTAAGGCCCAGTACTCTTCCTTTATGACTGGTAAGACTGGCTTGCTGGATGGTTAAGATCAAACTTAGAGATTGAGGTTAAATACAGAGGCCAAGAAAAGTCCTCAGTCAGCCTGAATCCAGGGAACAAGATAATTTATCTAAGGAGATTTGCAACTCTGGGTCACACAACCTCCCAATCATGGAGATTGATGAGACCACTAGAGGGTAAAAAGCCAATCTGTGCACCTGCTGCAGAGGAGGGGGGTCATTGGAAAAGGGAGACATCCCTGATGCTTCCCAAGGAAGCCACCTCATTGAGGAGACCCTGCCTACCAAACGGCACTAAGGAGCTAAGAAGGTGCTCTTAAGTTCTCTATGAGTGACCCCTGTGGGAACTCAACTGACTAACAAGACAGGAACAGGTCAATTTGACCAGATTGATTTTAAACATCTAGCAAAACAGTTGAGACCAAAATATAGCCATTCTTAGGCATTTAAGAAATAATAGTTAAATGTAACTTAAGATGTACACTTGTGTTAGCCTCCTAGACTAAGTAAAGACTAGAAGCTACAAAACAGAAATTCTTAGGCAAATATGCCTGATAACTATCAAGAAAAACTGCCAAAGTCAGAAATTTTTAGTCAGTTTAAGGCCTACAGACCTTCCTAAGCTACACAGGTAGGCTTAATCTATGTTTGCTAGTATGATTACCGAGCCCTAAGTAACAGAAATATAGTGATCTCTACTAAACACAGGTTACACCATAAAAGGATATTTTACAAGAAACAGATGACATTAAGTAGCTTAACTATATTTTCTGGGGACATCAATGACATTAAGAGTTAAATGTTGTATTTACATTCCTGATAACCTGGACAATGTTCCCACATGAAGGCCTTGTCCTCTCCAGCCTTTGTTAGGCCTTATTATGGGAACAATTTCTCAGTTCTTCCACCTCCTGGTGAGGGATTATTGACTTCTGTCATCCTCATAATATTCATTGACATGTTCCAGATTCTGCAACATTTATTTTGTATTAATCTCATTTCAGTACTCTTATCTTTTTGTTCTTCTCTCAGAAGCACCCACCCCCAGATTACTTTACAACCTGCTCTTCCCCAACCAGACTTCTACCTTGGACCCCTTGATTGCCCTGATTTTTAAAAGGGAACTCCAAATTGCTTGCCCCATGCCACCTCCTCCCAGCTTGAAGCAGCCAGAGCAATCTATGCCCCTGTCCTTACAGCAATAAGGAGTCTGTAAAGCAAAAGGGGGAAATGAAGCCAGAATTGGGGACAGGCAGTTAGTGTAGAAATAGGGAATTAGTCAAATTGAGAAAATGGAGGCCATGAAAGTCATCTTCCTCTGGAAGTTGGAGGCCCTGCTGGCCCCCAACAAGACAAGGGGGTAAAGAACTGGAGAACAAAAGAAACATTAACATATAAAAGATGTAGGGTGCACTCACTTCTTGGGACTTTAGAACATCAGTCATGGCCCCCTTCTCCCTCCTGGGAGAGGTCTGTTATTACCTTTAAATAAAACCTGCTTAATTTGCTAAATTATATGTTACCAGCACCCTGCCTAAAGACCTTAAATCCCCCCATATGCTTTATAATGTTACCTGGATCCTAAGCAATACTTATTTTGGCACAACCATCACCCAGTTAAATAAGATTACCCCTCTCAAAATATGGTATCCAAATATAGAAGCCAATCTATGTAACCTCATGGAGGGAAGCCCTATTAAAAGAAATTTTAGGTGTTTCTCGGGAACTACTTATGGACACCCCTACAGGGAACCTATAAGTAACACCTGTGATAAAACCCAAATCGGATGTTAAGATGCTATTTATGTATGTCCCAGTGTCAATGGACACAGACACTGAAAATGTGGCACTGAAAAAGGTCATTTTTGTGCTGACTGGAGTTATATGTCTTCAGGGGATGGACTCCACCAGTTAAGGATGATTTAATTATGGTAGCCAGGATCCCAGACCAACCTAGTCACATAAAAATTAAATTTACACAAAAAGGAAAAGAACCACGAGCTATGTCAGACTGGGTAAATGGCCTAACTTGGGGCCTCAAAACTTACTCTCAGGGTTCTGATCCTAGAATCTTATTCACAATAAGGATGAATATATGACTCTTCAAACCTGCTGCCCCAGCCCCAGCTCCCCCTTTTCTCCCTACTCCTTTGCCCCTGGAGATAATCTCTACTAATACCCCTTTTATTACTTATAATCCTACTGCAACTTCATTTAAATATACAGCAAAACCGCAAATGCTAGAAATGATAATTTCCCGGACACCAGACACCCTGTTGAGATTATATCTCTACTCACTGCTACTTTTGGACTGTTAAATCTAACCAATCCCATGGCTACTGAAAATTGTTGACTTTGCTTAGACCCTAGACCACCTTACTATGATGCTATTGCACTGGTTGCCAATTACACAGTGGCTCTGGTCATACACTCACGTTCACTGATAGGGGTAAAGATTTACCCCTATGCACAAGACAAGGGGGTAATGTAAGGCCCCAATGAGTTAACTTTTTAAAGTTGCCAGAGTTGATGATGCTAGAAAGGGGTTAAAAATGAAAAGCTACAGAGGAGCTGAAATCAGCCTACTTAGGAAACAGGATGTCCTTGGCAGTTGATTTAGGCTGTTGCTAGGGGTAACAAGGGATCCTCCCAACTGCAGTCAAGCTGACTTCCTATAGACCAGTGG
The DNA here is from genome assembly GCF_902686445.1 of Sciurus carolinensis. Lineage (NCBI taxonomy): Eukaryota > Metazoa > Chordata > Mammalia > Rodentia > Sciuridae > Sciurus > Sciurus carolinensis. Next base: position 38,395,069 of record NC_062222.1, read on the forward strand.
TTACTATGATGACTAAAACTTGGCAGCCAAAAACATATCCTGATATGCAAACAAGGACATAAACCTCCAATTGTAAAAGAGAAACTGAGTCCCTTTGTCTGAAGTGTATAAAACAGCTTGTAAATTTGTGCTTTGGGTACTTGGCATTGACTGCGAAGGTGGTCTGTGTCAAGTGCCTGAGCAGCTCCTTGAATAAACTGGCTCTTTCTGCGGTTGCATATGGCTTGGTCTCCCTTGTGGTCTCTTTGGGGGTTGTTCATGGATTGGGCACAACTCCCACCCGGTGGTCCGGGCACAACAGTAGCAGCATTCTTCTCTTAAGAACAGACATGTTCCCCCTTTGTCTGCTGTCAGAAGATCTAGCACTAGGCCGTTCTGTAAGGAAAGTTGAGCAAAAATGTTATTTGTCTTTGTAAGTATGCCAAGGAGGCAGCAGATGCCTCTACCACCTCTTGGAGTTGCTGTTCTAGCTTTTGGGTGGCATTGTCTGCATAACTGAGTCCTCCTGCCCCCAACTTGGAGTCCACAAGCGAGGAGGCTAGGGAGAGTCTGACAAGCACTGGTAGAAAAATGACCCATTTCACTCTAGGGATGGGATTTTGAGAAAGCTAGATTAATTCAGCTTCACTATATATTGTCAATTGAGGAACTAAAATAGAGGGCACACAGAAAGCAAAGGGCATATTGGCACCTAATTCTTTCATCAGAGTGCCCATTCCACCAGAAAAAGAATCCTGGAGGAGCAAACATTGGAGAAGATACTTGTATGGTTCAGTTGCAAGGTACTGAGTTAGAGGAAGCATAAGACTAATCAGAGTTCTCTGAGGAATTGCGATAAAGAGGAACTCCTTCCAAAGGTGAAGAGGGGTTCCCTTGAGGACCTTAGGAAGTGTTAAGGAAGATACTCATAGGAATGGACGTTAGGGGGGTTTGGTCTAAACCTGCACAGAGAAAGCAATCTGAAACGTTATTGACTATGGAGAGATTTGAGAAGTTGAAGACCTTGATGTATCAGAGTAAGCCATGAGAAAGAATTAGTATGAGGCTGAGTATCTGCATTGAGCTGGTGTTGGATCTCCTTTTTCCTGATCTTGAATGGTTAGGTGAACCTGAGGAATTACCTGAGTATAAACCCCAGATTGTAAGTGAAGCCACAGGACAGTTGGCTGTTGGTCCTGTGTAAACTTTACCATCAACCCCCAAGGTCCATTTCAGGATCCAGGGGTCTTTGATGTTGATTCTTATTCTGTTTCCCCAGCTGGGCTCTGAGAAATGTCTTTTACAGGCATTTTAGGGGCACCCTCCAAATATGGCAGGCTTTGTTTTGCGGCGTGACTGGCATTGGTCAAATAGAAAGCAAACCATAGAGGCATAGCAAAAAGAGACAGATATAGTTTTAAAATCCTTGAGATTGAGGGTGATTTCTTAGTCAAATCCTGTGGGGAAACAGTCCTTTTCCCCTACAATCTTGGATAAGGAGGCTCCACCCAGATGCCACATTTCCTAAGCATAGAAACACCACCTGTAGCCTGGGACAGAGGCTTGAGAGAAATTAATGAGTAGTAGCAGTAATAAGGGGCTGGTGAGAGATTTTAAGTTTGGTGGGCCCCAGCATTGTGGAAGTCCAGGACTGGGTATCCCAGAAGGCTGCTCTTTTAAGGTGGGAGACATGGTACCAAGGCGAGTGGCCCGAAAGTTTGGCCACTGTTGTGGTGGTGAGATAACTGTGTGGGGTCCAGTCCAGCGAGGTTGTAGTGATTGTGGATGTAATTCTCAAAGCAAAACTGCATTGCTGTGTTGAAGAGGAATGATGGCCGATTTGGTTTGCAGTCGGGCTGGAGATGAGGCTGTGGATGGCACTAGAAGGTAATGGTCTGCCTGCATGTTCCTTTAGGAGTTTCTGCAAGAGTGTGATACAGGATAGATAAGATTCCAGAAGAGGAGGGATGGTTGGGAAATTTTGGTTGATTAGGAAAGGGCACCCATAGAGTAGCTCAAAGGGGCTGAGGTCTAAGGGGGATATAAGGGCTGCCCGGATTCGGGTAAGGGTCAAGGAAGGAGATTGGACTAAGAAAGTCTAAGTTCAACAGCAAATTTAGTGAGATGATCCTTGAGAATTCCATTAGCCCTTTCAATCTTACCCAAGGATTGAGGTCGGTAGGAAATGTGGAGTCTCCAGGTGATGTCGAGGCTTTTGGAGACTAGTTAAACACCCTTAAAGGTGAAGGCTGGGCTATTGTCTGACTGGATGGATGCAGGGAGTCTGAATCTTGGAATAATCTGCTCAATGAGAATGGAGGCAATGATGTCTGCAGTTTCCCTGGGGGTGGGGAAGACTTCTATCTGGCCTGAAAAAGTATAAACCAAGGTAAAGTAAATAATGGAGCATTTTGTGTCTGGGTATGTTGGTGAAGTCAATTTGCCAGTTTTTGCCTGACTGATGGCCTCTTATCTGATGTGTTGGAAGCTTGGGTTTGATGACCCCTTGTGAGGATACTGTGGAGCAGGCTGGGCAAGTAGAATGAATCTGCTCTAGAATGGTTCTCATACCTGGAAGGTAAAAGATGGGTTGGAGAAATCACAAAGGTGGCTTAGGGCCAATATGAAGAGAGTTATGAATGTCCACCAATAAACTGTAAACTTGCTGCTTGGGAAGGATAATCTGGTCCCCCAGGAAGATCCAGCCATCATCCCAAAATGGCTGCCTTGGGTTATTAGAGTCTCCTGTTCCTGTGGAGAATATTTAGGTTTAATTGTAGGGGATATTAATAAAATGGGAGCTGTTGAGGACTTTGTTGGTAGCCCCCATGTTACAAAGTCCACCTTGCTATTACCCATGATTATAGGATCTGAAGATTTTTGGTGTCCTCTATAGTATATGATGGCAACTTGTCTGGGCAGCTGAAGTGCCTCCAAGAGTTTAGAAATTAGGGAGGTGTTGACCACTGGTGACCCCTTCATGGTTAGAAAGCTGCACTCCTTCCAAATAGCTGAATGAGAGTGGGCAATCAAGAAGGCATATTTGGAATCTGTGTAGATGTTAAACTGTTTACCTTTGGTAGAATTAGGGCACTAATCATAGCAAAGAGTTTGGCTTTTTGGAAAGTGGTCCCTTCTGGAAGACAATTGGCTTCCAGAACTGAGGCGGTGGTGACTACTGTAGAGCTTAAGTGGCTCTACGGCATTCATCAGGGCCCATCAGAGAACTACCATCTACAAAAATGGTTAAGTCAGGTGAGGGGAGTGGGTAATCAAAGAGGTCTTCACGAGGTGAATGTAGGGCCTCCAGCCCCTGTGAACAGGAATGGTTGATGGTTGAGGGAGGAAGGGACAGTGGGAGAAGTGTAGCAGGGCTTAGAAAAGAATAACAGAGAGTAATGGTGGGATTTTAAATAAAGAGGAGATGAAATTCTTGAATCTGTGATGGGCTCAGGAGTGGAAGGGATTTATGGCTTAAGAGGTCTGGTAGTTGATGTACTGTGTAGAACACAGTTATTGATTGGAGTAGGGTGAGTTTTAGAGCTTCCTTGGTTAATACAGCTGCTGCTGCCAGTGCCAGGAGACATGGTAGCCACCCACAAACAATAGAATAAAGCTGCTTGGAGAGATATACCACTGGTCTGTAGGAAGGTCTGGTTGGTTGCTCAAGGAGGCCAGTGGCAACACCCTGTTTCTCATCTGTAAAGAGGTGGAAAGGATGGCGAGGGTTAGGGAGAGAGAGAGAGACGGGGAAGATGTGAGAGCATCCCTGAGCTCATAAAAAAAAAAGAGTTAGCTATCATTTGGGGGGAGGTAAGGGGTCCATGTGGAGTCTCCTGTGCTGCCTGATATAGGGGTCTGGCAAAAAGTGCAGAGTTATGGATGCAATACCTGAAGAAGTCAGTCAAGCACAAGAAGGAGATAATGTAATCTGCCATTTCTGGCAGCTATAACTCATGGAGGGCTTGGATTCTGTTTTTTTTTTTTTTTTTTTTTTTTTTTTTAATTGTAAACAAATGGGATACATGTTGTTTCTCTGTCTGTACATGGTGTAAAGGCATACCATTTGTGTAATCATAAATTTACATAGGGTAATGTTGTTTGATTCATTCTGCCATTTTTCCCTTCCCCCCCTCCCCTCCCACCCTTCCGCTCCATCTATACAGTCCTTCCTTCCTCCATTCCTGCCCCCCTCCCTAAACCCAACTCCAACCCCATCACTAACCCTTCCCACCCCCCATTATGTGTCATCATCCACTTATTAGCGATATCATTCTTCCTTTGGTTTTTTGAGATTGGCTTATCTCACTTAGCATGATATTCTCCAGTTTCATCCATTTGCCTGCAAATGCCATAATTTTATCATTCTTTATGACTGAGTAATATTCCATTGTATATATATATACCACATTTTCTTTATCCATTCATCAATTGAAGGACATCTAGGTTGGTTCCACAATCTGGCTATTGTGAACTGAGCAGCTATGAACATTGATGTGGCTGTATCTCTGTAATATGCTGATTTTAAGTCCTTTGGGTATAGGCCAAGGAGTGGGATAGCTGGGTCAAATGGTGTTTCCATTCCAAGTTTTCTAAGGAATCTCCACACTGCTTTCCAGAGTGGCTGCACTAATTTGCAGCCCCACCAGCAATGTATGAGTGTATCTTTCTCCCCACATCCTCGCCAACACCTGTTGTTGCTTGTATTCTTGATAATTGCCATTCTAATTGGGGTGAGATGGAATCTTAGGGTGGTTTTGATTTGCATTTCTCTTATTACTAGAGATGTTGAACATTTTTCCATATGTTTGTTGATTGCTTGTACATCTTCTTCTGTGAAGTGTCTATTCATTTCCTTAGCCCATTTGTCAGTTGGATTATTTACATTCTTGGTGTAGAGTTTTTTGAGTTCTTTATAGATTCTGGAGATTAGCGCTCTATCTGAGGTATGATTGGCAAAGATTTTCTCCCACTCTGTAGGCTCTTTCTTCGCATTGCTGATAGTTTCCTTTGCTGAGAGAAAGCTTTTTAGTTTGAATCTATCCCGGTTATTAATTCTTGCTTTTATTTCTTGTGCTATGGGAGTCCTGTTGAGGAAGTCTGGTCCTAAGCCGACATGTTGAAGCTCTGGACCTACTTTTTCTTCTCTAAGATGCAAGGTCTCTGGTCTGATTCCGAGATCCTTAATCCATTTTGAGTTTAGTTTCGTGCATGGTGAGAGATATGGGTTTAGTTTCATTCTGTTGCATATGGATTTCCAATTCTCCCAGCACCATTTGTTGAAGAGGCTATCTTTTCTCCATTGTATATTTTTGGCCCCTTTGTCTAGTATGAGAAAATTGTATTTATTTGGGTTTGTGTCCGTGTCCTCTATTCTGTACCATTGATCCACCTTTCTATTTTGGTACCAATACCATGCCGTTTTTGTTACTATTGCTTTGTAGTAGAGTTGAAGATCTGGTATTGCGATACCCCCTGCTTCACTCTTTCTGCCAAGGATTGCTTTAGCTATTCTGGGTTTTTTATTCTTCCAGATGAATTTCATAATTGCTTGCTCTATTTCTGTAAGGTACATCATTGGGATTTTAATTGGAATTGCATTGAATCTGTATAGCACTTTTGGTAGTATGGCCATTTTGACAAAATTAATTCTTCCTATCCAAGAACATGGGAGATCTTTCCATCTTCTAAGGTTTTCTTGAATTTCTTTCTTTAGTGTTCTGTAGTTCTCATTGTAGAGGTCTTTCACCTCTTTTGTGAGATTGATTCCCAAATACTTTATTTTTTTCGAAGCTCTTGTGAATGGGGTAGTTTTCCTAATTTCTCTTTCTGAAGATTCATTGCTTATGTATAAAAATGCCTTAGATTTATGTGCATTGATCTTATATCCCGCTACTTTACTGAATTCACTTATGAGATCTAAAAGTTTTCTGGTGGAATTTCCTGGTTCCTCTAAGTATACCATCATATCATCAGCAAATAGGGATAGTTTGAGTTCCTCTTTTCCTATTCGTATCCCTTTAATTTCTTTGGTCTGTCTAATTGCTCTGGCTAGAGTTTCAAGGACGATATTGAATAGAAGTGGTGAAAGAGGGCATCCCTGCCTTGTTCCAGTTTTTAGAGGGAATGCTTTCAGTTTTTCACCATTTAGAATGATATTAGCCATGGGTTTAGCATAGATGGCCTTTACAATGTTAAGGAATGTTCCCACTATCCCTATTTTTTCTAGTGTTTTGAGCATGAAGGGGTGCTGTATTTTATCAAATGCTTTTTCTGCATCTATCGAAATAATCATGTGATTCTTGACTTTAAGTCTATTGATATGGTGAATGACATTTATTGATTTCCTGATGTTGAACCAACCTTGCATCCCTGGGATGAAACCCACTTGATCATGGTGCACTATCTTTTTAATATGTTTTTGTATGCGATTTGCTAAAATTTTGTTGAGAATTTTTGCGTCGATGTTCATTAAGGATATTGGTCTGAAATTTTCTTTCCTCGATGTGTCTCTGTCTGGTTTACGAATCAGGGTAATATTGGCTTCATAGAATGAGTTTGGGAGAGTTCCCTCCTCTTCTATTTTGTGGAATACTTTAGGAAGTATTGGAATGAGCTCTTCATTAAAAGTTTTGTAGAACTCGACTGAGAACCCATCTGGTCCTGGACTTTTCTTTGTTGGAAGGCTTTTGATGACTTCTTCTATTTCATTATTTGAAATTGGTCTATTTAAATTGTGTATGTCCTCCTCGTTCAGTTTAGGCAATTCATATGTCTCTAGAAACCTGTTGATGTCTTCGGAATTTTCTATTTTGTTGGAGTATAGATTTTCAAAATAGCTTCTAATTATGTTTTGTATTTCAGTCATGTCTGTTGTGATATTTCCTTGTTCATTCCGAATTTTAGTGATTTGGGTTTTCTCTCGTCTTCTCTTTGTTAGTGTGGCTAAAGGTTTATCAATTTTGTTTATTTTTTCGAAGAACCAACTATTTATTTTGTCAATTTTTTGTATTGTTTCTTTCATTTCAATTTCGTTGATTTCAGCTCTCAGTTTAACTATTTCCTGTCTTCTACTACTTTTGGTGTTGGTCTGTTCTTCTTTTTCTAGGGCTTTGAGCTGTAGTGTTAGGTCATTTATTTTTTGAGTTTTACTTCTTTTATTAAATGCGCTCCATGAAATAAATCTTCCTCTAAGTACTGCTTTCATAGTGTCCCAGAGATTTTGATATGATGTTTCTTTGTTTTCGTTTACCTCTAAGAATTTTTTAATTTCCTTCCTAATATCTTCTGTTATCCATTCATCATATAGTAGCATATTGTTTAATCTCCAGGTGTTGGAGTAGTTTCTGTTTTTTACTCTTTCATTAATTTGTAACTTCAATCCATTATGATCTGATAGAATACAAGGTAGTGTCTCTATCTTCTTGTATTTGCTGACATTAGCTTTGTGGCATAATATATGGTCTATTTTAGAGAAGGATCCATGTGCTGCTGAGAAGAAAGTGTATTCGCTCTTGGTTGGATGGTATATTCTATAAATGTCTGTTAAGTCTAAATTATTGATTGTGTTATTGAGATCTATGGTTTCTTTGTTCAATTTTTGTTTGGAAGATCTGTCCAGTGGTGAAAGAGGCGTGTTAAAATCACCTAGTATTATTGTGTTATGGTCTATTTGGTTTCTAAAATTGAGAAGGATTTGTTTAACATACATGGATGAGCCACTGTTTGGGGCATAGATGTTTATGATTGTTATATCTTGCTGATTTATGCTTCCCTTAAGCAGTATGAAATGTCCTTCTTTATTCCTTCTAACTAACATTGGCTTGAAGTCCACATTATCTGAAATGAGGATGGATACTCCAGCTTTTTTGCTGAGCCCATGTGCATGGTATGTTTTTCCCCATCCTTTCACCTTTAGTCTATGGGTATCTCTTTCTAGGAGGTGAGTCTCTTGCAGGCAACATATTGTTGGATCTTTCTTTTTAATCCAATCTGCCAGTCTATGTCTTTTGATTGATGAATTCAGGCCATTAACATTCAGGGTTATTATTGAGATATGATTTGTATTCCCAGTCATTTGGTTCACATTTAAAATTTTTGACACATCTTGGTTCCTCCTTTATTTGACAGTTCCTTTAGGATAATTCCTCCCTTTGCTGATTTGCTTCTTTGTTTTTTATCTCTTCCTCATGAAATATTTTGCTGAGAATGTTCTGTAATGCTGGCTTTCTTTTTGTAAATTCTTTTAGCATTTTTTTATCATGGAATGATCTTATTTCATCGTCAAATTTGAAGGTAAGTTTTGCTGGGTATAAGATTCTTGGTTGGCATCCATTTTCTTTCAGAGCTTGAAAAATGTTGTTCCAGGCCCTTCTAGCTTTTAGGGTCTGGATTGAAAAATCTGCTGATATCCATATTGGCTTCCCCCTGAATGTAATTTGGTTCTTTTCTCTCACAGCCTTTAAAATTCTGTCTTTATTTTGTATGTTAGGTATTTTCATTATAATGTGCCTTGGTGTGGGTCTGTTGTAATTTTGTGTATTTGGAGTCCTATAAGCCTCTGGGACTTGATTTTCCATTTCATTCTTCAGATTTGGGAAATTTTCTGATATTATTTCTTCAAATAGATTGTTCATTCCTTTGGTTTGTTTCTCTAAGCCTTCCTCAATCCCAATAATTCTCAAATTTGGCCTTTTCATGATATCCCATAGTTCCTGGAGATTCTGTTCATGATTTCTCACCATCTTCTCTGTTTGTTCAACTTTGTTTTCGAGGTTAAATATTTTCTCTTCAATATCTGAAGTTCTGTCTTCCAGCTGTTCTATCCTATTGGTTATGCTTTCTATGGAGTTCTTAATTTGGTTTATTGTTTCCTTCATTTCAAGGATTTCTGTTTGGTTTTTTTTCAATATCTCTAACTCTTTATTGAAATGATCTTTTGCTTCCTGAATTTGCTCTGTTAACTGTTGATTGGTGCGATCGTTCAATGCCTGCATTTACTCTTTCATCTCATCGTTTGCTTCCCTAATCATTTTAATTATGTACCTTCTGAACTCCCTTTCTGTCATTTCTTCTGCCATGCTGTCATTGGATTTTATTGATGTAACATCTAGATTTGTTTGGGCATTTTCTTCCCTTGTTTTCTCATATTGTTCAGGAATCAATGGGTCTTAAGTTATTGCAGATTTCCTCTATCAACTTATAATGTCCCTGAAGATTGCTAGTATATCCCCTCTTATCCTTCAGTAGCCTGAAGTCTTGGAGGAGGTTGATAATGCAGAGCTCCATGAAGAAGCTGCCTCTCTAGGGGTGGTGACCCTCAGGTGGGGTATATTCCCTGCTAGTGGGCAGAGGTGCCTCCACTTGTTGACCAATGGTCATCCAATGGGGAACTAGACTGCGGGCTGAGGCAAGGCCTGTTTGTGCCTATGTCTCTGGTTTTACCGTCCCTGTGGGAAAACCTCCCCTGGCCGGGAAGAGTCACTCAGTGGGGACGTCTCGCTGGTCAGTTGCCCTCCTAGAGGTTCCCCTCAATCTACAACTACCACCTGGGCTGGACTGTCTTCCTCTGCAATGATCCTCGGGGCCCGGACCTACGTCCTGGGCCTGGGAGCCTCACCCTTCGCAGGCGAGTCTCCTTAGGCTGCCTCTCCCAGAGAATCTGCCCGCCGTCCTGGAAACTTCGCTCCGCCCCTAGGCGTGTCTCTGTGCGGCTCTTCCAGCAAGAAGCCATCTAGCTCCTGGGACCCTGCTCTGTACCAATCGCCTGGCTATGCAGCCCCTCCCCTGAGCCACCACCTGGAGCCCCGTACAATAGCTCCGAGACCCAGAGACCCGCCACACACCTCCTCCTCCGGACAGCCGCCCGGTTTCCGACGCAGTCACTAGGAGTCCAAACAACTCACTTCGGGTCTCCTCCTCCCGCCAACTACCCGTAGCCCTAGGCAGTCACTCCAAGTCGAAGTGTCCCACCCTGTTCCTCCTCCTCCTCCTTGGGGTAGCCCCCCGGGTGTTCAGGAGCGGTTGCTCCAAGACCAAGTGACCCACCACGCTCCTCCTCCAGGCAGGCCACCGGTGTTCAGGAGCGGTCGCTTTTAGTCCAGTCAACTCACCACTCGCCTCCTCCTCTGGCAACCGCCTGTGGTTCTGATGCAGTCACTCCCAGACTAAGCGTCCCACTGCTCTCCTCCTCCAGGCAGGCCACCAGTGTTCTGGAGCAGCTGCTCCGAGTTCAAACAGCTCGTCACACAGCTCCTCCTCCGGCAACCGTCGGCGGCTCTGATGGTCACTCCCAGGTCAAGCAACACGCCGCGCTCCTCCTCCTCCTCCGGGCAACCTCCCGGCACTCAGGAGCGCTTGCTCTGAGTTCAAACAGCTCACCACGCAGCTCCTCCCCAGGCAGCCGCCCGGAGCCCCAGCGGCTGCTCGAGTCCAAGCGCTGTGCTGAGCCGCCTCCTCTCTGGAAGCTTTCTGCTTAAAGCTCCCTGCTTTCATTCAGGGCAATGTCTCTCCAGTTTTTTGAACAATTTCTGGGTGTTCAGGAGCTGGTCCTTCTCCTTAGTGATCTTCAACCCCTGCACAGCAGAGCAACCTGGGACTCCTAAGCAGGACAGTGAAGCCTAGAGCTGAATGGCCGATATGGCGGACTCCTGGATTTTGTTTGTTGTGAGACTCTTAGAGGTAGGAATGAGGAGTATGCCCAAATATGTGACTGAAAGGGTGGTAAGCTAGGCTTTGGCTGCAAAGACCCAATAGCATTGATACACCAGGAAGTTAAGAAACTGGGCAGTATGAGTCTGGGAGTTCTTAAGGAATGGGCTGCACAAGAGAAGGTCATCCACATATTGTAGGAGTGTGCTACATCTCAAGTCACAAGCAGCAAAATTCTGAGCTAAGGCTTGCCCAAAGAGTGAGGGCTAACCCGGTAGCCTTGGGGTAAAATTGTCTTTGTCAGCTGTTGGGACCTAAAGGATGTAGGATCCTCCTATGTGAAGGGAAATGGGTAATAGGAGTCAGGGTGAAGAGAAACTGTAAAGAGGGCATCTTTGAGATCCAGGACTATGAAGTGAGTGGTAGAAGGGGGAATATGGGAAAGAAGAGTGTAAGGGTTAGGAACAACTGGGTGGATGGGAATAACTGCCTCATTTATTAGACAAAGATCCTGGACCAAGTGATACGTTCCTGAGAGTTTATGTACTGGCAATATTGGGGTGTTACAGGGGGAGTCAGTAGGAATGAGGAGTTCCTGAGTAAGTAACCATTCTGTGATGTATTTAAGTCCTTCCCTGTGAGTATGGGAAATTGGAAACTGGGGATGTAAAGGAAATTTAGTTTGAGGTTTCAGTTGGATAAAGACTGGCTTGTGGTGGGGGGTTATGGCTTAGAAGTGTCCCAGACTCAGGGGTCAACCATATCTGGGGGTAACAGTAGGGTAGGTGGTGTCGGGGTGCTATAGGATGTAAGAAACAGAGGTAGAAGAAGGTGAGTACTAGTAGTGTGCCTGGGAAGAAGTTGTAGGGTGTCTCCTAGGAATTGGAGAACATCTCTGCCTAGGAGGGGAACCAGACAGGAAGGAATGACCAGGAAAGAATGTGTAAAAGGGTGTCCCTCCAGGGCACAAGCTAACTTAGCTGTTCTGCTTGGGAAGGAGGGTTTTCCATCAATTCCCATACCTGAAAACTGGGAAGGAAATAAAGCCCAGAGTGGGCAGACAAGACAGAATAGGTAGCCTAATATGTCCAAAAGGAAAGTTATACATCCACTACCTGGAGCATTACCCTGGGCTCAGTGAGGGTGATGGGAGTTCTTGAGTCTGGTCTCCTTCAGTCTCCCATGAATCCCAACAGCTCAGGGGAAGGGATTGCCGGGCTGGTCACACCCCTGTATAGAGGTGCTAGAGAGGGGCTGGCCATAGGGCAGTCGCTCTTCTAGTGTCCCACTTGTTTGCAGGTGGGACATGACCTGGTGGGGGCGTCATGGATTTGGGCATTGACAAGTCCAGTGACCTTTGCATCTGCACTTGAAGCAAGTCCCTGGTGGAGTGGATTGCTGGTCCCTCTGTGAACCTCTTGCTAGAGCCACAGACCAAAGGGCAGCTACCAAGGCTTGGGATTAGAGTGTCACCTTTTTCTGTAAATGAGCCTGCCTGGCCAATTTGACCAATTCCTCTCGGGCATTATAGACTTTGAAGGCCATTTTCAACAGATCTCGGATAGGGGTTTGAGGACCTTACTCAGCTGATTTGAGCTTTTTTCTTATATCAGGGACTGATTGAGAAATAAAGTGGGATACTAGCACTGTAGCCCCAGAGGGAGATTCAGGGTCCAGCTTAGTATATCTAGTAAGGGCCTCTGTAAGTCAGTTAAGAAACGAAGCTGGATTCTCATCTGGATCCTGGGTAATTTCCCTCAGTTTACCAAAGTTTCCCACCTTATTGGAGACTGTTTGCATGCCTGCTATGATATATTGGACCATGTGAGCACAATAACAGTGGCCCTGCTGGCCTTCCTGATAGTCCCAGTTTGGTTTGGTTATTGGAACCACTGTTGCTCCTGTGGGTAGGGTTATGTCTGTTAAGTGGGCTTGGTAAGCATAGTCCTGTGCTGCCTGTTGGATATGGGTTCATTCATCGGGAGTGAGAGTAGAAGAAAGAATAACATAAACATAATGCCAGGTGAGACTATAAGTCTGGGAAAAAAATCTAAATTCCTTAATATAAGTATAGGAATCAACAGAGAAAGACCCTAAGCATTTCTCAATCTGGCAAAGATCCTGAAGTGAGAATGGAACGGGGACTCACACAATGCCCTCTGCACCAGCCACCTCCTAGAGGGGACAAAGAAGCTTTGGATTAGGCGGTGGGATGTTCTGATGAGATCCTGTGTGCAAGTTAACAGGGGAGGAGAGAATGGCGTGGGTGGAGGGACATTCTGGAGGAGGAAAAGGAGGAGAGGTGGGAGGGCTTTGGGGAAGAAGGGGGGGGCTGCATCTGTAGGAGGAAAGGGCTGGTTTTCAGTCACTGGAGGAGAGGAGAAAGAGGAGGAGGAAGTCTGGCCAGAGTATGGAGGAGAAGGATTAGGGGATGGAGCTGAAAACATTTTGGGTGAATCCAAAAATGTGGACATAGAATCAGAACAATGAGAGGGAGACTTAGGACTATCCCTGGTGAGAAGGACTTGAGTGATAGAAGAGGTAGAAAGAAAGATGGGGTGAGCACGCAAAGTCCAATAAGCTTGCAAATAAATGAGATCTTGCTATTTTTTCTGCCCCACGACAATGGTTGCTCAAGTAGGTGAGAATTTTAAACTCAAGAGTGCCCTCTGGTGTCCATTTTGAGCCATTATCTTGAATATACTAAGACCAGACCATGGCCAAATAAAAAACCAGCCATTTTTGACATAAGTCTTTGGGGAGACCAGTTTAATGAAATTGCAGTGTAATGAGACAAGGAAATAATAGGAATTGCTACAGTTGTGTGTTATGCAGTAATAATAAGCTGCATTTTGTATTTACCTGAACTTGTAAAACTAAAATAATGGTGCCTGGTGACAAACTTGCTGTGTGGCAGGATGACACTTCTGAAAAATGCCGATATGAACTTTTATCTATTGTTTGAGTGGTGGCTCCTAGTATAATCATGTTCTGGTCTTTATTAATGAAGACCAGAGCATGACTGGGCTGAAAATCACTATTTAAACCCCTAGACTTTTGGAGCAAACTGTCAGCAGCACTGTGATCAGAGGGCTCCAAGTCGCTCTGTCTCTTGACTGCCCCAGCTACTGTACACTCCATCACTGAATGCTGATCGACCATTGTCACCGAGTCCAGATGACTGACCATCTCTCCTGTGGCAATGGCTGCCACCTAGCCTCCTGCTTATCAAACACCCAAGGACATCCAAAGACATCCGAGGAGCTGAGAGAGGCTACAGCTGAGAAGAATCCCTTCGATCTTGCTGACTGACTTCTTGGCTAAGAGATGTTGCATTGAGTAAGTCCATGGGGATTGGACTCTATGTGAAGAAGGGAGTGAATCTTCAATGTATTTGTGACTTGCTATTATTAGGAAAGTTAAGTTGAGTGTGCATTGAATGAATAAAATCCACTTTTTGGAACCAAACTTGACTCCTCTCTTACTGCTCACAACAGTTGGCATAGTTGGCAGGATGCCAATTATAGCAGTCAACATTGCTAGCTGGAATAATTGAGAAGTATTGTCTTTTTCATTTTGAATTCCACGTTTTGCCTTTCAAAATGTTCACCTGCACTGAAACCCAAAAAGGTACTACTATTTGGTCTAATACCAGCAAGGGACTCAGTCCCAAGGTGGCGGAAATGCGAGCATGAAACCCAACATGGCAGATGTGTGGTTAAACTGGCTGAACTGGTAGGAACATATGGAGGCAAAAATGATAGCTCTAATATTTCTATTAACATTTATAGGCTTTTACAATTACATAATAATGGTACAGGAAGTCGATTTGGCATCACGGGGCATCTCCAGACCTTGATTCTGGACAAAATAGATTTTGAATTACATGAATTTGTTACATCTATAAATGAAACTTCAAGGTTAGCTTGGGAATTTAAATTGTGGAAATTGAGAATTTTATTCAAAATAGCAAGATGTCTAAGTTGAATAAGCGGTTTGGCAAATTTTCTTTAAAACCTGAGAAAACAGAATTAAAACCACAATCTCCATGGAGGAAATGTTGAAGGATAATGCAGGAAAAATTTCCTAAATACGATAAGGGTAATAAAGTAACTATAGCTCTTAGTAATCCCGATGTAGTAGAACCTATACTAGCTCAAGCAGATAAAAGGGAGGTCCCAAGCATTTTCTGTAAAATTATTGATGATGTTGATAATAACAGACTGAGAGGGTAAAAAATTAGTACGAGAGGCAATCGCCAGAAGTAAAAATAATCCATTCCTGCAGGACATATGCAAAAGCAACCCTGTTAGCACTGTGAAAACCAGTCACACTGACCTTTAGAACGCCAGGAGAGATGAATGAAAGTACGATTGAGACGCGTGCACTCATGCTGAAATTCAACAGTATAGACAAGACTTTGCACAGAGGGAAACTAAAGATGGAGATTTCTTATACAAACTCTGGGACAAAGGTGCAAATACCATTAGATTAAGTATAGATAAAAGAGGCACATAATCGACATTGTAGAACACCCAATTTTACATGAGACCTTACAGATGATGCTGAAAGCATCACCTGATGAAGTTAGAACCGTATTCGGGTGGATTGCAGACACTTGCATTCCCTAACCTTGATTTAAATTGTTTCAAAACTCAATGCAGATGGCACACCATTGATGAAAATATCAAGCTATGTAGGAAAATAGGAGTCATCTGCATGATATATGAGTGTGATAAAAATATCAGACCTCTTAGGATAGAACTTAGGCCACCAATAAGGTGCCTCATAATAAAAGGGGCACCAGAACATCTATGGTTAACACTTACAGCTGTGTTGTTGGGACATCAGTTTATAATACAGGTAGTAGAGTACCATAAACAGGTCAGAGACTTGCAGGGACAGCACAAATTAACCTTTACAGTAACTAAAAACAAAACTTCTACCAGGATGCCACCATTTACATTGGTCACACAATTTACCAGATGAAAGGGTCAATCCCAACAATAATTTTGATTTACTCAAAGACCATGGTGACAGGCACACCCCTTGTGTAACTGCAGATTTAATAATATTGTTCCAAAAAATGACCATGGCCCCAACCAGAGCCATAATTGACCAGGGTAGGGACAGCAAAGACCAGGAAACCCACTCTCCTTATTGACCAAGACCAACAGGAACTCAGCAGAGTGGCAACCTCAAAAGAGAGTGAACCAATGCCCAAACTAGCATATCAGGTCACCCCTGCAGTCATATCATTTCCAAATGACAACAGGCCATATGTTTTATTGACTTGTAATATTTTTGATAGATGAATAGACATCTGATTTTTAGTAGATACAGGAAGTGAAATTATCATAATACAACCTCTATCTAACTGTCCCTACCGCTAAAGTAATGGGCATATTGGGCCCCATTTTAACTGGATGTCATTCCCATAACAATGTTACTCTGTAATAGAGAAACTATCAAAACTAATGTCTTAATGACCGAAGCTCCATCAGTAATATTAGGAATGGACAATATTCCAAGAATATTTAAGACATGGCTTCCCCTCAAAAGGCTGAAGGGATGTTTTGCGTTAGCAACAGTAAAAATTGAACCAGTAGAGCTCCCTACAATTCCTCCTTCATATACAAAACAATATCCCCTCAAAGTCACCTTTGAGAAATCACTGAAAACTTAGAGATACTTCTAGCAAAAGATATAATCAAATAAACTCAATCCTTTATAATAGCCCTCTATGGCCGGTAAAAAAAACCTATTGGCAAATGGAGATTTATGATAGACTATCAAAATATAAACAAATTAAGCCCACAAATGCCAGGATCCCTTCGGGACATCGAAGGTGTATTTCAGGAAATTAAGGACTTCATCCCTGATTATTTTGCTGCCATTGATCTCTTTGGCATGTTCTTTGCCATTCCATTAGCTCCTGAATCTAGAGAAATTACCACATTTACATGGTATGCTACACAGTAAAAATTTAAGAGAGTTCCCCAGGGATATAAAAAGTCACATTATTGCACATGCTGCCATACAACCAACTCTACCATTTGATAAACTAGATAAATCAATCAAGGTCCTTACTTATGTGAATGATATCCTAATCATAGGACAAGAGGAAAGAAAGGTGAAAGAAGCCACGGACTTGATTTTCCATACCATTACTAACAATGGATGGATGATCAATAAGGACAAAATTCAAGGCCAGCAAAATCAGCAAAGTTCTTAAATGTACTATGGACCTCCAGTGGCCCTCAAGTACCAGACTCAGTAATTGATAAAATAACACAGGTCCCAACCCCTAAGGACAAAACGGCAGCCCAACACATCATAGGCCTATTTGGATATTGGAACCAACACATTCCCTTTCTACAATTAATTTTACAACCTATATATAAGGTAACCCAAAAAGCAGCAGATTTTGAATGGGGTGATGCTCAACAAGTTGCTTTCCAAACAGCACTCAACTATTTGCAAATGTTTTCTAATTATATTTCCCAAAGTACTAAGAAACTTTGGTAATTGACATACTATTTTTAAAAGATTATGGTAATTGGGGAATTTATGTCAAACAGTCAGGAATGACTGAACCATTTGGCTTCTATTGCAAACGTTTTCCTTATGCACCCAACCGATACTTGCTATTTGAAAAATTGGCTTGGACTTTATGTGAGGCAATAAAACACCTTGGCTTCTCGGTTAATAACCACTGTCTTATAGTCTGAACACCAGTATCTATACTGGATTGGATTAAGATGGAGGAAGCATCCCTCCAAGGATTACCAATGGAACTTAAAGTTCTACAATGGAAATGGTACCTACAAAATGCCCTAGAAGGCACACCGGTGAAATCCTCTAAGGATACTGCCAGACTAATGGAAGAACTGGCAGTAATGCCATTACTTCCTGTACCTGTAGAACCCGTGCCAAAAAAATGGATTCCCATTGCAATATGGAGTGAAGATAACAAGCATCATAACTGCTGGTTCACTGATGGATCCTGTTATTAAAACTAGGAACCTGCACTGGAAAGTTGCAGACTTCAGACCCTCAGACAGACAAGTTTTAATTGACCAGGGTGTGGATACCTCAGCACATATCTGCAGAATCACATGCAGTAAAATTGGTAGTGGAATTTAGTCAGAAACATAATGATAAAATTATACACATATTTTCTGACTCATGGTGCATTTTCAATGGTCTAGCTATCTAGTCAGCAAAATGGAAACACACTGACTTCAAAATCAACGGTAAATTTGTATGGGGAAATGTTATATGGAAATATTTGACAGATGCACCTGTTAAAATATTTGTTTCACATGTTGTTGCTCATACTGGAAAATTAGATGAGAACTCTAAAAACAATGATATAGTTGATAAGCTGGCCAAAATAGCAACACTCAGACTAGTAAATAGGGAAACTTAGGCAGTGACAAAGAGGTCAGATACTAAAATAACATTGCATCGATCACCACAATGGGAGATACAATGCAATGAACCTCAGGA
The DNA here is from genome assembly GCF_902686445.1 of Sciurus carolinensis. NCBI lineage: Eukaryota > Metazoa > Chordata > Mammalia > Rodentia > Sciuridae > Sciurus > Sciurus carolinensis. Next base: position 38,413,210 of record NC_062222.1, read on the forward strand.
ATTAATTATTACTAAACCAGAGCTGCTGGAAATCCATAAAATAATGGGTCACATAGGTATGCATGCTTTATACACTTGGTGTCTTAGATGAAATCTCAAACCATCATGAAAGGCATGTGCTAATGTTATCAGAACATGTCCAAACTGCCCTAATGTAGCTACAAGATTTAGAAAAAATCCACCTTCCCACATCTCTTCACCAAGACATTTCAATTATATGGTACAAATAAACTTTATAGAACCATTTAGGTCATGCCACTACATATGCACAATGGTAAACACTCATTCTGGCCTAGGACTGGTGAAACAGGCATCCAAACAAAATCAGCTTGCTACTTTTTACTTACCATATGATACTTACCATATCATCACGGTGTGCTGCATATGGCCTGCCATGTATTATTGCATCAGACCAAGGATCCCATTTTACCAGGAAACTTACACAAAAATTAGCAGTATTAGAAATCCAAAGGGATTTTCTTGTAGCCTATAATCCCATAGCATCAGGCTATACAGAACACTTCAATGGATTACTGAAGATGAAACTTTCCAACCTCTCGGATACACCACTCAATCAGGCAATCTTAATAGCAGTATATGAATTAAATAACAGACCCAGACTACACAGACCCTCCCCATTTGAAACTGTTTTCCCACCAAGTTACATACAATACGTCCCAGGGAAAGAGGAACAAGGAATACTGACAGATAAATGCCTCATACGTTCTAGAGATGGTTCAAAATTACAAGCTGGTGACATCATTGGACAAGGACCTGGTGCTTCGGTTTGGACATCTACAGAAAAGGGTGAGTTGAAATTCACAAAACTCAAAGATTTGGCCTCAGTATGCATGTCTCATAAAATATCTATGCAAAAGTATACAAATCCTAGTGATCCTCATACTATCATATGTTACCTTCATGATAATCATAAACTATATGTGGTGCCACGCCCACAAAAAGTGTGGCAAAGGAAACAGCACAAACACACACAACTGTGGAAAGTTCACCAATTACACAGTATGTCCCTTGGAATCCATCTTTTAACCACAATGTTAGTCACACTTCTTCTGAGTGCTACTACTTCAAAACTACTTACTATGACTCCCTCTACCACTACTCATTTTGAACATCACAAGGCTCCAATCTCCATAAAAAAGGAATATCACATCATACTTACAATGATTTTGCCAAAGATACATAGAAGTGGAAGGACATGAATACTGGAGACATAATCCTTGGCTCTATAATCATACAGCCTTTAACCAGCTGTTCTGGAACAAATATGGCTTTTGCACAGCAATCAATAAACTTAGCTACCATTTCAAATGTGAAGAATACTACGCTGCAAATGACACAGGCCAATGGTCACCCATATTGAGAGCAACTGGCACAGAAGAAGAAATGAATATTTTGGAAAGGAACCCCCTACACTGTCACAGAATGGAAATTAGTAGAAATTCATGAGGATCACATCCACAGTACACATACTATTGGAAAACTGTGACAGCATACTATGCAATTGTATCACTACATTATAGCAACACCAGCCTCACAATTATTTGAACACCTGATGACCATGATATTTTCACTTGTGATGCAGCATCAAAATTTTCTTTGACTGTCCTGATGGCATAAAAGTAACCAACTGGATGATGACTATTTCCATTACAAAGGAAAAGAAGATGAAAAATATGAAGACAATGATGAAGGAGAACAAGCAACTGAAGGTCCAGATGCCACAACATCGACTACATGGGATGGAACTGGCATAAACAACTAACACCTATTAACCAGTATAAACCCCAATTTAAATGGCCTACACTGTTATCAGAGCCCTTTGGTGGACCATGCCCTGTCAACATGACAGCATCTTACAAAAACATACTCTCTGTGTATACAGTATATGATGACCCATATTTCGTGTGTCATAATAATGGGAATAACAGTAAACTAATGGTGAAAATCATCTGTGTTGCTGATTTCCCCAACCTACCAACTTATGGACACTTTGAAATACTCAATGCATATAGACCAGATCTTACAATACCCAACATTTCTTTCCCTCCGATAAGCAATTGGTGGAAAATAATGGCTTAGGGACCCATACACACAGATGGCCTCTGATACTTACAGATCCAATATGACAGTCATTTCCTTCCATGCTATACTAGAAACCAGTGCAAAAGAAGTGCTCAGATGAAATAGATGGATATTATTGCACCAGGTCAATTTTCACAGATAGCAATGCAACAAAAAATGAAGGCTTGAAGCACAGCGACTACTCTGTACCAGTTACAGCTGGATACATTTGCATAAAGAAGTTAAGATACTTTGCTACTTGTCAAAACGTAATAACGTTTATGGGTAATAACAAGATATCCCTATGAAGACACCATTATATCTTCAGACTCACTAAAACAAATTTTTCATCCAACTTCCATTGATATTTCTAGGTAACTTTTTGAACACTTCTTCGACAGACTGGTACCAGTCAGTGTACAATGTATCCATCAACCCTACCAGTATTCATAATGAAAAAGTCCCACTGGACAGCCATTACCAATGCACGTTCGAGAACTACCATAAATAATGGTACTGCATGGAATGGTGGCACTGAATAAACTGGAATGACCCCAGCAAAGTACTAGCAGGAACTTAATACATGGAACTTAACATACTCTTACTTCCACAACAGAATGTCTCTACAAATAAAGACACACACCAGCATCCCAAAGGCAAAATATCCCATCTGGATAGTTGACAATTTCCCCAGACAAGTTGGTTTCATGAGGATACCCATCACTACTGACTCAAATCCTCCAATGTCAGACACAACATCACATTTATCATTTATGTCCTTCATCCCTGCCATTTCATTACAACATAACAGCACTATATGGGATAACATACATAACTTAACTCTACAAAGGAATTTCCAACTTCCATTCACACACTCATCCATCTGCCACATGCAATGCAGCATTCAAACAACAGATGTATCATATTATGACATACCACGAGATGTATATACTCAATCAGTAGTGAAGAAAACCTATAAAATACAATCTGACACACTAGTCAAACTTAAACCCACTGTAACAATATTGGGCTACAAGGATTCACAAATCTGTGAAAGCTTTCTTAAACTTAACCCAACATGCAATCAGATGGATGATGCTATTGTACATTACAACATCAAAGAAGCAGACAACAGGCCCCTAGCCTGGTGGCTCACCACAGGAATGAACTTCTAATCAAGGAAATATATCACACAGACTGGTAAACTTCCATATTTTTATATGGTATTTCCAGGCTTTGACAATGAATTGTACATCATTGATATGGTATCAAACAACATCTTACATAATGAAACCAACCTCACTGAAGGACTATCATTGAAATATGCCAAATCATACGCATACAAAATGAATCATCGAGAATGCTCCATAAGAGAAAACAGCATGTCCCCCAACTTCATTGATAGGAGAGGCTTTAATGCAACACACAGATTGATCACAGCACACTTCAAATGTGCAGTTATTTTTCCACCATGGAGACCTATGGAAGCAAGAAATGCACCTAGATTTATAACTGTCACTCATCAACCTGTATGAGTACTCATGAATTCCACCATACAACCCATATCCCTCAGACTCCAACTAAATAACCTCAATAACAAGAATAGAGAGATGTGTGGTGGACTGATTAGCTTATCACCAAACTTATATTATAATATAAACGGAGTAAAAAATCTGAAAAGACATCTACAATTCACTGCAGCTGGTGCTTTTCTAACAGGAGCAGCTATTGGTGCACTCATTGCAGGAGCAATGACAGAAGAACTCCATGTTAAGGTGGATTCACTATGGTCCTTTTAGATCAATAGAACAAAGCAATGCGCTCTATTTCTAAATCACTACATGCAAGTGCTGTACTCTTAGACAAATTACATCTGGAACAAGACATACTCAGGAGAGAAATCAATGCTTTCCATATGGATGAAAAGAAGAGACTCCAAGTCCTAAATAATGCAATTAATAAACTCAGGATACAGAGTGAGTGTGATCACCTTAATGCATTAATGCAAGCAGCACATCAGGAAATTACTAATATATTTTTAACTGGCAGAGGACAAGAAGGACAGTGGTCCATAATGATGGTAGATGAACAAAGGGAATCATTTGGTGAAAAGAGACATGTGAGATACACCTATGGGACATTTCAACAACAACAGCCATTGTGTATACCATACAATGCCTATCCCCCAATGAATAGGCAAACAATGGATTATCCCATAGGGACAGTATCTATGGGTTAACTTACATGATCACTCATGGTATATTAATATTAAAGATTCCTACCCAATCAGAAGACAGAGAGTCATAGCATTCAACACCTTTTCCACAGACCTACTTACATCCAAAGTAGCACTATATTCAGTTGATACTGAGATACTTGATCTAGGTAATTACCAAATATTAACCTGCAACAGTCAAGAATATACAATCAGATGGCAGCATAACATGTCATACTTCGATAATATGACACCGCCTGCTGGATGCCATATATCCAATAATGTCATGGCAGTGACACATACAGAAGTTAATATGACCATAATCACACACTTATCTAATGTGTCTAATCATATCTTTGAACTTGGACATTTCTTCTTAATGCCAAAACCTGAACCAGAGGAGTACAAGAATATCAAGGACTCTATAATACTCACAGACAAAATGTTTTCCCAAAATGAAAAAGTCTTACCATCCCTACACAACACAATAACACGAGATAAAAACATTGCAACAACACACAGACCAACTAGAATTTATCATCCAAAAGAACTTATTGACAATGCCTCACATTAACCTAAATATGAGAAACTACTGCATCATCCTTAATGCCCTACGACTGTACATTCATGGAAGACTTTGCATGTGTAACTAGATGTAACCCTTGGCATTGGTTCAAGGAGTGTGCATACTTTACAACGATTTTGATAATTATAATAATTACCATCAGAATAACACTTTGTCTATGTATAAGGACAACTCAGTAGAACTCCACAATCATGACAAAAAGGAAGCAAGTTTCATGTAGCAAGGCCAAAAGGACCAAAAAATCACAACTATACCACTTCAAAATATGCCCTCTCTGCTCTGAATTTCATGTAAGACTTTTCTATCAAATTATTTTCTTAAAAACCTTCAATGAAGAAGAACAACTAATAATATTCTGTGTACTGACATTGAATACACACACCTACATACCCATGAAATGCAATATATGCCTCAAACTTGGATCCATATGAATATATGAACAGAACTGACATATCTGAACAATTTAACCATATTTTGTATCATACAGAATCAATTGAAGGACTACACCATATATTCTGGAACACACAAATACCACAACATATTCAGGACCTACTCGGACTCTTGACAGCTGTACTCAGAACTGGCATGACATATATTAACCCTCACAACTGGTACCATGCAGCCAAATACCAGTTGACAAGAGAACCTGATGGACATACATGGATAAATAGAATGTGGCACAGCCTAAACCCTAAATGCACTCACATACCCTTCACCCTTTAGGACTATTCACTTAGAGCACTGTTCTTGAAATTCTTATGAAAATGTTGGAATATCATGATTCTACATGATAAAATCAAATTCACATGGACTAAAACTTACTCTACCACTTCTATTCACACTTTTTTGTAGAATCACCTGTGATCCAAAGTCTTAACTACTGGAATCAGGATCACACATGTTCTTCATGAACATCATTCAACGTTTGGCGCACCAAGATACCAAATATACACCCCCAAAATGTTGCAGAAATCAAACAAATGCCTCATCACTATAGACAGATATGTATACAATTTGACTAATTTCATTCACTATCACCCAGAGGGACCAAACGTCATATTATAGCATAGAGGAACTGAATGTGGACAAACATTTGACAACATTGAACACTCACCTGGCACAATAATTATTTTCCAAAAATACTTAGGAGAACTGCAAGATACTTCTTTTCAACGCTCTCCATATTATCATGCTTCATTCCCTTAAACTTGAGTTTCCGATCGTGTAAGACTTAAGTTTTGAGTTTTAAGATTTTAAGATTGGTGTGCTAAATGAGCCTGAATTCTCTCTGTGTTATATGAATTAATAAAAACTATATTTTTAACCATGCTGAAATAGCTTTTCATGAAAATGCTTTTGAAATATCTATCATAAATTTTATATCTTTATATTCACACTTGTACTCATACTAATTGTTCTTAAAACATTTACTATGATATGAAACATTATATACATATGTAATCTTATACCTAGGCACCCATTGGATCTTACCACACATGTGGGACCCCATAGGAGCCTGGGGGTGGACTGTAATGAGACAAGGAAATAATAGGAATTGCTACAGTTGTGTGTTATACAGTAATAATAAGCTGCATTTTGTATTTACCTGAACTTGTAAAACTAAAATAATGGTGCCTGGTGACAAACTTGCTGTGTGGCAGGATGACACTTCTGAACAATGCTGATATGAACCTTTATCTATTGTTTGAGTGGTGGCTCCTATAATCATGTTCTGATCTTTATTAATGAAGACCAGAGCATGACTGGGCTGAAAATCACTATTTAAACCCCTAGACTTTTGGAGCAAACTGTCAGCAGCACTGTGTCCAGAGGGCTCCAAGTTGCTCTGTCTCTTGACTGCCCCAGCTGCTGTACACTCCATCACTGAATGCTGATCGACCATTGTCACTGAGTCCAGATGACTGACCATCTCTCCTGTGGCAATGGCTGCCACCTAGCCTCCTGCTTATCAAACACCCAAGGACATCCAAAGACATCCGAGGAGCTGAGAGAGGCTACAGATGAGAAGAATCTCCTCATTCTTGCTGACTGACTTCTTGGCTAAGAGATGTTGCATTAAGTAAGTCCATGGGGATTGGGCTCTGTGTGAACAAGGGAGTGAATCTTCAATGTATTTGTGACTTGCTATTATTAGGAAAGTTGAGTGTGCATTGCATGAATAAAATCCACTTGTCGGAACCAATCTTGATTCCTCTCTTACTCACTGCTTGTGACATACAGTAGACAGCCCAAAGGAGTTTTGGGGTCTAGTAAGGTCCCTGTGTTTCCCATTAGTCATCCAATTTTACTCAAATGGATGTACAGAAGCAGAAAAAGGCATCCCAATTTTAGCCTGTGTACACCCCAAAAACAGCTGATGGGCCAAAAGTCAAAGCATCTTTCAACTTTTGGGGGTCTGGAATGGAATAAACAGGGAGCTAACTGGAGGCTAGGACAGTTCCACAGTGACCAGAGCCCAAATGGAATGGGCAGGGTCTGTGGTGCACACAACGAACAGACCTCGCATTTTTTTTTGGGGGGGGGGCAAAGATCCTGTTTAACATTTGTGGCCTGAGTATGAACCTGCAAAGCCTTTGTAACCTTCATAAACTTTATGGTATGAGCAGTAAAAATGTTTTGAGTATCTTCAATGAACTTAGTAACTATTGTTTCCTACATAGCCTCTATAGCAAAGGATTCTCTGAATTGTGTAGCATCTACTATCTGAATAATCTTTATAGCCTGAGTAGCGTAAATAATCTGCTCAACCTCTGTGACCTAAATAGACAAGGTAAACTTTATTGTTTCTATAAATTGCATAAACTCTATCACCTATGTATTCTTTCTAAGGTCTTAGTAGCCTTAATGAACTGCATTGTAGGAATTTCAGGTCAGTCAATGTACAGAGGATTGAAAGTCCTTGGAGTCGAGCACACTCCTGAGGACAGAATGTGCTCTGTTTGAATGACTTAGATGCTCTACAACTCCTTGAGACCTGGAGACATTATCTTGTTATAATAACCTTTGGTAGTAGTAGACTCTGAGAAGCAAGCAAGTTATGTGATCTGCACATGCACAAAGGTAACATACTATGTAACCTAGGTAACTTGATGTGACCCTGGAATAGATAATAAATTGAACTGACTTTCCCACGGAAGCCTCTTCTTGTTCTTTGCCATCCTGTGTGCTTGCCTCTTTATTAGCTCTCCCTTTAACCATTATAGCTGGACCCCAATTAACCTTTACAGCTTGTGCCCAAACAGGGACCTCTGGACATGTGGACTGAAGAAGGGGATAACTTACTGCCTGGAACAGGCTTTGATGCATGTCACTCAGCTGGTACAGAACCCACTGGTAAGCTATGGGGAATTCCATGTCTGACACTCAACATCATCATTAGAATGAACAACCTTATTCACTTTGTAAGCCTAAATGTACTGTAAGTAATGCTGATCTCACTGCTTTGCTGTCTGAAATAGTTTCTCATTGTCCTTGGTATCCAGTGAGTGGGTCCTTAAGACCCAAAGATTGGGAAGATATAGGTAAAAATTGCATGAGGATCTGAGGGTTCCTATACCTGTGTTACCTGCTTGGTATTTGTGTTGAGACATTATCTCAAAAATAGCCTTGACAGAGTCACAAACTTCTCCAGTAGTCTCTAAGACTTGCTGGGGTCCAGCCCTAGCAGGAGTCCATGGGTTCCACACCGGTAAACGGGGCACGGGGAGACAGAGTCGGCGATGGATGGAGAATGAAAGACACAGACTCTAGTTCTGGTGCAATCAATCCCACTTTATTCTGGAGAAGGCTAGGTTTATATACATTTTTTTTTCAGGCTATAATGGCAGTCTTGTGGTTAATATTAAAGAAGTTTCCAAAGCATAGGCAGAAAACAAACTTACAGATCATCCTTACCTAATCACAATTGTTTTAAGAATATCTAACTACGTCGATGATCTAATACAATGTTTATTACTTTAATATCTAAACTCTATGTGACCTAAGACTATTCTTATTATTCTCACGATTAAAGTGATAGACACGTAATCTCATGTGATCATTTCTATTAGGTCCCTCTGGTTAATATCTAAATTGCTGAGTTAAGGGTTACAGGAGGGCAGCGGTCCCAATGGTTATTGTATGCCAACATTTATTATAGGGGTGACATATTCTTTGTAGGAAGGAAGGAATGTTGTGGAACCTTATTCTCTTATCTCACCACCACACATGAAAAAAACCATCGTTAAAATTTAACCAGCCTGTTGGAGACGAAGGCAGATCTACAACTATTTTCTCCAGAGGCTTTCAGGGACTCATTGTATGGTTGCAAAATTATTTTTAATTTTGTTAGTGGTAAAGACCCATTGTTTTTCAGATTGTAGGTAATATTTTCTGGAATTTTTGTTGTATTCCCTTCATCCCATTAAGCAATCAGTTCAGAATGAAAAGAGTAATATATTATCAGAGAAAACACCATGCTTTGGAGCAAAACATCCAGCAATTCCTTTTAGGATGAGCCTTTGCAATCATCCTCCAGAGGATCTTTGTCAAGCACTGGATGGAATTCCGGACACCCCCACAGCTCCCCCTTTTTTATTTTGTAAAGTGAGGAGGCCTTCTTGGATTTTTATTTTCTTGACTAGTCTGAGGATTACTCAGAGGACGACTGGAAGACAAAATTAAAATTAAAATACATACTCCAATCAAGTCATATTGTAATATTGTATTCAGGAATGTACTATTAAATATAGTTGTTTTTATATTATGAAACATTTGGGAGGCCAAATTATCTGCTGGAACAGCCGAGAGATGAGCCTGACTCAACATTCTTATTTGTAGTTGTAAAGCATTGATATCTGGTGCTATATTAGTATTATTCCAAATTCCTCTAAGGTGAGTTTTAACTTGTTCCCAATTAGTATTATTATCAACCTTTAAAGGAGTAATACAAATCCATTTATAGTTAGCATGACATCTAGTGGTCATTCTAGTTTGAATATTTTGAATCTCATTTCCCATAAAGAGAATAGCTTCTTCAAGAGCATTAATTCTAGTTTCTAATTTTTTATCAATTTGTTCTTGTGCCACTAAAGCCACAGAGACATTATGAGATAAATCATTTATGTGTGAAGCAGTATGAATTTCCTGTATAAGCGCTGTGGTCGAGAGAGCTAAGGAAGTGATTATACTGATTAAAGCTGTTATTCCTAGGATCAAAGCTGCAACAAATCTTTTTGGTCTTAAAAGTTCATTAACCGTTTTTAAAATTTCAACACCTGGGTCATCATACCAAGATTCTGTAAGATTTACTGGCAATATAACATAATTAGGCTGATGTACAATTAAAAACACCTTTAAATCTTTAGACATGGTTGAATTAATACAATTAGTAAGAACACAATCATGGCAATAAATGTTATAAGCTTCCTTATTTTTAATGATATTGAAATTATTTATGGTAGACATAAGAATAGCATGAGGAGCATTTATACAAGCACGTACTGCAAAGTCATTAGGTTTACTTAACTTAGGTCTTTGTAGTAATACTATATTAGTAGCTGCTAATATTTATACAAGTCAGGAAAGTAAGAGAATTTACCATTTATAAGGATTTACCATTTATAAGGTCACTCCGATAGATGGTATTTCATTGGTATGAAAAGGGTTAAAATTAAAATGTACTGTTTTATTTCATCTTATCTTTAACCAAAGTTTTTAATCAAAATCAGGAGAAGACACAGAATAATCTGTAATAGTAGTAGCAGAGCCTTGTGTCTTAAACTGTAATGCAGTATGATGAAAACCACATTCAAACCATTTTGGGAAATCTGTTTCTAAATTGAGTAGATTCCAAGAGCTGTCTTTACGACTGTTAAAGTCATCACACGGTTTAAAAGGAGGCGGTAAAGCCACTGAAATATTTGTATCATTATAATTAGCATATCCAAGTGTGGTTATCTCTAGGGACCATTTATCTCTTTCATTGTCTTCTTCTCCTGGAGAATCAGTAATGTAAGTCCTATCACTTAAAGTGAGACATTCCAATGGCACGTGTAGATTATCTGTACTAAAGCACATTGGTGTCTCTAGTAATTCCATGAAATGTAATTGTAAATGTTATTTTATGTGGTATTAAAGAATCTGAAATCCCTCCAAGTAATTGAGGCTCATTAGTAAATACTTTAATATTAGATCTGCTCCAAGTAGTTGGATGCAGTAAGGGAGGATTTGGAAAATAGGTCCAGTAAGCTTTCCCTTCATTATCATAAGCATGAATAGGCAGTACCTGAGTCAAAATGAGAGCAATCAATGCAAAAAACAAAGCCTCTGGGGTTTTAGGTTTTCCAGAGCTGTTCACCATGTGTTCAGCAGCGGCAGTCAGGCATTTCACTTGTCCCCAAGTCTGCAGGTCTGAGTTGCGAGTTGCGGATGATTGTGCAAGACGCAACTTTCTCATCTTAAATACTAGCCCATTTTCGTCCATCTGATTGGGTTGGTAAGGGATCCAATACTTTTTGTTCTTCCTCCTTCGAATAGGGCTCATTGTAGTGATGTATCAATCTGTCTGGAATCCACAAAGGTGTCTCGGCATCCTGTGGAAATACACAAGCATAACCTCAACCAGATGTCAGCAAGACATCAGGTACTCTCCATTTACCAGAAAATAAATCTTTCCATTTTACTAAAATTTGTTTTGACCTTTTACTTTCCCAATGTCTCATCATTGCAGTATTTCCCTCCTTGTCAGTATTTAGATGATTTAAAACAAATAAAGCATGTTGTAAAATATGATGTGGGGAAGAGTATTTAAGCTCTCCCTCCTTTAACTTATTTATTTGTATTTTTAATCTTTGGTGGCTCCTTTCTACTATTGCTTGTCCTTGTGGGTTATAAGGAATTACTGTAGAATGAGAAATATTAAACCTGAAACAGAAATCTTTAAATGGTTTTGATGTATAAGCAAGAGCATTATCAGTTTTTAATTTTTTAGGCATTCCTAAAACAGAAAAACAAAGGAATAAATGTTGAATCACATCCTTGTAGGCTTCCCCAGTTCTGACTGAGGCCACAATAACATGAGAAAAGGTATCAACTGTAACATGAACATAAGACAATTTTCCAAATTCTGATATATGAGTTACATCCATTTGCCATAAGACATTAGGTAAAAATCCTCGAGGATTAACTCCCATCTGTGGAGAAGGAATAAATTTAGGACAAACATGACAATTTTTAACAATAGTTCTAGCTTCTTCTCTAGAAATACAAAATTGTTTTTGTTAGGCAGATGAATTTTGATGTTGATTTTTGTGTGATATAATAGCTTCTTCTATAGCTGTTAAAATAAAATTTTTAGTTAAGTAATCAGCATGGGTATTCCCCTGAGCAAGGGGCCAGGTAATCCGGAATGTCCCCGAATATGACCTATAAAGAAATGTGAAGCTCTGTTATGAATTAGATATTGAAGTTCTTGTAACCTATGTATAATTTTAGACAAAAAGGAGAGCATTGCTGTTTCTATGGTTGGAAACAGTTTAACAATGTATAGTGAGTCTGTGTACAAGTTAAAGGGTTGAGCAACAGTCTTGAAAGCATAGATGATTGCTTCTAATTCAGTTCTTTGTGCAGAAGTTTCTTGTGTCCATAGAACTGTGGGTTGAGAATTAATTATTGTAACTGCTTTTCCATTTGATGACCCATCTGTAAATGTTAACATAGCATTGTTAATTGGAGTTGAGGAGCACCATTTAGGAAATATTATTTCTGTTTGAAGTAAAAAATGTAGTAAAGGATTATTGGGCAAGTGAAAAGAAATTTTTCCTGTAAAATTTAGAAATGCAATAGTCCATTGATCATCAATTTGTAATAATTGGTCAAATTGTTCTCTTGTTTAAGGAATAATTATTTCATGCATTTCACAAGCAAACAATTCTTTACTTGTAAATCTGGCCTTTAATACCAAAGAAGCTACCATAGTAGGATAAGACATTAATATTTTCTTTCCTGATACTGGTAAGTGTATCCATTCAAGTGGATCATTTTGCCATAAGCAACCTGTTGGAGTATGTTTCATTTTTAGCACAATAAAAACCCAAGGCAAGTTATAATTAACTTGTTGTAAGTAATGTTTTTGAATTGCAGTTTCAACAACTTGCAAGGCTTGTTCTCCTTCTTTAGTTAATATTCTACTTGAGTTAGGATCTGAATCACCCTTTAATATTTCAAACAAAGGTTTTAAATCATTAGTTGAGAGTTTTAAATAAGGTATAATCCAATTTATACCTCCCAATAATTTTTGAAAATCATTTAACGTTAATAGTTTGTCTTTTCGAATTTGTAACTTTTGAGAGTTGACACAATCTGTTTTTATATTTCTTCCTAGATAATTATAAGGAGGTTCCTGTTGAATTTTTTCAGGAGCCACTATCAGACCCCACCTCTGTAAATCTTTAATTAAATCCTGTAATATTATTTGTAACAAATGACTTTGAGAATATGCAATCAATATATCATCCATATAGTGAATCATATAGCAGTCTGGATACTTTTGTCTACAGTTAATTAAGGCTTGATCTACAAACTTTTGACATAATGTAGGACTATTTTTCATTCCTTAAGGTAATACTTTCCATTGAAATCTTTGATAAGGCCTTTGTAAATTAGGCGATGGTAAACTAAAAGCAAAATGCCATCTATTTAGTTTAACTAAAGGAATAGTAAAGAAGCAATCTTGTAAATCAATGACTATAATATGATAGCCTTTAGGGACAGCCACAGGAGAAGGACATTCTCCACTAGCTGCAGAGTATAAGGGGAAGTAGGTCCTAAATCTTTTACAGCTGCTTTTAATTTTTTTTAACATTTTAAAAGAGAGAGAGGCTCCCAATGAGGCTCTCCTCCCTCATCTATAGCCCATACTACAGGGCAACAAATACTAATATCTCCCTGTTTTTGTGCCTCACTAACAGCACCTAGAAATTCTACCTTTTGGACTTTCCTTTTTATTTTATCTGGGGGTTTAGGAAGGGCCGGCACAACAGGAGCCACCAAAGGTGGATCCTCATTATGAGATCTGAAAGTGGCTTCTTCCAAGTCCTCTTCATCAGACGGGGAGAGCTGATCAGGTAGACCTTTCTCCTTTTTCCTGTCTTCATCATCTTCTGATTCACTTTCACTTTCACTTTCACTCAGAGTTTCCTCTGTATATTTTTTAACGGAGGCTGTCAGCAAAGTCTCCTTTTCTGACGTTTCGTCTGGTGATCTTACCCTTTTACTTAGCTGCTCACTTTCATGTCTAGGATCTAAACAGTCCCTAAAAAGATTCCACAATGCAAAAGCATCAGTGGGGACTCTTTCATTGCCATATAATCTATGATGTGCATGCATAGCATCGCCTACCTTTTTCCAGGTTTTAACATCTAAGGTTCCCTGTTCAGGAAACCAAGAGGCACATTCTTGCACAAAATAAAAAAAAAAATTCTAATTGAGCTGTTCCTACATGCATTCCTCTTTTAGTTAATAAGTGCTTAGCAATATCAATAAATAATGATCTTTCTTTGCTTTCACTACCTCCCATGGTAGCTGTTCTGTCTATCCCTGCCTATCCTTTCTCGGCCTTCTCTACCGAGGGGTCCGCGGCATCCCAGGCAGGATCCTAGCTGTCTCAAAAGGAAAGAAATTAATATTAATAAATGGGGGGGTTTACCAGAGGGCCCCACGTTGGACGCCACTTGCCGGGGTCCAGCCCTAGCAGGAGTCCATGGGTTCCACACCGGTAAACGGGGCACGGGGAGACAGAGTTGGCGATGGATGGAGAATGAAAGACACAGACTCTAGTTCTGGTGCAATCAATCCCACTTTATTCTGGAGAAGGCTAGGTTTATATACATTTTTTTTCAGACTATAATGGCAGTCTTGTGGTTAATATTAAAGAAGTTTCCAAAGCATAGGCAGAAAACAAACTTACAGATCATCCTTACCTAATCACAATTGTTTTAAGAATATCTACGTCGATGATCTAATATAATGTTTATTTCTTTAATATCTAAACTCTATGTGACCTAAGACTATTCTTATTATTCTCATGGTTAAAGTGATAGACACGTAATCTCATGTGATCATTTCTATTAGGTCCCTCTGGTTAATATCTAAATTGCTGAGTTAAGGGTTACAGGAGGGCAGCGGTCCCAATGGTTATTGTATGCCAACATTTATTATAGGGGTGACATATTCTTTGTAGGAAGGAAGAAATGTTGTGGAACCTTATTCTCTTATCTCACCACCACACATGAATAAAACCATCATTAAAATTTAACCAGCCTGTTGGAGACAAAGGCAGATCTACAACTATTTTCTCCAGAGGCTTTCAGGGACTCATTGTATGGTTGCAAAATTATTTTTAATTTTGTTAGTGGTAAAGACCCATTGTTTTTCAGATTGTAGGTAATATTTTCTGGAATTTTTTTGTATTCCCTTCATCCCATTAAGCAATCCGTTCAGACTGAAAAGAGTAATATATTATCAAGAAAACACCATGCTTTGGAGCAAAACATCCAGCAATTCCTTTTAGGATGAGCCTTTGAAATCATCCTCCAGAGGATCTTTGTCAAGCACTGGATGGAATTCCGGACACCCCCGCAAAGACTGAAGTTTTTGTCAGCCATTTCCTTACATTCCTACTTCTCCCCTTCCTCTACTTCCTCCCCCAGTCCATTCTCATTTATTTGAATGTTTCAGGCAGGAAACTGCAGAGGGAGAAACTCAGACCTTGTATGTCTGCCCCATTAGATTAACCAATGCAAATCAGTGAGAATATGAACAATTGCCTTTTGCTGTGTTTAAAGAATAAAGAAGGACAGTGTTGGAGAGTGGAATTAATAGTGATTTTAATCTTAATATGATAGATGGGCTGGGAATGGGTCATGCCTTGGTTCCCAGTAATTGGAAAGCATAGGTGAAAATGGTTACTTCTGCCCAAAATACAGTGCTTTTACAAGAATACTCTGATTTAGCCTGTGTTCAAGCTGAGTATAATGCTCAAGGAAATTTTAATATTGATAATGATGACCTGTTTGGCATGGGGTAAAGAAGGACATTATAACAACAATCTCAGTTGCCCACAGCCACCATTGTCCAGAGGAGAACTTTAGTTTTAAAGCATGGAGGAGGATCACAGACACTCAGGATCCATCCAAGTCCTTTGCTGTAATTTGATAAACCTCAGGGGAGCATTTTATTAATTTTGTTAACTGATTGACTAAAGTTATTAAAAGACCAGTAGGCAACTCAGAGTTTGCCAATATTCTGACACAACAACTAGTTTATGAAAATGCCAACCATGATTGTAAGGAAGTAATGAAATCTATTTACCATAAAGTGGATACTACACTTTCTGATTTAAAAAAGGCATGTCAAAATGATGGTGCTGAAATTCATAAGGCTGCTTTACTGGCTGCTGCTCTAAAGACCCCTGATAAACTTTGTTACGATTATAAAAACACCTGGCCATCTTCAAAAGGACTGTAAGATAAAAAAAAAAAAAGGTCCACAGAAACAACCCAATCAGAAATGTCCAATCTGTCATAAAGGATTCCATTGGGTTAATCAATGCAGATCTAAAACAGACATGTCAGGAAACCCAATTACATGTCACCTCCCCACCAGGGCCAAAGGAGGAGGAACCCTTTTCATCTGCAGACACAGAAGTCTCCTTCACAGATGTTTCCAGTTCAAACAGAAGCTCCTTCCACAAATCCTATCATGCCACTTGAGGGAGTGCAGGAATAGATTTGATTACTACTGAGGATGCTCAAATACATCTACCTGGGGTAGTTTATAAAATTGCTAGTCAGATTCCAGGACCTCTACTTAAAGGTACCTTTGGTTTAATTTTGCCCTGCTCTGACAGTCCTGGAGTGATTGATTCTGATTATACTGGTGTAATATACATTCAAGTTTGGTCTCATATGCCCTTAAATCTCCCCAAAGGATCCTCCATAGCTGAATTAATTGTCACTCCTTATATTACTGCTCAACAACCCCTAAATGAAAGAGGGAATTCAGAATTTGGTTCCAGTATTATTGGATGGAGGATGTTTATCACTCCTCAATCTCTTTTACAGGATTGTACAGTTCCAGTTTTTCTTGCTCACATATCCAGCCACACTAAGTTTCCTGGACCACTCATTGAAGGAAATGCTCATGCTGATGCTGCTATAAAATCACCTTATATTCTCTTTTCAGATGCCATGAAATCACACAATTTTTTTTCATCAAAATGCTTGTTCCTTAATGCAAACCTTTTCTATTTCCTCTCAACAGGCCCATTTCTTTGTTAATAATTGCTCTCATTGCACACCCTTTTGTTCCCCTAAGTGGGGAACTGTAATCCCTCAAGGTTTATACTCTAATGACCTTTGGCAGATGGATGTAACTCATTTCCCCCCTTCTCATCTCTATTCCTTTTTACATGTTACCATAGATACACCCTCAGACCTTATATGGATCAGTGTAAATCTTTCAGAGATGGTATCAGCCTCTATCTCTCATATGCTCCTTTGCATTGCCACTATGGGTATACCTTATTGTTTAAAAACTGACAATGCCCCTGTTTATACTTCTATTGCCTTTGTTCACCATTGTAATTAGTGGATTATAACTCTAACCCATGGAATTCCCCACAATCCTACTGGGCAGGCCTTAATTGAACATGAATATCACACAATTAAGACATGTCTTTTACAACAAAAAACAAAAAAAGGGTACCTAGACTTGCTTATGTTAACAATGCTCCCAACATTGCCTTGTTCACAATAAATGTTCTTAATGCACAGTATGAAGATAATCCACATTGCTGGTCCTCTGCCTTGGATAGGTACTTTACCCCTAAGGAACCACTACCAAATATTTATGTAAAATACTGAGTTCCACCAGATCCCTTATAGCAGGACTCTGCACCTTTGACTACATGGGGGAAGGGAAATGCTGCTGTTCTTACTCCTACAGGTCCTGTCTGCATTCCTACCAGGTGTATGAAACCCATCAATCATCATGAGTTGGCATCAAGGACTTCATAATCCAATTCCCAAATTCCATTTGACCCTGGATGAAGAGAACCCTGATTCAAAGAAGGAACCTCCAACAAGAACAAGAGGCCCAAGAGACCCTCTGTCTTCTAATTACCTAGTGACTTGGGGGAATATAAATAGTTTAACAACATCTACTCTACAATTGCTATCCCAGATTGGTTTAGAATGTGCCCTGGAAAATGATCACAGTTCTGTTTGCCAAACTTTTGCAGAACTCTATAATTATTCTGGCTATTATTGTGTTATTTTTCTGTTATTGTGTCCCTGTTGGGAGTGCTTCTGTACTTAGCTGAAATTGTTAATTCTCCTGAAATTTGTTATCTTCGAGCTATTCTTTTTCTCTTATTTAGCTTTTATTTTTTTACAGACTTTGATTCACTGTACACAAATGGGGTACATAATTTCCTTTCTATGTTTGTACACATGTAGATTCACACCATTTGTGTAATCATACATGTACATAGAGTAATGATGTCTCTCTCATTCCACCATTTTTCATGGCTGCTGTTGATTATTTGTTGTTGTGACATCATAAGGGATGCCAAGAATTTAACAATATTCGTTGTTTCAATTTAATTGATAATAGTAACTCCATTCAAGGGGAATTGGATCATCTTAAAGACATTGTAAAGAATGTACAACAATACGATGGAGGGTGAATTTATTAGATTGGTTAACCTCATGGCTACCAAATTTTACATGGATCATACAGCTTTTCATTGGAGGGTGTTTATTGATACTTGCCTTATTATGCTGTGCTTGTTTTTACCAATGTTTGCCTTCCTTTCTCCCTCCACCTTCCTTGAAAAGAAGACAAGTCATGTCTATTCAAAAGGGCATATAAAACAAAAAAAAAAAGGGAGTAGTAGAAATTTCAGGTCAGTCAATGTACAGAGGAGCAAAAGTTCTTCAAGTGAAGCACATTCCTTGGGACAAAAGGTGCTCTGTTTGAATGACTTAGAGATGCTCTGCAACTCCTCTGTCCTTGAGGCCCAGAGACATTATCTTATTATAATAATGTTTGGTAGTAGTGGACTCTGAGAAGCAAGCAAGTTATGTGATCTGCACATGCACAAAGGTAACAGTACTATGTAACCTAGGTAAATTATGTGACTCAGAATAGATAATAAACTGATCTGGCTTTCCCACAGAAGCCACTTCTTGCTCTTCACCATCCTGTGTGTTTGCTCTTTATTAACTCTCCCTTTAACCCCTATAGCTGAACTTCAATTAACTTTTACACTGCATATACTCTGTGATTTGAGTAGCCCCTATGCCTTGCATAGCATCTATGACCTGCATAGCCTTGTTTCCCTGCATAACCTCCTTGTAGTGAGTAACCTGTGTGAACTTAGTATTCTATGACAAGTGTATAATTTATGACCCCTTTATCTCTAAGATCTGCATGTCCTCTATGACCTGAAGCACCTCTATAATCTTTATAGCCTCAATGACTTCATTAGCCTCTATGACATTCATTGTCAATGTCTTGATTACCACTTATCACCTATAAAGCTACTATAACCCATGTTGCCTTTATGGTGTGAGTATACTAGATGATCCATGTAGCCCCTATTATGCTAGACTAAATGACCTGTGTGGTCTTAAAGACTAAATATCCCACATGAGGTGCCCAACCTCTGATCTGTAATGGCCTTAGTAGCTGCAATGGCTTCAGTTGCCTAAAGTACTCAACTTACCAAAATGACCTTGGTAGCCTCAATGCTCTGCAAAGTCTCTATGACCTTCATAGTCTCTGTGTTATGAACAGGCTATAGGACTTGTATTGTCTGTATAGTCTGCATAGCTGCTCTTTACTGTGTATGTTCTGTGTCCTTTTTAGGTTGTTTTACCTGAGTAGTAAAAATGACACTAGGAGCCACTGTGACCCCATAACCTTCTTGGCTAAGTAGACTCCATGACCAAGTAGTCACTATCACCTGTGTGCCCTCTATGATCATGAAATTCTCTGAACTGTGCAGTCTTTGTCACTGAGTATCCTAAATGACCAATGTAGGCCTTATTATCTCAGTAACCTGTATGAATTGAGAAGTCTATAAGACCTCCTTAGCCTTTATCATCTCTGTAGACTCTGCCCACAGTGGCCTCTACAACCTGTGTAGCATTTATGGCTTGAGTAACAAAAATGAAATTAGTAACCCTTATGATCTGTGTATCCTCTACAGATTGAATAGACTCATTGACATTCATATACTCTATGAACTTAGTATACTTTGTTAACTGAGCAGGAAGTATGTCTTATGTGACCTCTATTACCTACCATCCACAAACTGAGAAATCTATGAACTGAATAGCTTCTTTGACCAATATTATCACTATTATCTGTGAGGATTCTATGACCTTCATAGCCTTTATGGCTTATGTACCCTCAGTAACTCCTGCAACCTCTATGGTATGAGTAGCCTCTATGACCTGCATAACATTTCTGTCCTGCATACATTTCATGGCCTGTGTAGTGTCTAGGAACTGCATAGCATCTGTGTCCTTTTGTCTTGAATAACCTAAAGCACCTGAATATCATCTATGCCTTTAGAATCCAATTTGACCTACTCAATATTTATGACCTGTTAACTTCAATAACTTGCATAACCTTTATGAACTCCACAGTCTCCATGACCTGCATACATTATGTGACATTTTCTCTGTAACCAGCATTGCCTCTATCATCTGCATATTTTCTATGGTCTGAATTGACAGAATGAACTTAGTCATCCCTATTTCCTGTGTAAATTTCATAGCTTCTGTAGCCTGTAGAAGCTGAGTATTTCCTATAATCTGCTTAGTAAATATTAACCAAATTGTTCCATTGAAATAGCCTCTATTTTCTATTCACCTTCCATGATCTGAGTAGTCTTGATGAACTCAGTAGCCCCTATTAGCAGCATAAACTCTATGATATTTGTGACCTTTTTTACCTGCATAGACTCTATGACCTGCATAGAGAGATTTTATGTTCTCAGTAGCCTCTATTACCTCCATAACCACAAGGACTTTTATAGATTCTAATAGTTTTTGACCTGTGTACCCTCTGTGGCCTGAGTATCCTGTATAACCTGTATAGCCTCTATGATTGAGTAGCCTGTATGATCACTCAAAATTTTATGATCTTCGTAGAATTTATGGCATGAGCAGACTAAATGGTCTGAGTAGCCTCTATGACATAAGTAGCCTATATGCCTGTAGTAGACCCTATGAAATTTTTATTAAGTGGGAAGTGAAGGTCCAGACACCAATATCTGAAAGCAACACTTTATTTGTAGTGCCATGGCCCAGAGGAATAATTCCCAAAGTCTGAGTTCTGAGCACAACAGGGCTTTTACTTTTATACATAAGCAAGTTTTGGATATATTAAGGCAAGGAAGTTGGTATAATTTTATTAGAAGATGCATTTTACATTCCTTATATGGGCACATGCTTATCAACAGCCTAGGGACTCTTAGCTCATACAGCTTAAAGACTTTCATTGCAATAAACCTAAAGGGAGATTGTTTCCCCCTTCTACTTTGTCTCATACTTCTGCTACTGCAATTATCTTGTTAAAGGCACCTGTTTGCCTCTGCTAGCCTCTATGGTTAAATGTCATTAAGCAGAACTATGGTATGTCAGCCTGCAAAACCAGTCTTTCAGCCCTTAAACTGCTAAAATTTCCATTTTTCTCTACCACATTTTGATTCTGTTTCTCATAGCCTCTGTCAATTTAATTGCCTTTATGACCTTCATAACCTCTGTGACAGAGTAGTCCTTCTAACCTATATAACCTGTATGACCTCTACAAACTGTATAGCCTTCATGCCCTGAATAGCCTCTATATCCTGCATAGACTCTATACCTGAATAGCTTTTACAGTCTGAGTACTCTTAATGATATTACTAGCTTCTGTGACTTCAGTAGCGACTAAGATCTTTGTATTCTCAATGACTGAGACTCCTCTATGATATATACAAGCTCTATGACCTGTGTAAACTCTTTGTCCTGAGACCATTTAGTCTACTCATGCCATAAGGACTACACAGATCACAAAATTTTGAGTGATCATAGAGGCTACTCAGTCATAGATGCTATACAGGTTATATAGGATACTCAGGCTACAGAGGGTGCACAGATCATAAATTATCACAGAGGCCACAAAAGTCCCTGTGGCTACAAAGGTAATAGAGGCTACTGAGAAGATAAAAGCTATGCAGGTCATAGAGTTTATTCAGGTAATAAAGGCCACAAATGCCATAGAGATTAAGTTGCTAGTAGAGGTTACCAAGTTCATGATCTGTACAAGCTCTGGACCTGTGTAACCTCTGCATAGCTTTCATGGTCTAAATACCCTCAATGACTTCAGTAGCCACTTCACAAGTCTCAGACTTACATTGAGAACATCAGCCTATCAGGGAGTAGACTACCAGGAAAGTCAGCCTATCAAGGAACAGTCTCCAGGCAGATACCAGGATTGCCTCATGTACAACAGCCAACCAGAGTTACTTCCTAAAACTTGCTTATGAGTGCAGCTATGTCTGGCAAGCTGCCAGGCGCCATCTTAGAGATCAGGCCATGGTGTGGCTCTGGGGCCCTCAGAGCCCACCCCTGACATCTCCCCCTTATTCTTTAAATAAAGAAAAGATGACTTGGGACCATGCCTGTCTTATGTTGTCCATGGCAAATTACATCCTTACCCGTCATTGGAATTCTGACCTCCAGGTGTCAGAACCCTGTCTTAGGTTGGTATTCATTTCCACGGAGCTTACCCGTCTTTGACTACTGGTCCAACATGCTTAGCCATACTTGGGGGGATGTGCCTGTATCAATGGCTGTCAAAGTCTGTACTATAGCCTGTTGATGACATCGGGCATCTTGGCGAGCTCTGATTTGGCTGCATATAACATAGGCTATCCCTAAGTAGATAATAATCAGAACAGCTACTGTTCCAGTCCACTGTTTTGTCAATCCCAGGGCTTTAGATAACAAAGAGAACATCTTGGATACCGATGCAACTTGAACCTTGGTGGCATTGACTCTGAGTATTTCAACTCATAGCTGACTGGTTAAATTATCAAACGTAGATGACCAATTACCAGTAAGGTAGACAGAGAGATTTTTAGATAACATAACCACAGAGCTAAGGTTATTATAAGCAATAGGGGTGACACACACTGCTCTTAAAGGATAAACACATCCCAGTCCCAAAAGTTCTTGCAAGATATCCACTTGTTCTTGTAGTAAGTCCACTCTTTGATTAACAAGGAGTATGCCTGCTGTTCTCCTTAGTCTGTAAGGCTGCAGCTGCATTTTCGGCCAAGTGATTGTTGTTGCTGTCTGTATGGTTGTGTCAATGCTGCTGCTGCAGTTGAGGCTGCTACCGTGGTGACCACGGCCGCTGTGATGCCAAAATCTCTCCTGTTTCTTGATAGTAACACTGGCAATTCAGCATCTGTAACAGAGACTGGGACTGGTAGGAAGGTAGGAACACACATTAAGACTGCCAGTGGGAACCTAGAAGCATTCCAACATTGAGAGAGAGAGCATAAATCTGAAGTACAATTGAGAGAAACTGTTGTTTCATTAGTTAGCAGAAACGTAAAAAGGGGGAAACACACAAACTGGGGTAGGTGGAAAGGTACATAATTGAACTGTTCCTCCTAAGAGACTAAAAAGAGGTTGTAAGTTAGTTGAAGGAGGGAAAGGCTATGAGCATCATGGTACTGGTCGAGTTAGTCACTCAGGAACCCAGATAGGTGATTTTTTATCCTGTGGAAACACACAAACCCAGCCGTGGCTCCAGTAAAGCACCGGGTCTGGGCCGTTCCATTATCCTGTAAGAACATCCTTCCATTTTACCGTCGCTCTATCATGTTGTTTATGATTGTCATGTCTCTCAGCAGCACAGCGATCCTCATTATCCAGAGTTAAAAAATTTAAAATAAAGAGGCAAAGAGAAAGTTTATCTTTAGCAGACCTGAAGGTCTCCCCTATTCCCCCTTTTTGTTTATAAAGAGTATTTTTGAGGGTGAGATGTGCACGTTCAACAATACCTTGTCCTTGTGGGTTATAAGGTATACCTGTGGTTAGAGTTATTTCAAATTTAGTGAGAAATTGCTTCTTACCAAATTTAGTTTTTAAAGAAAAATTTAGACTCTATAACATAGTACAATATTCTAACAGTTGCTTAACCATAATTGTATAAACCCATATTTTTAAGACTAATTGTTCTAAAGAATAAAACTTAATAGACACAAAGTTAAGAGTAAATTAGTGTTATTAGAACATTAGTATTTCACCTTAGGAAAAACCTTAAATAGCTTTAAATGTTTCACATACATACAACAAACTTAGTTACATGCAAACTTATTGAAACTTGCCCTTTACTTACATAGACTTTCTTAGCACTTACTTAGACCCTCATTTATTTCATCACACAAGCACTTTCTTACCCAGAAACATTTCCTTTTCCCTTTTACTAAATATATTTCCATACCCAGAACCTTTATTTTCTCTTTCCTGTTGACCCCTTATTGTTCACATTCTGAAACAACTCTTATGAAATTTCTAAATTTAAAAAAAATTTACTCTATTTTAATAAGATTAAATATTTTGTTGTTTATAGTACTCTAATTGAAACACAGTTGAAACTTTTAGAACCCTTTGTATATAGAATTATCCATTTTTAAATTTTAATTTTAGGAGTGCTCAGTTTTGATACAGACAAAACATGACATCAGACAGCACGATATACACATAACACAAAATCAAAGGTCTTGAAACTTTATAGGTGAATCTCCATTGCAATGTAACAGATGTTCAAAACTCTAGTTGAATAAAAAAAAAATAGAACTGATCAAAAAGTCATGAGCTCAAAAAATATGTAGAATTAAAAAAAAAAAAAGAGTCCTGGAAAAATGATACGGGAAAAATGATACGGCCGTTAATTACTTTAGTAAAGCACCATAAAATTTACTTTTGCTGGAGTTCAGGTAAGACTTTTTGCTCCTGAGCCTTCAGTCTTTCTCTATTTACATTTCAATGTAAGCCTTAACTGAGATTTGGATCTGAAACGGATAAAATGTTCCAGCAGAAACTTGATGCCTAGGGCATTTTAACCCTTAATTCTGGTTAGTAATCAATTCAGGTTTGGATGCAGAAAATTATGAAACAATTATCTCCCAATATTTGTGGGGACTGGGGCTACTATATTATACTAGGACATGCCACTGATGGTTGGGCTGGTTACTCCCTACCCACCGGTGTACGTGGGACCTCATGGCAGGAGGACTAGGTGGGCTGGACTGGGGAATGTAAGCAGAAACAGCTGAGTCAAAGTTGGAGGAGGAGGAGGGATTGAGAGGGGGAGAAGAAGGAGGCATTTGCAGGAAGAGCAGAGAAGCGAAAGAAAGAAGAGACTTGAAGATAAGGAGTCCCTTTCCATCTGCCCGCTCGCTTGCGGAAGCTGTGTGCCAATATATTTGGTAGCCACAATTCACCTTCCCATGGAGCAATCTTTCATCCCTGCACAGGCCAATTTGTGATCAGTAGTCATTCCTTCCCAAACTAACATTTTAACATTTACCGGGAAGGCCATACAGGGAGGGGGGAGGTTAGAGTCTGTGAGTTCTTGCCCAGTATCATAAAATGGCCACCGGGAAGATTTCCCGCCACCTGGAAGGAGGAGGGTGAGGGCTTTCATTGGAGTCTGATGTGGCCCCAGAATACAAGATGGCAGCAATGATCCTCCCTGGGGCGGTAGTGGGCCCTCCGTAAGTGTAGAGGCTATCTGCCTCATGGTTCCTCAACCTTGGGAGGAGCAGATTGAGATGGATTGGGCTCCTCATTAAAGGTCTCCCAATGTTGTTTACTATGTGGCAAGTTTCTGGAAGGAGATGCAACAGGAGGAGCCGGCAGTTCTTTAGGCAGCAGCTCTTTGGGGAGAAACCTGGAGCCCCCTTTGGGAGGTCCTGGAGAGAAGCAGGCCTTAAGGGCGGATAACGTAGGGCAGACTCCTAATGGGGGACCCTCCCCTAAACTGATTTCCCTCTTAAAGGTGTCCCAGGCTTTTTCCGCCTGTGTATCAGACCACTCAAGGCAACTACTCTTCAGCATGAGTCTAAGAGCTGAGAGCACAAGGTCACCATGTGTGGTGTGTGTTTGCCCCATCTTTTCTTTAGTAGATCCTGTAATAGCAAGATTTTTTGTTCTACATAGTAAATCCTCCTCTTCATCTGAACTATCCTCACACCCAGTTTCATTTTCCTTGTCTGTCTCTGATCTTATTGACGCCCTTTCTGATGCTTTAGACCTTTCCTCTTTTATTTCCTCCAAAACCTCTTCCCCTTGTTTTATGGCCTCTCTGCATTTGGTTCGGGCTGTTTTAGTTTCAAGAGGAATTCCATTGGCCTGGAGCAAATCCTTTAAGGGACCTTCCATGCGCATTCGTGACATTTCAGTGCCCATATTTCTCTATTAAACTAACAGAATGCAAAGCACTTTAACTAGCAAAACAAAAGTGAAAACACTTACAAACACTCAATCTCCGTCACTTATCCCGTGAACTTTAACTCGTCGCTTATCCCGCGAACTTTAATTCATTGCTTACCCTGCAAACTTTAACTCGTAGCTTACCCTGCAAACTTTAACTCGTCACTTATCCAGTGAACTTTAATTCGTCGCTTATCCAGCGAACTTTAACTCGTCACTTATCCCGCAAACTTTAACTCGTCGCTTACCCTGCGAACTTTAACTCGTCGCTTATCCAGCGAACTTTAACTCATCGCTTATCCTGCGAACTTTAACCTGGCCAGACTGTACTTTACTTTCCCTGTATTTACCTAATCAGTTCCTTCTTTGTAACTCAAGATCCAGGGTTTTGGCACCACTTATGATCGCCCACCACCTGCGGGGACAATCACAACACGTACACTCTTCTTCATCACAGGAACCAAAAGGGGCTATTCCACAAGTCTCAGACTTATATTGAGAACATCAGCCTATCAGAGAGTAGACTACCAGGAAAGTCAGCCTATCAAGGAACAGTCTCCAGGCAGATACCAGGATCGCCTCATGTACAACAGCCAACCAGAGTTACTTCCTAAAACTTGTTTATGAGTGCAGCTATGTCTGGCAATCTGCCAGGCGCCATCTTAGAGATCAGGCCATGGTGCGGCTCTGGGGCCCTCAGAGTCTGCCCCTGACAGCCACTATGACTTTTATAGGCTTTGTGACCTGCATAACTTCTATGGCTTGAGTAGTCATTATTGCCCACATAACTTCTATGACTGAAAAGTCTCATTGACCAACTTCACCTCTAAGATCTGGCTTGCTTCTAAACCTGAAGAGTTTATTGCATGTGTAACTTCTGTGACCTTTAAAGCCCCTCTCTGACCTGTGTAGCCTCTATGCATGTATAGCATGTCCTGAGTAACTTTTATGAACCTAGTAGTCTCTACGACCTGCCTATCCTCTATACCCTGAGTAGCTCCATGACATTTTCAAGCTCTATAATCTTAGTAGCCTTGATTACTTGAGTGCCATATATGACCTGCATAACCTCTATGTGCTGTGGTTCCTCTATGATCTGAGTAGCATCTTTTATCTGAACATCTATCACATGCTTATTTCTATGGACTCAGCAGTCTCCAAAATTTGTTTATCTTCTATGTCCTAACTATACTCTATGAACTTAGTAGCCTATGTCTCCTTAGTAACCACTAAGACATGAGTATACACTGTGGCACAAGTATCCTCTAAGAACTGCAGAGCTTCTATGGCCTGAGTAGACTTCATGGCCTTAATAGCCTCTATGACATGGAGTCGTAGTTTATGACAACAGTAGGTTCTATGACCTGTGTGGCCTCTATGTTACAAGTAGCCTCTATAGTCTGCGTAGACTTTAAGACAGGAGTATCCACTAAGACTGGAGTAACTTTTATGTTCTTTGCAACATCTAAGGTCAGTGCAAATTCTGTGACCTGTGTGACCTATATGATCTGCATATCCTCTGTGATCTTTATAGCCTCTATGACTGCTAGAGATTTTATGTCCTACCTAGTTTTTATAGCCTGAGTAGCCTCCATGATCTGAGTACTCTCTATTACGTGGATAAATTCTATGTACTGAGCAGACTCTATATCCTGGCTGCCTCTTATCTCTCTATTGCCCTTAAGACTTGGGTAACTTAAATGACCTACATAGCCTCTGTGACCTCAGTAGTCACTATGCCCTTCATAACCTCTCTAACAAAATATTCTCCATGAACTGTGTAGCCTCTATGACCTGCATAATTTCTATGGTCTGAGGACCCTCTATTGTCTGAATAACTTCCATGAACTGAGGAGCTTGTTTGGCATGTTACCACCATGGACTCTGTAAATTTGTGTATCCTTATGGTCTGAATACCTTAACGATTTTGAGTAGCTTCTATGATTGAATAAATTATAAGACCTGCCTATTCTCTATTTTACAAGTATCATCTATGACATGCATAGCCTCTGTGTCATGGGCACCCTCTTTCCTGAGTAACCTCTGTAGCCTGAGAAGTTTGTTCAGTCTGTGTATTCCCTGTTACCACTCTAGACTTTATAATTTGTGTGGCTTTATTACCTGTGTAGCTTAAATGACATCAGTAGAGGTTCTCTATGGCCTTGGAAGCCTCCATGACCAGAATAGTATCTTTGACTTGCATTTCCTCTGTGGCCAAACTAGTCACCATGATTTTCATGGCCTACCTGTGTAGCCTAGATCAACTTTGTAGCATCTTTGTACTGAGTAGCCTAAATAACCTTAGTAGACTCTATGACCTATGTAGCCTCAGTTGCCTGAGTAGCCTTTCAAACCTGCATATCCTCTCTGACCAGAGTACATTCTATGACCTGAGTAGTCTATATGACCTATGTAATATCTATGATTTATGTAATCCCTATGACTTGAGTAGCCTCTATAGCCTAAGCATTCTCTATGAACTGTCTAGACTTTATGGTCAGAGTAATCTATTGACTTGAGTAATAATTTTGACCTTTATAGTCTCCATTGCTCAGTAATCTCTATGACCTATGTGACCTCTATGACTTGCATAGTTTTAATGGTCTGAGTAGCCTACATGATATGAGTAGGCACTATGACTTGTTAAGATTCTATGACCTGAATAGACTCTATGAACTCGATAGCTTTTATGAATCCAGTAGGTTCTGTGACCTGCATAACCCCTTGACCTGTGTAGTCTTTATTGCCTGAATAGCTATATGACTTGCATAGAACATATGACCTGAATTGTTGGGGTACTGCAGGCCCCCAGCCCTTCGGCGTGGCCAAGATGGCACCTGGCAAGGTGCCAAGGAAGTGCTGAGAACAAAACCAGGTACCTCCAGCAGACTAATACTCTCTGCCAACAAGTGGCGTTATTTGAGGAAGTTAATGTGATTGGTCATGGGTCCTCGTGGACACTGCATGATTGCTATATCCACACTATTGTGCTCCATTACTGTCCATGCTTTCCCCTCGTGATCTATAAGCTGATTGGTTGTTGTATGTAATGTAAGGCGCTTGCAGGAGCGGCCCGCTGCTGCTGGCCAGCCAGAAGAAGCAGACTGCAGAAAATAAAGAACTTGCCCTGATCCGGTTTCGTGTTTCTCTGCGGGCAGGGGACGCGATAGATGGTGCCGAATCAAGACCGGGAATGAGAAAAAATATAAGGGTAAGTTCACATAAGTTCTCAAATCAAGAAAAATTAGTCTGAGAGTTCAAAAGGTGAGACGTCTCGAGGTTCGCAGAGCTGCGACAATTTATCACAAAAGGATCCCCGTAAGAGGGACGAGTCATAAAAAGAGGTTCCCCAGAGGAGGGACGATTCATCACAAGAGGTTCCCCAGAGGAGGGACGATTCATCACAAGAGGTTCCCCAGAGGAGGGACGATTCATCACAAGAGGTTCCCCAGAGGAGGGACGATTCATCACAAGAGGTTCCCCAGAGGAGGGACGATTTATCACAAAAGGTTCCCCGTGGGAGGGACGATTCATCACAAAAGGTTCCCCATAGGAGGGACGAGTCAAGTGGTACCAAACTGTGTGCGTGTGTGAGTGAGCGTGTGTGCGTGCGCACGCCTGTCTTTTGTTTGTGTGTTTAAACTAGTAAACTACCTCGTAGTCATGGGAACGGATCTGTCTAAGATTAGAATGCAGCGGCCTCTTAGAGAACTTTTAAAAAATCACGGAACACCATTGAAGGCAAACACGGCCTTCAAGTTCCTAGATACTGTAGAGAAAGTCTCTCCGTGGTTTTTAGACGAGGGATTATTAAATCTTCCTCAGTGGGAACAGCTAGGAGAGGATTTGCGCGACGCGGAGAGACGCGAGCCTTTGCCAATGGGAACTCTGGCAATATGGTCACTTGTTAAATCTTGTTTGATGCATCAAGGTAAATCAAAAAACCCTTTTAGGGATTTAAAGGGGCCTTTAGAAGAAGGAAGTCAGATCTTAGAAGAAATTAAAGAGGAACGATCATGTTCTCAGACTTCAGAGAGAGTGGGAACATAATATAGTAGCCATAGTCCCCACAAGTATTGGGAGATAATTGTTTCATGATTTTCTGCATTCAAACCTAATCTGATTTCTCAACCAGGTAAAAAAAAGGGTTAAAAAGTCCTGGGTGATCCTCCCTCCCCCCTGCCTGGCCTTGTCAAAGCCTACAATGGAATATAAATTACAGCAGTCTCAGCGGGAAGGAGGAGGGGTAACCTGAAGAAAAGAAAAAAAAAAAGGGTGTCCGTTTTAAACTTAACTAACTTATTTTCTAGGATTCTTTGTTTGTTTTGTTTTTCTTTAATGCTGTATTTTTGAGCTCATAATTTTGATCCTACATACCTAGGTTAATGATTTTTTTCTTTTTGATCAGTTCTATTTTTTATTCAACTGAAGTTTTTAAACATCTGTTTCATTGCAATGAACATTTACCTATAAAGTTACAAGGCCTTTGATTTTATGTTATCTGTATGTCGTGCTGTCTAATGTCATGTTTTGTCAAAACTGAGCGCTCTTAAAATTAAAATTTAAAAATGGATCCAAATACTTTTATTCACGTGATTTAAAAAGGTTCAATTTAAATTGGGTAAACTAATAAAAGTAAAATATCTTTGAAAATAACTTGCAAGTCTCCAGGTGGTCAAACTAATGAAATGTTAATGTTAAACAAAATGTCTAATATCAATTGCTTCTAGGACTTTTCTTCAGCAGGAAAGAGGCAACGGATCCTGTTCAGGACACTTGTCTGATATCTTGGTTTTTATAAAATAAATAAATTGGAGTTAACATGTATGGGATTACTCAAATGTGTTTGTAGAGACGTCTGGTTAATTTACAAAGTTAAAATGCTAATTGTTAAATAACATCAAGTACTTTTAACTTCTTAAATTACATGGGGTATCATACTTAAACATTATTGGTGTTTTCATAGGTTGGTAAATAAAAAGGGTTTAAACTTGCTTTGTGTCATCACTAAACTAAAAACAAGGTTATTAGAAGTTATGTCCTAACAAGTGGAATTCTATATATAAAGGGTCCCAAAAGTTTCACCTGTGTTTCAATTAAGAGTACTATAAACAACAAAATATTTAATCTTATTAAAATAGAGTGATTTATCTAAATTCAAAAATTTCATAAGAGTTGTATCAGAATGTGAACAAAAAGGGGTCAACAGATAGGAAAGAAAAAATAAAAGGTTCCGGGTTTGAAAATATATTTAATAAATAAAAAAAAAAAAAAGAAAATGTTTCTGGGTAAGAAAGTCTGTGTGTAAGTAAAGGGCAAGTTTCAACAAGTCTGTGTATAACTAAGTTGGTTGTATGTATGTAAAACAGCTAAAGCTATTTAAGGTTTTTCCTAAGGTAAAATACTAATGTTCTAATATAAGCCAAAGTTTAATCTATATGGTAAAATGACATGGTAACATGGCAAGGATTTCTTAGAAACACTAATTTACTCTTTGTGTCTCTTAAGTTTTATTCTTTAGAACAATTAGTCTTAAAAATTGGGGTGTATACAATTATGGTTAAACAACTGTTAAAGTATTGTACTGTGTTACAGAGTCTAAATTTTTCTTTAAAAACTAAATTTGGTAAGAAAAAGGGTGTCAAGGTAATTGTGAAATGGTTTCTAGTTGTATATTAAATGTGTTCATATTTTTCAGGTATACAAGTTTTAAAGCAGGAAATTTATCAAGCTGCTATTCTCCAGATAAACTTGTCTGTAATGGTAATTTTAAGCTTATAAAGAGTAAATTTCATTGGGGATTAATTTCTATCATTTAGTGTTCTATTAGAGGACCTGTTATCAATAGGGTATATGTAAAATTGGTTATATTTTACACTGAGCTAAAAAATTTCAAATGTAAATGTATTTCTAAACATTAGAGCCTGACTTGTTTAAAGGTTAATTTTGTGAAACATGAAAATATTTTGCCACTTTGACACACAAAAGGAAAGTTAAAAGCTCTCTCAGCCTAAGGAAGAAGCAAAGATCAACATCAGAATTAGAACACTTAAGATCTATAAAGAGTCACGCCTTACCTGAGATAAGGCTCTGCCTCCCACCTTACTGCATGTTAGAGTGACTCCAAAATAAGTCAGACTTCAGCTTATTTAAAGTTATAATCAAAAGATTGGTTTTTGTTGTAAAATTACTATGATCTCCAATAGGAAATATAATGTGGTTCTCAGTCAAAATTCAAGATAGCTATTATACAAGCAGAATATATTTTTACTCTTGCTAATTTCATTTTGTAAAACTGTTACCTGTTAATGTTTTGCAGAAGTAGCTGCTTCAAGAACACGCAACCTAGGTAACTTATGATAATAAGCCATCACCTATAGAACAGATAGTGGTAACTTCCAGAACTAATGCAGACTCCAGTTAGATAAAAGGGTAAATAACTGTAAAGTTATGAACATTAAAGTTACAGCCCAGTACTCTCACTTTATGACTGGTGAAACTGGCTTGCTGGATGATTAAGATCAAACATAGAGATTGATATTATGAGACTAGAGGATGAAAAATTACTCAGTGCATCTGCTGCAGAGGAGGGTCATGAAAAAAGGGAGACATCTCTTAATGCTTCCTAAGGAAGTCACCTCATCAAGGAGACCCTGCCTAACCAATGGTACTGGAGGAGCTAAGAAGCTGCTCTTCAGTTCTCTACAAGTGGCCCCTGTGGGAACTCAGCTGACTCTTTAACAAGACAGGAACCAGGTCAATTTGACCAGCTTAATCCTAGACACCCAGCAAAACAGTAAAAACCCAAATATAGCCATTCTTGGGCTTTTAAGAAAAATAATAATTAAATGTAACTTAAGATGTACACTTGAATAAAGACTTGAAGCTACAAATGAAAGAAAGATTCTTCAGCAAATGTGCCTGATAACTATCAAGAGAAACTGCCAGAGTCAGAAGTTTTTAGTCAGTTTAAGGCCTGCAGATCTTCCTAAGCTACACAGGTAGACTTAATCTATGTTTGCTCGTATGATTACCTAGCCCTAAGTAACAGAAATATAGAGCTCTCTACTAAACACAGGTTATACCAATAAAGGGATATTTTACACAATCAGATGACTTAAGTAGCTTAACTATATTTTTGGGGATATCTATGACATTAAGAGTTAAATGTTGTGTTTACATTCCTGATAACCTGGACTATGTTAAAGTTCCCAAATAAAGGCCTTGTCCTTTCCAGCCTTTGCTAGGTCTAGTTATGGGAACAATTTCTCAGTTCTTCCACCTCCTGGTGAAAGATTGACTTCTGTCATTTTCATGATACTCAGTGGCATGTTCCAGATGCTGCAACATTTACTTTGTACTAATTTCATTTCAGTACTCATGTCTTTTTGTTCTTCTATCATAGAAAAACCCACCCCCAGATGACTTTATAACCTGCTCCTCCCCAACCAGACTTCTACCTCGGACCCCTCGATTGACCCGATTTTTAAAAAAAAGGAACTCCAAACTGCTTGCCCCTCACTGCCCCCTTTCAGCTTCGAAGCAGCCAGAACGACCGACGCCCCCTTTTCCTTAAAGCAGTTGGGAGTTCCTCTAGCTAAAGCGGAGAATGAAGCCAGAATTAAGGACAGGTAGTTAGTGTAGAAATAGGGAATCAGGTCAATTCGAGGAAATGAAGCCATGAAGCCATCTGCCTTTGCAAATGTCAAGGATCTCCGGAGCCCATTGATTACCAAATTTACCTGCCTATAGGGGATGTAGGGTGCGCTCACTTCTCGGGACTTTCGAAATATCAGCTTTCTCCCTGCCGGGAGAAGTCTGTATTATTCCCTTTAAACAATCCAAACTATGGTCCTTACTCAACAGTACCAAATGATTAAGCAAACTGATAACCGAGGCAGGATGGACAAATGGATATAAGATTCTATCCATGATAAACAAAAAGGGGGAATAGAGGAGACCTTCAGGTCCCCTAAAGATAAACTTTCTCTTTGTCTCTTTGTTTGGGGTTTTTTAACTCTGGGTAATAAGGGTAACCCGGTGCTTTACTGGAGCTGCGACTCAGTTTGTGTGTTTCCACGGAATAAACTAACTTACAACCTCTTTTTAGTCTCTTAGGAGTAACAGTTCAACTATGTAACAAAACAACTGCTTCTCTCAATTGTACTTCAGATTTGTGCTATCTCTCAATGTTAAAATGCTTCTAGGTTCCTGCTGGCAGACTTAATGTGTGTTCCTACCTTCCTACCAGTCCCAGTTTCTGTTACAGATGATGAATTGCCAGTATTGCTTTCCAGAAATAAGAGGGACTTTGGAATCACCGTAGCAGTCATTACCACCATAGTTGCATCAGCAGCAGCAGCCGCCGCAGCAGCTGTAGCCTTGACGACATCAGTACAGTCAGCAACTAAGCTTAATGAAGTGGTCCAGCAGACAGCTACTGCTCTGTCTACTCAACAAACAGTGGATCAACACCTAAAAGCAGGACTACTTTTGATGAACCAGCGTGTGGACTTACTTCAAGAACAAATGGACCTTTTACAAGAACTGTTAAGCGTGGGGTGTATTTATCATCTGCCGGGACTGTGCATTACACCTGTAGCTTATCATAATCTTAGTTATGCAGCAAATTTGTCTAAAATCATATCTACTCAGCTATGTGCCAATTGGTCTTATAAATTTGATAATCTTACTGCCATTCTTAGATCACAAATTGTTAGCCTTAATTCTACTAGAGTTAATGTAGCCCCTATATCTGAAATGCAAAATTGGTTATCTTCTTCCTTCAGTTTTGTAAGGCAATGGGCAGGAATGGGAGCATTGTGTGTGTTAATGATCATTGCAATTATCTTCCTCACACGCTTTATCATGCGTATATGCCAAGTTCATGCCAGAGATCGCATCATTTTCCATCAAGCCATGATGGCCTTAGAGGCTGGCAGCTCTCCTCAAGTCTGGCTGAGCATGCTGGATCGGTAGTCAATGACGGGTAAGGAAGGAGGTAACCATGTACCGACCTAAGACAGGAGCTGTAGCATGCTCTGCAGTTATCCGATGACGGGTAAGGACGATGGTTGACCACTCCGCCTAAGTCAGGCACGATCCCAAGCCAGCATTCTTTTAATAAATAAAAAAGGGGGAGCTGTCGGGGTACTGCAGGCCCCCAGCCCTTCGGCGTGGCCAAGATGGCACCTGGCAAGGTGCCAAGGAAGTGCTGAGAACAAAACCAGGTACCTCCAGCAGACTAATACTCTCTGCCAACAAGTGGCGTTATTTGAGGAAGTTAATGTGATTGGTCATGGGTCCTCGTGGACACTGCATGATTGCTATATCCACACTATTGTGCTCCATTACTGTCCATGCTTTCCCCTCGTGATCTATAAGCTGATTGGTTGTTGTATGTAATGTAAGGCGCTTGCAGGAGCGGCCCGCTGCTGCTGGCCAGCCAGAAGAAGCAGACTGCAGAAAATAAAGAACTTGCCCTGATCCGGTTTCGTGTTTCTCTGCGGGCAGGGGACGCGATACTGAATAGCTGAAATTACCTTGGTCACCTATATGACCTTTGTAGCTTATATGACCTGAGTAGCTTCTGTGTCCTGTGTTACCTACCATCATGACATGCATAGACTCAATGACCTTCCTAGCATCTATAATCTCAGCAGCCTTATTGCCTGTGTACCCTCTATGACCTGTATACATCTGTGAACTGAGTATCCTCTATGAACTGTGTAACCTCTATAACTTGCATAATCTCTATGAAATGAGTCAAATCTATGACCTTGCTTTAGTAGACTCCATGACATAGAGCAGTATCTAAGTTATGTTGTCTGTGTATTCTTTATGACCTGCATAGCCTGTATGTATTGATTAGCCTAAATGACTTCTATGACATGCATAACTGTATGACCTGAGTAGCCTCTATGTCCTGCCTTGCCTCTATGACCTGCACAGCATCTATGACTTATGGCCTAATAAATCTTTATTACTTGAGTATCCTGGATGGGAAAGCAAGAAAGGAATTGTCCTGAGCTAAAGTCAAGGACAATGGGTTAAAGTATAACTAATGGTTGCTACACTGAAGTATAGAACACCCAGGATGGAAATATGGGAGTTTCATTCAAACTGAGAAGGTTTGTGGCATAAGAGTTGGGAAGGTATTTGAGGAAGGAGGAGATCACTTTCTCCTTGGTGTTGAAACTTGCAAACCTGTATAACCTCTGTGACCTGAAGAATGTAACAACCTAAGTAGCCTATATTGTCTGTGTTACCTATTAATATCCTCTATAGCTTGTGTATCCTTTATGGCCTGCACAGCAATAGTAACCTGTTTTGCTTTCTTGGCCAGAGTATAGACTAAATAACATATGCAGCCCTATGACCTTCATAACCTCTATGTCTTGAATAGCCTCTATGACCTGAAAAGCCTCTATGACCTCTGTATTCCCCATGACTTGCATAACTTCTAAGGCTGTTATTAACCTCTGTGGCCTGTGCATCCTCTGAGGTCTGCATAGCCTTAATGGTCTGAGTAACCTAAGTGAATTCAGTATACTCTGTGACTTCATTAGCCACTATAAAATTCTTACTCTCAATGGCCAAAGTAGACTGTGTATTATTTAACCTCTATGACCTGCATATTCTACATTAAATAAGTAGCTCTATAACCTGCATATCCTTTGACTTGAGTAGGTTAAATGATCTGTCTAGCCTATATGACTTTATTATCCTAGATGGTCTTAGTGGCTTCTATGACCTGCATACCCTCTATGTCCTAAGTGGTCTGAGTGCCATTTTTAACCTCTTTGGCTTGAGTAGTCTCTATAACCCATGTAGCTTCTATGACCTGTGTAGCCTCTATGTTCTATGAAGCTTTCATGGAGTTAGAATCCTCTCTATAAATCCTCTATTACAGCAAAGTGACCATGACCTGCTCAGCCTTCATTACCTTCATAGATTTAAAACCTGAGTAGTATACGTGACTTGTGACATCTATATGATCTGGGTAGCCTCTATGAGCTGCATAACTTCTGTATCCTGAGTTTCCTCTGGGGCTTACATAGACTCTATGACCTGCATAGCCTCTAACATTTAATTTATCTTTGTGGCCTTCACAGACTTTATGATACCTTATAGGCTTTATGGTCTGCATAGCCTAAGTGATATAATTATGCCCTATTAGATCAGTAACCACTATGATCTTTGCTGACTCTATGACCTTTACAGACTCTATGACCTTCTAAGTCTTGTTGACCTTAGTAGCTAAAGTGATCTGCCTAATCTGTATGGCCTTATTACCTAAATAATCTTAGTAATTCAATGATTTATTGTAGTCCCTATGTTCTCAGTAGCTTCTGTGGCTGCATGGCATCTAGGGCCTGAGTATCTTTTATGACCTGTGTATTCACTATGATTTATAAAGTCTCTATGAACTGAATAGCCTCTCTGACCTTCAAAGCCCCTTTGATCACCATAACATCTATTAACTGCTCAGGGTTTATCAGGTTTTATCTGTGTATTCTCTATCACCTGGGTAGACTTTATGACCTGAGAAGCCTAAATGACCTGAGGAGACTGTACAACCTGAATGATATCTATTACTTGAGTAACCTGTATGTTCTGTTCAGTCACTGTAACCTGAGTTAACTTTATGGTCTGATCAACCCAAATGACCCCCATACCCTCCATGGTCTCATTTTATTTTATGATCTGTATAACCTCTATGACCTGCACAGACTCTATTATCTGCATCACTTTTATAACCTCAGTATCCCATATGAGCTGAATTATGTATATCACTTATGTTGCCTCTATAACCTATGTAGCCTGTATAGTCTCAATAACCTATATAGACTGCATAGCCTCTATGGCTTGAACAGTCTCTATGACATTCGTAACCATTATAATCTGCATGGTCACTATGACATTTAAATCTTTCAGGGTCTGAGTAGCCCCAGGACTTTTTTGTAATCTATGACAAAAATAGATGCTACTGTCTCTATATCTACTATATCCTGAGAAATCTCTTGGAACATAGTAGAATTTAGATCTGTATATCCTCTATATCTTGCCTAGCATCTATAGCCTGCATAGCTTCTATGACTGGCATAGCCTCTATGGTTAGAAAAACATCCATGACCTGCAAAACCTATGACCTGCATGTCTTTCATAATCTTTGTAGCCTCAATATCCTCCATAGCATCTATGATTGAATAGCTCCTACGACTTTTGTATAATCTTTGACCTGAGGAAACTCAACTGCTTGTGTACCCTTTATCTCCTTAGTAGCCTATATAAACTGAATAGCCTCTAGGTCCAGCATAACATCTACTAGCTTGTAGCCTCTAACCTCTGCCTAACCTTTATTGTTTGAAGAGCTTTTATAAACTGTGTGGCCTCTATGGTCTATGGAGCATTACTTACTTTCTTAATATCTATGGCCTGCATATCTTTCATGTCCTACATTGCCTTTATGATCTATATCACCTCAATGATCTATGTAAATCATATGTTATATGTAGACTTTATAGCCTGAGTACCCTATATGGCCTTAGTAACCCCTATGATCAGCCTAGCCTCTATGATCAACATACCTTCTATTACTTCTTAGTATCTGTGTTCTATGTGGGCTCTGTGATTTCCATAGCCTCTATGGTCTTAATAGCCTAAACGAACATAGTAATCCTTTTGACTTTCAAACTCTCTATATCTTGAAGGCCTCTTTGACCTGAGTATCCTCTATTTCCCACATAGAATCTATGATTAAAGTAGCTCCTATGGAGGGAGATCCAAGATGGTGGACTAGAGGGAGGCTGCATTCGTTCTTGCTCCATAACTCGGATTTCAAGCAGAGGATATCTGTTTCTCAGTGAGGCAGTTTCTGCTGCATATCAATCCCCTGCTGTTTACCTCATTTGTCTACTGAGATCATCTGCAGTCGGCCAGCATATCAACTACTTTTTGAGTGTAGATTGCTCAGTGATTGGCGCCTATCATTCACCATTTGCCTGCCTCTCCCCCCCTACTTCACCTGCCTTTCACCTACCCATCACCCACTGCCCAAAGTCCACCTACAAGTTATCTGCCAGTAGCCAGCAGACTGACCACATTCCACCAGTGGATCACCAGCTGCCTGCTGTTGCCTGGAAGTTCACTGTTACAGTACCAGCAGGTTTGATTACATGTGGATGCCGACATTTTGAGACAACAGTCAGGACCTGTAGGACCCCTGGCCAGACTGACTAAGCCCTGCCCCCAGGACCCTTAAACAAGACCAACCACACCCTGCCTCCAGAACTCCCAGTCAACCACACCCACATCCCTAGCTGCAGTTCCCCACTTGCCGACATAATTGGAAGCCAGAGCAGCCTTCTTGGATTATCCTGGAAGTGTTAGCTTTCATCTTTAAGCAGGCCAAATCCCATTCTCAGATGCCTGCTGGAGACTGGAAGCTCATATTCAGGTGCCTTTCATGCATCAGGCTACTGAAGACTGGGAGGTTTGAATAGTATATGACTGTTATAGTGTAGATTTGTTTTCATTTTTCTTTTTCTTTTCTCCTTTTTGAAAATTTTTAAGTTTTTATTTCTTTACTTTTCTCCCTCTATTTTCCTTTTGTTTACCTGTTTCCTCAGTCTTTCTCCCTTTTCTCATGCTAACAACCAACTTCTTTTGATTACACTTTCACTCTTTCAACCATCTAGAACTTCTATATACTCTTTTCTTATCCCATTAACAGCTGCATCCTACACCCCTTCCCATCCTCTTTGTCCTCCATTAGAAACTACAGACCTTATTGCAAATTTATTTGTTACACTGTAAATAATAATTGAACTCATTCTGTTTATTATGACAATATTGGGTTATTTGGTTTAGGGCTGCATATTGTCTGTACTGGACACTGCTAATATTGATCTCCCCCTTAAAGAAAAGGTTTTGGAAACCTATAGGCTCACTATAAGCCTGTAGGGGGGAAACTGCAATACCCCAGATCTGTACTGCTGGAGGGGAAGATACGTGAACAACATGAAAAAACAAGGGAAGAAAATGATCCAAACAAACCTAGATTCTATATTAATGGAAAACAGTGACAGTATGGTAGAAGAAATGTCAGAAAAGGAATTTGGAATATACACAATTAAAATGATTTGTGAAGCAAAGGATAATATAAGAGAGCAAATGCAGGCAATGAATGATCACTCCAATAAGCAGTTGAAAGAACAACTGCTTTTCCAGGAAGCAAAAGATCATTTCAACAAAAAGAGATTCTCAAAAAAAATATATAGAGTTTGTATGACCTTCCTCCTGTCAATGGTTTTTGTGGGATCAATTGCTTACACAGGCTGTATGGCCTGCATAGGTTTGTAGCCTAAATGACCTTTATAATCCCTAACACTCACATAGCCTTTTTAGCCTGATTAGCCTAAATGACCTTAACATCCTCTATAAACTGAGCAGCCTGTATGGTGTAACCTCTATGACAAGTAATCTCTATGGCCTGAATAACCTCTATAAAAAATATGTAAAATCTATAAGTTGCATATCTACAATGCCCTGCCTAGCCTTTATGATATGTCGCCTTTTTGGTCTTAGTAGCCTCTAAGACTGGCATACCCTTTATGCTTCAGTAACCTAAATAACCTAAGTAGCCTCTATTACCTAGTAGTGAAAGTGGACTCCATTACCTCTATGACTTTGTAGCCTATGTGTCCTCTGTAGACTCTATTACATGTGTATGTAGCCTTTATGACTTGGGCAGGCTAAATGATTGGAGGAGGCTTATGACCTGTAAAATCTCTGTTATATCAGTAGCCTCTGATCATTTTTTGGTCCTATGACACATAGCGTCTATGTCATAAGTAGCATAAGTGACATTATTAGACCATATTACCTGCATAGAGTGTATGACCTTATAGCCACTGTGTCCTGTGTAGCCTCAATGACCTGTGATGCTCAATTCCCTGATAATGTCCTGCACATACTATAGGAAAAATGTAACTTTTATTTTCTAAGTCATCTAAATGACCTCAGGAGCCTCTTTGACCTCAGTATCCCCTAAGATCTGTGGAGCTCCATGGTTCTTGTTACCTCTAAGAACAGCATAGTTTTTGTGCCCAGTGAAGACTTTATGGCCTGAAAAGCCTAAATAATCTATGTATCCTCTATGGACTTAGAAACCTAAATGTACTTAGTAGCCCGTATGTCTTGTCTACCTCTGCACAAACTTACCTGCACAAACTCTATCTCCTGAGTAGCCTCTATGATCTGTGTAACCTTATGGCTTGTGAAGGATATATGAAATTAGTAACTTCTCCATTCTACATAGCCTATATTTTCTGAGCAGTCATTATGATCTGTGTATCCTCTATGTCCAGGATAGCGTCTATTAACTAAGTAGCTAGCAGATCATTGAGGGTACTCAGTCACATTACCTGCATACTATGTATATCCTAAAGTCTCTATAATCTGTGTATCCTCTATAAACTGAGTAGCTTTCTACTGCTGTGACTTGACATAGAAAAGTAATATAATCTCCATGACCTGCAGAGTCTTTATATCTTGTGTTGCTTTTATGGCCTGAGTTGCTAGATAATATTCCAGGAAGTAAGAATGCACCGTGTATCCTGTGTGGGATATATCTTGGCCCCAGGAGAGGAGTTTGATGCTAGTTGCATGTGCTTAGTGCCCTTCACACAGGCTGGATTCCCATGATCCACATCCCTAGGGTTACTCTGGACCAACATCATGGTATTAAAATTACCCTTATATGAACAGCATTAGTGGGAGATGAATTGGTCACATCTGGGTAGCCAAGAACCACATGAAGTTCCTTGGCCTTCAGTAACAGTATAGAAACCTGGATACAACTGAGGTGAAGGTCTCAAAATAAATAGGGGAACATCAGGACCATCAGTACTAATGTTGCTAGATGTAGCCTGCCTGAAGTTATTCCATGGAGGAACAGGGAAGACACAATTCTCATGAGGAAGACAATTGCATTTCTCAGGAAATGGGCATAATCTGGCCCTACGGAGTATCTAAGTTGAAAAATAAGCATGCATGCCTCATTGCAGCCACAGAATTGTGCCCTGGATCCCCACATTTCTGAGGGCTCCTCTGGCTCACACTTGGAGCATTGGAAGAATCTTTACAAGACCAGACTAATACCTAGATATGGATTGATCAACACTGAAAAGACAAAAACTGAACTAACAGAACTCCCTTCTGGAAATCCTAGGAGAAGTTTAAATAAAGTTTTAATCAGAGAGGTAGAAAACAACCAGGATGCACAGTTGCAAATTTCAGATGGTCTACATCCATTCATGATAAGAATAGGGAGTAAGAAATTTCCAGAAAGATCATAACTGTAGATTCAATTTAGTGGATTTGATTTAGCCATCATTTGATTTCAGGATTGCAACTGCATTTGCAAGGATACATGCATACTTTCTGGGGTTATAACTACGCATTCTTTGGGTTCCTTACCAGTAGAAACTGATAGGAGAAGCTGACTAATAAAAGTTTAAGGTTCATGCCATGAGTAGCACCACAGATGCAAAAGTGCCAATTGTACAAATCCTTATTAGGTCATTCCAGGAAGGAACTGAAAGGAAGCCATTACTGCAAGAAGAATAATTTTTCTCCCAGAATGTGAGTGTGCCTGACCACACCTAAACTAGGAAGGCAATTTGATCAGCATGGATACTTAACTAGAGTTGGGAATTCAGACTGACACATCTTTGGTTTCTTACTGCCAAACTAGAGTCATTGCAGATAGAATGAGGAGATAGACTTGTCACAACTAGGGCAGCAGGAATACCAGAAAATGCCTTGCCCTGAGTCTTACCAAAAAGAACTAGGGTAAAGATAAATTAATAATTTCCACAATGAAGTACAATACAATCATTCTGCAAATGTGGGAATTTCATGCCATCTGAGTATGTTCCTGGCATAACAGTCATGAATATATTCTGGGAAAGAAGAAAACATATTTCTTTGGGTTTAGGAATATCTTGGCCTCAGATTAGGAAGTGGTTGACAACTGCATAAATTTGGAGCCCTTCACAGAAGATAGGGTCTCATCCCTCCACAATCCTCAGGGTTCCTCTGGCCAACATTATGACACTGGAATTTCCCTTCCATGAGCAGATTTAGGAGGACATTTTTGGTCACATCTGGGCAGACAGCAACCGCAGCAAGGTCCTCAACCTGTGGTAACACTAGGGGAAGGGGGGTAAAGCTAAAGTAAATGCATCATCAAAGAAGGAGGAGATTACCAGTATTTCAGTTCCTAGAGATAAAGGTTCCATGAAGTGATTCCAGACAGGAAAATGGAGGGAAATTTTCCAGAAGGAGAACTTCCTTTCTCAGGAACTAGGCATGATCTGGACCCAAGTTGAATCTAGAATATGGAATGTACAAGCATGGAGCATTACCAACCCCATCCTTGTGTCCAAGAACCACAAATTATAGAGTGCTTCTGGCCCTCCTTTTGGGCACTGAAGGTACCCTCCCAAAACCAGATTAAGGATGAGATATAATGTGAATAGGTGATGAGTCAGTAATTTCATTTGCAGTTCTCATTCCAGAATGATTGGGAGAAAAGGAAAATTGAAATAGATGTTTGACCAAAATTGTATGGGACAACAAAGATTCAAATTTGTAATTGCAGACAGTCTGCCATTTGCAACAGTAATAAGGAAGCAAAATTTCTAGGAATAAAACAGACCTGTATATTTCAAGCAATGGGTTTGCTTTTTCACAAGCAGGTTTTAGGATTTCACCTGCAAGTGTATACATACCAGCACACTGACTGGGGTTCTAGACTTCTTATTTCCTTAGGGTTCTTCTATACCCTGTTTTGAGACATGGGAATTATTCTTCCCTGGTAACACCAAGGAGGAGATGTATTGGTCACATCTGGGGATGCAGGGGCCCAATGAAGAGACTTGATCTGTGAGAACTGCTAAAATAAGAAGGGTAAGGTGAAGTAAAATTGTTAACACATAATAGGGGAGACTTACAAAATCAAAATGCTAGTAATAGTATCCTGAGACCATTGTTGCCAACACAATGAAGCATGTAATTCCTATTATAGGTAGAACTGGTTCTCAGAAAGCAAAAGTTTCTTGGCCCCAAGTTGTAGGTGGGATATCAAGTGTGCATGCATAAAATGTTTTGACCAGTCAGAGGTCAAAGAACTCTAGATTTGGTGGATTATTCTGGACCAATGTGCTGAAGTAGAATAAGACACTTGGTTTGACACAGGCAGAGAAAGATTGATCACATCTGGGAAGCCTAGGAGTACATGATTTCCTTCCCCTAAGTGAACCCCTGAGAAGAAGGATAAGCTGAAGTCGAGGTTTGTCCACAAAATGAGTAAACATTCAGCATGCAAAGATGAAGCTATAGACACCTTGAAGATATTTCTTTAAAAAAAATTAGATTTCTATTCCCAAAAGATAACAACTGATACTTTGATGAGGTGAGCATGGAATTG
The DNA here is from genome assembly GCF_902686445.1 of Sciurus carolinensis. NCBI lineage: Eukaryota > Metazoa > Chordata > Mammalia > Rodentia > Sciuridae > Sciurus > Sciurus carolinensis. The sequence goes on from NC_062222.1 coordinate 38,458,155, forward strand.
CTCCAATTTGGGGTGGGTTATCCAGTGCTTATGTGAAGAAACAAGTAATCAGTCTGGGATTCCAAACCACGACATTTCTGTAGCTACCTCTAGGCCAACCTTGTATTATTAGACCTCCCCTGGTCAGACTTAGGAAAATTGAGAGGAGATTGGTTGTTTATCCAAGGAGGGCCAGGGATTAGAGCAAGAATATTACCAAGAATGAACCACCAGGAGAATAATTTTAATCTTTCTTTTCATTTTTTCCCATGAGTAAGAGATACAGATGCAAGGTGTGAGTTGCAGGAAACCTGAGGCCATATTTGCCTTTATGAACAGTGCAATCTCTATGATCTGCAAAACCTCTGTGGTCTGTGAAGCCTCTATGACCTGTGAAGTATCTGTGGACTGGGTAGCTTATTTGGCCTGCAGATACTCTTGTCCCATGTAGACTTTTGGATGTGAGTAGTCTAATAACCTCTATGTTTTCAATACCTACACAACCTACATAGACTCTGTGACCTGAATAGTATCTATGACCTCCGTAATTTATATGGAATGAACACCCAATTTTACCCTAGAAACCACTATTATCTAAGAGGTTTATAAACATGTAGCATGTTACCCATGTAGCCTTTATGGTATAAAGGTCCTAAATGCCCTCAGTAGGTTTTATGGTCTGAGCAGCCTCTATGAACTGCATAGCCTCTTTAACCTGAGTAGCTTGCATTACTGCAATAGACTCTGTATCCTGTGTAGCCACCAGCAACAGAGTAGCTCTGATGACCTGTGTAGAATCAAAGGCCTGAGTAGCCTCTATATGTTCTTCAACAAGAGTATCCTCTATGAACTGAGTAATCTATATGAGCAATATAAGCTTCATGATCTGCATAGTCACTAAGACCTGAGTAGCTTCTATCACTGGCATACACTCTACCTGTGTAGCCTTTGTGACCAAGTAGCCTCTATGACCTGTATAGCCACAATTGCCTAGGTTGACTCTATGATTTGAATATCTTCTAAGACCAAAATTTCCTCTGAGACCTGCATTGCTTCTATGACCTGTGTAGACCCTTTGGAGTGCATAATCACAATGACCTTAGTAGCCCTTATTACCTGTGTAGCTTTGATGGCTTCGGTATCCTCTATGAATTGAGTAGCCCTTTGAGCTACATAGAATCTATGACCTGATAACCTCTACTGCTTGTGTGCTCTCTATGACTTGAGTGGCCTTTATGAAGTGAGTAACTTGTGATGAGTATAAACTCTATGATCTGTGCAGCCTCTTTTATGTGAGTAGCCTCTATGATCTATCAATCTTCTATGAACTGAATTGCCTCTATGACCTGTGCAGCCTTTATACACTGAGCAGCCTAAATGACCTGACTACCTTTTATGACCTATCTCCCAGTAACTGGAGTAATCTCTTTGATCTTCAAGTATCAGCAGGTATAATAGCCCCTACTGACTGGTTACTATGACTTCAGTACCCTCTACAAAGTGAGTAACCACTATAACCTGAGTAACCACTATAGCTGTGAAGTGTGAAGCCTCTCTTCCTATTACCTATGAACTGTTTAGTATTTATGTTCTTTATAGCCTCTATGACTTCTGCAGCCTCTTTTGACTGAATATATTAAAAAATCTTCAAGGTACCTTTGGCCTGAGTAACATTTATACTCTGAGTAACCCATATTACCTTTGTAGTTTCATTGGTCTGAGTAGGCTTTAAGACTAGCAAAGCATCTTTGGAATGAATAACATCTGTAGTAGAGTTGCATCTGTGACCTGTGTAGATTCTGTGATGGAAGAACTGCTTTGACCTGTTTAACTCTATGACCTGAGTTGACTCTATGACCTCTGTAGTCTCTATGACCTGTGTTGCCTTTATAACCTGCATAGCCTCTATGGCCTTAATAGCTCTTATGACCTTCATAACATCTGTGGCTTTATGCTCCTCTAATGCCTGTGAACCCACTATTACATTAGTAGTTTCTATGAACTGAGTAGGTTTTAAGAACTGTGTAAACTCTTGGTCCTAGTGGCATTTATATGACCTGAATAGCATCTATGGCCATCATCTTTGTAAATCCAAGGCCTTCTTAGCCTATATGATCTGAGAAATCTCTATGGTCATCAGGACCTCTATAATCTGAGTAGCCTAAAGGACTTCATTAGCTTCTGTTAATTATGTAACCACTATCACCTGCATAGTTCTATGACTGAGTAGTCTATGATCTATGTATCATCTATGATCTAAATATTCTATAACCTAGATAGCTTCTATGGCCTATGTTTCCTCCATAATGAGCATATCCTCTATGAGCAGTGTAGCCTTTACAATCTGAGTTGTCTAAATTACCTGGGTAGCTTCTATGGTCTTAGTAGACAAGAGGACTTGTACAGACTCTATGACCCACATAACATCAATTACCTATGTAGTCTCAAAGGTCCTTGTAGTCCCACTGACACAGTATCTTCTTAACATTTAAAGCCTCTCTGGACAGAGAATCTTCTATGAATGTTGTTGTATCTATTCCCTGAGTAAACTTTATTCCCTATATACCCTCTATAAACTAAGTAGTCACTTTGACCCGCATGTATTCTATGACATGTATGGATTCTTTGGTCTGAGAACCCTGTATGGATTATGTACCCTGAATGACCTAAAGCCTCTAAGAACTGAATAGCATCTTTCATACAAATAGCTTCTATTGCTGCTTAATCTCTGTAATTGAGTAGTGCCTATGACCTGTGCAGACACTATGACATGGGTTGCATCTGTTACTGGCTTTTCCTCCTATGACCTGGGTAGAGTCTATGACACAAATGTCCAAAATGACCTGATTAGTCCTTCAAGCATAGCATTTATGGCCTGAGTAGCTTCTCTTGCCTTAAAACCCTTTATAACCTGAATAGTCCTATGAACTGATAGCCACTCTAAACACTAACTTTTAGGATCTCTGTGGTTTTTTATGACCTGGGTAGTGTAATTGCCCTCACTAGCTTTTATGGCCTTAGTAATCCCTATGATCTCACTCCTAATATGTGTGGGCCCAGGAGTCTCTACTGCCTCTTTACTCTTTATTAAATGAATACCCTCTATGAACTGAGTTGTCTCTATGGCCTGAGTATCCTCTATGACCTCAGTCTCTTTAACATGAATAGTCTTTAAGACCTGTAAAGCATCTATGGCTTGATTTGCTTCTTTGACCAAGTAGCACCTATGACATGTGTAGCCTCTTTGCCTGTGTAGCTGCTATGAAATAAGCAGTCTATATTGACAGTATAACCTCTATGACCTGAGTATTCTTTATGACATGGCATCAACTCCAAGGCCTGCATAGCCTCATTGCCAGTGTAGCTTGTATGACCTGTGCAGCCTCTTTGGTCTCTGCACCCTCTATTACTTATGTTGCAACTGTTGTCTAAGAATCTTGTAAGACCTGCCTAGCCTATTTTCCAGTGCAACATCTATGACCCGTATAGTCTTTATAGCTTGAGTACTCTTTATGGTTTAAGCAGCCTCTTTAGCCTATGTGTCACCTATTTTCCAAGTAGCCTCTGTGATCTGCATAGCCTTTTTGATCATAGTAGTTTCTATTACAGCACTAGACTATGTACTACGTGGCCACTATGAACTATATACCTTCCATGAGTTGTTCCCGTGACAGGTATAGAATCTATAGACTGAGTAGTCTGTATTGCCTCCATACCCTCTTTGACCTGAATAGGTTCTATTAACCCTAGAGCTTCTATAACATACATAGCCTCTCCAACCAGTATAACCTTTATGACTTTAGTAACCTGGCCTTGTGACCTGGATAGACTTGTTGATGTGTTTTCCTCTGACTCCTTTATTGTTTCTATAATCTACACAGCTCCTGTGTCCTCAGTGGTGAAAATTACCTCAGCAGTCTTCTATGATCTTTAGAGTCTCTATAGCCTGAGCAACCTCTATGTTGTGAGTCATCATCTGACCTGCATAGAATTTATGTACTCTCTAATCTCTACTGCCTAAGTATCCTCTTGGACCTGAGTAACCTCTATAAACTGAGTAGCCTTTTTATCAGTGTAACCTCTATGACCTGCACACCTTCTTTTTTTTCTGAGTAGCTTCTATGACCTCTGTAACCTCAGTGACCTACATAGTCTTTATGGCATGAGTAGGCTACCTGATGTGAGTAGCTTTTATGACTTCCTTAACCTCTATGACCTGAGTAGACTGTATTGACTGTGTGTTCTCTATGTTCTGAATAACCTTTATGACATCCATAGTCTCTTTAATGACATAGCTTCTATGAGCACACTAGACTTGATGATGTGAGAAACCTCTATTTCTTGATTAGAATCTTTAACCAGAGTAGGCTTTATGACCTGAGTAGCATCTATTTATCTTAGAGTCTTTTTGACCAGAGTAACTTCTATGACTAAAAAACCCTCTATTCCCTGCCTAATGTTTATGACCTGCATATTCTGAATAGCTAGAGTGCATAAACGATATTTTATGGTCTCTATTACCTGCTTAACTTCTGTGGCAAGAACAGCTTCTATTTTCCAAGTATCCTCTATCACCAATGCTGCCTCTCTATTGCCTGCATAGACTGTATTGTCTGCATAGCCTCTGTCTAACCAGTATCCTCTATAATGTGCCTAGCCTCTGTGATAGAGTAACCTCTATGGGCTGAGTAACCAGTGTAAACTTAGTAGGCCCTATGATCTTTATAGCCTCTATGACCTGAGTAGCCTATATGACCCAAGTACCCCATTGAGCAGCATAGAATAGAATGTGTGGACTAACTTTGATTACCTTCATACTTCCTGAGCAGTTCATATGAACTGAATATACTCTGTGACCAAACTTCTGTGACCTGAGTAATCTCTTTGACCAGCATAGACTTATGGCCTGTGTATAATATATGACTTGAGTTTCCTCTATGACTTGCATAACATGGGTAATTTGAGTAGCCTATATGACCAGTACTGAGTGGTTTTGAAGCCTGACTATTATGGCCTGACTAACCTCTATGACCTTTGCATCATCCTTAATCCCTGAACCTCTCTGACCTGAATGTTGTATATGACCTGGGTAGCCTTGATGACCTGTGTACCCATTATAACCTGCATAGTCTTTATGGCCTGAACTTCATAAATGGCATAAGTGGCTGGATTGACCTGCCTAACCTCTAGGGCATGAGTAAACCATAAGATCTCAGTAGCATCTGTGGTCTAAGTAGCATCTATTTTCTGTGTACCCATTATGACCTGAGTACTCTCTATGAACTGAGTTGCTTGTATGGCCTAAGTACCATAAATTGTGAAGCCTCTATGGACTAAGGATTCTCAGCTCTGCAAACTGAGGATTCTTTACAGCATGTGTAGGTTTTATGGTCTCAGTATCCTCTGTGGCCTGCATAGTATCTATGGCTTGAGTAGCTACAAGACTAATATAACATCTATGAATTCTATAGACTCTCTTAGGCTTGATAGACTCTAAGACTTAAAAAGTCTCTATTCCCTGAGTAACTACTGTGACTGAGTAGCCTCTAAAACCTATCCTGCCTTTGCAGTGTGCAATGCCTCTATGATCTATGAAGCCTCTGGCATGAGTGCCAAAATGACCTACTATATCTTATGTCTTTAGCATTCATGGGCTATGTATTCTCTTTGATATGCATAGCCTCTATGGCACATATTGTTCCTATGGCCTGCATAGCATCTATGGCCTCAAATAACCTCTATTGCCTGTAAAACCCTCAGGCATGAGTACCCTTTATGACATGAGTATCCTTTATCAATAGTGTAACTTAATGATATGAATGGCACTTATGACCTGAGTACTTCTATTGTCTGTGCACCCTCTATTACCTAAGTAGTTTTTTCTTTTTTTGACCTGAGGAGTTTATACAAACTGTTTCCTGTTTCTAGTATGGCCTATATAACCTTGATAGTGTAAATGGTCTACACAGCCTAAATGACTTGGGTAGCCTCTATGGTTTGAGTAGACTGTGTGATTTGCATATCCTCAATTTTCTCAGTAGCTTCTATGACTTGCTTCGCCTTTTTGACTGGAGTAACATCTAATAATGCACTATAATCTATGTCCTGAGTATTTACTATGTCCTATATAGCCACTATGAACTGAGCAGCCCTAAAGTCCTGAATAGCATTTATGGACTGAGGTAGCCTCAACTGTTTCTTTATCTAGTATGACATGAATAGCCAGAATATGCTAAACAATTCCTTGACCGTGAATAACCTCAATGACCCACATAACTTGTATGACCTGCATAGCCTACCATCACCTGAGTACTCTATAACCTTTGTAGCCCCAGTGACCAAGGAAGTTCTATGACCTGAGTTGCCTCTATGGGTGTAGACACTTTCACCTGAGTAGCTTCTGTTGATGTTTAGTTCCCGTGACACAGTATTTTCTAGGAACTTTGTAAATTCTATAAAAAGCATTGCCTCTGTGACTTGCATTGTTTCTATGACCCATGTTGCCTCTATGGCCTGAGTAAACAAAATGACTTTACTAAGCCCTACATGTGTAACATCTATGGTCTGAGTATACACTATTGCCTGAAAACCCTCTAGGAACTGACTAATCTCTATGAACTGATATATTCTGTGGCTAGGCAAAACCTCTATGACCAGGGTAACCTTTGAGATCTGTACAGTTTATATAGCCTGAGTAGCTTCAATAACCTGCATAGCAACTGCAGCCTGTGTAGCCTTCATTGTACTTGTATCCTCTATGACCTGAGGGGCTTCTATTATTCCTGTATCCTCTATGACCTGAGTAACCTCTATAACCTGTGTAACCACTATGACCTCTATAGTCACTTACACCCAAGTAGACTCTATGACCCTTATAGCCTCACAGACCTTTGTGTCTCTGTAGAATGAGTAGCATCTATATCCTTGGTATATTGATGACATGTGCTGCCTCTGAGACCTGTGTAGCACCTATGCACTGAGTAGTTAAAAAGACATTAGTAGCTCCTTTGACCTGTGTAACCTCTAGTGCCTGAGCAACCTCTATGACTTGAGTAGCCCTTTGACCTGCATAGACTCTATGGCCTGACTAGCTTCTACTGTCTGAATGACCTCTAGAACCACAGTAGACTCTATGAACCACATAACCTCCATGATCAGCATAACCTCTATGACCTTCATAAAATTTTTTTATTGAGTATCCTCTATGGCCTGAAATGCCCCTATGTATGGTGTAACCTTTATGATCTCCATAGTCTTTTTGTTTTGAGTAGCTGAAATGATCTAAGTAGCATCTATGACCTGCATAACCTCCATGTTCTAAATAGCCTTTATGCCCTCTTTTGCCTCTTTTGCCAGAGTAGCTTCTATGAGTGCACTAGACACTAAGTCATAAATTAGACTGTATGGTCTCAATAGTCCCTATTACCTGAGTAGCATCTATGACCTGTGTTGCCTCTATTACTAGAGTAACCACTAAGAACTGCATAATCTCTAAGGTATAAATGTATATATGACCTTTTGTAGTTCCTGCGACCTGCAAAGTATCCATGCCCTTAGTAGTTTCTTTAGCCTTCACACCCGTTATTACCTGAGTAGTATCTCTGGCCTAAGGAGCCTGAGTGACATGAGTAAGACCTGAGTATGACCTGAGCCTCTTGTACAACTTGAGTAGGCTCTATATCTGGCATAACCTATAGACCTAGTGTACTGTAAATCTATGATCTGATTACCTGCAATGACCTTTTAATCCTCTCTTTTCTAGAAGAGTCTATAATCTGCCAAGTTTCTTTAAATAGAGTAGCTTCTATTACTGCACTAGATTCTATGTCCTGAGTAGTCATGATGAACTTTGTGGCCCCTATGAATTTAGTAGTTCCACTGACCTACAAGCATCTATGGCCTCTGTATCCTCTATGACCTGTGAACTATTTATCACATGAGCTATCTCTATTACCTATATAGTGTCTGTGACCAAGTACCCTCTATGGTCTATGTAGACTCTATGAGCATTTTAGCCTCAAGAACCTAGGTAAACTCTGTGACCAGCAATGCCTCTGAGACTTGTAATGCATCTCTGACTTATGTAGCCTCTATGAATTAAGAAACCAAAATGACTTCAGTAATTTCTATAACTACCTGTATAGTCTCTATGACCTTAACAGCATTTATGACCTATATTGATCTTTGAATCCTTGCCCTGACTAGCCTCTACTGCCTGCATATCCTCTAGAAGTAGAGTAGACTCTATGATCTGCATCATCTCTGTAACCAGTATAACCTTTATGATCCTCATAGCCTTTTTATTCTGAGTATGTTCTATGGTCTACACAGCCTCTATGTAGCCTTTACAACCTGTGTATTTCAGTGACCAGCATAGTCTCTATGACCTGTACAGTCTCTATGTCATGAGTAGATTCTAAGGCTTGTGCAGAATTTATAACCTGTATATGCCATATGGCCTGACAGACTAAATGACCTGAGTTATTTCTATGCCCTGCTAAACCTCTATCTGAGTAGCCTCTATGTCATAAATAGCCTAAATGATGTTAGTAGTCCCAATGATCTGTGTAGCTTCTATGACCAGTATCAACTCTAATTCCAGTGTAGCCTCTGACTATGTTCAATGATTGCATAGCTTCTATGACCTGAGTAGGCCCATTGACCTTTACAACCTTTACAACCATTATTGCCTAAATTACCTCAACAGCCTCTATGACATCACTATTCACTTTTTACCTTCGGAGACTTTATGGTTCGAGTAACCTCAATGAATTGCAAAGACTCTATGATCCTCTTGCCCTCTATTATCTGTGCAGTCTTTATGACCTACATAGATTTTAGTCCACTGAGTATCCTCTGTGGATTTTGTGGTTCTATGCCTTAGGTAGTCTCTATATCTTCTATGGCATTAGCAATTTCTATGACTGGTGTATATTCTATGACCTGAGTATCTTGAATAGCATGCATAGTAACAAGGAATGTTTAGCCTCATTTATCTGCATAACTGCTAAGACATGTGTATCCTTTTTGGCCTAAGTAACCTAAATAGTCTCCATGACCTACATAGCACTTATGACCTAGGTAACTTCCCTCACCTGAGTAGTCTCTGAAACTTCCATACCTTAAATGACTGGAGTAGTTCCTATGACTATATACCCTGTATGACCTGAATATTCTGTGTGAACGGAGTAGCCTTTATGACTAATATATCTAATATGGCCTGAAGAACCCCTAAGACTTGCAATGTCTCTATAGTCTGCATAATATCTGTGATATGTATATCTTTCATGAATCATAGTTGTCGTGTCCTACACAGTCACTATGATCTATGCCACATTTATGGCCTGGGTAGCTTAAATGACCTATATATCTATGACCTCAGAAGTCAATAAGACATGCACATCCTCTGTGTCATGAGTGTTATCCAGGATTTGAACAATTCTATAGCCTACATAGCCTAAATAAACTTATATCTCCTAAGACTTGTATAGCCTCTACATATTGCATAGTCTCTGTGACCTCAGTAGCCCCTAAAACTTGCTTATTATCTGTAGCCTGGATAACTGCTATTGCCTGAATAACTACTAGTACCATCAATGACCTGCATAGATTCTATAGACTAAGTAGCTTAAATGTTCTTAGTCATCACTATTATTTTTGTCCTGAGTTTCTTCTGTGATCTGATTATCTTCTATGAAGTTAGTATTCTACAGCCAGAAAAACTATTCTGATGTGCCTACACTCTATAGACTGAGTATGATCTATGATCAACATGACTTCTATAACCTATATAGATTTTATGACCAAAATGACCCCTATTGCCTGCATAGTCTCCATGAACTACATTGACTCTAAAGCCTAAGTGACCTGGATGAGATATCAGGAAGATCAGAACATTTTGACTCTGGTGTTGGACATGGATTGGCCCATGAATGACAGCTAGATATAACTTGCACATTCCTGGAGCACATCAGACAGGCCGGGATCATATATCTCCTTTCTCCTCAAGGTTTCTGTGGTTCAGAGGATAAAGATTAGGGATTTCTCTTCCATGGACAGAATTAGGAGATGGGTTGGTAACATCTGGATAGTCAGGGACCTTGACCTGCAGTAATACATGGGGAAACTGGATAAAGAAGGGCAGGTTACCCTACAGCAGTAGGATACCACTGGATTAATGCTGTAATATGTAGACTGAAAGAAGAAATCCATGTAGAAACAGGGAGGGAAAAAATTCAGAGAGAGCAGAGTTGGTTTCTTAGTGGATGAAGTTATCTGAACTCACTGACCATTTAGAATGTAAAGGAGACATGCATAGCCATTGTCCCCACAGACTTGTGTCACAAAGCCCCACATTTCTTATTTTAGTTGAGGCAGTATCAGGGATTGAACTCAGGGGTACTCAGCCCCTAATGAGTCACATCCTCAGTCTTATTTTGTATTTTATTTAGAGAGAGGATCTCACTGAATTGCTAATTACCTCACTTTTGCTGAAACTGGCTTTGAGCTCACAATTCTTCTGTGTCAGCCTCCTGAGCTACTGGGATTACAGGCGTGTGCCATCCCACATTTCTTAGAATTCTTCTCATCCACCTTTAGAGAATTTGATTTATCCTCCCAAGTGCAGACTACAATCTAGATAGATTTGTTGTAGCCTGGTAGCCAGGAACCCCACAACAATGTTGCCCCATCTATTACCCCTGAGAGAGGAAAGGGTACTGAAATAAATGTTTCACCAGAGTAGTAGGGAAAAACAGGATTAAAATTTGCCCATTGCAGACATGTTGAGGCCATCCTGGTAGGAACAGAATGGAAGAAATTCTGGAAGTACCAAAGCTGTGGAACTCACACTGTGAATTTTTCTTGTGCACAGGCAGGATTCAAATTTAAGTGCACATGTGCAGATAAGTGTACTTGATGGTGTTCTATAACTGCACATTCCTTAAAGTAATTTTTGACCATCATTGGAGCATCAGGATTACTCTTCCCCAGCCAGCTTGAGGAGTAGACAAATTAATTACACCTGGGGTGGCAGGGCTTTAGAAAAAAGCCTCACCTGTGAAGGTAGGATAAGTGGAATAAGCTGAAGTGAAAGTTTTACATATAACAGAAGACTCACAAAGTAAAAGTGCCAGTGGCAGTTTTCCTGAAGCCATTCCTCTCAAAATGCAGGAGAAGAATTTCTCAAATGGGGAAGAATTGTTTCTCATAGCATGCAAGATGCTAGGCCCTATGTTGGAGACAGGATGTCAACTAGGCATGCACTTTGTGCTGAGATTGTGTATAAGGTCAGATTGGCAGGGTTCTAACATGGAAGCTTGCAGAACTAGAAAAAAACCTCCCTTTTCAGATATGGACTTAGAAACACAGGTCACATCTTGCAAGTCAAGATCCTCACAAAGGAACTTCCCATGTGGGAACCCCTAAGAGGAGGGATCAACTGAAGTAGAAGTTTACAGAAGCAGTTGACACTAAGCATGCAGAAATTCAGCTGCAGTCACCTTGTGATAATTTCTGGAAGAAAATGAGAATTAAATCCTAATGACTGATTCTCTGAGGATATGGGTTTATCCTCAACCCAGGTTGGCATGTGATATCCAATGCATATGAACAGAACCCTGCACCTAGTCTCAGTCTCAAACTGACACATTCCTGCAAGTATTTTTGTACCAACCCTGGGTCATTGAAATTAACCTTCTCTGGCAAGATCTAGGAAAATGAGGAGGATATCACTTCTATGAAGTCCTGGGCCTTTTCAAGTCAGAACTGCTAGGACCCCACTTGGGTCATCTGAAGTCTAGTGTTTATCCAATATTAAGGAACACAGAGGGAATGGTGCCAATTGTAAGAAGTCCAAGGCCATTCTAGGATGCAATAGGAGTAAAACACCATGGAAAAGAGGAAAATTTTTATCCCAGTGTGTAGTCATGCCTAGCCCCATGTTGTACCTGGAGGGAAATGCATGGATGCCTGCCCTATGCTGACAACACAAACCACCATTTTTGGGAAATCTTGCTGCCACCCTAGAGGCATTGTAGAAATCCATTTCTCCCTATACTGAGGAGGAAATGGATTTGTCATTGTTAGGGAAGTAGGGACAGTAGGAAATGCCTTGCCTTCATTTGAATGCAAGGAGAACTTGGATAAAACTTAAATAAAGCTTTCTAAAATGATACATAGGACACCTATAATGAGAATGTGGGAGTTTCATGCATTCTGAGTAGGACCCTGGCATAATTGTGAGGAAGATATTCCAGGAACAGGAGAACACTTTGTCCCTAGTGTTGGGAATGGTCGGCTACACAATGTGAACTGTATAGCAATTGTGCACACTCGGAACGTTTCACACATTCTGGGGTACATGCCTCCAACTCAAGTTTCCTGTGGCCTAACCTGATGGCATTATATTTGCTTTTCCTTGGACATACTTAGGAGGAGATGAATTGTTCATATGTATGCAGCCAGGTGCCATATGTGTGAGAAATAGAAAATTCTGTGATCCATTTTCAGAATATAATATATAGCCTTAATTGGGGTGTAATATACAATTGTAAACATTTTAGCTATAGCCCTTCCTTTTTCCCACTCCAATTTTAAAATCAGTTAAATGAGTGGATTTTAACACTGTGTTCTTCATATCAGAGCAAGGGAAGTGCTGTGTTTAGGGATAAAGAAAGTGAATGCCCACCCATGTGTTTGCTTGCCAGATTTGTTCAGTAGCACACCCTTCTGCAGAAGTAAAGTTTGCTTTGCCAAGCTACTTCCAAGTGCATGTGTTATTCCTTCTGGCACTCCTGCATTTCTAACACATGAACAGCCTTGACCTGCAGTAATACTAGGAGAAGTTAGGTAAATCTAAGGTCAGGTTAACAAAAGAAAAAGGGGACTTCCAGGATTAAATTTGCTAGATATTTGCTGCCTGAAATAATTTCAGATAAGAACAAGGAGATAAAATTTCTCCAAAGGAGTAGGATCGTATGAGAATTGTCTGACACCAGGGTGAATCTAGGATGTGGTTTGCATATATGGAACATTGCCTGCCATCAGGCCTGTGTCTCGATACCTCAGATTTCTGAGGGCTCTTCTGACCCACCTTTGGTGTACTAGAAGTATCCTTTCAAGGCCATGCTAAGGACTAGATGAATTGTTCATGGCTTGGAAGCCAGTAACTTCACTAAGAGACTTCCGCATCTGAAACTGTTGGGAAACAAAGGAAAATTGAAATAAAGATTTAGCCAGAGATATAAGGTTTAACCAGGAGGTAAATGTGCCACAACAGACAGCCTGAAGTCTTTCCTGATAGGAATAGCATGAATGAAATTCTCAGAAAGATAATAACTCTATGTCACGAGACTTATATATTCCCTTAAACATAATTTGATGCATCATTAAAAATGAACACGTGTGGTGTTGAGTTGAGGTGCAGGCCCTGGAAGTATAATTCATGGCTTCAGCAGTTGAAATAATGGGAAGTGAATTTGCAATAATAGACATGCTTTATTCAGAGGTGGCAGGGTCTCCTAGCCCAGGACCTGAGTCTATCCCTAGACTTTTATAATATGCATGTCATAAAAAGAAGGGGTATTGCCAACAGCTTATATAAGTGAGTTCAGGCTTGCAAGCGAATATTTATGACCTTGAGTAGATATGCTGAATCAGGGTGTTTATACCTTTGACTACATACTAAAGTCATAGCCCACTGGAAGCCTTGACAAAGGAACCTAAGTATGCCCCTTTTGGGACTGCTCTACTTGTGCATACCTGCATATTGGCTGATGTCCTGCACTACTACATTCCTTAGGACTCATCTGGCATAAAGCTGTGGCATAGGGATTACTCTTTACTGACCAGGTCAATGACATGAATTGGTCACAGCTGAGCTGGCAGGGATGAATGATGAATCTTGTCCCGTGGGAACTTCTAGACTAAGCAGAGTTAGTATATGTAAATTTTTTGAGACATAATAAAGGAAACACACACAATAAAAATGCCAGTGGCAGGTAACTTGAGGCCATTCCTCTCAAAACAAGGAAGAAGAAAATTTCTGGAAGGACAGTTGTTTTTCAGAGGATGCAAGTTCCTGCTTGGAGGCATGATGTCAAGTAGACAAGCTTAGAGTGCTATATCCATTCTGCAGTTCCTGAATGAGAGATTTGCCAGTGCATTAGATAACATTTCCCGTGCTCAGATATATTTGGAGTAGGATTGGTCACACTTGGGGAGCCAGTGCCTGAATGAAGGCATGTTGGAAACCCTGACAAGTGTTAATAGCTGATATTAAAGATGAACCACAGAATGATTTGACACTCAGCATGCAAAGATGCAGCAGCAGTCACCAACAAGTCATTTCTGGAAGGAGGAAGAATAGATTCCTGAAAGAAAGAACTTATTCTCTGATGAGCTGGGCATGTATTGGGCCTAATTTGGGCCCAAGTGATATATTCAATGTGGATTCCCAGAGTCTTGCACATTGTCTGATGTTCCAAATTGCCATATTGCTATGGGTGCATCTGAACAAAACTTGGGCCATTGGAATTAACAATCTCTGTTGCCTACAGTCACCATTGCCCAGATGAGAACTTTAGTTTATAAAGCATGAAAGAGGATCCCAGACACTTGGGATCCTTCCAAGTCCTTTGCTGTAATTTAAAAAGACTTGGGGAATCCTTTTATTAATTTTGTTAACTGATTGACTAAACCTATTGAAAGACAAGTAGATAATTTGGAGACTGCCAATGTTCTGATCAAACAATTGGCTTATGAAAATGCCAACCAAGATTGTAAGGAACTAATAAAATCTATTTATCATAAAGTGGACACTACACTTCCTGATTTAATAAAAGTATGTAAGAATATTGGAACTGAAACTCATAAAGCAGCTTTTTCTGGCTGCTGCTTTAAAGCCCCCTGAAAAACTTTGTTACAATTGTAAAAAGCTTGACCATCTTCAAAAGGACTGTAAGATAAAAGAAAAAAAAGGGCCACAAAAACAACCCAATCAGAAATGTCCAATCTGTCATAAAGAATTTTGTTGGGCTAATCAATGCAGATCTAAAACAGACCTGTTGGGAAACCCAATTACATGTCACCTCCCCACCCAGAGCCAAAGGAAGAGGAACCCTTTTCATCTGCAGATATGAATGTCTCCTTCACAGATGTTTCCAATTCAAACAGAAGCTCCTTCCACAAATCCTTTCATGCCACTAGAGGGAACCTAGGAAGAGATTTAATTACTACTGAGGATGCTCACATACATCTCCCTGGGGTAGTTTGTAAAATTGCTACCCAAATTCAAGGACCTCTACTTAAAGGTACCTTTGATTTAATTTTGCCCTGCTCTCACAGTGCTAAAGAAGGAAAATTTATAATTCCTGGAGTGATTGATTCTGATTATACTAGTATAATATATATTCAAGTTTGGTCTCATATGCCCTTAAATCTTCCCAAAGAATCCTCCATAGCTCAATTAATAGTCATTCCTTATATTACTGCCAAACAAACCCTAAATGAAAGAGGGAATGCAGGATTTGGTTCCACTATTATTGGAGCATGTTTACCTATTACTGAAAAGAGACCAAACTTAACCCTTTCTTTAAATGAGCAGTCAATCATAGGGTTATTGGACACTGGTGCTGATGTTACAGTTATAACTGTTTAAATGTAGCCTAATACATGACCCTTACAGAGGGCCACCCTGGTTTAAGGCATTGGAAGAAACAACAAACAGTTGTCTAATAGTTCTCTATGGTTGCAATGCTCCACCACTTCCAAACCACAGCAAGTTATTACTCATATTCGATCATACATTATGGCACTTCCCTTTCCTATATGAGGAAGAGACATCTTACACAAGTTATAAACATCTATGGAGTCGCCTTTTTTATAGGGGTCTCTGCAGAATTGACCACCTTATCATTAAAATGGAAGGCCACCTCTCTTATCTGGGTAGAATGGCCATTGTCTAAGAAGAAGGTGACAGCCCTCATTCAATAACAGTTACAATTGGTACATATTGAATCTTCTAACAGTCCATGGAATACACCCATTTTTATCCATAAAGAAGAAATCAGGGAAGTGGAGATTATTATAAGATTTCAGAGAAATTAGTTAATGTGTACAACCTATGGGTCCATTTCAGTGTGGATTGCCTAACCCTAATCTAATTCCTCAAGATTTTTCCTTAAAAGACTATTTTTTTACAATTCCTCTCTTTCCTGATGATCAAAAAAAATTTACCTTTACATTTCCCATTTTCAATTATCATAAGCCCACTGATACATATCAGTGGAAATTTCTTCCTCAAGGTATGTTAAATAGCCCCACATTATGTCAACATTTTATAAATAAGACTGTTCAACCTTTCTGACATTTATTTCCACATATTCTTGTCTATCATTATATGGATGATATTTTGGTTACTGGGCCAATACTTATAGAAGATACTTTAACTAAATTACAACACATTCTATTACAAACTAGCTTCCATATGGCCACAGAAAAAATTCAACAACACCCTATTAACTATTTAGGACATAAGATATTCCGCTTTTCCATTCCTCATATTCCAAAATTGACTCATTCTTCCAAATTTTCCTTAGTTCATTTGCAACAATTTTTAGGACATTTAAATTGGGTTTGACCATACATTTCTTTAACTTCTGATATGTTGTTGCCTTTTTTTCAGCTTCTGAAAAAAAAAAAAAAAACAACATAATCCTACGAGTTTTTTTGCAGTTAACTCCTACACTGACTACAGTTCTTCAGCATGGTAAAGAAAAGTTATCTACAGTTTTTATAGATAGACTCCAAACACTCAATGTTCCTTTATCTTTAGTAATCTTTACAGGAAAGTCTTATGCCTTTCCTGCAGTTGTTGCCATTTATAATCAAATCTTGTATATAATAGAGTGATTATAGTCTTAACACTTTTCAGAAGAAATGTTCTCCCTTATGTTGATATGTATGCTCAATTGATCTTAGATGGTCACAATCATATCTAATCTCTTACAGGAATGGACATTCATGTACTTTACCTTACTTATGAAAAGACGTTACATTTAAAGTAATTAAGATTTTCTTCATATTATCAAACTGTCTTAACTGATTTTTCAGCTTCTATTGCTTTCCTTGCATCTCTGGATAAATGTCTTTCCTTATTGTTTCAAGTCTTTCATGTTCCTTCTTCTATAATCTTCTCCATTCCACTTTCCAGTGGGATTATTGTCTATACTGATGGAGGAAAACAATGGGGTGTGGCATCTATATTCACTGATAAAAAATGGACTGATTATTACACATTGTCTCAAGCTTCTCCTTAACAAACAGAATTAGCTGCAATTATTTTGACTCTTTGTATGTTTTTCACTGCTTTAAACATCATTACAGATTCTCAGTATATGGCCAAACTGAGGCCTCATATTTCCTCTTCAATTTTATCACCTCAGTTAGACTCTAATTGGTTATCTCTCTTTATCACTCTTCAATCTTTTTTACTGGATCATACAGTTCCATCCAGTATTTCATGTAGCCACACTAAGATACCTGAACCACTCACTAAAGAAAAATTCTCAGATTGATGCTGCTATAAAATCACTTTATCCTTTCTTTTCAGATGCCATGGAATCACACAATTTTTTTCATCAAAATGCTCATTCTTTAATGAAAACTTTTTCTATTTCCTTTCAACAGGCCCATTTCATTGTTAACAATTTCTCTCATTGCACACCCTTTTGTTCCACTACTTGGGAAACTGTAAACCCTTGAGTTACACATTATAATGCCCTTTGGCAGATGGATGTAACTCATTTCCCTCCTTTCTATCCCTATTCCTTTTTACACATTACCATAGATACATCCTCAGGCCTTGAATGGGCCAGTGCACATCATTCAGAGAAGATCTCAGCCTGTATCAATCATGTGCTCCTTTGGATTGCCACCATGGGTAAACCTCATGTTTAAAAACTGACAATGCCCCTGCTTATATATCTAGTGCCTTTGCTCAGTTTTGTAATCAATGGGATATAATTCTAACCCATGGAATTCTTCACAATACTGTTGGACAGTTCTTAGTTGAACATGCATACTGCATGCTTAAAACATGCCTTTTACAACAAAAACAAAAAAGGGTACCTAGCTTTGCTCCTATTAGTAATGCTCTCAATATTGCCTTATTCACAATAAATGCTCTTAATTTACAGTATAAAGACAATACATATCGCTTATCCTCTGCCTTGGACAGGCACTTTACTCCTAAGGAATCACTACCAAAAATTTATGTAAAATACCGAGTTCCACCACATTCCATATGGTGGGGCCCTGCATCTTTGATTACATGGGAGAAGGGATATGCTGCTGCTCTTACTCCTGTCTGCATTCCTACCAGGTGTGCGTGACCCATTCATCATCATGAGTTGTCATTGAGGACTTCACATTCTGATTCCCAAATAACATTTGACCCTGAATGAAGAGGATCCTGATTCAAAGAAGGAACCTCCAACAAGAACAAGAGGCCCAAGAGACCTTCTGTCTTCTAATCATCTAGTGACTTGAGGGAATATAAAGAGCTTAACAACATCTTCTCAACAATTGCAAGCCCAGATGGGTTTAAAATGTACCCCAGAAAACTTGGTTATAGCTCTATTTGCCCACCTTACCCAAAATTCTATAATTATGCTGGCTATCATTGTGTTATTTCTCTGTTATTGTGTCCTTGTTGGTATTGCCCCTATACTTAGCAAACATTGTTAATTATTTTACATTTTGTATCATCAAGCTATTCTTTATAATAGGGTTGCTATTTATTATTTGCTATTCTTATATCATAAGGGATGCCAAGAATTTAATAATGTGTTGTTTCAACTTAACTGATAATAGTAACCCCATTAAAAGGGAATTGGATCATCTTAAGGACATTGTAAAAAAAGGTGCAACAAGATAATGGAGGTTGGGATTTATGAGATGGGTTGATTTCATTCATGTCTACCAAATTTTACATGTATCAGCTTTTTATTGGAAGATGTTTATTGATACTTGCCTTGTTATGTTGTGCTTGTTTTTACCAGTGTTTGCCTTGCTTTCTCCCTCCACCTTCCTTGAAAAGAAGACAAGTCATGTCTATTCAAAAGGCTGTACAAAACAAAAAAGGGGAATTTTAGGGATTTCAGGTCAGTCAATGTACAGAGGAGTGAAAATTCTTCAAGTCAAGCAAACTCCTCAGGACACAATAGATGCTCTGTTTGAATGACTTAGAAATGCTCTGCAACTACTCTGTCCTTGAGGCCTGGAGACATTATATTATTATAATAATCTTTGGTACTAGTGGACTCTGAGAAGCAAGCAAGTTATGTGATCTGCACATGCACAAAGCTAGCTGCACTACATAACTTAGTGTAACTTGGTATGACCTTGGAATAGATAATAAACTGGACTGGCTTTCCCATGGGAAGCCACTACTTCTTTCTCTTCAACATTCTGTGTGCTTACCTCTTTATTACCTCTTTACTTAACCCTTATAGCTGGATCCAAATTAACCTTTACAGTCTAAATAAGTTATGGAGGGCACACAGGTCATAGAGGCTATGTAATTCATAGAGGTTACCAGGTCATAAAGTCTGTGAAGTTCAGAGTAGCTATTTAGGTTATAGAGACTGCTAAGGTCATTTAGCCTAACAAAGCCATAAAGGTTATAAGGATCATAGGGTGTACTTTTGCTATAGAGGTACACATTCAAAGAGACTACTCAAGCCATAGAGGCTATGTAGGCCATTGAACATAGGGCATAGAGATTATGCAAGTCATAGAGGCTATACTGGTTACACAGATCACAGGGATTACCAAGGTCATTTAGACAATTTATGCCATAAAGCCCACTCAGATAATAGCGGTTAAGCAGATCATAGGGTCAACTCAGATCATTTAATCTTTTTAGGACACAAAGGATACATAGGTCATAGAGGCTGCACCAGTCTTAGAGGTTACTCAGGTCTTAAAGGCTATTAGATCGTAGAGGTGATGCAAATCATTGAGATAGACGTACAGGTTAATCAGTTCAAAAATTCTATGTGCTTCATTGAGGTTATAGTCATCATAGAGACTACTCATTTCATAGAGGCTACTGAATTTAGGCTATTCAAACCATAGAGACTATGAGGATCATAGGGTCTGCTAAGGTTATTTAGGCTATTCAGGCTCAAGAGCCTTTGAAGTTCATAAAGGGTATGTAGGCATTAAAGGCTATTCAAGCCATTGACCTTAGGCAGTTCATAGGCCCTACAAAGGCAAAAGAAGCTACTCAGGATATAGAGTTTACTGAGGACGTAGGGGCCACTCAGGCCATAAAAGCTATGTAGGTCATATGGGCTTCTAAGATCATTTAGACTACTCATGCCATAGAGGATATGGAAGTCATATAGACTTTGCAAGTCACAGTATGCACATGATATTGATGCTATGTTGGTAATAGAATGTGTATGAATAAGTAGCATCTATTACCTATGTAAATTCTAGGATGTGCTTAACCACTATGACCTGTGTAAGTCATATACTTGTTCAGATAATAGAAGATACTAAGGCAATAGAGTCTACATAGGCCATAGAATCTCCATAAATCATAAAAGCTACACAGGTCCAAAAGATTGTACTGGTCAGAGAGGTCATGCAGGTCATAGAAGATACTCAATTCATAGAAGCTTTGTAGATCAAACAGACTGCATAGACCATACAAACTATTCAGATCAAAGAGAATTTTCACATGACAGAGGATACAAAGATAATAGGTTACCCACTTCACAGAGTAAAGTTTTACAGGCCATAATGACTTTGCAGGTCATAGAGATTAAACTCATCTTAGAGCCTACATGGATCATAGATGCTACTTTTTTGTATAGGCTATGTAGGTCACAATGGCTTCTAGATCATATAGGCTACTCAAGTTTATTAAGGACACTCAGGTAATTAAATAGAGGCTACACAGATCATACAGGCAACTCAGTTGTAGCAGTTACACAGGTTATAGTGGCTGCTAGGTCATAGAGGTTACTCAGGTCATTTAGGCTACTCAGGCCACAATGGCTATTCAGGCCCCAGAGGCTGTGCATCCATATATGCTACTCAGGTCATAAAGGTTATTCAGGCATTTGAAGATACTCAGACCATAGAGGTCATACAGATCATAGAGGTTATGATAGTCTCAGAGGTTACTCAGTTTGTAGAGGCTACACAGGTCATACAGGGTATGCACACAAGTCATAGAGGGTATGCAGGCAGTAGGAGTTAATCAGGCCATAAATTCTATACAGGTCAAAGAACTACTTAGGTCATAGCATCTACTAAGGCATAGAAGTTACAATGTTCATATAAGTTACTAAGGTCATTTTAGCCCTGGAGGTCAAAAAGGCAATGTAGTTCTCTGAGGCAATGCAAGACATACAGTCTAACCAGGTCATAGCCCATAGAGGGTACTCAGTCACAGAGGCTACATAGGTCATAGAGTCAGTGCCAGTGAAAATGCTATGCAGGTCATAGAGGGTAAATGAAGACATATTAACTATTCAGGTCACATAAGCTATTCATGTCATAGAGGCTATTCAGGCCAAAGAGGCTCTAGGATACATAGAAGCTACACATGTCATAAAGACTAATGCAGGTCATAAAAGATACAAAGGCTATGCAAGTCATTGGAGCTACTCAGTTCATAGAAGCCATGCATGTGTCATGGTGGCTATTCAGGACATTGACTAATGCAATAATAGAAACAAAGAGATCTGACTAGAGGCAACTGAGATGATACAGGCTACTCAAGTAATTTAGGCTATGCCAGTAATACAGGCTTTGCTGGAATTAGAAGTTATGCAGGTCTTACAGGCTTTTAAGGTCATAGAGTCTACTCAGGTCATTAAAGCTATTCTTACCATAGAGTTTAATCAAGAAATAGAGGCTCTTCATGACATAGTGTAGTCATAAAAGCTACTTCAGATAGAGCACTAATTTCCAGAATATATAAAGAACTCAAAAAACTCTACATCAAGAATACAAATAATCCAATCAACAAATTGGCTAAGGAAATGAACAGACACTTCACAGAAGATCTACAAGCAGTCAATAGATACATGAAAAATGTTCAACATCTCTAGTAATAAGAGAAATGCAAATCACAACTACCCTAAGATTCCATCTTGCCCCAATTAGAATGGTGATTATCAAGAATACAAGCAAGAATAGGTATTGGTGAGGACGTGGGAAAAAAGATACACTCATACATTGCTGGTGGGGTTGCAAATTAGTGCAGCCACTCTGGAAAGCAGTGTGGAGATTCCTCAGAAAGCTTGGAATGGAACCACCATTTCACCCAGCTATCCCACTCCTTGGCCTATACCCAAAGGACTTAAAATCAGCATACTACAGTGATGCAGCCACATCAGTGTTCATAGCTGCTCAATTCACAATAGCCAGATTGTGGAACCAACCTAGATGCCCCTCAATTGACGAATGCATAAAGAAATTGTGGTACATATATATAATGGAATATTACTCAGCCATAAAGAATAATAAAATTATGGCATTTGCAGGCAAATGGATGAAATTGGAGCATATCATGCTAAGTGAGATAAGCCAATCTCAGAAAACCAAAGGATGAATGATCTCGCTGATAAGCAGATGATGATACATAATGGGGGGTGGGAGGGAGGCAAGAATGGAGGAAGGAGAGACTGTATAGAGGGAAAAGAGGGATGGGAAGGGTGGGGCCGAAGGAAAAAATAACAGAATGACTCAAACACCATTATCCTATGTAAATGTATGATTACAAAAATGGTATGCCTCTACTTCGTGTACAAACAGAGAAAAAAGTTGTACCCCATTTGTTTACAATAGAAAAAAAGAAGATAAGAAAGTTGTAAAAGTTACTCAGAACATAGAGAATATAGAGGCCATAGAGGCTACTTAGTTCATAGAGGATAAGAGGATCATAGTAGTTACTCAGCTCATTTAGGTGGTTTCTTAAAAGTTTCCCAGATCATAGAGGTTACACTGGTCATAAATAACACTAAAATTCATTGAGCTACCCAGGTTATTGAAGGTTTGCAGGCAGTACAGCTACTAAATTCATAAATGCTATGCATGTCATAGAGATTACTCAGGCCATTAAATCTACACAGGTAATAAGGACTACTGTGGTCATTTTGTCTTGTCATGCTATAAAGGCCACACAGTTCATAGAGATATGATATCACAGAGGTATCACAAGACAGAGACTATGCAGAGTCAACTTCAGACCATAGAGGATTTGTAGGTGTTGTAGGCTACTAAGTTCAAGTTGGTTTGCAGGTCATAGAGGATATGTAGGTCATAGTTGCTACTCAGTCCATATAGGCTACTCAGTTTATAGAGACTACTCAGAACATAGAGGATGTGCAGATAATAGAGGCTACTCAGCCTACATATGCCATGCAGGTCATAGGAGTTACTCAAGTCATAGAAGCTAGACAGGTGATTGAAGCTATTTAGCTCATAGAAGATATTTAGGCCAAAAAGCCTATGCAGGTCACAGAAACTACTAAGGTCAATTTGGCTACTCAGGACCATATAGGTCATACAGATCACAGAGGCTATGCAGGTGTTGAAACTGCTCAGGTTAGGGAGGGAGTACAAGCTATAGATGCTACTCAGACCATAAATGCTAAGCAGATCTTAGAGTCTAAGTCCAAAGAGACTGCATTTCAGAGAGGATATATAGGATATACAGGCTACTTGGCAATAGAAGGTATGCATGTCATAGAGGGTCACAAGTTATAGATGATATTACACAGGCCAAGGAGATTACACAGACCATAAGGGATAGTCAGGCAATAGAGTCAATGCATGTTTAGTCCACACAGATCACAGAGACTATATAGGCCACAGAGGCTACACAGACCCAGAAGCTACTCATGCCACAGAGTAATCAGATCATACAGACTAAGCAGGTCCTAAAACTGTTCAAGTCTTTTAGATTTTTCAGGCCACAGAGGTGACAAGTTTATAGAGGCTAATCAGTTCATAGAGGCTACTCAGGCCACAGAGGCTTTTCAGATCTTTTAGGCAACTCAGGCCATAAAGACCTTGAAAGTTGTAGAGGTTTGCAGGTCATAGAGTTTCATAGGGCATTAAATGTACACGTCAGGGATGTTACACAGGTCATAGTCTATGCATGACATATACACTATAGGAATCCTAGAGGCTATTTTGTCTGTAGAGGTTTCACAGGTCATAGAGGTTACTTAGGTCCTAGAGGTAACAGAGGTCATAGAGGTTACCTAGTCAAAGAAACTACTCAGTTCATGGAGATTACTCAGGAAACAGAAGTTACATAGGCAATAGAGTCTACTCAGATCATAGATGCTATGCAAGTCATAGGGGCTACTCAGGTAAGAGAGGCTATTCAGGCTATAAAGTCTACGCACATGATAGAAGCTATTAAGGTCATTTAGGTTACTCAAGCCATAGAGGCTATGTACATTATAGAGTGTACTCAGGTCTCTGAGGCTACACAGTTTGTAGTGGCTATATAGTCCATAGAGGTTCCTAGGTCAGAAAGGATATATAGGCCATAGAGGTAACGCAAGCCACAGAGGCTATCTAAGTCATTAGGCTACTAATGCCATAGAGGGTACTCAAGTCATAAAGGCTACACAGATCCTTAAGGCTACACTGGACACAGAAGCCACTCAGGCTATGGAAGCTATGTGTCACACGGAGGATACTCAGGCCAAAGTGGCTACACAGTTGATCAAGGCTTCTCTCTCATAGAGATTAATAAGTTCATTATCCTTAATGAATTCAGCAGCCTCTAATTTCATTAAGGCTACTTAGGTCATTTGTACCATTCAGATCATGAAAGTTCCTCAGACCATGGAAGCTATGCAGGCCACAGAGGCTACATAGGTAAAAAGGTTGCTAAGGTAATTTAAATGACTAAGGTCATAGAGATTACTATAGTCTTTTAGTACACTAGGTTATAAAAAGTATACAGAGACTGTGCCAGTCATAGAGGCTACTCTAGCGCTAGACACTATGCAGATCATAGTTGCTGCAATGGTCATAATGGTAGCTCAGTTCATAGAACCTACTCAGGACATTTATGCTACTCAGGCTATAAAGACTACTCAGAACAAGTGACAGAATTTATGTTGGTCATAGAAGCAATTCAGGACACTGAGGCAATACAGGTTATGAAGGAAATAATAATGTGATAATAAGGTCATAAAGCCTTCACTGTTCATAGAGACTTCACAGACCCCAGAGACCTCTCAGACCATAGAGGCTACTCAGGTACTACACAAGTCATAAAAATATTCAATCCACATATGTTATGCAGATGATAGAATCAACTCAGACCATGAAGGTTACACAAATCACAAGTCCATTCACATCATAGATTATGCAGGTCATAGAGCTTATGTTAGAAATAGAAATTGCTCAGTTCATAGAGGCTACACAGGAAATAAAGCCTATTCAGGGCATAAATATAAGACAGGCCATATAATCTACTGAGGTTATGGAAATTAAACAAGTCATTGAGTCTACGCAGGTTATAGGGGTTACTAAGGTCATTTAGACTACTCAGACCATAGAGAATACACAGGTCAGAGATAATACTTAGTTCTCAGAAAGTATGCATGTCATATAGGTTGCACAGATCAAATAGGTTACTCAGGTCATAGAGGTTATGAAGGTCTTAGTGGCTACTGAGATTCTTTTAGGCTACTCAGGAGATAAAGGCCACATTACCCCAAAAGTTAAGCATACAGTGTAATCAGGCAATAGAGGCCATATTGGTCATAGAAGCTATGCAGACCATTGAGTTTATGCAGGTTTTAGAGGTTCTGTAGTTCATGGAGACTAAAGTTGATTAAAGAGGTTACTCAGCTTCTACAGTCTACCAACGTCATAGAGCACACTCTGGCATTAGGGACTTCTTAAGGCCATAGATGGTATGGCCTCAGGTAATAGAGGATACTCAGGTCATGAAGGGTATGTAGATCATATGGGATAAGATGGTTAAGTAGAATACTCAGATTATAGTGGCTATGCAGTAGATAATAGGGTCTTTTATCCTACTCAGACCATTATGGCTATGCAGATCATAAAAACTATACAACTCATATAGGCTACATGGTCACAGAGGCTAAACAGGTAATAGGGCCTAATAAGGTCATAAAGTCTACACAGATCACTTAGACTGCACAGATCATGAAGGCTGTGTAAGCAATAAAGGCTACTCAGGCCACACAGGCCATGCAGATTATGAAAATAAACTGGTCACAGATGTTAACCAGGTCATAGATACTGCACAGACTATAAAGACTACACTGCTTTTAGAAGTTTTGAGGTCATAGAGGTTCCACTGCTGATAGTGGCTACTCAATTGAAACAGATTACTCAGGTCATAGAAAGGTATAAGGCAATAGAGAATACTGAGGCCAGAGATGCTATTCAGATCAGGTGGACTAAATAGCTCATAGAGGCTATATAGGACAGGGAAGATATGCAGGTCATGTACATTATGAAGTTTTTAGTGGCTACTCAGGCCATAGAGGTTAGAAGCATTTTTAAGAGTGCATAGACCACAGATGGTATGTCTGTCATAGAAACCACACAGCTCATAAATATTATATTGACCATAAAAGCTACTCAGTTCCCATAGGCTACATAAGACCATAGAGCTATAAAATTCATGGTGTCCACTAAAGTAATAGAAGCTCAAAAGATCATTTAGGTTACTTAGGATATAAAACATTCCCAAGTCACATAAGCTACACAGACCACAGAGGCTACTGAGAACATGGAGGCTGCACAGGCCATAGAGGCTGTTCAGATCACAGAGAATGTGCTGGTTATAAAACATAGAGAGTTCATAGTGGCTAGTAAGGTCATAGAGGGTACTTAGGGAGTAGAGAATACTCTGGACATTGATGGTTTGAGCAGGAAGTTTGTTGGGGAAGGCCCAAAATGGTTATAGTTAGGCTCCCTAACAAAGGCTTCTGGTGAGTTATGTGATACTTTTAGTGTGTGATTGAGGCCATGAATCGGCTATGTTATGGTCAGTGTGTACTCAAGGTCAGAAACACAGAAACACTCCAATCTAGCATGTTTGTAGTCAAGGTCATAAATATTTGCCTGAATGTGCATCCACTGATATAACCTATTGGCAGTATGCCTTCTTGTTTGAATTGTACTTACAAGGGCCTTTGCAAATAACTCAGGGAACTGGCTAATGACTATGGTTGCCTCTGAATAAAGGATGACCAATATTCCCACTGTGCCTCACATTTTCTTTCAATTCCTGAATCCTTAAACCTTGCCCTCCAGGCCTGAGCCTCACCCTCACCCCAACAAGTGGCATAATCAGCAGGATTCAGAACAGGTGAGAGATGAATCAATCCCAGTGGAAGAGGCAGGGGGATTGTGCCCACCAACTTGCATGTGGCAATTGGTTGTCGCAATCTTAATTTGTTATGGGCTCCTGTGGAGAACTGAGGTATAGTGGATGGGGCACTGCTTTGCAAGCAGAGGGTTCCTGCTTAAAAGATATCACTGCCAAGAAGCAGTGGGACAAGCAAACATGCTTGTCCAGATACTGCTCAACTCTGCCCTCCAAACTTAGAGCAGCATAGTTATGCTTTGGAAGCTAAAGTATGTGAAATAGGCAAGACCTTGACCTATGATGGGGAGGAAGAATCTGAATAAGAGTCTGAGGAGACCCCCATTTGTGTACAATAAATCAAAATATAGTCTGCAAAAATAAAAAAATAAAATAAAATAAATAGTCTGAGGAGAAACCCCAGCCATGAGCTCAGCTCATGGTACAACAGAAGATGAAGCATGAGCAGCCTGGACCCTTGGAGGTCAGGCAATGGGGCCATCAAATGTTACTGAGTATGCTACACAGGGACAATCCACTCAGGCAGAATTAATAAATTTGAGTAAGCAGTTTTGCCAACAACCTGAAGAGCCTCTGGTCACATGGGTTTATGACTGGGATCTAAAGGTAGACAGAGTTTTTTGCTCTCCAGAGGAAATGGAACATCTGGCACCCATCACAGCTCACCCCTCCTTCAAACAGCAATTGCAGAAGGGTCTCAGGCATGGGAGCAATAATCATTCCCTGAGAGACTGGATTTTTGCCACTCTGCAAACTGTGTGGACCAGTACTAGTGAGCTACCAGAAACTGTGAGTATATGGCAATCCTATGCTAATTCAGTGCAGATTCTATAAGAGCTTGGCATATCAAGTAATATTTTATCTGAACACATGAGAGACAGATGATGAAAAATTTACTAGTGGCATGAGAGATTTGGTTTTGCAGAATGCTCCACCACCTATTTTGGGTTCTTGATGGCTATCTTAGCTCCATATGTTGGGTGCCACATTAATGATGTTAATACTATGATGGCTAGCCTAGGGAAAACCTAGAGTAGACAGCAGTCAAAAATATGTGCAGAGTGAGAGGAGCCCAGAAACTATATTAACTAAGGAGAAACTGGATAAACTAAGGAGAAAAGGGCCCATTAGGATCACTCATGAGCAGATGTGACTGATTTTCCAGCACCAGGGGTAGATCACCAGAAGATAGACAACCAGCCTAATACAGTTCTACTTGATCTGTGGAAGCAACTATTCCTAGAGTCACAATACTTGAGAACGGGCAGAGATTAAAAAAACAAACAAACAAAAAAAAAAACACCCCTAAGAAGCTCAACCCCTACAACTGAAAGATTATTTGGCTTATTCTAGACAGATGAATGAATTTTGTTTCAGTATGACTAAGAATACTGCCAAGAACCCACCCTGTGGGGATGGATGGACATTGAAGGCCATGTGTGTAAGGTGCTATCCATTGGTTCCCAAACAATGTACAGAGGGTATTGGCTTTAGTGGATACTGGAGCCAAGTGCAGCTTGGTGTTTGGGAACTCAGAAAAGTTCCAAGGTCCATATACTCATATTGATGGCTATGGGAGATAGACAATAAAGGTAAAGTTATTGTCCATACTGCTGGGGATAAGTTATTCACTCCCATTGAGCATATACGGTACATGTCTTCTATTGTTGTGCACATCTTAGGTATAGATGTGCTCCAAGTACCATGGGTACAGACCACAGCAGGAGAACTCCATCTCCTATGTGAGTTTGAAGTCAATTATGAAAGGATGAACAAAACACCCACCCCAGATCCTGCCACAACTTCAGAGGACTGATGGTGAAGCAGTATTGCTTCCCACAGGGACATGCAGAATCTGGAGCTATTATCTTGGAACTGGAGAACGTGAGCATATGGCCCACTCACAGCCACATTAACACTCCTGTGTGGCCAGTGAAGAAGCCTGATGGCAGTTGGGGAGTGAATGGATTATCAATAACTGAATACAGTGATGCCTTCTCTGCATGCAGCAATTCCTTCAGTGAATGATCTTATGGACCAATTGTCTTTGCAACTGGGCACAAACCATTGTGTGTTGGACCTGGCTAATGCTTTCTCTCTATTACTCTGGCTCTGGAGAGCCAGGAGCAGATGGCCTTCACATGGGCAGACTGATAGTAGACATTTTCAGTGTTGCAACAAGGTTATTTGCATAGCCTGACCATATATCATGGTTTAGTGGCCAGTGACTTGGACTGGTAGACTCTGCCACCCACTGTATCATGTTTCATTATACTGATGATGTGTTGTTGACTTCAGACTCTTGCAGATTTACAGCTTGACACCCTAACCTGAGTGGTCCATTTAGAGAAATGTGGCTAAACAGTAAATACTGCCAAGGTGAAAAGACCTGGCTTGTTGGTCAAGTTCTTGGGTGTTCTTTGGTTGGGTAAGACAAAAGTTGTACTGGAAGCTGTTACTGATAAAATCTAGGCATATCTGTGACTCATATAAAATACTTGGTTGGCATCCATTTTCTTTCAGAGCTTGAAAAATGTTGGTCTGGGTGCTTCTAGCTTTTAGGGTCCGGATTGAAAAACCTGCTGATATCTCTATTGGTTTCCCCCTGAATATAATTTGATTCTTTTCTCTCGCAGCCTTTAAAATTCTCTCTTTATTTTATATGTTAGGTATTTTCATTATAATGTGCATCCGTGTGGGTTTATTGTAATTTTGTGTATTTGGAGTCCTATAAGCCTCTTGTACTTGATTTTCCATTTCATTCTTCAGATTTGGGAAATTTTCTGATATTATTTCATTAAATAGATTGTTCATTCCTTTGGTTTTTTCTCTAAGCCTTCCTCAATCCCAATAATTCTTAAATTTGACCTTTTCATGATATCCCATAGTTCTTGTAGATTCTTTTCATGATTTCTTACCGTCTTCTCTGTTTGGTCAACTTTGTTTTCAAGATTAAATATTTTGTCTTCAATGTCTGAGGTTGTGTCTTCCAAGTGTTCTATCCTATTGGTAATGCTTTCTATGGAGCTTTTAATTTGGTTTATTGTTTCCCTCATTTCAAGGATTTTTGTTTGTTTTTTTCAATATCTCTAACTCTTTATTGAAATGATCTTTTGCTTCAAGTATTTGCTCTTTTAACTGTCAATTACAACGATCATTCGATGCCTGCATTTACCCTTTCATCTCATCCTTCAATGCCTGCATTTGCTCTTTCATCTCTTCATTTGCTTCCCTGATTGTTTTGATTATGAACATTCTGAACTCCCTTTCTGACATTTCTTCTGCCATGCTGCCATTGGATTTTATTGCTATACCACCTATGTTTCTTTGGAACATTTTCTTCCCTTGTTTTCTCATATTGTTCAGGTATCTACCCCTCTAATAGTGAAACTCTGGAATATTGCAGATTTCCTCTATTGACTCATATTGTCTCTATAGATTTCCAATAACTCACCTCTTAGCCTTCAGTAGTCTGAAGTCTTGAAGGAACTTGATAAGGCGGTGCTCCACTAGGAAGCTGGCCTTCTTGGGGTGGTGGCCTTCAAGCGGGGTATATTCCCCAGTGGCTCTTAGTTGGTCCCGAGTCTCTCAATATCTCCACTTCTTGGCTCCTGGGTCTTGTCAAAGGTCGTCTAGCCTCCTGTAGGTGTCTCAGGAAGGGAGTTGCCCTTCCAATGATAAGGGCCATGCCTTCAGGAGTAATTAAAATGCCTGCACCAACCTAAAAGAAGCTTCTGGCTAGCTCGTGATGGTGACAAACCTCGGTATGGTGGTTGGGCGGGGTTATTCAGTGATGTTGTCTGTCTTTGGCCTGGTGGTTGGGCGGGTTGGCTAACCGCTGCCCAGCTCCGCAAGGCAGGAGGGTTGGGTGCCCACCTGCTACCTCCGCAATGCAAGAGGCCTGACTCACCCAGTAGCTTGCTCCACGACTGCAACCAACCAGTGATGGCACCAACCTAGCTGCAGGGGTCAGGCAGGTTCGCTCAGTTATGACGTCTGTCCTTGGTCTGCTGGCTGGGTGGGATAGCTGCCCGTCGCCCACCTCCACAATGTAGGCAGTCTGACTCACCTGCCCGCTAGTTCCACGTGTGTGACCAACCAGTGATGGCACCAAACTAGCAAGACTCATCTCATAGAAGGAGATACCCAAAGACTAAAGGTGAAAGGATGGGGAAAAACATACCATGCACATGGACACAGCAAAAAAGACAGAGTATCCATCCTCATATCAGATAATGTGGACTCAAGCAAAAGTTAGTCAGAAGGGATAAAGGACATTTCATACTGCTTAAGGGAAGCATAAATCAACAAGACAGAACAATCATAAATATCTATGCCCCAAACAGTGGCTCATCCATATACATCAAACAAATCCTTCTCAATGCCAGAAATCAAATAGACCAAAACACAATAATACTAGGTGATTTTAACACACATCTCTCACCACTGGACAGATCCTCCAAACAAAAATTGAACAAAGAAACCATAGATCTCAAAAACACAACCAATAAGTTAAACTTAATGCACATTTATAAAATATACCATTGAACAAAGAGCAAATACACATTCTTCTCAGCAGCACATGGATCCTTCTCTAAAATAGATCATATATTATGTGACATAGCTTCTATTAGCAAATACAAGAATATAGAGATACTACCTTGTATTGTATCAGATCATAATGAATTGAAATTAGAAATAAATGACAGAGTAAAAAACAGAAACTACTCCAACACCTGGAGATTAAATAATATGCTATTGTATGATGAATGGATAACAGAAGATATCAGGAAGGAAATTAAAAATTCTTAGAGGTAAATGAGAACAAAAAAACAACACATCAAAATCTCTGGGACACTATGAAAGCAGTTCTTAGAGGAAAATTTATTTCATGGAGTGCATTCAATAAAAGGAAAAATCAACAAATAAATAACCTAACACTACAACTCAAAGCCCTAGAAAAAGAAGAACAGAGCAACACCAAAGGTAGTAGAAGACAGGAAATGGTTAAAATCAGAGCTGAAAACAACGTAATTGAAACAAAAGAAACAATTGAAAACATTGACAAAATAAATAGTTGGTACTTTGAAAAAATGAACAAAATTAATAAACCCTTAACCACATTAACAAAGAGAAGGAGAGAGAAAACACAAATAACTAAAATTCAGAATGAACAAGGAAATATCATGACAGACACAATTGAAATCCAAAATATAATTAGAAGCTATTTTGAAAATCTATACTCCAACAAAACAGAAAATCTCGACGACATCAACAGGTTTCTAGAGACATATGAATTAACTAAACTGAACCAGGAGGACATACGCAATTTAAATAGATCAATTTCAAGGAATGAAATAGAAGAAGTCATCAAAAGCCTACCAACAAAGAAAAGTCAGGGTCCAGATGGGTTCTCAGCCAAGCTCTACAAAACCTTTAAAGAAGAGCTCATTCAAATACTTTGAGAATTATTTCATGAAACAGAAGAGGAGGGAACACTCCCAAACTCATTCTATGAAGCCAATATCACCTTGATACCTAAACCAGACAGAGAGACATCGAGGAAAGAAAATTTCAGATCAATATCATTAATGAACATGGATGCAAAAATTCTCAACAAATCTTAGCAAATTGCATACAAAAATATAATACAAAGATACTGCACCATGACCAAGTTGGTTTTATCCCAGGGATGCAAGTTTGGTTCAACATCTGGAAATCAATAAATGTAATTCACCATATCAATAGATATAAAGTCAAGAATCACATGATTATTCTGATAAATGCAGAAAAAGCATTTGATAAAATACAGCACTCCTTCATGCTTAAAACACTAGAAAAAAATAGGGATAATGGGAACATTCCTTGATATTGTACAGGCCATGTATGCTAAACCCATGGCCAATATCATTCTAAATGGTGAAAAACTGAAAGCATTCCCCCTAAAAACTGGAACAAGGCAGGGATGCCCTCTTTCACCACTTCTATTCAACATCGTCCTTGAAACTCTAGCCAGAGCAATTATACAAACCAAAGAAATTAAAGGGTGACAAATAGGAAAAGAAGAACTCAAACTATCCCTATTTGCTGATGACATGATTATATATTTAGAGGAACTGGGAAATTCCACCTGAAAATTTTTAGAACTCATAATTGAATTCAGTAAAGTAGCAGGATTAATGCTCATAAATCCAATGCATTTTTATACATAAGTGATGAATCTTCAGAAAGAGTAGTTAGAAAAACTACACCATTCACAATAGCTTTCAAAAAAATAAAATACTTGTGAATCAATCTAACAAAAGAGGTGAAAGACCGCTACAATGAGAACTACAGAACACTACAGAAAGAAATTAGAGAAAACCTTAGAAGATGGAAAGATCTCCCATGTTCTTAAATAGGCAGAACTAATATTGTCAGAATGGCCATACTACCAAAAGTGTTATACAGATTCAATGCAATTCCAATTAAAATCCCAATGATGTACCTTACAGAAATAGAGCAAGCAATTATGAAATTTATCTGGAAGAATAAGAAACCCAGAATAACTAAAGCAATCCTTAGCAGGAATAGTGAAGCCGGGGATATTGCAATACCAAAACTTCAACTATACTACAAAGCAATAGTAACAAAAACGGCATGATATTGGCACCAAAATAGACTAGCAGATCAATGGTACAGAATAGAGGACATGGACACAAACCCAAATAAATACCATTTTCTCATACTAGACAAACAGGCCAAATATATGCAATAGAGAAAAGATAGCCTCTTCAACAAATGGTGCTGGGAAAACTGGAAAACCATATGCAACAGAATGAAATTAAACCCCTATCTCTCACCCTACACAAAATTCAACTCAAAATGGATCAAGGACCTCGGAATCAGACCAGAGACCCTGCATCTTACAGAAGAAACAGTAGGTCCAAATGTTCAACTTTTTGGCTTAGGATCAGACTTCCTTAACAGGACTCCCATAGCACAAGAAATAAAAGCAAGAATCAATAACTGGGACAGATTCAAACTAAACAGCTCTCTCTCAGCAAAGGAAACTATCAGAAATGTGAAGAGAGAGCCTACAGAGTGGGAGAAAATCTTTGCCACCCAGACTTCACATAGAGCATAATTTCCAGAATATATAAAGAATTCAACAAACTCTACACCAAGAATACAAATAACCCAATCAACAAATGGGCTAAGGATATGAACAGACACTTCACAGAAGAAGATCTATAAGCAATCAACAAACATATGAAAAAATGTTCAATGTCTTTAGTAATAAGAGAAATACAAATCAAAACTCCCCTAAGATTCCATCTCACCCCAATTAGAATGGTGATTATCAAGAATACAAGCAACAATAGGTGTTGGAGAGGATGTGGGGAAAAAGGTATACTCATACACTCTGGTGGTGCTGCAAATTAGTGCAGCCACTCTGGAAAGCAATGTGGAGATTCCTGAGAAAGCTTGGAATGGAACCACCATTTGACCCAGCTATCCCACTCCTCGGCCTATACCCAAAGGACTTAAAATCAGCATACTACAGAGATATAGCCACAACAATGTTTTCAGTTGCTCAATTCACAATAGCCAGATTGTGGAACAAACCTAGATGCCCCTCAATGGATGAATGGTTAAAGAAAGTGTGATATATATATATATATATATATATATATATATATATATATAATGGAATATTACTCAGCCATAAAAAATAATAATATTATGACATTTGAAGGCAAATGGATGCAGTTGGTGTATATCAAGCTAAGTGAGATAAGCCAATGTCAATAAACCAAAGGACAAATGATCTCACTGATAAGCGGATGATGACACATATAGGAGGTGGAAAGGGGGCAAGAATGGAGGAAGGAGTCACTCTATAGAGGGATAAGAGGGGTGGGGGGGTAGGGGGGCAGAAAAATAACAGAATGAATCAAAAACTATTACCCTAGGTAAATGTATGATTACACAAATGGTATGCCTCTACTTCATGTACAAATAGAGAAACCAGATATATCCCATTTGTTTACAATAAAAATGAATTTAAAAAAAAGACTAAAACTGTTTTAGAACCCCACTGTCCTCCAAAGACTCAGGAGATTCAGAACCTTTGAACAGGTACATTGGAAGAGACCTTGTACCTTCACCCCACAGTGTGCATGAGTCTTCTTCCGAGTGTGGTCAGTGGGCTACAATATTCACAGAGCCTGGTGCCATGTCCACCCCCAGAACACCAGCTACCAGGAGGCTGAGGCTCCAGGATGCTACTTGTGATGCCAAACTGGGCCACTTAGTGAGACGCTGTGTTTAAATTAAAAAAAAAAATTCTGGCAGAGAACCCTTGAGTTTCACACCGTACCTGAAATCAGCAAATGATTGTCGATTTTAAACATACATAAACAGATGTGCTAACAGCCAGCATCAGGGCCCAGCATAATCCCAGACCTCCTGTGGAGGAGGCAAGTCACCAGCAGCACCAACCTCCCCTTTCCTCACATGCCTGGTCCTTCCCCTGACAGAGCCATATGCTGGGCTCAATGAGATGTGTCTAAATGAGGTAGGCCTGGTCTTTATCTTGGCATTCACCTTATACTGACCTGACTAGGCACAGTTAAGTATGAGGTCTGGAACTGATCCCTGGTCTTGTGTCTCATCTCCTCTGTACACAAAGGCTTATCTGTGCTCCTGGAGATAAAGTTAGAAATGTCCATGTTTCTGAATGAACCCATCAACCTGTGGGGCTCCTTCAGGTACAACTGCTTGGCAGACTGTGACTATCATCTCACTGGAACATCCAGGCAGAACAACCTCACAGACCACAGGGCAGGAAAAAAAATGAGTATCATGTTTAATGTAGGCTTTTTATTAGTGACTTTTATTAGGCTGATATGATGAGTACATTGGTTGATTTTGATGTCATGATACTTGGAAGATTCACAAATGTCCATTGTGAGTCTAGGTTGGAAGTCTGCCTAAATTGCTGTAGCTTTATCACAAGGCTATCTGGTGATTTTAGCTACCCATTTTATTCTTTAAGATTCCTCTAATACTATTTTTGACCTTTGTTTTTCTAAATGGACTTTGAGATCATTGCCATGTAGTAACATCTTGTGGGAAAATTATACGACAAGTATTGAATTTATAGATCAATTCATGGAGAACCAACATCTCATTAATAGTTGGGGTGGTGGTAAGTACCACAACTGAAAAGTAAGAAATGACACATTGAAAGGAAAAATCTGAAACTCATCACCTTATGCAAAAGTGCTCGGGTATGTGATAAATAAAAAAAAATTCCTAGAAATTGACAAAAAAAAGAATAGCTTATAGAAGACACTATAAGGGAAATGTTCATTCCACCAAGCAAAGAAACAGCCCTGCAGACATGAAAGTATACTGAGTCTTGGCCACAATATGATAAAACTGTCAAATTCAAAATTTTTGAAATATGCTGTGAGACCAAGTTAAAATAGGAATTTTTGTTATTGCTGCTGTTTTGTTTATGGTGCTGAGGAACAATCCAGGGATTCCTACATGCTAGGCAAGTGCTGTACTCTTCAGCCTTACACCGACCCAAGGATATTATTGCTGACAGAGATAAGTTGCCCTTCTATTGAGGCATCTTTGATATTTACATCTATGATATTACAAATACATTTACCATTTGATTCAGCAATCCTAGTTCAGGGAATTCAATGCATAAAAACTTCTCTATACTTGACACATGGACATGATTATTCATGAAAGTCTTCATTAGAGCAAAAGTTTGAGGGAAAAATAAAACAATTTCTCATGTAGGTATTTGGTTATATCAAAATGACCATTGCCATGATGAAACACAATAAAGTTGAGGGAGAAAATAACAACAAAACACTAAAGGGAAAAAATCCTTTTATGTAACCATCTGAAAAGAACTCTGAATTGTCCTTATCAAGATGAACCCCCATTTGTCTGTGCCTCAGTTTCAAGTCAGTTTTTGAAAATACCTCAAGAACTGGCATGAACATTGTGCTATCATTGCTTTGGTCAGCATGGTCACTGATATTTGGACACAGGACAGCCCACAAAGCTCAATCACTGAAGAGAAGGGGGACTCTACTCAGGTCCCTTGGAAAACATAGCACCATTGCTGGTAGAAACTCAAATCATGGTTCCATAGGGTTACATAAAGAGGGAGAAACTCTGAGGTGATTTTTATCTGTTTCATGGGACCAAGATTAACTTTATTAAGGATTCAAGGAATTTTCTTACATGCTCATTTTACATATGGAAAATGGAAGACTAGTGGGGGCAATGCCAAGTTGAATCATAAATAGCACAGCCATTCTGATCATAGATTCCACATCCCCTTCTCCACTTGTTCCATGTGGACTGGTCCTAAGCAGCTGGACTAAACTTGTTCATAACCTGCCCATCTAAGAATATTTTTATTCAAGCTAAGCTAGGCAACATGCCAGTGACCTGCATTCCATCTTTTCAGTCATGTTTGAGCTTCATGGAGCTCTGTATATTTGGCTCTGTATTCCTAGTTCTCTAGAACAAATACTGGCACCTAATTGGTGACCCTATGTATTAGTCAGCATTTTGTGGTCATGATCAAATACCTGACAAGAGAAACTTTGAGGAGGAAAAGTTTACGTTGTCTCTTGTTTTCAGATATTCAATGCATAAGATGATTCCATGGCCCTGAGCCCAAACTGAGACAAAACATGGCAGAAAGTTGTGGCAGAGGCAATACTTACAGTAGCCAAGAAGCGGAGAAAGAAAGGGGAGGGAGCCACAGAAAAGATGACTCCTTCCAGGTTATGCCTGCAGTGAACCACCTCCTCCAACCACACCTCAACAACCTACAGTTAAAACCAGTTAGTTCACTCAAACTATGATGAACTGATAAGGTTACAATGCTGACAATCCAATAATTTTATTTCTGAAATTCCTGCTTTAAGATAGAAGTTTGCAGGGACACTTCATATCCAAACTATATCATTCCTCCCCTTGCCTCCAAAACCTCATGCCCATTTCAGAACGCCAAATACATTTAGTCCATTTCCTGAAGTTCCAGAATCACACAGAAATTCAAATCCAAAATTTCATCTGCAACTTAAGGCAAATTCTTGGCTATGAGCCCCTAAGAAAATCAAAAGCACATAGTAAACATTTGCATTACACATGGGACAAATATGGACCTGGAAAGAAGGAATAAGACCAAATAAGACCAAAACCTAGCTGAGCAAATAGGTCCCTTAACTTCATGCATACCATCTTGGACACTTGCTGGTAAGAAGTGTTCCCCAAAAGCTTGGAAAGACATGGTCCTTTGACCTTGCAGTTGTAGTGCAGATGGCTTCTGTTTTTTTTTAATAATCTGATTTCTCTGCAGGTAGTACCTTTTCTCAGCAGATGGTTCACATCACTGAAATCTTTTAATTTCTGGGGCCTCCATTTCCAGTTCAACTTTATCTTCACCTTCACAGCTTTGTTCATGTGCTCTCAGGGCAAACCAGAGCAACCACTCTCACAGAGTTTTGAGTATGTAAAGCTGATCTTTCCAAGTGGTTATGTGGCCCTCAACATTGAGCCATATGGCCAGACCTATGACCAGTTCAGGCATGTATCTTGCATCAGCACCAAAGACATATCTGACATGTTCATTGTGAACTCAGTCAATTTTCCATCCTCATGTTCTATGTGCTGATTCTCCAAAAATTCAGGATAGGGTTACCACCCACCCTTCCCTTTGAAGCTACTTTCTGTCTCCCACTATCCTTTCTAACCCTATAGGCAACTTCTGAGGGGTTAGGGAATCTCAGCCCACGTAGCTCCTCCTCCTCAGTTTTCACCATGCTCATGGTGACCATAACTCTCGATACATAATCTGCCTCAGGGTGCTTGCTGCACCTGAATCTCCTCACTTGTGTCCTCCACACAGCAGGTGGGTAATACTGCCTCCTTTGTATCTGGTTATAGAAGGAAAATGGCAACATGTATGAAGCATCCTAGTAAGCTGGGCAATACTAGTATTCACTTTGACACCTCACTCACACCTCTGTAGGAACAGACCTTTCCTGAAGGGCTATTTGACAGTGGCCAGCTCTGGAATGGGTTGCTGCTTAGACAAATCCAGCCTATCTAAGCAGTAACCCAGCCTGGGAGGATGCATGACTGATATAACTATACAGTACTGGAAAGACACAGAGGCAGGACATTTTTATTCCTGGTGCTTTGGATGGGTAGTTAAGGGGTCCACTGATATTCCTCCAACTTTAGTATGCTGTAACTTTGAGAAGACCACATGGTTTGAGTACCCCATCCCCAGCCTACAGTGACCACAGTCCCAATTCCTTTCTGAAATAAGAGCACAGTGAAATCTGGTACTGTTATAGTTTTGAAATGAGTTGCCTCCCAAAACCTTATGTTTGAGAAAATGTAAAAATTTTCAGAGATAAAATGACTCAATTATGAAAGGTGTAACCTAATGAGTGAATAAATCCACTGATATGGATTAAATGGGTGGTAATGATAGGCAGGTAGGATGTGGCTGGAGGCAGTAGGTCACTAGGGATGTGCCTTTCGAGTTTACATTTTGTCCTTGATGAGCAACACTCTCTCTGCCTCCTGTTTGCCCTCCCTTGAGCTGCTTTCCTCTGTCTTGCCCTTCTGCCATAATGCTCTGACTCACCTCAGGCCCAGGAAAACAGAGGAAGCTATCTGGGGACTGAGAACTCTGAATATGAGCCAAAATAAACTTTCCCTCCTCAGTACTTTGATCACAGAGAAACAAAAACTAACTAAAACAGGTAGAGACTTCTCAGGGGCACCCTATACCTGAACTCCAGTCTCCTATATCCTTTCTCATTCAGGGAACCATTATCAGTCACCCTACCTGATATTCCCTGCCTGCAGTACCCTATCAAGAAACCCTCATCCATGATGGATTCACCTTTAGGATTGGGCTCATAAGCCATCACATTCCTTTTACCTGTGCAAATATGTATTTGAGTTACGTCATGAATCCAAACCCCCAGTTGTGCCATGTGAGGTAGGCTCATTGATGACTCCTTAGAGCCTGAGTTTCTTTGATTGAAAACGGTTTGGTGACTACTCCCTTTAATAAAATTCCAGGGTGTAAAGCAGGAATATAAATGTGTTCCAAAGACAGAACACAGGAGTACTCCTATCAGGGAATGTACAAAACAAAGGACATAGAACAAAGCATCTTACAGTCATCAGGGATAAGTGATGGAAAAGACTGATGATTTTGAGTCCTCATTCAATGTTGTGCCTTGTCATTTAGAGCTGAGTGATCTTAAGTTCTACTGCAGAGATAGAGGACATGAGGATAGACCATGCAAAGTCCGTGGTGTGAGGCATGAAATTGGTGGCAGGCCATGCACATATACTGTGCCATTTCTCTGCATACTTGGTTTGCTGCATCCAGCCTTGGACATGAGGCCCATCTACCTTGCACTATGTCCTCTGACTTGGAAGTGGGTGAGAAACTCACCCATGGTCCTGCATCACACACATACAGAGGCTGGGATCTATGTGTCTTAAGTTCCTAGGCCCACCCTTTCCTGAGCATTCAAGAAATAGGCAGGAGACAGGGTCTAATTGGATTTCAGGAGTTAGGCATAATCCAAAGTGCAATGGAAGCTTCTGGTCTCTTTGTCCAGACTCAACTCTGCTGTAGATCTGCTTTGAGAATTAGCCCCTGAAATCATGTGGATTGGTATCTGTCTATTCTAAGTGACACCTTTTCCCCCTGGATTTATTAGATTTATCCAGAAGCAAAATCTCACAAACACAAATGCACATGCACACACACACACACACACAGAGAGAGAGAGAGAGAGAGAGAGAGAGAGAGAGAGAGGAAGAGACTAGCCAAGGGGTAATTAAAGGGAGGAAGGGACACAAGGCAAATGATAGGGGAAACAAGAAACAGGTTGGAGTTGGAGTTAGGGGGTACACATTCCCCCAGTAACAAAGCTGGAATCATTGCATGGAATGGGGGACATACCAGGCATATGGGAGCTTCCCCCAAATACCCAGAGTATGCATGGGACAACCACAGAGCAGCCATAAGAGGAAAGCATAGTATACTATAACCAACAATTTGGTCACCTAGAAATAAGATGAGATTACCTTTAAGGGTGGGGACATTCCCTCTCAAAAACCTCAAATTTCTTCTCTATAAATTGGGAAACTTGAATCAGGTGAACTAAGGGTCCCACAAATGGAAAGAATTTTCTACTGACCTCAGTTCTCCATTGATGACACACAGTTTACTGATATCTTTGGATAATACTTTCCTAACTTGCCATGTCCTTCTCAACATAAAGAAGCCTTGCTTGGGGCACTAGTAATCTAGATTACACAGTGAGGCAGAGCAGTAAAATTCTCTTCCAAGCTCCAGAGAACAGATTGTTCTTTTTGGAACCTCGGGGTTCTCATTTAGAAATGGGAACACGGTCATTAAACTATCTGGAGTGAGGAGAATTCTAAAGGAACAGAACATGGGGCAAGAAAATGGTATGAGAGGACAAGGGAGGCTTAAATGTCCCTTAATCACCCTGGGGATTACAGATCTGACTTTTTTTTACTCCTTGGCTGGGGAGTACACCCATGCCCAAAAGAGAGTTTAGATTCTGGGTTTCCTGCCTGGGGTACAAGTGCTGGCATTGGCCACTGGGAGATTCTACTGTCCACCTTGCTCAATGTAGCAAATGGAGCCAGAAAAGTTCCTCCAGGGTTCTGTTCTAAGTGGTCTACCTTCCTTACAATAAGATCTTCTATCACTAGCATCACTGTGTATAGTGTGTTGGGTTCAGCACTGTGATGGGGATCTAATAACATTCTCTCATCTCTTAATTAATTCAATCCTGAACCTTAGAACTCACTTTCTGCAGTGGCAGTGTTTGACCTGGATGGGCCTCTGAGTGTGTCAGCCTCAGGCCCTGCACACGAGTAGCTGCCATTGTGAAAGTGGAAATGCACAAAACCCAAATCAAGTCAACATGGAAAAAAAGAGAAAGTGCTATAGTGAAATATATCCCCTTCTGAAAGTCACAGTGACTGGTGATGTCAGTTTCTGATCATTCAGCCTAGTGCTACTGCCTCCAGGTCTTGCCAGAGACTGGGGCTACAGCTTCCACTGTAGAGTAGTGAGATGCTATGCCTCTGAGTTCATTAATGTGTTATTGGCAGGATCCAGTTTGGCTAAGCTTCAGTACCTTTCTTTTGTTGACCAGGCCAGTGATGAATCTTTGGCACTGGGGTCACCTACATGACAGATTATAATATTTCCCCTTACTCCTGAGTAAGCTTGAGAGAAAGACCAAGATAGAGACACAGAGAGAAAGAAAGAGAGAGGGAGTCAGACTAAATTCAGACTCCCCATTCCTCTTGGAAATTTGATCCCACCACTTTTGCTGAATTCCATTCCTTAGAAGGCCGAGACTGATACCATGCTCCCTAAAGGTGAGTTGAGGGGACTACAAATCTTGAACACCTAGAAGCTGCAGTTTCTGGGAATCCTTGTGGCACTCCAACCTCATATTTAGAGGAGGCATTTGGGTCATTCTAAATCTCATTGGTAGTCATTGCCAGAGGGATACAAACTCTGAATCTCAGTCACTTTAATTCCTGTGGTGTAGAGTCGGAAATGTAGCCATGAGGTGCAGTGGTTTTCCTTAGTGCTCACTGCTGTACTTAGGTCTAGG
This sequence comes from Sciurus carolinensis, assembly GCF_902686445.1. Taxonomy (NCBI): domain Eukaryota; kingdom Metazoa; phylum Chordata; class Mammalia; order Rodentia; family Sciuridae; genus Sciurus; species Sciurus carolinensis. The sequence goes on from NC_062222.1 coordinate 38,501,277, forward strand.
TTGAATTGCATGTCATTCTTTTTCCCTTCCCTTCTTGTGAGTGATCCATCTTTAGGTTTATCTTTAAGTTTAAGCATCTAGCATATGACTCCAGCATAATAATTTCAAAGTTTATACAAATACTTGTGGGCATCTATTCCTATTGCCATTCTAGAATGAAGATGCTAGATTGATCCCCAGTAAACAGATGGGGATATTCAGAAAACCTGAGAAGTATAATGATTTGTAGGGATACACACTGATAAGAAGAGAGAATGAGTTTGAACCTAGCTCTGTCTCCCCAAAGCTGAGATGCTGGCTGTACCCAGTTCTACCTGGGGACAGTGTAATAGAGTATGTTTCTAACTGTCTCCAGTGGTACACATGTCCTGAAGGTATCAGTCAAATCCCAGTGGGCATTTGAGATGGTTTTGTGTGAGGGAAAAGCTCAGGAAAGTGGATCTCAGGAAATAACTTCATTACCTTGATAATAGAACAAAGAGAACTTGAATCCCTGGCTACCAAACACCATTCCTGACGTAACCCAGTAATCTCAGTTGTCCAGAGACCTTGGAGAAAGTGTGATGATGTTCTCTTGTGTCTCCCAACTTGCTGAGGTTCATTTCCTCTGGAAAGAATGAAGTAGTGACCTTATTCAGGTGTGGATATGCTTGACCAGTCCTTGCCCCCAATGTTTCTGAAATTTTCCCAGAGGATACTCGTGGTGACTTAGGGTCAGCTAAAGCAGGTCAGTTCAGAAAATTCCACCATTCTGATCCTCCAGAGCAACTCTAGATCCTCCCCCAGTGTGTGTGTGTGTGTGTGTGTGTGTGTGTGTGTGTGTGTGTTGTGTCTGTGCATGCCTCAGTGCTTGAAAGATGGTACACATCAGAACAACTGTCAACAATCAGGACACTCTACATTACAGGTTTGAGGAGATGAGCTGAACACTCTTTCCAATTTCAGTGGTAGGAGTTCTAATGGTGGAAGCTCTGGTGCTCAGGATCACTATAACCCTGTAGGGACATGTGTTTCCCACATGCCACCTGTAGAGGAATTCTGTCCTCCAATAGCTTCACGAGGAAGATGGAATGATCATCTCCATTATACTCATGCGGAAACACTTGTTTTTAATGGGCTTCCTTTGCCCTACAGAGTGCCAAATCTAGAATTCGAATCAAGTCACTCTGAGATTTGGGAGAACCTTCCTGAAAAAGAGACTGCATTCAGATGACACAGGATAGAACTCTTGGCAAAAATCAGTATGCCCTAGGGAAAGGTATCAACAATCCAGGAAGTTTATGCCACAGGAATAAGGAGGTGAGCTGAAGTTCCTACCCAAGTCCCAGAGCGAGGGGAACCCTGGGGCTTTCAGGAACCAGGACAAAAGGAGAAATATCTGCAACTCAAGGTAAAGATGGGCCTTCGCAGAAAAAGTGTGAGTCACTCCTTTGTTCCTTGTGCTCAAAGAGAAACTTCATCCTGCCAACAGATAGACTTGTCCAAGCATTGGGAGATCTGAGAGCTGAGAACTTCACCTTCCCTGCACACAAACTAAGCCCATGCTGTGGTGGTAACTCTGCCCCTAAATAGATTGAGGACTTCAGGATAAGAGATTTTGACCTCCAGAGGCAGCCAAGAGTTCTGGACCCAGGGAGACCTCAGTGAGCTGAAAGACTAGCATGGAATCCAGGGGAAAATGTCACAGACACAGGGACCCCTGGCCATGTTTAGCCTCTTTCAAGCTGTTAACCAACAATAGGGCTCTGAACTTAAGTATCTTCATCTGTTCTGTGGGAAACAGGTGGAACTGTTTAGTAGGTTGTTCTGCAAATTGACTGAGAAATAGCATAGGTCCCTTGCTGTCTGTGAGTTGCAAGTGTGGAGCAATGTGTTAGCTAATCAAAGAAATCCTGTATGTCTCAGAACCCAGGAATCACTTCCAAGGTGACTCCCCATGCTGGCAAGTCCCAGGATGATTAGTATAATTTGAGGAAATGTGAAGAAGATCCAGGAAGATAGCACATTCCAGGGAAAGATGTCAGCACAGGAAGCACAGGTGACCATGCTATATAGCAATGGTTCAGGGCCCCTTCTGGGACAAATTGTGATCTCAGTCAAAAGAGAAACTCATCCTGTGTGTAACCCTGCTTCTGAGTTTCATTCATGCCTTTTTTCATTCATTCATACACTCATTAATTCACTCATCCACTCATTCACCCATTTGTTACATACATTCATTCATTCCCTTATTTATCTACTTATTCATTCATCAATCTACTTATTTATGCATATATTTATTCATTAATGTATCCCCTTACTTAGAAATCTTTACTGTCCCTTGCCATCTGCCCACCACCATGACTCCTCTGTCACTCTGACTGCCCCATGAAATGCCCATACGGAACTCAGCTTCACTATATGAAGTAGAAGTATTTGCCCCTAAGCATAGCAGGGACAATGGCCACCAAGAATTATTCATCTTGTTGATAGGCTTAAACTTCAAAAACATAATAGACATTGACCAAATTGATGGATAGATTCAACTCCATCCCTGTGAAAATTTTAGTTATTTTTGTTGTTTTTGTTTTTGAAGAATTTAACAAATTGGTCTTAAATTTTATATTAGTTCAGCAAAGGACAATAACAAGTGTTATTAAGGATGTGGAGAAAGTGATAAACTTACAAGTGGGAATGTGAAACAGAACAGACACTGTGAAAACCACTCTGGCAGTTGCCCAAATGATTAAATGGAAAATACCTATATCACCCAGCAATTCCACTACTAGAGGTATATCCAACATAACTTCAAATGAATGTACACTTGAAAGTTTTAATTTGAATCTGATCCTTTTTTCCTTAACTTGCTCTATCTTCTGCAAATGAAAGAAAACATTCAAGTTATGACTTCTTTAGTCTGGGATGATGTTCTTCAATTTATCCATTTACCAGAAGATGCCATAATTTCATTTTTTCTTTATGTATTTCAATAAAGCACTTATTAAAAGACAATAAACAACTAGAAGGAAGACCAGAAGAGTAGAGGAAGACAAATGGGGGAAGGAAAGAGGGAGGGGAAGAGAAAGTATTAGGGACTAAAAGGGAGCAAATTATATTGGATGAATGTATGATTATGCCAAAATGAACTCTATTACTATGTATACAATGTATAACTACAATGTACTAATAAAAATATTTTGAAAACTTGCATATTAGTGTTCACAGTAGTATTTTTATTATAGCCCAAAGTGGAAAGAGATATTTCTCAACTAAAGAACAGAAAAACTAAATATACTCTATCCATATATTGGAACTTTTTGAGCCACAAAAAAAGGAATGAAGTTGTAACACATATTGCAACTTGGAGGAACCTGGAGAAGTGCTTGGGGAACTAAATAAGTCACAAAAGTCAGATACTTTATGATCCCACTTACATGACTTGTCCAGAATGGAGGATTCTCTAGGGGAAAAGCATATTCTTGTTTCCAGCTGGGGTAGGAACTGTGTGTTGACTGTTAATGATCATGAAGAACCTTGATGGGGTTATGGGAATATCCTGAAGCTTAAATGGTATTGATGGTAGAACAGCCTTGCAAATGAACTAGAAATTATTGAGTTGTTCAGTTAAAAGTTGATGGAAAGAAAGTGCTCAGGAGTGACCCAGAAGTGATTCTCCCCCTTATCTGAGGCAAAAGAAGAAGAGAGAACAAAAATATAACCAGAATAAAAACATTGATGTGGAAAAATAAAGTCTCCCTTCTGGGGGCTGGAGCAGAGTTCAAGTTTGTTTTGTAATGAGGAATCACAGCAGTTTCCTTCTAGTTCTGGGAAAAAACTAAACTGTAACATTTACCACTTCATAAAGCATAACAGAAAGAAAGAAAAAGAGGAAAGCTAAAAGTTGTGACCAAAATATCTGACCCATGGATGGGTCATGGATGCTGACCAGATTCTTGGATGATATTAGGTTTTCATGTTCCCTTGTCTGGCGATCAGTGCTGGGAGCTTTAAGCCAGTTTCTTTCTTATCTTACTCACAGAAGGGAAAAATCAGTCAAAGTCAGCATATAAGATATCATTACAGAGCACCACACAGCATAGGAACAGGCCCAGTCACCACCAAAGGATCTCTGGCACTGCCCAGGCCCAGCTCAGTCTCCTCACTGTGCACTATAGGTTCCCCATCTACCAACACTTTGTAGATGCCCATTATCATGGACTATTCCTGACCTGGATGCCACCATTTTTAGCAGGGTCAGTTCCCATTCTGGGACACTGCATTATCAATTACCTCTCAAGCATCAGATTACTGAAACTAGGAGATTTGAATAGTATATTATAGTTCTATTGTTGAATTTTTTATTAGTAGTATTATTACTATTATTCCTACTTTTCTATCTTTTCTCTATTTTCCTCTTATCTATCTGTTTCCTTGGAGTCTCTTTCTTCCCTTTTCTCATGCTAACAACCAGTTTCTTCTTGATTCTGCTTTCACTCTTCCTGTGATCTAGTACCACTAAAAACTCACTTTTTATCTCATTAATGTTACATCCTATACCCTTCCCCATCCTCTTTGTCCACCATTAGAGATTGTAGGCCTTATTGTAAACCTATTGTTTATGCTGTAGAGAATAATCAAAATCATCATCTCTGTTTATTAAGACAATACTGTTATACCTTAATAGGGGTGAGATGGGTACTGCTAATATTCATCTCCCACTTTAAGGTGGGATATTGAAAACCTGCAGGGACACTATAAGCCTATAGAGGGGAAACTGCAATACCTCAGATTCACACTACTAGAGGGAAACATATACGAACAACATAAAGAAAACAAAGGAAGAAATTGTCCCGAACAAACCTAGATGCTATGCTAATAGAATTCAATGACAGCATGGTAGAAGAAATGTTATAAAAGGAGTTCAGAATGTGCATAATTAAGATGATTCAAGAAGCAAGGGATGAGATAAGAGAGCAAATGCAAGCAATGAACGATCACTCCAACAAACAGTTAAAAGAGCAAATGCAGGAAGAAAAATATCATTTCAATAAAGAGATAGGTATTTAAAAAAAAACAGAAATACTTGAAATGAAGGAAGCAAAAAAGCAAATAAAATAAACTCAATATAAAGCATCACCAACAGACTAGATCACTTGGAAAACAGAACCTCAGATAATGAAGACAAAATATTTAATCTTGAAAACAAGTTGACCAAACAAAAAAGATGCTAAGAAATCATGAATGGAACCTCCAAAAATTATGGGATTCCATGAAAAGACCAAACTTAAGAATTATGGGGATTGAGGAAGACACAGAGTAAAAAACCAAAGGAGTGAACAACCTATTCAATGAAATGATGTCAGAATATTCCCAAAATCTGAAAAATAAAATGGAAAATCAAATAAAAGAGGCTTACAGGACATCAAATGTACAAAATTAGAACAGATCCACACCAAGGCACATTGTTGATCCCTTTCAGGCAACAAGGTCCGAGGTACTTCCTCAGGGCCTGCCTAAGGAGAATACGGGGCTGAGCAGGATGATGAGTGTCGGCAGCAAAGGAAACACACCAGAGCCGGGGGGTCTGTCAGCGCACGAGGCACAGCAGAAATCTCGTTTATTGAGGAAATCACACAGCTTTTATGTAGGGTGGAGGCTAGGCGGGAACCAATCAGTCTAAAGGTCAGCAAGACATGGGAGGTTCACGCAGGTGAGAATCCCATAGGACTATATGGCAAGCACGAGCTGATCACGTTCACAGAACTGTTGTTAACCAATCCCTGACAGTGGTCCAATTTATTGTCATTAACTATTGAAACTGCCTTTGAGACCTTGATCTTGCTCCCTCACCAGGGCATAAGGAGTCAGCCTGAGTTAGTTAACGTATCATTAGTCCCAACATATCCCACTTTTTTGTTTTATATTAAGGGTGTGTCTGTCTTAGGTTGCCCCTGGGAGGGTCTTACCCATCAAGGAGCATCACCCTAGCAGTTTGGGGGTCCGCCTTACTCGAAGGTGTGCCTGTCTTAGGTTGTCCTCCTCTGAGGATCTTACCCGTCATTGACTACCACCTTAGCACTTCAGGCGGACCCCTCAGGAGGAGCAGGACTTAAGGGAGAGACACTTAGACCCCAGTGCCCTGATACAAGTGATCCATGATCCTATAGGGCTCCCAATCATCATTATGAAGGGCAGTATAATGCTGTCGGACCACCATGAGCTGCACAGACTTAGCCTGGCTTTTCAGGAAATGCATAAGCTTATTGATTATGCAAGACCCAGAGGTGAACACAAGGATAATGGTATTAGCAGACCCATAAGCGGGAGGAGGTAGGGGAGTCACCCATATAACCCAGTCCAGAGGAAATTAGAGTGGAGCTCGCACCTATGATGTTCCAGATCTTCTTGTAGGTTTTTGATTTTATCTTGTACAATGCCAGAGTGGTTGGCATAGAAACAGCACTCTTCACCAAGGAACAGGCAAAGCCCTCCTTCCTACACCGTTAGCAGATGCAAACCATGACGATTTTGCAGGACAACAGCAGCCAAGGAATCAAGTTGAGCCTGTAGATTTAAAATGGTAGAGCTGCAAAGTGCAATGTTAGGAGCTCTGTGTAGCTCTCAAGGAAGTTCACTGTCCAAAGTCATGAGGTCAGAGACCCTAATCTTAATCACTGTTGTCCCATTTTTGCTACTGCACATTACACTCTTTCCTTAATGTCATTTTAAGCAGTTTACATATTTTGACTCCTGAGTCTATATGAACATTAGTTAACACAATTTAACATTATATCTAAGACATGAATTAAAGAAAGGCTGAGAGAGCTTTTAAGTTTCCTTTTGTGTGGCAAAGTGGCAAAATGCTTTCATGCTTAACCTTTAAACAAATCAGGCTCTCAATAACTTTTAGAAATACATTTAACAAATTTTTCATATACCCTATTGATGACAGGTCCTATATAGAACATTAAATTAATCAGATGTCTCTAACAAACACATTTGAGTAATCCCATACATGTCAAATCTAATTCACTCATCTTGTTGTAAAAAAAAACAAGATATCAGACAAGTGTAAAAAGAACAAGATGTTAGACAAGTGTAAACAGTATTTGCCATCTTTTCTGTTAAAGTAAAGTCCTAGAAAAATTGATGTTAGACATTTTATAAACATCAATTTATTAGTTTGACCACCTAGAGACTTGTGAGATAATTTTAAAGACATTCTACTTCTATTAGTTTACCCAATTTAAATAGAACCTTTTTAAATCACATGAATTAAAAATATTTGGATCCATTTTTAAATTTTAATTTTAGGAGCGCTCAGTTTTCATACAAACAAAACATGACATCAGACAGCACTACATACAAATAACACAAAATCAAAGGCCTTGTAACTTTATAGGTGAATATCCATTGCAATGTAACAGATGTTCAAAAACTCTAGTTGAATAAAAAAATAGAACTGATCAAAAATTCATGAGCTCAAAAAAAAAAATGTAGAATTCAAAAAAAACAAGAGCCCTGGAAAAATGATATGGCCATTAATTACTTTAGTAAAGCACCATAAAATTTACTTTTGCTGGAGTTTAGGTAAGACTTGAAGTTGGATTAGGAGGAGGGATTAAGAGGGGAAGAAGAAGGAGGCATTTGAGTTTTCAGGAAGAGCAGAGAAGCACAAGAAAGAAGAGACTTGAAGATAAGGAATCCCTTTCAATCTTCCCGCTTGCTTCTGGAAGCTGTGTGCCAATATCTTTGGTAGCCACAATCCACCTTCCCATGGAGCAATCTTTCATCCCTGCACAGGCCAATTTGTGATCAGTAGTCATTCCTTCCCAAACTAACATTTTAACATTTACCGGGAAGGCCATACAGGGGGTGGGGGGAGGTTAGAGTCAGTGAGTTCTTGCCCAGTATCATAAAATGGTTGCCAGGAAGATTTCCCACCACAGGGAGGCAGCGATCTTTGGGGGGAAACTAGAGACCCTTTGGGAGGTCCTGGAGATAAGCAGGCCTGAAGGGCGGATAATGTAGGGCAGACTCCCAATGGGAGACCCTCCCCTAAACTGATTTCCCTCTTACCAACAAGTTGTTCTACACAATCCCATGTGCAACAGCCAAACAAGTTTGCCTCAGGCAGCCAAGGGCTGCCTTAGTGAGGGCCTTCCAGGTCTGAAACGCCTAGATATCTGAGAGTTCCAATCTTCTACTTCTAAGGAGAATCCTAAGGGAGTCAAGGGAGGGGTCAGACTTGGAATTCGACTGTCTCATATTTTATGGGAGTACACTCACCTGGAGTCCCATTGGCCTGTCGGCCACATCGTCTGCCTCACACGAGGCACTAGTTGTTGCTCCCTGTTGGGAAACAAGGTCCAATGTACCTCCTCAGGGCCTGCCTGAGGAGAATACAGGGCTGAGCAGGATGATAAGTGTCGGCGGCAAAGGAAACACACCAGAGCCTGGAGGTCTGTCAGCGCACGAGGCACAGCAGGAATCTCATTTATTGAGGAAATTACACAGCTTTTATGTAGGGTGGAGGCTAGGCAGGAACCAATCAGCTTAGGGTCAGCAAGGCATGGGAAGTTCATGCAGGTGAGAATTCCATAGAACTATATGGCAAGCACGAACTGATCACGTTCGCAGAACTGTTCTTAACCAATCCCTGAAGGTGCTCCGATTCAATACCTGGAGATTAAATAATACACTATTATATGATGAATGGATAACAGAAGACATCAGGAGGGAAAAAAATAATTCTTAAAAGTAAACGAGGACAAAGGGGGCCAAGATGGCGGACTAGAGGGCGGCTGCATTTCACGCTGCTCCAGGACGCAAGATTCAAAAGAGGAGATAGTGAGAGACTTGGGACCAACTCAAAGCTGCCGGGTGAGTCTCTCCTGTTGGGGAGGCGTCCCGGATGGGGCGGTAGCCCCGGAACGCAGGGAATTTGTGAAGTGGAGTTGCTCGGCGAGACGCCCCTCCCCCCGCTGGAGCGGTAAACACGGACAACTGGGATCATCGTAGAGGAAGCGGCTCAGCATAGCGCTTGGACTCGAGCAGCCGCTGGGGCTCTGGGTGGCTGCCTGGGGAGGAGCTGCGTGGCGAGCTGTTTGGACCCAGAGTGACCGCTTCCGAACACCGGGGGGTTGCCCGGAGGAGGAGGAGAGGCCCGGCGGGTCGCTTGGGTCTGGGAGTGACTGCATCAGAGCCACGGGCGGTTGCCAGAGGAGGAGCTGCGTGGTGAGCTGTTTGAACTCAGAGTGGGCGCTCCTGAGCGCCGGGGGACTGCCCGGAGGAAGAGGAGGAGCGCGACGGGACGCTTGGTCTGGGAATAACTGCATCAGAACCACAGGCGGTTGCCAGAAGAGGAGCTGCGTGGTAAACCGTTTGAACCCAGAGCGAGCGCTCCTGAGTGCCGGGAGGTTGCCCGGAGGAGGAGGAGGAGCGCGGCGTGTTGCTTGACCTGGGAGTGACTGCATCAGAGCTGCGGGCGGTTGCCAAAGGAGGAGCTGCGTGACGAGCTGTTTGAACTCGGAGTAGCTGCTCCAGAACACTGGTGGCCTGCCTGGAGGAGGAGAGCGGTGGGACGCTTAGCCTGGGAGTGACTGCATCAGAACGACAGGCGGTTGCCAGAGGAGGAGGCGAGTGGTGAGCTGATTGGACTAAAAGCAACCGCTCCTGAACACCGGTGGCCTGCCTGGAGGAGGAGCGTGGTGAGTCACTTGGTCTTGGAGCCACTGCTCCTGAACACCCGGGGGGCTACCCCAAGGAGGAGGAGGAGGAACAGGGCGGGACACTTCAACTTGGAGTGACTGCCTAGGGCTACGGGTAGTTGGCGGGAGGAGACCCGAAGTGAGTTGTTTGGACTCCTAGTGACTGCGTCGGAAACCGGGCAGCTGTCCGGAGGAGGAGGTGTGTGGCGTGTCTCTGGGTCTCGGAGCTATTGTATGGGGCTCCAGGTGGTGGCTCAGGGGAGGGGCTGCATAGCCAGGCAGGTACAGAGCAGGGTCCCAGGAGCTAGGTGGCTTCATGCTGGAAGAGCCACACAGAGACATGCCTAGGGACGGAGCGAAGTTTCCAGGGCGGCGGGCAGATTCTCTGGGAGAGGCAGCCTAAGGAGACTCGCCTGCGAAGGGTGAGGCTCCCAGGCCCAGGATGTAGGTCCAGGCCCCGAGGATCGTTGCAGAGGAAGACAGTCCAGCCCAGGTGGTAGTTGTAGATTGAGAGGAACCTCTAGGAGGGCAACTGACCAGCAAGACGTCCCCAACAAGTGACTCTTCCCGGCCGGGGGAGGTTTTCCCACAGGGACGGTAAAACCAGAGACATAGGCACAAACAGGCCTTGCCTCAGCCCGCAGTCTAGTTCCCCATTGGATGACCATTGGTCAACAAGTGGAGGCACCTCTGCCCACTAGCAGGGAATGTACGCCACCTGAGGGTCACCACCCCTAGAGAGGCAGCTTCTTCGTGGAGCTCTGCATTATCAACCTCCTCCAAGACTTCAGGCTACTGAAGGATAAGAGGGGATATACTAGCAATCTTCAGGGACATTATAAGTTGATAGAGGAAATCTGCAATATCTTAATGACCCACTGAATCCTGAACAATATGAGAAAACAAGGGAAGAAAATGCCCCAAACAAATCTAGATGTTACATCAATAAAATCCAATGACAGCATGGCAGAAGAAATGACAGAAAGGGAGTTCAGAATGTACATAATTAAAATGATTAGGGAAGCAAACGATGAGATGAAAGAGCAAATGCAGGCATTGAACGATCGCACCAATCGACAGTTAACAGAGCAAATTCAGGAAGCAAAAGATCATTTCAATAAAGAGTTAGAGATATTGAAAAAAAACCAAACAGAAATCCTTGAAATGAAGGAAACAATAAACCAAATTAAGAACTCCATAGAAAGCATAACCAATACGATAGAACAGCTGGAAGACAGAACTTCAGATATTGAAGACAAAGTATTTAACCTCGAAAACAAAGTTGAACAAACAGAGAAGATGGTGAGAAATCATGAACAGAATCTCCAGGAACTATGGGATATCATGAAAAGGCCAAATTTGAGAATTATTGGGATTGAGGAAGGCTTAGAGAAACAAACCAAAGGAATAAACAATCTATTTGAAGAAATAATATCAGAAAATTTCCCAAATCTGAAGAATGAAATGGAAGATCAAGTCCCAGAGGCTTATAGGACTCCAAATACACAAAATTACAACAGACCCACACCAAGGCACATTATAATGAAAATACCTAACATACAAAATAAAGACAGAATTTTAAAGGCTGTGAGAGAAAAGAACCAAATTACATTCAGGGGGAAGCCAATACGGATATCAGCAGATTTTTCAATCCAGACCCTAAAGGCTAGAAGGGCCTGGAACAACATTTTTCAAGCTCTGAAAGAAAATGGATGCCAACCAATAATCTTATACCCAGCAAAACTTACCTTCAAATTTGACGATGAAATAAGATCATTCCATGATAAAAAAAAAGCTAAAAGAATTTACAAAAAGAAAGCCAGCATTACAGAACATTCTCAGCAAAATATTTCATGAGGAAGAGATAAAAAACAAAGAAGCAAATCAGCAAAGGGAGGAATTATCCTAAAGGAACTGTCAAATAAAGGAGGAACCAAGATGTGTCAAAAATTTTAAATGTGAACCAAATGACTGGGAATACAAATCACATCTCAATAATAACCCTGAATGTTAATGGCCTGAATTCATCAATCAAAAGACATAGACTGGCAGATTGGATTAAAAAGAAAGATCCAACAATATGTTGCCTGCAAGAGACTCACCTCATAGAAAGAGATACCCATAGACTAAAGGTGAAAGAATGGGGAAAAACATACCATGCACATGGGCTCAGCAAAAAAGCTGGAGTATCCATCCTCATTTCAGATAATGTGGACTTCAAGCCAATGTTAGTTAGAAGGGATAAAGAAGGACATTTCATACTGCTTAAGGGAAGCATAAATCAGCAAGATATAACAATCATAAACATCTATGCCCCAAACAGTGGCTCATCCATGTATGTCAAACAAATCCTTCTCAATTTTAGAAACCAAATAGACCATAACACAATAATACTAGGTGATTTTAACATGCCTCTTTCACCACTGGACAGATCTTCCAAACAAAAATTGAACAAAGAAACCATAGATCTCAATAACACAATCAATAATTTAGACTTAACAGACATTTATAGAATATACCATCCAACCAAGAGCGAATACACTTTCTTCTCAGCAGCACATGGATCCTTCTCTAAAATAGACCATATATTATGCCACAAAGCTAATGTCAGCAAATACAAGAAGATAGAGACACTACCTTGTATTCTATCAGATCATAGTGGATTGAAGTTACAAATTAATGAAAGAGTAAAAAACAGAAACTACTCCAACACCTGGAGATTAAACAATATGCTACTATATGATGAATGGATAACAGAAGATATTAGGAAAGAAATTAAAAAATTCTTAGAGGTAAACGAGAACAAAGAAACATCATATCAAAATCTCTGGGACACTATGAAAGCGGTACTTAGAGGAAGATTTATTTCATGGAGCGCATTTAATAAAAGAAGTAAAACTCAAAAAATAAATGACCTAACACTACAGCTCAAAGCCCTAGAAAAAGAAGAACAGACCAACACCAAAAGTAGTAGAAGACAGGAAATAGTTAAACTGAGAGCTGAAATCAACGAAATTGAAATGAAAGAAACAATACAAAAAATTAACAAAATAAATAGTTGGTTCTTCGAAAAAATAAACAAAATTGGTAAACCTTTAGCCACACTAACAAAGAGAAGACGAGAGAAAACCCAAATCACTAAAATTCGGAATGAACAAGGAAATATCACAACAGACACGACTGAAATACAAAACATAATTAGAAGCTATTTTGAAAATCTATACTCCAACAAAATAGAAAATTTCGAAGACATCAACAGGTTTCTAGAGACATATGAATTGCCTAAACTGAATGAGGAGGACATACACAATTTAAATAGACCAATTTCAAGTAATGAAATAGAAGAAGTCATCAAAAGCCTTCCAACAAAGAAAAGTCCAGGACCAGATGGGTTCTCAGCCGAGTTCTACAAAACTTTTAAAGAAGAGCTCATTCCAATACTTCTCAAAGTATTCCAGAAAATAGAAGAGGAGGGAACTCTCCCAAACTCATTCTATGAAGCCAATATTACCCTGATTCCTAAACCAGACAGAGACACATCGAGGAAAGAAAATTCCAGACCAGTATCCTTAATGAACATCGACGCAAAAATTCTAAACAAAATTTTAGCAAATCGCATACAAAAACATATTAAAAAGATAGTGCACCGAGATCAAGTGGGTTTCATCCCAGGGATGCAAGGTTGGTTCAACATCAGGAAATCAATAAATGTCATTCACCATATCAATAGACTTAAAGTCAAGAATCACATGATTATTTCGATAGATGCAGAAAAAGCATTTGATAAAATACAGCACCCCTTCATGCTCAAAACACTAGAAAAAATAGGGATAGTGGGAACATTCCTTAACATTGTAAAGGCCATCTATGCTAAACCCATGGCTAATATCATTCTAAATGGTGAAAAACTGAAAGCATTCCCTCTAAAAACTGGAACAAGGCAGGGATGCCCTCTTTCACCACTTCTATTCAGTATCGTCCTTGAAACTCTAGCCAGAGCAATTAGACAGACCAAAGAAATTAAAGGGATACGAATAGGAAAAGAACTCAAACTATCCCTATTTGCTGATGATATGATGGTATACTTAGAGGAACCAGGAAATTCCACCAGAAAACTTTTAGATCTCATAAGTGAATTCAGTAAAGTAGCGGGATATAAGATCAATGCACATAAATCTAAGGCATTTTTATATATAAGCGATGAATCTTCAGAAAGAGAAATTAGGAAAACTACCCCATTCACAATAGCTTCGAAAAAAATAAAGTATTTGGGAATCAATCTCACAAAAGAGGTGAAAGACCTCTACAATGAGAACTACAGAACACTAAAGAAAGAAATTCAAGAAAACCTTAGAAGATGGAAAGATCTCCCATGTTCTTGGATAGGAAGAATTAATATTGTCAAAATGGCCATACTACCAAAAGTGCTATACAGATTCAATGCAATTCCAATTAAAATCCCAATGATGTACCTTACAGAAATAGAGCAAGCAATTATGAAATTCATCTGGAAGAATAAAAAACCCAGAATAGCTAAAGCAATCCTTGGCAGAAAGAGTGAAGCAGGTGGTATCGCAATACCAGATCTTCAACTCTACTACAAAGCAATAGTAACAAAAACGGCATGGTATTGGTACCAAAATAGAAAGGTGGATCAATGGTACAGAATAGAGGACACGGACACAAACCCAAATAAATACAATTTTCTCATACTAGACAAAGGTTCCAACAATATGCAATGGAGAAAAGATAGCCTCTTCAACAAATGGTGCTGGGAGAATTGGAAATCCATATGCAACAGAATGAAACTAAACCCATATCTCTCATCATGCACGAAACTAAACTCAAAATGGATTAAGGATCTCGGAATCAGACCAGAGACCTTGCATCTTATAGAAGAAAAAGTAGGTCCAGAGCTTTAACATGTCGGCTTAGGACCAGACTTCCTCAACAGGACTCCCATAGCACAAGAAATAAAAGCAAGAATTAATAACTGGGATAGATTCAAACTAAAAAGCTTTCTCTCAGCAAAGGAAACTATCAGCAATGCAAAGAAAGAGCCTACAGAGTGGGAGAAAATCTTTGCCAATCATACTTCAGATAGAGTGCTAATCTCCAGAATCTATAAAGAACTCAAAAAACTCTACACCAAGAATGTAAACAATCCAATCGACAAATGGGCTAAGGAAATGAATAGACACTTCACAGAAGAAGATATACAAGCAATCAACAAACATATGGAAAAATGTTCAACATCTCTAGTAATAAGAGAAATGCAAATCAAAACCACCCTAAGATTCCATCTCACCCCAATTAGAATGGCAATTATCAAGAATACAAGCAACAACAGGTGTTGACGAGGATGTGGGGAGAAAGGTACACTCTTACATTGCTGGTGGGGCTGCAAATTAGTGCAGCCACTCTGGAAAGCAGTGTGGAGATTCCTTAGAAAACTTGGAATGGAAACACCATTTGACCCAGCTATCCCACTCCTTGGCCTATACCCAAAGGACTTAAAATCAGCATATTACAGAGATACAGCCACATCAATGTTCATAGCTGCTCAGTTCACAATAGCCAGATTGTGGAACCAACCTAGATGTCCTTCAATTGATGAATGGATAAAGAAAATGTGGTATATATATACAATGGAATATTACTCAGCCATAAAGAACGATAAAATTATGGCATTTGCAGGCAAATGGATGAAACTGGAGAATATCATGCTAAGTGAGATAAGCCAATCTCAAAAAACCAAAGGAAGAATGATATCGCTAATAAATGGATGATGACACATAATGGGGGGTGGGAAGGGTTAGTGTTGGGGTTGGAGTTGGGTTTAGGGAGGGGGCAGGAATGGAGGAAGGAAGGACTGTATAGATGGAGGGGAAGGGTGGGAGGGGAGGGGGGGAAGGGAAAAAATGGCAGAATGAATCAAACAACATTACCCTATGTAGATTTATGATTACACAAATGGTATGCCTTTACGCCATGTACAGACAGAGAAACAACATGTATCCCATTTGTTTACAATTTTATAATAAAAAAAGAAAAAAAGTAAACAAGGACAAAGACACAACATATCAAAATCTCTGGGACACTATGAAAGCAGTACTTAGAGGAAGATTTATTTCATGGGGCGCATTCAACAAAAGAAGAAAAAAATCAACAAAAAAACAACTTAACACTACAGCTCAAAGCCCTAGAAAAAGAAGAGCAGACCAACACAAAAAGTAGTAGAAGACAAGAAACAGTTAAAATCAGAGACAAAATCAACAAAATTGAAACAAAAAAACAATAAGAAAAATTAACAAAATAAATAGTTGGTTCTTTGAAAAAATAAATAAAATTGATAAACCCTTAGCCACACTAACAAAGAGAAAGAGGTAGAAAACACAAATTACTAAAATTTGAATGAACAAGGAAATATCACTACAGACAAGAGTGAAATACAAAACATTATTAGAAGCTATTTTGAAAATCTATATTTCAACAAAATAGAAAACCTTGAAGACATCAACAAGTTTCCAGAGACATATGAATTACATAAACTGAACGAGGAGGACATACACAACTTAAATACATCAATTTCAAGTAATGAAATAGAAGAAGTCATCAAAAGCATACCAAAAAAGAAAAGTCCGGAACCAGATGGGTTCTCAGCCGAGTTCTACAAAACCTTTAAAGAAGAGCTCATTCCAATACTCCTCAAAGTATTCCATGAAATAGAAGAGAAGGAACCCTCCCAAACTCATTCTACGAAGCCAATATCACCTTGATACCTAAACCAGACAGACACATCAAGGAAAGAAAATTTCAGACCAATATCCTTAATGAACATAGATGCAAAAATTCTCAACAAAATTTTAGCAAATCGCTTCCAAAAATATATTAAAAAGATAGTGCACAATGATCAAGTGGGTTTTATCCCAGGGATGCAAGGTTCGTTCAACATCCGGATATCAATAAATGCCATTCAAAATATCAACAGACTTAAAGTTAAGAATCACATGATTATTTCAATAGATGCAGAAAACACATTCGATAAAATACAGCACCCCTTCATGCTCAAAACACTAGAAAAAAATAGGAATAGTGGGAATATTCCTTAATATTGTAAAGGCCATCTATGCTAATCCCATGGCCAATTTCATTCCACATGGTGAAAAACTGAAAGCATCCCCGCATAAAAACTGGAACAAGACAGGGATGCCCTCTTTCAACACTTCTATTCAACATCATCCTTGAAACTCTAGCCAGAGCAATTAGACAAACCAAAGATATTAAAGAGATACGAATAGGAAAAGAAGAACTCAAACTATCCCTATTTGCTGATGACATGATTATATATTTAAAGGAACTGGGAAATTCCACCTGAAAATTTTTAGAACTCATAAGTGAATTCAGTAAAGTAGCAGGATTAATGCTCATAAATCCAATGCATTTTTATACATAAGTGATGAATCTTCAGAAAGAGTAGTTAGAAAAACTACCCCATTCACAATAGCTTTCAAAAAAATAAAATACTTGTGAATCAATCTAACAAAAGAGGTGAAAGACCGCTACAATGAGAACTACAGAACACTACAGAAAGAAATTAGAGAAAACCTTAGAAGATGGAAAGATCTCCCATGTTCTTAAATAGGCAGAACTAATATTGCCAGAATGGCCATACTACCAAAAGTGCTATACAGATTCAATGCAATTCCAATTAAAATCCCAATGATGTACCTTACAGAAATGGAGCAAGCAATTATGAAATTTATCTGGAAGAATAAGAAACCCAGAATAGCTAAAGCAATCCTTAGCAGGAATAGTGAAGCAGGGGGTATTGCAATACCAAAACTTCAACTATACTACAAAGCAATAGTAACAAAAACGGCATGATATTGGCACCAAAATAGACTAGCAGATCAATGGTGCAGAATAGAGGACATGGACACAAACCCAAATAAATACCATTTTCTCATACTAGACAAACGGGCCAAAAATATGCAATAGAGAAAAGATAGCCTCTTCAACAAATGGTGCTGGGAAAACTGGAAAACCATATGCAACAGAATGAAATTAAACCCCTATCTCTCACCCTACACAAAATTCAACTCAAAATGGATCAAGGACCTCGGAATCAGACCAGAGACCCTGCATCTTACAGAAGAAACAGTAGGTCCAAATGTTCAACTTTTTGGCTTAGGATCAGACTTCCTTAACAGGACTCCCATAGCACAAGAAATAAAAGCAAGAATCAACAACAGCAATAGATTCAAATTAAATAGCTTTCTCTCAGCATAGGAAACTATCAGTAATGTGAAGACAGAGCCTACAAGTGGGAGAAAATCTTTGCCATTCATACTACAGATAGAGCACTAATTTCCAGAATATATAAAGAACTAAAAAACTCTACACGGAGAATACAAATAATCCAATCAACAAATGGGCTAAGGAAATGAACAGACACTTCACAGAAGAAAATGTACAAGCAATAAACAGATATATGAAAAAATGTTCAACATCTCTAGTAATAAGAGAAATGCAAATCAAAACTGCCCTCAGATTCATCTTACCCCAATTAGAATGGCTATTATCAAGAACACAAGCAATAATAGGTGTTGGTGAGGATGTGGGGAAAAAGGTACACTCATACATTGCTGGTGGGGTTGCAAATTAATACAACCACTCTGGAAAGCAGTGTAGAGATTCCTCAGAAAGCTTGGAATGGAACCACCATTTGACACAGCTATCCCACTCCTTGGCCTATACCCAAAGGACTTAAAATCAGCATACTACAGAGATACAGCCACATCAATATTCATTGCTGCTCAATTCACCATAGCCACATTGTGGAGCCAACCTACATGTCCTTCAATTGATGAATGGATAAGGAAACTGTGGCATATATATACAATGGAATATTACTCCACCATAAAGAATGATAAAATTATGGCATTTGCAGGCAAATGGATGAAATTGTAGAATATCATGCAAAGTGAGATAAGCCAATCTCAAAAATCCAAAGGACTAATGATCTTCCTGATAAGAGGATGATGACATATAATGGTGGGTGGGAGGGGTTAGCATTAGGGTTAGGGTTAGGTTTACGGTTAGGGTTAGGAAGTGGGGCAAGAATGGAGGAAGGAAGGACTGTATAGAGGGAAAAGAGGGGTGGGTAGGTGGGGGGAAGGGGGAAAATGGCAGAATGAATCAAACAACATTGCCCTGTGTTAATTTATGATTACACAAATGGTAAGCCTTTACTCCATGTGCAGAGAATCAAAATTTATCCCATTTGTTTACAATAAAAAAAAAAAAAGAAAATGCCTAACGTTCAAAATGAAGATAGAATTTTAAAGGCTGCAAGAGAAAAGTATCAGATTACATATACAGGGAAACCAATATGGATATCAGCAGATATCTCAGCCCAGACCCAAAAAGCTAGAAGGGCATGAAACAACATATTTCAACCTCTGAAAGAAACGAATGCCTACCAAGAATCTTATGTCCAGCAAAATGTACCTTCAGATTTTATGATGAACTAAAATTCTTCCATGATAGAAAAAAAAGTTAAAAGAATTTACAAATAGATAGCCTGCACTACAGAACATTCTCAGCAAAATATTTCATGAATAAAAAATCAACAATGTAGGTCAGCAAAGAGAGGAACTATCCTAAAGGAAAAGACAATCGAAGGAGAAACCAAGTTTCATTAGGAACTAAAAATAAGTCAAATCTACCAGGAATACAAATCATATCTCAATAATAACCCTAAATATTAATGGTCTAAAATCATCAATCAAAGGACATAGACTGGCAGATTGGATTAAAAATAAAAAGGACCCAACAATATGCTGCCTTCAAGACTCTCATCTTATAGAAAAAGACATCCACAGACTAAAGGTGAAAGGGTAGGAAAAAACATGGCATGAACACAGACTCAGTAAAAACACTGGAGGTTTCCATTCTCATATCAGATAAAGCAGACTTCAAGCCAAAGTTAGTCAGAAGGGATATAGAAGGACATTTCATACTGCTTAACGGAAGCATAAATCAGCAAGACATAAAAATAATAAATATTTATGCCCCCAAAAATGGTGCATCTATGTACATCAAACAAATTCTTCTCTATTTCAAGAACTAAATAGATCACAATACTATAATACTAAGTGACTTTAACACACACTCTCACCACTGAATAGATCTTCCAAACAAAAAAATTGAACAAGGAAACCATAGAACTCAATAACAAAACCAATAACTTAGACTTAACAGATATATATAGAATATTCCATCCATTGAAGAGTGAATACACTTTCTTCTCAGCAGCACAAGGATCCTTCTCTAAAATAGACCATCTGTTATGCCACAAGGCTACTCTTAGCAAATACAAAAAAATAGAGATACTACCTTGTATTCTATCAGATGATGATGGAATAAAATTAAAAATCAATGATAAAATTTTAAAAAGAAGCTACTTCAACACCTGGAGACTAAAAAAATATGCTATTGAATAATGAATGTATAGCAGAAGACATCAGGGAGGAGATAGAAAAATTCTTAGAGGTAAATGAGAACAATGATACAACATTTCAAAATCTCTGGGGCACTATGAAAGCAGTACTAAGAGGATAATTATTTGCATGGAGCACATTCAAGAAAAGAAGAAAAAGACAAAAAACAAATGACCTAACATTATGGCTCAAAACCCTAGAGAAAGAAGAGCAGATCAGCACCAAAAGTAGTAGAAGCCAGGAAATAATTAAAGTCAGAGCTGAAATCAATGAAACTGAAACAAAAAACAATTCAAAAAAATGACAAAACAAAAAGTTGATTCTTTGAAAAAATAAACAAAATTGATAAACACTTATCCACACTAATGAAGAAAAGGAGAAAGAAAACTCAAATTACTAAAATTTGTGATGACAAAGGAAATATCATGACAGACACTATTTTTTTGATTTTTTTAATATTTATTTTTATTGTAAACAAATGGGATACATGTTGTTTCTCTGTACATGGAGCAAAGGCATACCATTTGTGTAATCATACATTTACATAGGGTAATGTTTGATTCATTCTGTTATTTTTCCCCTCCCCCCACCCCTCCCACCACTCTTTTCCCTCTATACAGTACCTCCTTCCTCCATTCTTGCCACCCTCCCACACCCCATTATGTGTCATCCTCTGCTTATCAATGAGATCATTCTTCCTTTGGTTTTTTGAGATTGGCTTATCTCACTTAGCATGATATTCAACAATTTCATCCATTTGCCTGCAAATGCCATAATTTTATTATTCTTTATGGCTGAGTAATATTCCATTGTGTATATATATATATACACAATATATATGTGATATATATATATATGTGACATATATATATCACAGTTTCTGTATCCATTCATCCATTGAAGGACATCTACATTGGTTCCACAATCTGTCTATTGTGAATTGAGCAGCTATGAACATTGATGTGGCTGTATCTCTGTAGTATGCTGATTTTAAGTCCTTTGAGTATAGGCCGAGGAGTGAGATAACTGGGTCAAATGGTGGGTCCATTCCAAGTTTTATATGGAATCTCCACACTGCTCTCCAGAGTGGCTGCACTAATTTGCAGCCCCACCAGAGTGTATGAGTGTACCTTTTTCCCCACATCCTCTCCAACACCTATTGTTGCTTGTATTTTTGATAATCACCATTCTAATTGGGGTGAGATGGAATCTTAAGGTAGTTTTGATTCTTATTTCTCTTATTACTAAAGACATTGAACACTTTTTCATATGTTTGTTGATTACTTGTACATCTTTTTCTGTGAAGTGTCTGTTCATATCCTTAACCCATTTGTTGATTGGGTTATTTGTATTCTTGGTGTAGAGTTTTTGGGTTCTTTATATATTCTGGAAATTAGTGCTCTATCTGAAGTATGAGGGACAAAGATATTCTCCCACTCTGTAGGCTCTCTCTTCATATTGCTGATAGTTTCCTTTGCTGAGAGAAAACTTTTTAGTGTGAATCTATCCCAGTTGTTGATTCTTGGTTTTATTTCTTGTGCTATGGGAGTCCTGTTAAGGAAGTCTGATCCTAGGCCTACAAATTGAATAATAGGATCTACTTTTTCTCCTATAAGATGAAGGGTCTCTGGTTTGATTCTGAGGTCCTTGATCCATTTTGAATTGAGTTTTGTGCTGGGTGAGAGATAGGGGTTTAATTTCATTCTGCTGCATATGGTGTTCCAGTTTTCCCAGCACCATTTGTTGAAGAGGCTATCTTTTCTCCTTTGCATATTTTTGGCCCCTTTGTCTAGTATGATAAAATGGTATTTATTTGGGTTTGTGTCCATGTCCTCTATTCTGTACCATTGATCTACCTGTCTATTTTGGTGCCAATACCATGTCGTTTTTGTTACTATTGCTTTGTAGTATAGTTGAAGTTTTGCTATTACGATACCCCCTGCTTCACTATTCCTGCTAAGGATTGCTTTAGCTATTCTGGGTTTCTTATTCTTCCAGATGAATTTCATGATAGCTTCCTCTATTTTTGTAAGGTACGTCATTGGGATTTTAATTGGAACTGCATTGAATCTGTATAGCACTTTTGGTAGTATGGCCATTTTGACAATATTAATTCTTCCTATCCAAGAACATGGGAGATCTTTCCATCTTCTAAGGTTTTCTTTAATTTCTTTCTTTAGTGTTCTGTAGTTCTCACTGTAGAGGTCTTTCACCTCTTTTGTTAGGTTGATTCCCAAGTATTTTATTTTATTTTTTTGAGGCTATTGTGAATGAGGTAGTTTTCCTAATGTCTCTTTCTGAAGATTCATCACTTATGTTTAAAAACTCATTAGATTTATGAGCATTGATCTTATAACCTCGTACATTACTGAATTCACTTATGAGTTCTAAAAGTTTTCAGGTGGAATTTCCCAGTTCCTCTAAATATATAATCATGTCATCAGCAAAAAGGTGTAGTTTGAGTTCTTCTTTTCCTATTCATATCCCTTTAATTTCTTTGGTTTGTCTAATTGCTCTGGCAGAGTTTTGAGGACGATGTTGAATAGAAGTGTTGAAAGAAGGCATCCCTGCCTTGTTCCAGTTTTTAGGGGGAATGCTTTCAATTTTTCACCATTTAGAATGATATTGGCCATGGGTTTAGCATACATGGCCTGTACAATATTAAGTAAGGTTCCCCCATCCCTATTTTTTCTATTTTTTCTAGTGTTTTGAGCATGAAGGGGTGCTGTATTTTATCAAATGCTTTTTCTGCATCTATCAACATAATCATGTGATTTTTGACTTTAAGTCTGTTGATATGGTGAATTACATTTATTGATTTCCAGATGTTGAACCAACTTTGATTCCCTGGGATAAAACCCACTTGTTCATGGTGCACTATATTTTTAATATATTTTTGTGTGCAATTTGCTAAGATTTTGTTGAGAATTTTTGCATCCATGTTCATTAAAGATATTGATCTGAAATTTTCTTTCCTTCATGTATCTCTCTCTGGTTTAGGTATCAAGGTGATGTTGGCTTCATAGAATGAGTTTGGGAGGGTTCCCTCCTCTTCTATTTCATGAAATACTTCTCAAAGTATTTGAATAAGCTCTTCTTTAAAGGTTTTGTAGAGCTCAGCTAAGAACCCATCTGGACCCGGACTTTTCGTTGTTGGTAGGCTTTTGATGACTTCTTCTATTTCATTCCTTGAAATTGATCTATTTAAATTGTGTATGTCCTGCTGGTTCAGTTTCTGTAGTTCATATGTCTCTAGAAACTTGTTGATGTCTTTGAGATTTTCTGTTTTTTGGAGTATAGATTTTCAAAATAGCTTCTAATTATGTTTTGTATTTCACTCTTGTCTGTAGTGATATTTCCTTGTTCATTCCAAATATTAGTAATTTGAGTTTTCTCTCTCCTTTTTGTTAGTGTGGCTAAGGGTTTATCAATTTGTTTATTTTTTCAAAGAACCAACTGTTTATTTTGTCAATTTTTTCTATTGTTTCTTTTGTTTCAATTTCATTGATTTCGGCTCTGATATTAACTATTTCCTGTCTTCTACTACTTTTGGGGTTTATCCGTTCTTCATTTTCTAGGGCTTTGAGCTGTAGTGTTAAGTTGTTTTTTTTGTCGATTTTTGCTTCTTTTGTTGAATGAACTCCATGAAATAAATCTTCCTCTAAGTACCTCTTTCATAGTGTCCCAGAGATTTGATATGATTTGTCTTTGTTCTTGTTTACTTTTAAGAATTTTTTATTTCCCTCCTGATGTCTTCTGTTTTCCATTGATCATACAGTAGCATATTATTTAATCTCCAGGTGTTTAGTAGTTTCTGTTTTTTTATTGTGTCATTTATTTCTAATTTCCATCCATTATGATCTGATACAATACCAGATAGTATCTCTATATTCTTGTATTTGCTAACAATTAGCTTTGTGGCATAAAACATGGTATATTTTAGAGAAGGATCCCTGTGCTGCTGAGAAGAAATTGTATTTGCTCTTTGTTGGATGGTATATTCTATATATGTACGTTAAGTCTAAATTATTAATAGTGTTATTGAGATCTATGGTTTCTTTATTCAATTTTTGTTTGGAAGATCTGTCCAGTGGTAAGAGAGGAGTGTTAAAATCGCCTAGTATTATTGTGTTGTGGTCTATTTGATTTCTGAAATTTAGAAGGATTTGTTTGACGTACGTGGATGAGCCAATGTTCGGGGCATAGATATTTATGATTGTTATGTCTTGCTGATTTATGCTTCCCTTAAGCAGTATGAAATGTCCTTCTTTATCCCTCCTGACCTGTTTTGACTTGAAGTCCACATTATATGATATGAGGATGGATACTCCAGCTTTATTGCTGTGTCCATGTGCATGTTATGTTTTTTTCCATCCTTTCACCTTTAGTCTGTGGGTATCTCTTTCTATGAGATGAGTATCTTGCAGGTAGCATATTGTTGGACTTTTCTTTTTAATCCAATCTGCCAGTCTATGTCTTTTGATTGATGAGTTCAGGCCATTAACATTCAGGGTTATTATTGTGATATGATTTGTATTTTCAGTCATTTGGCTCATTTTTGTTTTTTGACATGACTTGGTTTCTCCTTTAATTGGCTATTCCTTTAGGATAGTTCCACCCTTTGCTGATTTGCATCATTGTTTTTCATCTCTTCCTCATGGAATATTTTTCTGAGAATATTCTGCAATGCCAGCTTTCTTTTTCCTAATTCTTGTAGCTCTTGTTTATTGTGGATGGATTTTATTTTGTTTTCAAATCTCAAGGTATGTTTTGCTGGGTATAAGATTCTTGGTTGGCATCTATTTTCTTTCAGGGCTTGGTAAATGTTGTTCCAGGCCCTTCTAGCTTTTAGGGTCTGGATTGAAAAATCTGCTGATATCTCTATTGGTTTCCCCCTGAATATAATTTGATTCTTTTCTCTCGCAGTCTTTAAAATTCTCTCTTTATTTTATATGTTAGGTGTTTTCATAATAATGTGCCTTGGTATGGGTCTGTCGTAATTTTGTGTATTTGGAGTCCTATAAGCCTCTTGTACTTGGTTTTCCATTTCATTCTTCAGATCTGCGAAATTTTCTGATATTATTACTTTGAATAGATTGTTCATTCCTTTGGTTTGTTTCTCTGTTCCTTCCTCAGTCCCAATAATTCTTAAATTTGGCCTTTTCATGATATCCCATAATTCTTGTAAATTCTGTTCATGATTTTTTACCATCTTTCTGTTTGGTCAACTTTGTTTTCAAGTTTAAATATTTTTTCTTCAGTGTCTGAGGTTCTGTGTTCCAGGTGTTCTCTCCTATTGGTTATGCTTTCTATGGAATTTTTAATTTGGTTTTTTGTTTTCTTCATTTTAAGGATTTCTGTTTGGTTGTTTTTCAGTATGTCTAACTCTTTATTGAAATGATCTTTTCCTTCATGTATTTGCTCTTTTAACTGTTGATGTGTGATCATTTAATGCCTGCATTTGCTTTTTCATCTCCTCATTTGCTTCCCTCATCATTTTGATTACGAACATTCTGAACTCCCTTTCTGACATTTCTTCTGCCATGCTTTCATTGGGTTTTATTGATACAGCATCTAGGCTTATTTGGGACATTTTCTTCCCTTTTTTTCTCATATTGGTCAGATATCAGTGGGACTCTGAGACATTTCAGATTTCCTCTATTGGCTTATAGTGTCCCTGTAGATTTCCAGTTTATCACCTGCCAGCCTTCAGTAGCCTTAAGTCTTGGAGGAACTTGATAATGCAGTGATTTGAAGAAAGCTAACACTAGCCCACTGCTGGGGCCATGGCTGGGGGCTGACTCTGCGTGGAAAACCTCTCACTGGGCGGACCTGCTCCAAGAAGCTGGCCCTGGACCAGGCCTGCTGCCAGAAGTAGTTGGACTGGTCAGGAAAGCTTCTCGCTGCCCTGCCCTGGTCTGAGAAGCTGCCTGCGGACCAGGGGATGCTGCCAGGTCCAGGGCTGGGGGCTGACTCTGAGTGGAAAGCCTCTCACTGGGTGGGCCTACTCCAAGAAGCTGACCATGAACTGGGCCTGCCACTGAAGAAGCCGGGCTGCTCAGGGAAGTCACTCGCTGCCCTGTCCTGCTCTGAGAAGCTGCCCACTATACTGGCCTGCCGCCTGGGCTGAGCTTCACCCTGTGGAAGGACTCACCCAGTGGCTCTGAGTTGGTCTGAGTTTATCAATACTTCCCCTTCTTGAATTCTGAGTTCTGGAGCAACAGGAGATGCAGTCACCCTCTAGTCCTTCATCTTGGAAGATCTGACAGACACTATAGAAATATAAAACATAATTAGAAGCTATTTTGAAAATCTATACATCAACAAAATAGAAAATCTCAAAGACATAGACAGGTTTCTAGAGACATGATTCACCCAAAGTGAATCTGGAGGATATACACAATTTAAACAGATCAGTTTCAAGCAATGAAATAGAAGAAGCCATTGGAAACCTACTAACCAAGAAAAGTCCAGAAACAGATGGATTTTCAGCTGAGTTCTACAAGACCCTCTATGAAGAACTAATTCCAATGCTCCTCAAAGTTTTCCATGAAATAGAAAAGGAGGGAACCCTTCCAAACTCATTCTATGAAGCTAATATCACCCTGATGCCAAAACCAGTCAAAGACACATCAAGGAAAGAAAACTTCAGACCAAGATCCCTGAAGAACATAGATGCAAAAATTCTTAACAGAATTCTCACAAATTGCATACAAAAATATATTAAAATATAGTGTACCACAATCAAGTAGATTTCACCTCAGGGATGCAAGGTTGGTTCAACATCCAGAAATCAATAAATGTAATTCACCACATCAACATACTTAAAGTTAAGAATCATATATTTATTTCAATACATGAAGAAAAAGCATTTGATAAAGCACAGCACCATTTCATGCTTAAATCACTAGAAAAAATAGGGATAATGGGAATATACCTCAGATTGTAAAGACTACCTATTCTAAGCCCAAGGCCAACATTATTCTGATTGGAGAAAAACTGAAAGCATTCCCCCTAAAACATGGAACAAGGCAGGGTTGTCCTTTTTACCACTTTTATTCAACATTGTCCTTCAAACTCTAGCCACAGTAATTATACAGATGAAAGAAATTAGAGAGAGATGAATAGGAAAAGAAGAACTCAAACTATTACTATTTGTTGATGACATGGTTTTCTACTTAAAGAATCCAAAAAATCCCAACAGAAAACTTTTGAACTCATAAATTCAGCAAAGTAGCAGGATATAAAATCAATACTCATGAATCTAATGCATATTCATTAAGTGATGAATCCTCTGAAGGAGGAATTAGGAAAACTACCCCATTCACAATAGCCTCATTAAAAAAAAATACTTGGGAATCAACCTAACTAAAGAGGTGAGAGATGTCTACAATGAAAATTACAGAACACTACAGAAAGAAATTAAAGGAAACCTTAGAAGATGGAAAGATCTCCCATGTTCTTAGATAGGCAAAGTGGGAGAAAATCTTTGCCACAAGCACTTCCGATAGAGCACTAATCTTCAGAATTTATACATTACTCAAAAAACTTTACATCAAGAATACAAATAACCCAATCAATAAATGGGCTAAGGAACTGAGCAGACACTTCACAGAAGATCTACAATCAACAGATATATGAAAAAATGTTCAACATCGCTAGAAATAAGAGAAATGCAAATCAGAACTACCCTAAGATTTCATCTCACCCCAATTAGAATGTCTATTATCAAGAATACAAGCAACAATAGGTGTTGGCAAGGATGTGGGGAAAAGGATACACTCATACATCGCTGGTGGAGTTGCAAATTGATGCAGTCACTCTGGAAAACAGTATGGAGACATTCTAATTGGGGTGAGATAAAATCTGATGATAATATATAATGGTGGGGAAGGGGGATGTGGTAAGGGAAGAATGGAGGAAGGATAGATTGCATGGGGGGAAATGAGGGGTGGGGAGGGCAGGGAAGGAAAGATAATAGAAAATGAGACAAACATCATTACCCTGATGTTTGATTACACAAATGGTGTGACTTTACTTCATGTACAACCAGAGAAATGAAAGTTGCATGACATTTGTGTACAATGAATCAAAAAATAATAAGAAGAAAAAGGAGAAAAAATATATCATAACAGATATCAGGGTTGACTCTCCAGGGGCACAGGGAGCTGCATCATTTTTTGATAACCACTTTCCCTTTGAAGAGTCAGATGATCCAAAATGAGCATGTACATATATCAAGGTTGTCTTTCCATGATCATAGAGTGCTACATAATTTTACCCACTTTCTATTAGAAAGACTGATTCAGCCAGTCAGAGTGACACACACATTTAGGTTGGCTTTCATGGGTTTGGTGCAATACCCAATTGTGTGGGCATGAGGACTTAAACATTGTAAACATGTTTTTTTTCCCAATGGTTCAAAAGTCAGTTGCTATACTTTTAAAGATGCAACCTGTTGCCTGTCAAGGTGCCTCATTCCTTGTGACTGGAAATCAACATGACACTGCCTCTGATGGTGGCCAGTGACTGTTCTGAGCCCCCACACCTTCCCTGAACTCTCTCTCTCTCTCTCTGTGCAGCATATCCCAATTACTAACACCCATATCACTCTAACTTTTACCAGGAGGGAAAAAACCTAGTTTCACTTGCTCTTAGCTGACTTAAAAATTACAAATTTTGGAGGTTCCACAACTCAACAGGACATTGTCAGCCTCCCACTGGCTTTGCTGTAGGAAACAACTCTGAAATGTGGGTTATTATGAGTGCTGCCTAGGTTACCTCTCAGAGACCTGGAGAATACTTTTGCTGAAAATACTGCCTCTTCACTTGGGCCTACAAATACTCAGTGGATTACTGGAAAGGGATAAAAAGGCTTGCATCTCTGTCTTTATATTATGAATATTCTCTTTGAATTTTTTAGCCTTTGGGATAAATTTAGAGGCTCAGGGATCTTAAATATAAACCTTGTCTAATATTGTGAAATAGAGGCCTCAAAGAAGGAACTTCACACTTCTCCACTGGTATCACCTGAGAAAGACTGACTCAATGTCAGCCAAACTGTGGTATAGTTTTGCACAAAGTGAGTCCTGCAACTTCATCATTTGGAGAAGAGAGACTATTTTCTTATGTAAAGGCTCCAGCACTAATAGGTAAATGGACATGATGAACTCGCTACACAAGGACAGTTAAGTGATCCACATGATAGAGACCTTTCTAAGTTCTGATATCTAAAGGATTGGTACAGAGCTTTATCCTTCCAAGTCTCAAGATGCAGAATTGACACCTGCATCTCCTATTGCTCACTAATATTCACATAAGCCCTCATTGTAGAGTCCAGCATCACCAGGTCATTAGGGAATGTGCTAAGGAAGGGTATGATATTTGTGTCATCAAATTCATGGTGGTATTGAGTACCAGCTCTTAGGTGCCTACACAGACTTGAATGGCCCTACTCCTAACACCTCATGAACCTCAGATTCTAGAATCCCTTTCTACTTCTGCCACTTGAAGCACTGTGCAATAGCAAACTAATTACAAATTTTGGAGGTTCCACAACTCCTTCTGAATTTAACTTCAGGCAGAATTATTTCTGCCTGAATTTAACATTGATCAGTACTTTCCTTTCCCTCCATCAGTTTATTCTCCCCAACCTCTGGTAACTAACAGCATGCACTCAACTTCTGTAAGATTACCTTTCTTGTATTTCACCTGTGATGAGATTATATGGTAGTTATCATTCTGTGCTTGCCTTCTTTCACTTAATGAACTATGTTAACACAAATAACAGAATTTTATTCTTTTCTGTGACTGAATTGTATTCCACTGTATATATTTATCACATTTTCTTCATCCATTCATCTGAAGATAGACACAGTTTTTTTTCAACTTTTTAGGCTATTGTGAATAGTGCTAAAATGAAAGGTAATGCAGACATATATATTCAACATAATGTATTAATTTTACTTCCTTTAGATAAATACCCAACAAAGAGATCATATGGTGATTCCATTTTTAAAATTTTGAGGGACTCTCATACTGTTTTCCATATGGCTGAAGTAATTTATATTTCCACCAATGGTGTTTTCTTCACATTCCATCTAGTATTTTCTTTTTTTGACTTTTTATAATAAGAGTCATTTATTGGGGTAAGGTGATACCTCTTTGAGATTTTGAATTACGTTTTCCTAATGACTACTAATACTGATCAGTTTCCATGTACCTTTTGGCCATTTGTATGTCTTATTATAAAAAAATGTTTATTAAGACCAATTTTCCATTTTCAAATCAGATTATTTGCTATTCAATGTTTGAAGTTCCTTATATATTATGTATATCATCCCTGCTTAGATGACAGTTTGCAAATGGATTGTTAGATTCTGTAGGTTGTTTCTTCACTTTGTAAACTGATTCCTTTGCTGTGCAAAAACATTTTAGTTTGATTTATTCACATTTTAGTTTTGTTCCCTATCCTTTTGGAGTCTTTTTGAAAAAGTCCTTGGACATTACAATGTCCTAAAGCATTTTCTCTCTTTTGTTCTTGCAGTTTTATATTTCCAGCTTACTTCAATGAAGTTGTTAGTCCATTTTTAGTTACTTTTGGTAACTGGTAAGAGATAAATGTCTAGATTGATTCATATTTAAGTGAATTTCCACTTTTTCTAGTATTATTTATCAAAAAGACTACCTTTTCTCCAATGTATGTTTTCTCTGTGCTAGGGATTGAATCCAGGGTCTTGTGCATGCTTGCTTTTCAACACTTGTTGAAAAATCAGTTGGGTGTATTTGAGTGTAGGTTTACTGCTAGGTTCTCTATTCTGTTCCTTTTTTTTGTATGTAAATACCATGCTATTATGCCTATAACATGCTATCATATTTATTACTGCTTAATAGCACAACTTTTGTTTTTATTTGTGCATTATGATTATACATAATAGTGGAATTCGTTATGACATATTCATATGTGCACATTACATAATTTGATTTAATTCCCTGGTATCTTCCCTTTCCCCCTTCTTTACCTGCTCTGTTTTGCCTACTCTATAGATTGCCTTTCTAATTATACATATACTATTAGTTATATATACATATATATGACTCATTGTTGTATATCCATACATAGATATAACATAATTCAGTAGATTTCATTCATCAGTACCTTCCTGTGCCCTCTTCTCCACCATATCTCCTGATTCCTTTCTTTTCTTCTTTGGTATTCCTTCTATTTCAGTGAGATTCTACTCTTCTATTTTATAATATTCCTTCTCCCCTTGCCACTGCCCTCTGAATTTTAGAGAAAACATTCAACTTATGACTCTCTCTGAGTCTGGCTTATTTCACTTAGTGTGATATTCTCCAGTTCCATCTATTTATCCTCAAATTACATAATTTCATACTTTTTTTATGACTGCATAAAATTTCACTGTAAATATATACCGCATTTTCTTTTTTTTTTGAGAATGCCAAAAATTTTATTTATTTTCTATTTCAGCTTTTTAAAATTTTTATTTTTATTTGTTCTAATTAGTTATACATGACAGCAGAATTGTACACAAATGGAGCACAACTATTCATTTCTTTGGTTGTACATGATGTAGGGTCCATAATATTTGTGTGATCATATAAGTACCTAGATTAATGATGTCAATCTCATTCCAACATCTTTCCCACTCACCTCCTCCCTTCCCCCTTTCCTTGCCTCACTCCCCTCTGCCCAATCCAAATTTTCTCCATTCATCCTCCCTCATTATGGATCTCCATTCACATAGTTAAGCTATGGAACCAACCTAGATGCCCTTCAATAAATGAGTGGATCACGAAAGTGTGGCAAATATTACATGAATGGCATGAATATACATTGTGTACAACCATGGAAATGGAAAGTTGTACCCCATTTGTGTATAATAAATCAAAATGTGTCTGTAAAAATAAAAAGTATTTTAATAAAAGAATACACAATGGAATATTACTCCACCTTAAAGGAGAATAAAATTATGACATTGGCAGGTAAAGGGATGGAATTACTATCATGCTAAGCAAAACAAGCCAATCCTGAAAAAACAAAGGCCAAATGTTTTCTCTGATATGTGGATGCTGAACCACATTTTCTTATCTATTTATCTGTTAATGGACATGTAGTTTGCTTCTATAACTTGGCTGCTGTGAAGTGGGCAACTATAAACATTGATAAACACTATAATATGCAAATATCAGTTCTTTTGAATTAGTACTGAGGAGTGGTGTAGCTGGGCCATATGGTATTTCCATTCCTAGTTTTTGAGGAATCTCCAAACTGCTTTCCAAGTGATCATAATTTATAATCACACTAGCAATGTGTAACTTTTTTTCACCCATTCTTGTTGGCAGTCATTGCTATTAGTATTCTTTATGATTACCATTCTGACTGAAATTAGATTAAATTTCAGTGTAGTTCTGATTTGCATTTCCTTGATTGCTAAGGATGTTGATTTTTTTTGCTTTTATTTTTTTAACAACTAAAACAATATTTTGTGTTATTTTTTTAATTATTATTATTTTTATTTAGCTTTTAATTTTTTACAGACTGCATTTTGATTCATTGTACACAAATGGGGTACAGAATTTCATTTCTATGGTTGTACACAATGTAGAGTCATACCATTCATGTAATCATACATGTACATAGGATAATGATGTCTGTCTCATTCCACCATTTTTCATACCCCCTTCCCTCTCTGATTTTTAAAAAATGTATTTATTGGCCACTTGAATTTTTTCTTATAAGAAATATCTCTTCAGCTCATTTGCTCATTTATTATAGGGTTATTAGAATTTTTGGTATTAAGTATTTTCAGTTCTTTATATAGTCTAGATATTAATCTCCTGTCAGAAGAGTAGCTGGCAAGGACTTTATCCTGTTCTATAGGCTCACTCTTCATATTCTTATTTCCTTTGTGGTGAAGAAGACTTTTTTTTTGGTACCAGGCATTGAACCCAGGAGTGCTTAACCACTGAACCATGTCCCCAGCCCTTTTCATTTTTATTTTGAGACAGAGTCTTGCTAAGTATCTTAGGATCTTGCTAAATTGCTGAGACTGGCTTTGAACTCATGATCCTCCTGCCTCTGCCTCCCCCATTACTGGGATTGCATGTCTGCACCAGCTTGCCTGGCATGAAGAAACTTTTTAATTTAAAGTCATTCACTTACTGAATTTTTTGTTTTATTTCTTGATCTTTAAGAGTCATATTAAGGAACTCAGTGGCTGAATCAATATGTTCAAGTGTTTCCCCTATGTTTTCTTCTAGCAATTTCAATGTCTTCTCTAATTCCTTATCTTTGATCTACCTTCAATTGATTTTGGTGCACAGTGAGGAAACAGGGGACTAGTTTCATTCTTTTGTATATGAATGTCCAGTTGTCCTGCATCACTGGTTAAAATGTTTGGCTATTCTGACTCTTTTATTCTCCCGTAAGAAATTTAAGACAGCTTTTTTTTTTTTTTTTTCCAGTGCTGGGGATTTGAACCCAGGACCTTGTGCTTGCAAGGCAAGCACTCAACCAACTGAGCTATATCCCCAGCCGTAAGACAGCTTTTTATCGATACTGATTTAATCTCATTTGTTTTGATTGGTCTGAACAGGTTTTCTATGTCTTCGAGATTCAGTCTTGGTAAGGTGTTTTCATCTAGGAATTTCTCCATTTCTTGTGAGTTATCAAATTTATTGGCATATAGATTTCATAATAATCTTTCATGATGTTTTGTACTAATCTTCCCAGAAAACACCCAGAAAAGTCTCAAAACTCAAGAAGAAACGGAAATACACATAGACAGTGAACATCTATTCTCTAACTATTTTTACCACCTCAGTGGAAATTACTCCTTCGTTTTTAATTATGAATTTTTTTTTGCTTTTTTTGTTGTTTTTGTATGTTGTTTTTGTGTGTTTGTGCTAATGGTTCATATATTTACATATGTATGCATATTTGTTTCTCCTTTTTCTCATTTTTATCATATTTAAATGCAGTTATTTACCCTTGTCTTGTCTTTTGAGGGTTAGTGTTTTCGATTAGTACATTTTTTGTTCTATTTTGTATTGTTTTCATTTGTTTGTTTCTCACACTTTCTTTTTCCCTGACAACAACCAAATTCTATCATTCTCCTTTACTTTGTTGCTTCCATGTTTTCTCTTGCTTCCTTTTAACCATCACATGCTACATCTCTTCTGCATTCTCTCTGTTCACTTTTTGTTGTTTGGTGGGGGTTACCAGGGATTGAACTCAGGGACAGGCCACTGAACCACATCCCCAGAGTCTTGCTTTTTAATTCATTCTGCCAGACATAGAGTTGAGACCATTTACATTCAGTGTCATTGTAGAGAGATGTTTATTATTTCCTGTATTTTTACTTATTCATCAAGTTTAATTTGGTCATGTTTTTAATTTACTTAGCTAGTCTTCAAGTTAGATTTGTTCTTTTGTGAATTCTGAAATTTGTTTTATTTCTTTTGTGTGCGGTATTTTTTTAAGTTAGTTTTGTAGTGCCAGTTTAGTACTCATGAATTCTTTTAGTTTCATTTCATCTTCAATTTTTTAAAAAATATTTTTTAGTTGAAGATGGACACAATATATTTATTTTATTTCTTTATTTCTATGTAGTGCTGAGGATCGAACTCAGGGCCTAATACATGTCAGGCAAGTGTTCTACCACTGAGTCACAACTCCAGTCCCAGATCATCTTCAATTTTGAATGATAGCTTTGTTAGATGTAGCAGTCTTGATTGACAAGTTATTTTCTTTCAGGACTTGGAACACAACATTCCATGCTCTTGGCTAGTAGAGTTTGGGTGAGAAATCAGAAGTGATTCTGATTGACTTGTTTCTAAATATGTCCTGGAATTTTCCTCTTGAGGCCTTTAAAATTTTATCTTTGTTTTATAAGTTAGGCATTTTAATTATAATGTGTTATGAAGAGGTTTTTTTAATCTTGTCTTTTGGGGTTCTGAACTCCTCCTGTACCTGAAATCCCATCTCATTCTCAAGAACTGGAATATTTTGTGTTATTATTTCCCTGAAGAGTTTATCCATTAGTCTGCATCTCACAGCCCTCCTCCATTCCATGGATTCTTAAATTTGGTTCTTCATGTTGCCCCAGAGTACTTGTATATTCTGAAAATGGTTACTTATTTTTTATACAGTCTGAATGTTCAAGGCAGGTCACTTTTTCTTCAAGCTCTGAGATTTTGTCTTCAGTATGGTCTATTCTATTAGAGAAATTTTCAAATAAACATATCTTTGATTTATTGTGTTTTTTATTTTCAAGAATTTTGTTTTGTTCTTTTCAATATTTATATCTCCTTTTTAATTTCTCACTCATAGTTTGCATTAACTACTTTAATTCATTAAGTTGTTTTTCTGTGGTTCTCTTGAATTTATTGATCTTTTTTATAATGATTATTTTGAATTCCTTATTTAATATTTCATCCACTTTAATATTTTGGGGATCATTTGCTGATGAATTATGAGCTTTAGAAGGTATTATGTTAGTTTGATTTTTTTCATATTTCTTGTATTTATGTGTTGGTTTTAACACAAAAGACACTTCCATGGCATATATATACCCATATATATGCACACATATGTTGATGCAGGCACCAAATATGCTTACACATATACTCATAGACATGCACACATTCACATTCAAAAATATGCACTCACAGAGATGCCAACATATATGAACACTCACAGACACCCAACCCAGCACATGTACAACCAAAACCAAACATACACAGAAATGCATACACAGAGTCATGCATACAAAGAGACCCAATGATAGAGACAAACAAACACGCACGCACACAGACACGCACACACACCCAATGACTCATCAACAATCATACACATATCTCAGGCATGCATGTACAGGGACAAGACACACATGGAAACACACAGATATGCACCCAGAAACATGCACACAGGGAACTCACCTTATACACATATACAGAATTCAGCCTTAGATATGAATTCACTGAATATATACAGACTGCAAGCACATAGACATACACAGATATGCACAAAAACAGAGAAATACACCCAGACAATGCAAACAGACATGCACACACACAGACATGCTACACACAGACACATGCAAACAAGCATACATGCAAACACACAAATGGATAGAACACACAGAGTCACATGCAAAATCCCATAAACAAATATATGCTCACAAATACATATATATATATATACAAATACAATAGTCATAAACATGGAAAGACCTTCACATACAGATTCACATACAAACTCCCATGTGCATGTACACCACATACATCCCCAGACACACCTGCATACACATGTCCACAGATATCACACATACACAGGCATGTGCAGAGAATTTCAGACAGACAAGCGCACATCCAGACACTGAAACATACATGCCCACACAAAGAAAAACACACAGCACTTGCACATACCAATACATTCCCACATACATACACAAACAAAAGACAGATATATAATTCTACACACACTGAAAAACAGAGATTGGAACACTCTCATGGGCACATAGAGACTTGCAAACACAGACAGACAGACATGTATACATGCTTACACATAGTCATGGATATATAAAATCATACAAATACAGAAACACAGCTACACATTCACACATACACATACCTACAGACATGCAAACACATAGTCATACAGAGATTTGAAAAAGCACACAGTTGCAGATATGTACAGATACACCAAACACAAACACATATGCAGTTACACCAAACGCATATAAAGCACACAGACACATGTGCAGATACACCAAACACATAAATGCATGCATGAATATAAACTGACATGCATTCACATAGTCATGCACACACAGAGACACAAATAGACACATCCACAGACATGTACACTCACAGAGATGCACAGATATGTGTACAGAGACAAAAAGACACAGACATGCACGCACATAGGCATACATATAACCAAATGCAT
Source organism: Sciurus carolinensis (assembly GCF_902686445.1). Lineage (NCBI taxonomy): Eukaryota > Metazoa > Chordata > Mammalia > Rodentia > Sciuridae > Sciurus > Sciurus carolinensis. Next base: position 38,538,446 of record NC_062222.1, read on the forward strand.
TTATATACATACAGACATACAAATATGAGCACACACAGAATTTCACTCATATAGACAGTCCCTAGAGAAATGTACATACACAGACACATACAGTCATGGACATAAATTCAGAAACACTCACTAATATACACATACAGACATACAGAGAAGAGACAAGTTCACATACACACACAGAGACATGAAAACAGAAACACGCACACATGTATACATGTATACATGCACATAAATAGATATGCACACACATATACATAGAAAAAAATTGCACACATGCATACCCAGAGATATCAAAATATACTACAAAGCTATAGTAATTCAAGCATTCTGGTACTGGCATTAAAAAACAAAATCAGACCAATAAATTAGAATAAAAAATTCAAAAATAAATTCATGTATAAGCCAAACGATTGTTTACAGAAGCACCAAGAACATACACAGGGAGAAATATAATCTCTTCAACGAGTGATACTGGGAAAACAAGATATCAGAACACTGAAGAATAAAATAAATCTCTCACCATATATGAAATAAACTTTAAGTGGTTTAGACTTAAATATAAGGCCTGAAACTATAAAATTGAGAAAATGTAAGGAAAATGCTTTAGGATATTGGTCTGGGTAATAATAATTGTTGCTGTTGTTGTTGTTGTTGCTGTTGTTGTTATTTATGACCCAAAATCACAGCCATCAAAAACAGACGAAAGGGAATATATCAAATAAAAATCTTCTGTGCAACAAAGGAAATCAACAGAAGGAAGAGAAAGCCTAAGGAATGGAAGAAAAAAATTCAAACTATTCTTTTGACAAAGTATTAATATTTAGTATACAGAAAGCAATGCAATAGCAAAAAAAATTCTAATTTAAAAATGGACAAATGATATAAATAGACATTTATGAAAAAAATCTCTGAACAAAAGTAAACTGTGAGGGAAAATGCAAATTAAAACCTCATGAGATAATATCTCACTCCTATTTAAAGGGCTAATATGAAAAAAAGAATATTGGTGAGAATGTGGAAAAAGGAGAGCACTTATGTACTTGTGGAAATGTGAACTATTACAAGTATTATAAAAAACAGCATGAAATTTCCTTAAAATCCTAAAAATAGAAATATCCTTTAATTCCGTAATTTCACTAGTGAGTATACATCCAATAAGAAAAAATCATTACACCAAGGAAGTGTTTACATTCCTGTGTTTATTGCAACACTACTTAAAATATCCAAGACATGAAATTAACCAGTGTTCAGTGAAGGAATGGATTAATAATAATACGTATATACATATTACATATTATATATATGTATGTATATACACACACACAATGAAATGTTAGCCATAAAAATATGAAATCCCGTCATTTGCAGAAACATGAATAAGCCTGGAGGATGTTATGTTAGATTAAAGAAACCAAATGAAGAAATATAAATACTACATGTTCTCAGTCAATTAGAAGGTAAAGCAGTTGATCAAATAGAAATAAAGTGTAAAATTGTGGTTAGGAGAGATTGGGAACAGTAGAGAGGAGAGGGAGACATGGAGAAGTTGGTTAATGTGTACAAAACTTCAGTAGGAAAAATCAGTTTCACTGTTTTATAGCATGGTCAGGTGACTATAATTGATAATCATTTACTATTTAAAATTAGAAAAGACGATTTTGAATTTTCCCAAGACAAAGAGGCAATGGATATTATCTGATTTAATCATCACATATATTTATGCATTGAAAGATCACACTATATCTTATAAATATACAATTATTTTGTATCAACTAATATAAATAGTGAAAACAAAACAACCACATGAGAATGAGATCAGAAACAAATATTGTTTTAAAACATTATATTTTGGAAGATTTGTTATGCATCAATTTATCTCATAACATGAGATGTACAAGGAAAATATTGGGATGAGTTTATATAAGAGTAAGTTAGGCAAGTAAAAAACAAAATTAGGTAATGGCAAGTTCCTTATGGTCTTATCAGTCATTGTACAGTTTTCAATCTTTTGAGAAAGTTTCTTATTCAGTGGAGATTTTTCTAAGATTATTTATTTTTTATTTGTTCTTTGTAGTTATACATGACAGTAGAATGTATTTTGACATATATATCACTGATGTCTAGGAATGCAATTGATTCATGGGTGCTAATTTTATATCCTGGTATTTGCTGAATTCATCTATGAGTTCTAGAAGTGTCCTGGTGAAGCTTTTTTAGGTCTTTTAAATATAGAATCATGTCATCAACAAAGAGAAGATGGTTTTATTTCTTCTTTTCCATTGGAGAGTTGTAGTAGAGGAGTGACATGATCTAACTTAAGACTAACATGTTCTCTCTTGGATTTCTGTTTCTTAAAAGAGATTTTAGGATAGTCATGGGGAAAGGGGTGGAGCAGGAAAATCAGTTAGATAAGTGTAGTAATAAGAAGTGAGAATAGTATTGACTGGTAGCAGTGACAGAAAGAAATACTAGTTTTGGTAACTTTTCTGACAAATTGGATATAGGATATGAGAACAGGGAATATAAGATATGAGAAAAATTACTCCAACTTGTTTTGGTGATTTGCTGAGATATGCCCAGGTTAGGGGAAGTGTACTTGGGAGAAGTTCTGTGCATGTTTTGTTTGAGATGTCTTTTAGATATATAAATAAAATTGTCAAATTGAAAGGAATAATTGAATATAAATTGCTGAATATATAAGTGTAGAGTTCAAGAAGTCTGGGAGAAAAGATAAATATACAATTTATCAAAATGTAGAGGGATATAAAGCCACAAGATAAGATGCTAATAATAAGGGAGGAAATGTAAATAGAAAAAAAAAGAATGAAAAACTGAGCTTTGAGGCTGTCAGTATTAATATCCAGGAAACATGAAAGGGACCTGAAAAAGAGATTCAAATATGAGATAAGATTAAGTTCATGAGAAAGGGGGGCGGAGTTGGGGTATAAAAAAGGGTGGAATGAGACAGACATCATTACTCTATGTACATGTATGATTGCATGAATGGTGTGACTTACGTCATGTACAACCATAGAAATGAAAAGTTGTACCCCGTTTGTGTACAATGAATCAAAATGCAATCTTTAAAAATTTTTAAAAATTTAAAAAAGAATAAGTTCTGGTGGAATAAGGAATCCTGAAAATCAAGGAAGTTAATTGAATAGAGGGAATAATCAACTGTTTATGGTAGAGGTAAGATGCCGTTGGGAAATTTTCATTGGATTTGGCAATATAGAGATCATTTGTGACTTCGCTAATATTCAGGGAAAATGGGAGAAGAATTGGAAACCATGGATTTGAGAAGCTCTTTTGGGAAGATATGCTGCAAAGTGGAAGAGAAATGGGGCAATTATTAGAAATGCATGTGAGATCGGTGATGAATTCTTCTTTTAAGCATAAGAGAAAAAAAAAACCTTTCTGATGGGGATGTTTCAGTAGAAAGGGTAAATTGATAATGCAGCAGAGATCTGAAAAATATCTTGAGAGAGAAGATGGTTAACGAGTTCACAAAGGAAGAATTTAGCCCAAGATAGTAGTTTAGTCAGTTCATCTATGAGTCAAAGGTACTGTATATGGGAGATAGGTGAGCTAATGTGCTAGTGCAAAATTTGAATGTACTCTACTACTAAATTGATTTGTTTTTGTTTTCAGGGTAATTAGAAACATAACCAAGAGTGAGAACAAGGGACAGAGTATTAGAAATCTGAGGAAAGAGGAAAAGGTATAATTAGGAGAAAACTTCTGTACTCTGAAAATATAGTGAGATCCCTGGGTCACATTAGGAGTTCACTTGAGTTCTTGTAGTAAATTTAAATTCAAATATTTAACATGGGGTGTACTTCACATCAAGCTCAGTTTTATAAAAGCAAGTATGGAGCTGACAGAGTTGGCATTAAATATGGTTGGGGTTTGCCAGGAGAGTAAGCAAAGAGAGAGGGGAATAGGAACACAAGCAAGGGAATGAATATATTGGTTTGCAATGGAATTTAATGTACAAAGGAAAGATTATAATACATGAGAAGAGTGAGGAGCATTGAAAATGTGCCACATAGGATCAATTAAATTTGAGGTGATGGTGTGTGATTTTGGAGCTGAGGTACTTGAATAAATGTTTGACATCATGAAACATTTATAATGTACATATTTATTGAGAATTTTAGCACACAACATGCTGAACTTTTACAGTAAATCTTGAAAAACTCTGGAATTGCTCAGGTGTCCTGTCATCTCAAATTGACCTACATCACTTTAAAAGTAAATTTCTAACTTTCTTGTAGAAACTCCCAGGTCCATGGGATACTGAATTCATACCTCACTGAATGCTTAGCATCTCAAAACCTTGATTTTTTTTCCCTCTCTGCCCTTACCAGATGAGTTAATTTAATATATTTACCAATGTTGCATTTGTTTTTATGGCTTGCACAGATTTATGCAAAAACGGGACTGTTTTTTATTTAACATTTAACATGTAATATTAAAATGGAAATTTTATTCATGATTTGGAATATTTATAAAGTAATATTTGTAAAACATTTCATGCTTTCATACCAGATAAAATAATTTGGAAATGTAATAATTACTTGCTAACCTCTCTATTTTTTCCCAATACTTTTATCCTAATATATTGTATGTTTTATGATGTGAGATATTTATTCTAGTATCCCATCCCAAAATATGTGTGAGCCACCATGGTAAGGGTTGCAAATATCTGTAATAATGGATATGTAAGCTTAAGCTTGTGTGTAAGACTTGAAAAAAATTACTTTAAACATGAATTTTTATGCCACAAGATGGCGTTGTTATCCTATTATTTAGGAATGTGTTTAAATCCCTAGATTTCGAAATAATGATATGCATTGATTATCATGCATGAAAGTATTGATGTATATGTGAATAATTACATAAAAATGTCAGCATGCCTAATGACTCTACCAACCTATCCTGCAAACTCCAGTTTTACATAATAAATATCTACAGTGAATTTCAAATATCTTAGATTCTACTAGAGAGGAGCAACTTTACCCAAATATACATCATAAAAAAACATTTGGAAAAAAATCTGCTCTAAATATAAACTTGACAAATAGACTTTTACATTAAATTAATCAAATAGAGAAATTTCATTTCCTATCATATAGAAAAGGTAAGTTAATACATTATTAATATGGAGTACATCTGAATAGACAATGATTCTGTTAGAGAAGTGAAATATTTCTGCCCAATCGACTAGAGTATAATGATATATCATATATCAACAATATGACACATGAATCTGAACTTTTTATGTCATACATGTCCAATTTAATGTTTATTGATAGAGAAATCTGTGATAATGAAAATGGAAAAAAAATGGGACATTATATACATTAATTTAAAGGAAAAGTGAATTGTACAGTAGCATATGTTTTAGTCATCTTTTTTGCTGCTGTGACCAAAAGACATTATAAGAACAACATAGAGGAGGAAAAGTTTACCTTGGGGCTCATGGTTTCAGAGGTCTCAATCCATAGATGGCCAAGTCCATTCATCAGGGCTGAAGGTAAGAAAGGACATCATGGCTGGTGAAAGAGTTTGGCATAAGAAAGCAGCTGGAACTACTGTACCAAGAAGTAGAGAGAGACTAAGCTCAGCTCACGAAATATAAACCCCAAAGACATGCCCCTACCTGCCTACAGTCACCATTTGGTTAATCCCTATTGGGATTAACACACTGATTAGGATAATGTTCATGTAACCCAATCATTTCACCACTAAATTTTTTTGCATTTTCTCATACGTGAGCTTTTGGAGGACACCTCCAATCACAACTATAAAAGCATATTAAAACAAAATTAATGCTTGTCAATTTTTTTTTACCTTTGGTATATCTTTGTCAAAAGTTTTAAATTATTTCCCCTCACACTCTACCATGAGAATGTATTTTAAAAATGATAAATCATCTCAAAGAGAAATTTTATGATAAACTTTGGAACAGATCTCTACTGTCCAGTATTTATAATTGGAAGAGATTATCTCTGAGTCTTGAGTTTCAGTATTAGAGATTGAGATTTCTTTATGAGACACTAAGGAATATATTGATTGATTTCTATTTAATTCTTCAAAGAGTTAACAGGGCATATATAATGCTTAAGCTGAATCTAGAAAAATCTTAATATTTATTATTAGGTAAAATAAAAGACTTCAGATGGTATATAAAAATAATCCAATTTAACATATAAGAAGTTTTAGTAGTTATGCCTTAATTCTAAGTAAATTTATAGAAAACCAAGTCGAATTAGAACCAAAAAATGACTTTTGTACTTGTCTATTTTAAAACTCTGTTATCTTTATAATATTTCATGTAAAATAAACAGTACAGCTTAGAAATTACAAGCATCCTGAAAGAATTCCCTGGACTTGAGGACTTAAATTTGACAAAAGCAAGAAGTTTTAAATATTCATCATTTTTTAGATTACCAGATAGACTGAGAAGGATTATAAAGGGAAATTACATAAAACCAGTGTGCATAAAAAGGCATATTGAAAATACCAACTATTTATTGGAAACAATAACAATGGTTATAGCTAATGTTAATTGAGCGCTTACATTTTCATCAAACTCATGTGATTCACAACAGTAATGAGAGGGCTGTATAATTATTATCACCATTTTACAATCAAGCAGGTTGAGGTGTTGAGAATAATGTAATTAACCTAAGGTCATAACTGGAGTCTGAATGTAATCTGACAGAATCAGAATCTACACTTCAATGGTATTGTGTATAAAGGAAGAAAAATGATATTAGGTATAATATAAATCAGAGCTCAAAACCTTGACTTGGCTATTTTTGTGAACATGGAAAAGTTATGTATCCTTTCTAAACCTGATTGCTCATTAGTAGAAGGAAACTGGAAATATCTGCTTTTTGGTAGTATGGTTAGGATAATTTGTAAGAAATGTTTGATAAACAAAGCATTACTCGAAGCTTAGGAAGTTTTGACCTTCCATTAGAATGTTTTTGATAATTTTAATTCTGTTTTATTAAAGTTTGAATTTGTTTCTTGTTATTTAGAAAAATGAAGGAGTAGTAAATCTTTGTATGATTGAGGAGATGCATTTCTTTGTTAATCAAATGTATTAATCTATAAAAGGTTGTGTTTTTTTCTAACACTAAAATGTGTTAGAAATTATCATACTGTGTTGAAATTATCATACTTCATGTAGTTTTATCTTCCTTTGGTTATTAGTTGCTAGCTTTATTAATTTATTCAATACACATTTATCAGGCATCTATTTTTGGGTCAGAGATTAGACACTTAGGTGTGGGGATACACTGATGAAAGAAAACAGATAAATATGTCTCCCTTCAAGAAGCATATATGAGTAGGAGAAGACAACAGATATAATAAAATCAGCATACAGTTAAGTATAAGATTATAGGTGCTATGGTTAAAACAAACAAAAAGATTACACCAAGGTAATAGGAATCAGGAGTTTCAGGGTAGGGAGGAATGGGTGAAATTTTATATAAGACTGTCAGTGTAGCCTTATTGAGAAGAAAACATCTGAACAAAGAGAGGGTTTGGAGTAAGCACATGACCATTTGGGAGTATATTCCCACAAAAACCCTGCACAGTACTCAAGAAGGAAGCCAGTAGGGCTATTGCAGAATGAGAGAGGTGAAGAGGAGCTGCAACCACAAAGGCAACAGATGCCAGTCGAGTAAGGTCTCACGGGCCACTTACGGATTTGTACTCTGAATGAAAAGGAGAGCTAATGAAGAATTTTGACAGACCAATGGTCCAACTTAATTTATAAAAGGTTATTCTGGGTGGTGGGTTGATAATAGATTGTCTCAAAAAGTGTGCAAGCAGGGAGGATATCCAGGATAAAGATGATGGCATCTTAAAATGGGATAGCAGCAACTGAGCTGGTCAGAAATGATTTGGAATATAATTGAAGAGAGTCAATAGGATTTATTAAAAGATTGAATGTGGGGTGTGCTCATTGAGTAACATATTCACAGGTCATATCTGTATTCAAGGAGATAGGGTTATACATAAGGTGTCATCTTAGAGTGTATCCATCACAGGAAGACACAGATTGTAATGGAGAAATATCACCATCTACAGGTGTGTTTCACTAGTAGACTGAAGTCTATATCACTAGACCTACTTCTGGTCTGTCTTAAGGCAGAGTCTATAAATAACCTCTTTTTCCCTGAGTTTCCATTGATGCTAATTGGATCTGGGATATAATGTTTATGTAGTAGTTGTAAATACCATTATCAACAAACTGTGCAGAAATGTAGGAGTTTTTGTTTGTTTTCCATGTTAGTTTTAATTAACTCTATATATTCAAGGTATTTTTCATTTTTTCAGAAAGTTTTAAATATCTTCTACGTAAACCCAATTCAGGGTTTGTATCATCCTTTCTTCCCAAGGTGGTCATGACAATGGACACAAAATAAGAGGGAAACTTCTGGCCCTCAGTCATTATCTGTCCTCTACTCCCATAGAATGAATCCCATCAGGTTCCACCTTTGGTAAGTAATCTCTATCTTCCCACATCCAGGCTCTTCCCATGATTTATAGTCCTCAGTTTATTCTAGTTATTAAATATCCTTCTGCCATTTACTAGGTCCTTTGGAATTTAAATGTCTGTCCTTGCTGATCTGTGTAGCTTCCCTGGACCATGGGAATTTTCCCTTCCACTGTGTAACCTGTGCAATCTCAGGTATCTGGATACCTTGTGTTATTTCTACTACCGGATGAGGGAGAACCTACACCATTGGTGGGCAGAGTACATGGAGAAGTTTGCTGCTTTACACAGTTCCAAATGAGAAGTCAGACACAGCTTTCCCTACTCTTTGATCCTCAGTCTTGAAGATTTATCATACTTTCATTTTTAGGACTCAGTTTGGATGCAATGAGAAAGGACCAGGGGAGAAGAAATCCAAATCTGCATTTACTTCTCTTATACCTTTCATCTCTAGTGAGGCATCTTCTAACCTGGGAATAAAGTGGAGAAATGGTGGAATGGAAGTATTGTTTGATGTTTAGCTTAGTTTCTTTCAATGATGTGAGTCTTGACTTTAGATACTTTTATTGCTTCCAAATCCCATGCCAGTAGCTCTTATCCTTGTCTCAGATCCTCTTACATTCTTAAAAATTGTTGACAATTCCAAAAGGCTTTTGATATAAGAGCTGCTACCAATCAAGAATTACTGTTAGAAACCAAAATTGAAAAAATAAAATGTTTTAACTTGCAAATAATAAGAGCAAAGTCAGAATAAGATCATAATTTTGTTTTAGTTATTTGTCGGGGTCTTTAGCCCCCTTGCTCTTCTTGACCAGCAACAAGCAAGGGAAGGGAACACTCCCCAACAAGGCCAGGCCAGGAAAGATAGGACTGACTGAGCACCTGCACCCAACCCTTCGGGCTGAGGACAATCAGACATGTCAGGGAGACCAGTCACAGCAGGAACTTGTTTATTGAGGAAGTCACACAGCTTTTATGTAGGGTGGCGGCTAGGTGGGAACCAATCAGCTTAAAGATCAGCAAGGCACCAGTGGGGGGTTCACGCAGGCGAGAGTCCCATATAGGACTATATGGCAAGCACGAGATGATCACATTCACGGAATTGTTGTTAACCAATCCCTGACAGTGGTCCGATTTATCGTCATTAACTTTTGAAACCGCCTTTGAGGCCTTGATCTTGTTCACTCGCCAGGGAGTAAGGAGTTAGCCTGAGTTAGTTAACATGTCATTAGTCCCAACAGCTATTTATTTATTCTTTTGGTGCCAGGGATTGAACCCAGGGGCACTTTACCTCTGAGCCACATTCCCAGTCCTTTTTTATTTTGTATTTTGAGACAGGGTTTAACTAAGTCGCTTAAGAGGCTGACTTGAACTTGTGTGTCAGCCTCCAGAAATGTGGGAATTAGAGAAGCCACCACCATACATAGCTAAGATCATAATTTTAATAAATAAAAAAACCTCAGTTTTTCTAAAAGGAAAGAAAATAAGAAGAGTGGCATTGCGTTACATGTTTGCAAATACCTTTTAATGTTTGGCTTAATAGAAAACTGCTCGATTCTCCTATTTCTATATTCAATTTATTTTTAGGTTGTTTTGTTGAACTATATAATGAAAATCTGACCTGATTCAAATACGTATTTGTGAAATGGAAGTATATATTTATAACTTGTATAGATAATTGTGGGTATTTTTCTTTAAAACTATTTTAATACTGTTGAAAGTTTGACTAGTGATATTTTCTTAAAGAATATTTGCAATGTGGAACCTGAAACTAAATCAATGAATTTTCCTATTCTTCTTCATTCATTTCTACTGGCTTTTCTTACTCTAAGAATGATCCTTTTACCATGATAATGATTGCACCATGTATAACGATTTTGTGATGTCATACACTGGTTCTTTGGTTCACCAAATTATGCAGATCTTCCAAGTGTTGACGGCTTGGCTTTTACAGTATTAGAAAACCACACTTGTTAATATTACCAACAATATCTTTGGAAAGGCCTTTATATATGAGCATGCTATCAAGTTCATGGTAGCAGATACATATTCTTATATTCTTAATTTTGACTTTAAAGTTCAAATTTTATTATTGGCAAAAATACTGTCAATTGTTTTCTTTGAACTGACAGGCTCACTTTGTTCATTTTCAAGAAAATGTCTGCCAGTTGCTCAAGTCTGAATAATCATAGTTTGCTCTCATTCTTTCAAGTAATAAGGACATTCCAAGAAAAAAGTGACTAGTTCACCTTGCAACTCAAACAATTGCCCAAGTTCTTTTCTTTTAGACTTTAGTATGTAGCAGAGGTGCTATAGGCAAAAGTCATATATTGTCACACATAATATAAAAAAGACATGCACTCAAGGGTTGAAGTATATTAATATTAATAATTCTACTACTTTGCCAAGGACTTCTTTTTTCAATATGACTGATAATTTTTATTGGTATATATATAATATACAAAATAGTGTGTTTCATTGTGGCACATCCATACATGCATATAACAGCAATTTCACTCTCCAATACCTCTCCCAACTCTCCCTTCCTCCTTCCCACTGATCACCTTTCCCTACGCTAATGATCTCCTTTCTACTTTCATGAAAATCCCACTTATCTCATTTTTTTCCTCTAGTTTCCACATATGAGAGAAAATTTAGCACTTGTCTTTCTAATTTTGGCTTATTCAGATTAACATGATGTTCTCCGGTTCCATCCATTTTCAAGCAAAATGATATAACTCCAGACTTCTTTATGGCTAAATGTCAAGGACAATTTCAAGTGACTCTAACTTTTTAAAAAGATTAATGTGATGATAAGAATATAATAATATTAGTATAGATGATACCACTGCCTTTACTTATGTTTAAGCATTGAATGTTTTTAAACTATTATTACTGTTGTACCACCAATGAAAATATCAGCACAATGAAAATATCAGTACAATAATCAATTAGTATTATTTTGAAAATAGTTTTGACTTTACAGATATCCTGAAGGGCACTCAGATCTGCCAGGAGTCTGCATACTATACATTTTGAATACTGTACTAGAGTACTAAAACTATACCATAAGAGAGATCCTGTATACTAGTTAATCTCCTGAATAATATCCAACATCTGATGCTGAATTCAACTGGTACTTACATCTTTCTCTTATAACTGGACTCTTCCCACAAGGATGAACATTGTTGGTCCTGAATATTTGCAGCCTTATTTTTATGCTAAATTATTATTGCTGTTCTTAAGACAACATAATACATATACTTGGAAATAACACTTCCAATATTTCTCCCTGATCTTGTACTCAAGTCCTACTTATCAAAAATAACTCACTGTTTCTGTTTAAATTCTACTTATTCCATCTTTAATTCCAATTGCCTTTTTACCTTTCATTTCTTGATTTGCTAATTTTAAGAAGTAACTGTTGGCTCCAACATGAAGGAAGAGACATTTAGCTTATTTATATTGTTTTTCCTCACAGTATTTCATCTTTCTAACTTTTGAAAATATACTTATATATATATATTTTTGTTTGTTTCTGGTTCTTCTTTTAATTACATCTGTGCCTTTAAATTATGTAGCCAGATATCAATTTCTGCTAAACTTAACATAGTCCAAAAGCAAACCAGATTGTTTTGGGATAGTAGATCCAAAGAGACGTGAGAGAGAGAAGTTGAGCTATTCAAGTCCAAATTCTACTTCCAATTTTACCACTTAGATGATTAAACTACTCCTCCGCTATGGCAGAGGAGATGAAGAGACATGGAGAGTCAAATGTTACAACAACTGATATACCTCCATGTGGTAAAATTAAGCAGTACCTTCTTACCAGTGGTCACATTCAACTTCCCTAGACAGATGGGAAAAATCAAAGCTCCAAAGTCACCTACCTCATGTTCTTCAGTTAAGATCAGATATTAAACTATAGTCTATTCAAAGTGTTTTTAACTTTGAAAATTATGAAATGAAGAAGCCCATCTTCTCTGGTTCAACTATAAAAATTATGCATAATATTTAAGAGCAAAGTCTAGTTTCCATTTCAGTTATTGATTTGAATAGAGCATTTTGGCATCAGGAATGCAGACAGCAGGCATTTCTTAAACTTAATTTATTCCCTCATACCCAGGAAGTAGCTTGATGAAGACAGTTTTATGTAAATTTGCCACAGATTCGGTGTGCTTTGGCAATGTCTCACATTTCATTCAGTTTTATCATAAAATGTGAACAAATATATTCTTCCTAACAATATTATGGATACTATATGCTTTAATCATTTAATTTATATTTTATTTTACTTTCTAAAATACTAAAGGTATTGTTAAATTTAATGTATAATTTTATATGTCAGCTTGATTGGGCCCCAGGATAACCAGGTAGTTGGTTAAATAGTATTTATGAATGTGGCCGTGAGGATGTTTCTGGATAAGGTTACAATCAATTGGTATGTTAGGAGTAACATCCAATCCATTGAGTGCTTGAAAGTACAAAAAGGTGGATGAAAGTTGAATTAACTCTGCCTGGTTGCTTGAGCTAGAACTTGGATCTTCTGTTTTCAGTGCTTACATAGTTCTTTAAACCCAAACAAAAATCTATACCATTGGTTTTCTAACTCTCAGGTCTTTCAATTACACTTCTAGCTTTCCTGGGTCTCCAGAGTACAGACAGCAGATTGTGGAACTTATCACTTTCAAAGTCACTTAATCCAATAACTTATAATGAATCTTATATAAAAGAAAACATACATACATATATATATGTCTCTGTGTGTATATATGTATTTTTTTAATATTTTTATACATAAACACACACACACTTACATTTCTATTGGTGTTATTTATTTTGAGAACTGTGACTGATGTGCTGAGATATTTCACTTGAATCTGACAAGTGAATATTTTCTTACTTATTGACTCTATTCATGGTTCCTTTGTATCTAAGAGATTTGCCAAAGGATATGGTCGATATATGGCTAGTTCTAATTTTAGTGATTTATAAATCTTTATATTCATAACTTTTAAGAATAGACCAAGAAGTAATAAATATTCAAATCTTGGTTAGGTACAGGATTAATGGAAGATGGTACAAGGGAAGATTTATTTAATATACTAATAAATAAGTGAACAATTTGACTCTATCATTTATCAAGATCAGTGACATATAGAGAGAATTCACATGGACAAAAATCAGGAGCATTCTACTGTCATGTGTAACTAATTACAAAAGATTAAAAAATTAATAAAAAAAGTGTAAACAAAAAATCATGTGCATCAAAGGTAGTAGTTGTAGCCCTGGATGGGAAGAAGCAGCCCCAATTCTGTTTGGTACCCTGGGCCAATTCTAGATATTCTTTGGGATGGAATCAAAGAAATCAGTAGTACACTGTGTATCTTAGGGTTCTCCAGAGAAACAAAAACGATAGGCCCTCCATATCTGTCTGCTTATCTATCTACCTATCTTCTGTAATCTAAATATTCTATCATCTATTTATCTATCATCTATCTATCTATCTACCTATCTATCCATCATCTCTATCTGATTTATTATGAGGAATTGGCTCACATGCTTATACATGCTGAAATGTCCCATGATTTCCTGTCTGAACGCTGGAGAGTGGGTGAAGTTGGTAGTGTAATTCAATCTGAAACTGAAGGCCTGAGAACCAGGGGAGTCACCGATTTGAATCCATCTGAAGGAAAAGAGAGGATGTCAGAGAGCTAAAGACAGGAGCATTCTTTTCTCTTCTACCTTTTGCTCCATCCAGGACCTCAAAGGGTTGGACAATGCCTACTTGATTTGGGGGAGATAATCCACTGAGTTCAGCCATGTAAATATTAATTTCATCCACAAACAACCTCCTAGACATGCCTAGTAATAAAATTTGATCTGGCTCAGTCAAACTGACCTAGGATTGACTATTACACTGCCTTTAGTCTTCATCCTCAAAGATCAAATTCATAGTTTGATCTTATAAAAGTTTGTCAGTTCTTGTGAATTTAAGTGAAAAGATGGTGAATATTCCAAGCCAACCCAGAAATAATTTTTTAAAGACTATGAACCACAGAGTATTTGATTTGCTCCATGACTGCTAACTGTTTGGATATGAGTGTTTGTGTTTGGGGGGCTGAGAGGTGTGAAGAATGGGAAAGAAGAAGGAACAGCTAAATTGTTGATAATCATCAAGCAGAATAGAACTTTGGCAGATTAGAATTTAGCTAAACAGTGTAATTTTAAGTTATGAAGATACCTTCAAATCAAAATATTTAACCGGTTCAGTGCCTCTCATTTGTAAGTCATTCCTTAGGGCTTAAAATGTATCTTCTAGAAAATGCACGGCTGATATCTCTGGGAAGCATAATATGCCATTGTTAAGTCACTAATATTGATGTATTGGTTTATTAGCTAGTACTGAGACTGGTTCTAGAGTAGATGGAACACCGGATGGCATATTTGGGAAGAAAATTGGAACTCAGATGTATTCCAGATAAGAGATATGTGTATATGGTGTGTGTGTGTGTGTGTGTGTGTGTGTGTGTGTGTGTGTGTATGTGTGTGTGTGTGTGTGTGTGTGTGAGAAAGAGAGAGGGAGGGATATAAGGAGGGAAGGAGGGAGCGAAGGAGGGAGAGAGGTGGGGGGGTACTTGCTACATGAAAATAAGGTGAGTTGCAACATGAGGAAATTTGACATCTAGAAGAGAAAGGGATTGTAATAGAGAAAAATGTGGAAATGAAGATAGACATTTAGCTCCACATCCATTTGTTCAGAGACTTTTTTCTAGATTTTTTAAATAGATATGGTGCTATTTTGTTACTATTTTTTAATTATTAGTGCATTCCAATTATACATAATAGTGGGATTCATCGTGATATATTTGCTATGCAGATGGCAAAAATTAGTCTATTTCATTCCCCAATACCTCCCCTTCCTTTCCCCTTCCTTTTCCCTTTCCCTGCCTTTGATCCTCTTTCTCTACTCAATGTGTCTCATTTCTGTTTTCCTGATGTCCCTTTTCCCTCTCTCTCTCTCTCTCTCTCTCTCTCTCTCTCTCTCTCTCTCTAGCTTCCACAGATTAGAGAAAACATATTACCTTTGACTTTCTGAGTCTGGCTTACCCCACATGATGTTTTCTATATTTTTATAAAGGAAAGACTAGCTAACACCTTTTAAAGCTTTAAAGAAATAAAGGGGTCCATTTGTGGAAAGCAGAAAAGAGTACTGGGAGTCAGAAATTCTACAATCACAAGGGTTCTTAAGTCTCTGAAGCAACAGCTGTATGATTATCTTATTCTTTTATTCCAGAGTTCCAAAAGTGATGTAGGAGTTGCTTTATATCTGATAGAACTAAAAAGAAAAAAAATCACAACAAATAACACTGAATTTAGGAGAATTTGGAAAAGTTATATACAAATTTTTACTTATTCCCTACTCAGAAGCATTTCATCCATCTCTATTTTAAATAATGTTAGTGGTATCTATGTTCTATAACCACATCCCACTGTCCCCAGGCAAAATTATCAAGTACCTACTTATTTCCTAAAATCACCAGTCCCAAAATCATTTTCTTATCAGAGTTTATTGTTTTACATGAGGTACCATGCCACTATCAGAGTTATATTCAGTTTTTTCTTTTAAAAAACTCAGAGAAAAAAAAATGTTTCCAATAATTTTCATTCAATGTGAATGACAAGAATATTATAGCTATAAACATGGAAATAACCATTTCATATCTTCCTGAGGAAGTTTCATATTTTAAGCAATGAAAAAGGGAATTCTATACAAAGCCACTTTTTTAAAAATCATGTTCTCTCCCATTCTTTTCTCATGTGTATTTATGTTATTTTCAGAATAGCATGACCAACTGGATTATCCAGTGTAGAAAGTATGCCCATCCTCTAGAATTTGATGCTGTATTCCAGACACACTGAGTGCTCAAAAATCCTTTCAAACACTTGCAGCTGTACATAGCATCAAACTCCGTACTTGTGATAGAGTTGATTTTGGTACTCTATCTTCCCTTTCTCCTTTCACTATACAGGCATTGAGTATGTTTTTAACAATCATTTTACCAGGTTTTTTTTTTGTTTTTTTTTTTTTTTTTTTTTTTTGGCAGTACTGGGGATTGAACCCAGGGCCTTGTGCTTAGGAGGCAAGCACTCTACCAACTGAGCTATATCCCCAGCCCTAACAATCATTTTAAAGGGTAAGTTGTTCGGTCAACTCAATTTACCTCGACAAAAGAATACCATTGACATCTTACTTCGAAGTTCAAATGTACATCTCATATTTAAAGCATATGTGTATCAGCTTTCCTTTGTTTTTCTTTTATCAGCATAACTGTTGACAATTGAAAACATGACACTATATGTCCTGCTGCAGCCTCCTCTCACTGTCCTTCTTAGGTCAGTTTTCTTAAATTAATGGAGATGAAAGACCATGATAATTTTTTTAGCATGTTTGGCATGTGTTGCTTCAAAAGAGTCAATGTGGTAAGCATGAAGACTGAATTTATCATGTTTATCTAAATGATTTTGCTTTTGCTTTTTACTTAGGGGTCTTAAAATTGTTTTGCCCCCAAGTTATTTAAAAATTAATGTATTTTGGGGGTACATAAAACCTCAAAAAATGTAATTAATAATTATAATGTACATTAAAAATTTAGTGTGTAAGGATCAAACTTTTCTAAATTATTCACAGAATTAATTTTACACATTACAGTGACAATGAAATGAAAATAGTAGGCTATAGATTTTCCTTGAATATATTTTTTTCTAATCATACCTTTAAGAATTTTTGATAAAGACATGTAATCATAGCAGGGAATTTATTTACTATTTAAATTTTATGCATGTGTCAAGTACATCTAAAATTTAAGTAAATAGTAACATAAGAAAATAAGTTGATTTATTTTAAATTTTTTTTCTGTTTTGAATATTTTATTAAGAATATTTTTCATTTTTAAAATATAAATGTAAATATACTTCAAGAGTCAGGTCACCCTCATCTTTGTACTTCCTGCATTTAATTTTGTAGCTATCCATAAATTTAACTGTGTTCTGTTATGTTCTATGACAATGATATATGAAATAGTTTCAAAATGGGATTTTATTCTGCTTATTTTTCTCTGCATTGTATCACAAGTGTCATTTCAAACATCAGATTACAAATCACATATTTTTGCTTTTATTATAAATCTGCACATTATACAATTTTATTTTTGACTACCAGGAAAAAAGTGGCTTTTTAATAATATTAGTGTAAAAAGTCTGAACACATCATCTAGGGAAACTGTCCTTAGTTTTAATTTGTCAGGTTTTATTCTAGGGAATATAACTAAGTTATTCATATCAAAAGATGGTCTATTACCAGAGATGAAACATACCTCAGACACTCTGCATGCATTTCTGTAGAACTA
Source organism: Sciurus carolinensis (assembly GCF_902686445.1). NCBI lineage: Eukaryota > Metazoa > Chordata > Mammalia > Rodentia > Sciuridae > Sciurus > Sciurus carolinensis. The sequence goes on from NC_062222.1 coordinate 38,556,371, forward strand.
GAGAGGACTGTTGGAATAGATCTGGAGCATACAGCAAGTGGGCATAGAGTTCTCAATGATATATCTTTAGATATATCCTTTCTCCCTTTTAGAGAATTTGGTCAGTACACTTACATTATCATTTATTGTTTTGCTATATTCAGTGTGTTTCTATGATTCATCCAACAAGTTTGCAATATATATTACCTTATGGTGGAAGAGTTAGTAATTTTTACATAAATGAACTAGACTATATATATGAAAAATCATTTTTGCTACAGCACTTCTCTTTTCTATGCAGATAAAGCACATGTATAACTTTTCCACTCTCTGATCTAGCACAAATTATATTTCACAATTCTTTCTAAATACTTTAGTGGATTTAAGTTTTGGCAAGCATTTTTCATGTGTTATGCTTCTGGAATTTTATGTTATATTGTGATGTTTATTTTGGTGCTTGTTTTGAAGGGTGCTTCATAGAATTGAAGAATTTAAGAAAACATTATACAGGCAAACAGTGGTCTAAAAATCTATAGACACAATCTTAGCTGACATATAAAAGCGTAAATATTAATATGAAATGGAACAGTTTTGCATTTGTGTTTGTCATTTATGTTGGTTGCTATTGACTTACACATGAGTGCACAGTAAGTAGTCTACAACAATCTCACAGGCTCAGATGAGGGTTAAGCAGAAGGCCATAGACCTCAAGGCTTGTATCAGATACTTTTTCTAGTCCTTTTTTTTTTTTTTCCTCTAGTAATCCACATGCCAGCACATGGAAGGAGTCTTGTCCTTTCTTCTTATTTGAAGAGGTATATTTTTGACAGCCTTTTGGTAGCTTCTGGAAACTTTGGAAAAGATGAATCCTCAACATATTTTCTCTCAATGCTATCTCACTTTCTGCAGTTCCTGTCTCAGCCAGGATGGGAGAGGTTGCCCCAGTTTGTGCAGCAGCTTTGAAAGCTCCACATTGTGATCCCGATAGTAGCTTGACAGAAATGCTCTGCTCTGAGTGGGGAGGGAGAGATAAAAGTACATTCAATTTTGTTTATTAAAGTATATTTTACACATTTTGACTATGCTTAAATAAGCATCAAGTATATCAGATCTGGATTAAAATTTGTATTAAGCATGTGAACTGTTTATTTAGCCCATAGTGTTTTGTTAATATTCTTGAGGCCCTTTATGTTTGCATTTCTCTGGACACCATATACCCAAACCAGACACTTTACTCCCTTCAGTAAACTAATTATGTATTACACAGCAATCTTGTAGAGAGATTTGAAATTGATATCCTGAAAAGTTCTTTTTCTCATTTATCTTTACTACCAAATTTTGTATTATATCTCTGTGTATCTATGTAAGACCAGAATAAAATGAAATATTAAGCAAGATATCCTATGGTGTCTTTTAAATGTTTTAACTTTAATAAATATACAGGGAAAAAACTTTGACATAAAAATAATAAATTTTGCATTGTTCTTTTGAAATAGTATAGAAGTGGATCTTCAATCTCGTTTAATGTATTAGGATTATTTTATAGTGCTCCAAAGGTATATTTTAACAATCAAGCAAATAAAATTGAACTTCAGAGAATGTGAATTCTTTATCAAAGCAGTAGAACCTCTCCTTTCCCCATGTTTTCACTACAGAAATTAATTATGAGCTTTTTGATCACAGGCCATGTTTCTTTCAGGCCCAGTACAACAACAAATAGTCCTCAAAATCTTGTTAGACAAAATTTTCCAATAAATTCAGATTACCTGAGGATTCTCAGACCACCTCAAATTGTCAGTTAACATAAGATATTAAAGATTATGGGGAAAATTCCCAAATACTTTAATTTCTGGGTTCTAAAAAAATTATATATCATAATCTATTTGCATTCTTATATCCAAACTATATTTTAAGTAGACTAATTATGAAATAAAAATATGAATAAATTTCATGTGAAATAAGTATTGAAGAAAAAATATAGGGTATTCAACCTGAAAAAAAACTATAGCATTAAGTATTCATCATGTCACCATTCTAATGTACATGTCTCCATTCCACAAAACCTGAATTATCTACTAGTATGCTAGACATCTGAGAAAAATATTAATGTTTTCATCATATTAGCATATGAACAGTACAAAGTTTAGTACTAGTTAGATAATATTATATCAGTAATATTATCTAGGCTACACTTACCACTATGGAATAATTTCATAATGAAAAAAGATAGAAATCTTTTGATCATATTTTCAATTTCTAGTTGATATATTGCCTGTCTTGGATTTGGTTAACATTTTTAGTGCTAACATTTCTGGGCAGGTATCATTCTTTTTGGAATGAGATGGTATCTTTTTATTCTTGTTAAATATTGCAAAATTCTATTGTTTTCCTTTAATCTTGCATGACAGGTAATATTAGATAATTGGAAAAATTAAAAACAAGCAACCTAGATATTCTAAACTCAAATGTCACTTTAAATTTTAGCAGTTGAATTTTGACTTTAATCATTTTTCTAAGAAAATAGATGTGATATTACTGTTTATTATTTTGTACAATTAGCTTAGATTTTGAAGCTCTACACTTACATCAGAATCCATTGGTGGATATTTTCTTCCTTTACTCTTTCCAAGGCATTTTGTTTTGCCTTCTTCCAGCAACTGACACCAGAAACCTTTATGAGAATCAAACCTAAAAAATTACAAAACCCAAAAAAACCTTAAAGAAAGTATTTTTAAGCAGTTTGTTAGGTATGATGACCTAACATAAGTATTTTTATTTGCATATCAATCTATAACCAGGGAAACTGGAAGTTTTTTAACTGCATCCCTTTGCTTTTTGAGGAAACAGGGGTACTGGGGATTGAACTCAGGGGCACTCAACCACCCAGTCACATCCCCAGCCCTATTTTGTATTTTATTTAAAGACAGGGTCTCACTGAGTTGCCTAGTGCCTCACTTTTTCTGAGGCTGGCTTTGAACTCACAATCCTCCCATCTCAGCCTCCTGAACCACTGGGATTACAGGTGTGGGCCACTGTGCCTGGCAACTTTGACACATTATATATAAATAGAGTATACTTTCTCACTCTTCTGGTTGTGTATGAGGTAGAAACCCCCTCTGGTCACATAATTACATATGTACATAGGGTAATAAAAAGTCTGATTCATTCTACTATTATTCCTATCCCCATATCCCCTCCCCTCCCTTCACTACCCTCTACCTAATATGAAGTAACTTTATTATTCCCAAGCACACCCACTTCTTGTGAATTAACAAATGCATATCACAGAAAACATTTGGTCTTTGGTTTTTTTTTTTTCTTTTTTCTTTTTTTTTTTTTTTTTTTGAATTTGCTTATTTTGCTTAGCCTGCTCCATCCATTTACCAGCAAATCCCATAATTTCATTCTTTTTTAATGCTAACAGTTCACATGATATATATAACATTTTTTTTTTTATCCATTCATCTGTTGAAGAGTAACTAGGTCGGTTCCACAGTTTAGCTATTGTGAGTTGAGCTACTATAAACATTGATGTGGCTGCATCACTGTCATATGATGATTTTAAGTCCTTTGGGTATAAACTGAGGGGTGGGATAGCTGGGTCAAATGGTGGTTCCATTTCAAATTTTCTGAGAAATCTCCATACTGCTTTCCACAATGGTTGCACCAATTTCCATTCCCACCAGCAATGTATAAGTGTACCTTTTCCCCCACATCTTCACCAACATTTATTGTTGTCTGCAAAATGGTGATACCACCAAAAACATTATACAAATTTAATGCAATTCCAATTAAAATCCCAAGAATATTCTTCATAGAACTAGAAAAAGCAATCATGTAATTCATTTGGAAAAAATAAGAGACCTATAATAGACAAAGCTATCCTTAGCAAGAAGAGTGGAGCAGGAGGCATCATAATACCAGATCTTAAACTATATTACAGAGTTACAGTAACAAAAACAGCATGGTACTGGCACCAAAACAAACACAGACCAATGGTATAAAATAGAAGAGACAGAGACAAACCCACATAAATACAGTTATCTCATACTAGACAAAGGCTCCAAAACATTCATTGGAGAAAAGATAGCCTATTCAATAAGTGGAAAAAATGGAAAGCCGCTTGTAACAAAATGAAATTAAACCTCTATGTCTCACCCAGCACAAAACTGAACTCAAAGTGGATCAAAGACAGGTACTAGACAGAGATTCTGTGTCTAATAGATGTAAAAGTAGGCCCAATTCTTCATCATGTCGACTTAGGATCTGACTTCCTTAACAAAGCTCCTAAAGCACAAGAAGTAAAATGGGATGGATTCAATCTCAAAAGCTTCTTCTCACTAAAGGCAACAATAATATGAAAAGAGATCCTACAGAATGGAAGAAAATCTTTACCACATGCACCTCAGATAGGCATTAATCTCCAGGATATATAAAGAACTCACAAACATTACACCAAGAAAACAAATAACCCAGTGAATAAATGGGCTAAGGAACAGAATAGATTCTTCATAGAAGAAGAAATACAATAAATCAACAAATATATAAAAAAATGTTCAACATCTTTAGCAATGAGAGAAATGCAAATCAAAACTACTCTTAAGATTTCACCTGCCCAATAGGAAAATTTTCAGTAAAACCTCCTATTAATAGAAATTAATAAGACTACCTCCTTCTGCTAGTATGAAAATATTCATAAATTTTAAGTTCATTATTTTCTTTGATAAGGTTTAAAAATGTCAAATCAACCTTCATTCATGTCTACATATCACAAGACTCCAGGGTCATTTAAGAGAAAAGGTTTTGGTGTGCCATGGAGTGATTATTTTTAGGATTCTATAGCTATAAACCATTTAAGTCTTTTCCAAAGAAAATAATCTCTTCTTTTAGTATGAGAATTATATTAAAGTAACTGCACCTATAAATGGGATTTTCATGCTATAATTACAATAACAATAATAGTAGTATGTTAAATTTATATTTGTTCATCAAAATATTTTGTATTTCCCTATTTGAGCCTTCATTATAACCCTCTGTTAATCACATTATCATTACTGTGACCAAAATACTTGACAAGAACAAATTAGAGGGGGAAAAGTGTATTTTAATAAGACTATCTCCTTCATCTTATATGAAAATATTCATAAATTTTAAGTCCATTATTTTCTTTTGTAGAGTTTAAAAATAAAAAGTCAAACTTCATCCACATCTGTGTATTACAAACTCCAAAGTTATTTAAGAGAAAAGGTTTTGGTGTGCTATGGAGTGATTACTTTTAGTAATCAGTTCATAATTTCAAAGGTTCAATGGTTGATGGACTTCATTACTGTGGGTCTGAGGTGAGGTAGAATATCATGGCGGAAGGGCATAGCAGAGGAAAGATGCTCAGTTCATGGTAGCCAGAAAGCAAAGAGAGTGAGAAAGGAGCCAAGGAACCACGGACCAGATATAGTTCCCAAGGACATGCTCCCAGAGACCAACTTCCTCTAGCCACTCACAACCATTAGAAATATATGAGGTTTCAAGTTTCACCAATTCTTGATAATATCAGTTATTATCTTTTGGATTATAACCACTTCAATGGGAATAAAGTGGTATCTCAATGTGCTTTAATTGCATGCCTCTATGATTACTCATTTATTTGTAATGTGAAATTCAGTAAGTCTAGAGATAGATTCTGTTCATACCAATGTCTGATATAACTTAAAAAACTCATTTTAAGCTTTCAGTTTTTTTGTTTTTTTTTTTTTTTTTTGGTGGTGCTGGGGATTGAACCCAGGGTCTTGTGCATGTGAGGCAAGCACTTTACTAACTGAGCTATATCCCCCGTCCGCTTTCAGTTTTTTTAATGAAATTTTTTTAGTTGTAGTTGGACACAATACCTTTATTTTATTTCTTTATTTTTATGTGGTGCTGAGCATCAAACCCGGTGCCTCACATGTGCTAGGTAAATGGTCTACCACTGAGCCACAACCCCAGCCCAAGCTTTTAGTTTTTGAAAGGAAGTACTTCCTGTTGATAGACTAGTCATTATTAAAAATTTACAATACAGTTTTTCTCTGGTTCTTATGACAATGGGAAGAGCTTAAGATTGGTCAGTGTAGGTTCCAGAGATAGCTGATTTCCAATTCTGCCTCCTTAAACTATTTGCTGAGTAAATTTTGACTTAATTTTTTATGCTCTAGTTTTTTTCACCTGAAAAATGGAGTTAATAGTACCTCTTACATAGTTTTATGAGGTTATATACAATAAATTAACTAGTATATATAGTAAATGTGTTTAGTAAATATATTTATTTTCACTACTTAACATTTCTAGGAGCTCCTTCATAGGTCATCTAGAGGATGAAGGGATTTTAGTTACTATGACTATAGTTTTGCTTTTAAAAAAGCCTTTATATGGTAGATTCTTACCCAAACTCATCTGCAGTGCATTGGGAAAGAACTCCTGGGCTATATAAATTTGGTTACCATGGATGTGGTATTAGAAACATTTGAAGTCTTTCTAAATTTGAAGCATCCTTTATGACTTAACCAACTCTTACAAACAAACAAAAAAATACACACACACACACACACACACACACACACACACAAAATAAACCCTGTAGTCTGTGACTTTCAAATTCATAATGCCCATTCATCAAAGTTTTAAAAGTAAATCAGTATATTAAAAATTTATTTATCACAGTCTGGTTTCATTGAACAAATATATTAATGAACTGAGAAATGAGATGCAGTTTCAGTTATTTAACTAACAAGTATTTCTGAATTGAAGAATTCTGTCATGGACATTAATGACTAGGTGATGATTATGACTGAATGAATATATTAGTGGCAAAATTTAAAATTTACATTTTTAATTTTAATTTATCATGTTAGCACAATTCATATCAAGCCTTAATCTTCTTCCTTTCTCTTTCTGCCCCTCTTTTAAGGCAGTATGCATTTGTTTCAATAAATACCCTGAAAAAATTATAGAATGTAACTTACTTTAACTGAATGGGAAAGTTCCAAAATGTATTGTTTTAAGGTAATAGTCCTCATTTCAAATCACACCCACTCACTGAGAAAATCAGATATATTTTTACATAATCAATACAACTTTTAAAACCCATTATGTCAATACAAGATAATTTTAAGATCTCAGACCATCCATTTAGTTGGCATAAATTTTAGAATTCTTAAATATTTTCTTTAGCAATTATGGAAAGGAATAAACAACATTCTGACAATGGTTTTAAAAATAGTTTTGATAGTAGAATTTGCTATCCTAAAAATAATCAGTTTAAAGACTTCTTAAATTGGAGCACTCTTTCACGACAAGAGAGGATAGTAAAAAACAAAAACAAACAAAAACTGTGTAACCTAGTTTCATTCATTTATTTTATTGTGTATAAAGCACTGTATTTAAGTGGTTGGTTGAGAATTTATATTGGATGATGAGTTTACTACATTCTTAGAGGTCTTAAGCTCAGAAAAATTTAAACAACAAGGAGATGATATTCATTATCATAGCAGGAAATACAAAAGTACATAAAGCAATACAAAAGTATATAAAGGATCTCTTAATGACATTTATGAGAATATACATTTTGTACTCATAGCCATCCCAATATTTCCATAGTACCACAAAAACAACTGTCAGAGTTACTCTAACAAGAGTAACTAAACAGTGAGGACAGGATTTAGATAAACAACTGCAAGTTCTATGGGGTGAAGGAAGACTACTTTAGACCTAAGAAAATGACATAAAACTTCCAAATATTCTAAAAATGCACTACTGGTTTTTCTCAAGATGTGTTAGACCAACCGATGATGGACAAGAAAATATGAAAAGAAACTAAATAGAAGTGCATTATCTCTATCAGTAGAATGAAAGCATAAGTAGGACTGCTGGACCAGAAACTGTAGTTTCAGGGACTGTACTTATCTTATCTCACTACTTTACCCATTGAGCTCCCAACCAGGTGAGAGAATAAAATAATGGGTAATTTTAGCTGGATACATTTCAGGTCTGAAGTGATCCACAGTCCTTTGTATACAGTATGTTGCTTTGGTATTAATTCTGTATGTTGACATTGCCTTTTCTCAGCAGTGAAGTTGGATAAAAAGCTTGCTGCCAAGCTGGATACAGAGGGGACAGGTCAAGGACTATCCATACAAAAAAAGTGATTATGTCTTTATAGAATACACCACTTCTTTTTTTCTGAAATACAAACCTTGTTATATACTCCATAAAAAAGACCCAAAGATAAGTTCACTTGAAATAGAAAACTATTTAGAAAGGATAACGCTCTCTTTTCTAAGAAATACTTAAAAAGATATAAAACAGAAAGAGGACTTGAACTGTAAACTCACTCAGCTTTCTTTAAGGTTAAGTTGAATGTTAAATATGAAGTATAATGTCTATAAGTAATTGAACTAAGCTCTACAAAACTTGGGCAGTACTAGTAGAAAAGAAAACACAGAAATTAGTAGGTTAATAGTAACAGCTAGGAGCTGAAGAAATAGCTCCTTCTGGAGAGCACTCGCCTAGCATGTGCAAGGACCGCAGTTCAAATCCCCGGTCCCTTGGGGTGGGGGGGATTAGTAACAACTAAGTAAATGACTCTCAGGAAGAAAGCTCAGTACTCTAGAATTCCACCTACTCCTTTATCCTTTAAACCAAAATGTCTCTCTTACATGTCTCTACATGTGTTTTTTACAAATATATCAGTGTTTTATGCTTTTCTGTCAATCCTTTATAACAAAAGATTCCAAAAGATAAAATAAATCTTCCTCACACTTTCTAAATTGACATAGAATAAAGAGCATAATAAATTGGAAAAAGCAGTTGATCTGATCTATAGAACTGAATTTTACACTGACATAGTGAGTGAATTCCATAATTCAGTCATTTTTAGTTTAAAGCTCAGTTCACGAGTAGTCATAAAATTAAACTATATATATATATACATATATATGTGTGTGTGTGTCTGTGTGTGTGTGTGTGTGTGTATATATATATGAGTTTTGTTGCCCATCCAACTTTTTATTTTCCAGTTGATCTAAACAGGAGATAGGAAAAAATACAAATCCTCATAAATCTCATTGCCAACCATTATAAATGGTCAATGTAAGACAGGCATCTGTTTTAAAAATACTAAATGGAAGTCTCATTTAAAAATATAGTCAGAACTAAGGTGATGAAAGAGAGGCAGCCAAAGTGGAACATTTATGGAGGCACTCACTCTCAGGCATATGACAATTCTGACACTGAGGGCTTTCTTAAATTCTAATGCACCTGTTGAACCCAATGGAGTCAAATATCAAGATCAAAGGAAACCAGCAAAAATAAAACAAGACAAAATAAAACTATCCAAACAAACAAACAACAACAACAACAAACCAGTGCTGTAACTGCTGAGGTCTCTGAAGAAGGGATGACAGGGTCACATTTAATTTTGCATAAAGATGAAATTTAATAAATGAAAGTATGTATTAGAGCAATAATAGTACTTCTTTCTCCCTCCCTCTCTCTCTCTCTCTCTCTCTCTCTCTCTCATTCTCTCTCTTTCTCTCTCTCCTTATGCTGTCACCTATTGGACTATTTCTCCCTATATGAAATTGTTTCTGAAAACTGCAAAAAAACCCAATCCAAAATCACCTAATCTCTTCATACTTCCAAGAAGTTCAAATATTGTCTGTTAAATGGGCCAGCTCTTACAAACTTATTTCAAGGCTACTTTTGAGGTTTGTTGTTGGTTTTAAGACTCACAACTATTTTTTTCTCTTCTTTCCTTCCAGGAGAAATCTGCATGTTTAGGAATCAACAGACAATTTAGCACCTTTCTTCATCACATCATTTTGATTATTCTTCCCCAAGTGGTTAACATGTAACTGACCACTGAATCACCAAACTAGTTTCTTTAAATTTGTTTCTATGCTGAAAGTTTAATTAATTAATAAGAATAAAAACTTACGTTAAAGCTTCTGAGTAATTATAATGAGGAGAGACTCCTAGAAACTTCTGTACTTCATCCATCACTGTAGCAGGATCAGTTCTTAGTTGTTGCCCATCGATAATTAGCAACTAAATTACCAAAATAGTAATAATAATAATAATAATAATAAATCAATTAATGTTGAAAAAAGACATGTTAACTGTAAAACAAATTTCTGCACTCCCAACTTATTCAGAGACAAGGTCCTAAGGGCATTTGCATGCATCATTATTAGATACAATCACACAGTCCTTGTTAATGATCTGAACAAAGAAATAAATCATGCTAATTAAGCACACTCATTTTGTTATTTAAGAAGTCCTACAAACACTTTAAAAGCAAAAACCCAATTGAGGGGACCAAGGGAGCTTAGAAATTTAACTACAAAATCACAAATATAAGCCAAATTTTTTACAAAGGTGATTATTTCATCATTGATGTTGGAAAGGAACACTGTGGAAAAGAAGGATGTTCGTAATAAGCCCATTTGTAGTAAGAAAGAAGACCTGTCATTCATTAGTAATTCTATTGAGTATAGCAATTTAAAATTTGAAGAAATACTTTGATAATTCATATGGAAAAGAAGGCAAGAATTCTCAGAGAACCTGGGCATAGATATAGTTCCTCGAAAAACTAAGGGGAAGAATTTGTTAGTATGATCAGAGTGGACCCAGCAGGATAAAATGACTAAGGTCAGAATGAAAGGTGACAAAGCCTGTAAGGCAACTCTGGCCCATAGCTATTTTCCAATATTTCTATTCAGTCTAGATTAGCATTGTTTAATAGAACTTTCTGTGATAATAAGAATGTGCTATAGCTGTGCTAACATGTGGCTATTGAACATTTGAATGTGGTTAATGCAAATAAAAACTGCAGTTTTAGTTTCATTTAATTTTAATACAAATTGAATTAACTGTAAGTGGTAACAACTATCACATTAGACACTGCAGTTTTAAATATCCAAGTACACACCACTTCCGACATCACACTAGACTTTTTATACGAGCCAAAGGATTTGATTTGGTAACCTAAGTTGATGCCAGAAAAAAAAAAAAAGCAAGAAATGTGAGAGAAGCATAGGACTTCCAAAAAAAATCAACAAGGTGGTACAGAAGCAAAATAATGACACTTAATTAAGCAAAACAATATTTGCCTTGTTTAGTGAAGAGGCTCCCTTCAAGCTTTATTTATGTCAGAATAAGAATCAGGGATCTAATCAGGAAGCTATTGAAACTCTTTACAATCAGGCAAGGCACCAGAAAATGGAGCAGGGAAAATTACTCTGAAATACTTTCAGAAAATTAAACCGTTTTTATAACTCTGCCTCTATTTTTCTTTGCCACAGTTCATTATTTATAAGTAAGAGGTAAAAATCTAGTAGTTTTAATGAGTAAAATTTTCCTCTATCCTTGAGGCAAAGTCATCAACTTAATGAGATTGTTACATGATGTAAATCTTTATTGCTCCATACCTGAAAAGGGGGGAAATAAACAAGCCATCTCTCAATGTGGCTGGCATACCACCCAGGGACCAAACATCTCTTCTGCAAGGTTTTAAGCTCCATGGGTGCACGGGACCCGGCTGAGATTACTTCGTAGAAGCTAAACTTCAGAGCTGCAGGGTCTTCATGTGATCGCTGATGCTGATGAAAAGGTGGATAATTAAGCTAACTTGAACCATAGGCATAAATAATTAAAAACCAATCTTTCTGACAAGTCCTAAAGCTAGAGGAAAGAGTGCCTCACTGCTGAAGAGTTATTTGTTTTGAAATTAATAAAGGATGAAAATGTTTGCTTGGAGCATCAAAATTTTAAATTATGACACTGATAAGTATATTTTTTAAAGACTTATTTGGTAGAGATTGAATTCTTATTGGTAGGATTCCTTAACCAACTTTTCTGAGTTGTTTCCTTGGTGTATGTATTTTATGTGAAAGTAAACTTTTGAAAGCTGCATTATGTCCCCTTTTTAGCCTATAAACAAAACATTCATCATGCTCAGTGAATATTCATAAGACATAAGCACTAATTCTGCCAAATAGTTTTTGTTCCTCCTAGTAATGTAGTTTCTAGACCAGGAAAAAAAACAACAACAACAACAATAAAAAACAATATAAAACCCTATTGGCTATTCAGAATGGAGAAAACTACTGAAAACTCTGACATGTACAAAATCCACAGACTTTATCATGTTGCCTATCATCTGAAAACCAAGATTATTTTATCTAATGGTAACCTTTGCAGTGAATCAGAACCATTTATTGTGCAGAAAATTCAGAAAGCAGCAATCCAAATATGAAAATGTTTCATAATGACTAAGATTCCAGTCCATGGACTAGAGAAAATCACCTTTTCCTTAAGTTGACCAATAAATTCTCAGGCTTACTGGTGAATTTGTGGATGCTTACCACATCTAGTTGAAAAGCGAATTTGCTTCAATTGGGATTCAAATTACTATACTACAGATTTTACTAGACTTTGTTAAGGCTTGCATTTTACCCCTCTGGAGTGATTTATTTGCAATATTTAGATCGTTTTGTTAGTTTGCAAATTTGAAACCTTCTTTTTCTGTAAATTTCCAATTTTTCAGGGGCTAAGTGATTGCCACGATCCAATTTTCTTCTGTCTTTTTGAGCCAATTATGACTTATTTTCCTTTTCTCCAGATTTTGGGTAGAAAAGCTAAAAAGGTGCAAAATCAAATCTGTCAATTTTCAGTATACTTAACTAGGATTCTGTTTTGTATGACTCTGTCCCTGTCACAAAACCTCTCCCAACAACCTCTTCTTCCACTTGTGAACCTGGAAAAACTGCTTTTGTTAACTGAGGTGTCTTGGTGCCAAGGAACTATATTCTTCAATTTAATATCATAATTTCAAGGAGTTGGGTGTCTGAAATTATTTCAATGGAACATTCCACCCACCCCTGCCTGGAGAATCTAAGCTATGTGGGTCACTCAGAGCACAGAATTATCTTATATTCAACTCCCTTGCAGAGCTTAAAGAATTTTTGTATACACAATATAACATATTCATCTTAACTTCATAGTTTCTAAGAAGTAGAACCCATAGTCTGCTTTGTTAGCCTGGCCTGATAATAATTTCTTTATACATAGTTATGTTTTGCCCCTCTCAGACCACTCCATATTTCAACTTCACCTCAATTTCTCTCCTTATAAATCCTTCACTTCTTTAGAGAATGTGCACTGATTCTTCTGGGGTCTAGACATCTCTGCTGTAGTCAGTTAATCAATCTAACTTTTTCCCTGTAGTCTTTAAGATGGACTTTATCACAGAAGGAGTCCGTCAGTTCATCACCTATTTCTTTCTAATTTATATTGTTATTTATACATACAGAAATTTTTCCAATTATATGAAAAACATTCTCATGTATAGCAGCCAAATTTATTAACATGTTCAAATCAGTTTTAGAACAATACTTGGCATACAGTTGTCATTAAAATTATTGATCAATGGATGGAAATATAAATAAGAGGAAAGTATTTTTAAATTTAAAAAATGAGCAATGATAACAAAGGATCCTGGGGGCAAGACTGATTTTCTTATATTTCATTTTGAATGCCTTTTATCAGAACTTTCCATTTGGTCATTAAAATATCCCTGGGACAGATTTCTTCTCTATTATTTTAATGATTTATTAAATAAAAATGTATTTTATATACAAGTATTATTACAGTCTGTTTAATTATTTTACAGTAATAATATTTGTGCTGAGTTCTCACCATCATCAGAGAAATAATGACAATGACTATACAAGAAAGAGACTTACAGTAGGTTTAAACAGATTGGGATTCCAAGGATGAAGAATTCTTATATAAGCTTTGCCACTAAGTTACTTCTAGAGTACAAGCAGTTATTTAAGTTCTTTTGGAGATGGGGCAATAATTTATGCATGCCTAAGGTCTGTTTCTGTATATAAAATTCTACTGGAACACAACCATGCTCTTTCATTAACATATCCTCTATGGTTGCTTTCAAAATACAATGGCAGAGACACACAGAGAACTTATAACACACAAAGCATAAAATTTTTCTATTTATCCCTTTATAAAACATAGATGAATTGAGTGAATATTCATGACTTTTAAAATGCATACTTAAAATGCAGAGCTATAGAAGAACTTAGTGTATGGAAATAGATGTATATCTCTACATACATACATGCAAACAAGTACATATTTTGTCATATTTTAATTTAATTTATTGAATTAACACATTTTATTAAATATATTAATTAAATAAAAAATTAAAAGGTTAACACAGAAAGTTAGTTTCTTTAGGAAAACAAAGGAAAAGTCATCTACTTTTCTGCTGATACCATCCAACTAGCAGATCTTCTCTTTTGTTAATACCTGAGATAGAGGTTATCGCTAAAAACGATATTCCATTGTCCAACACCCCACTTCTCCCAGTTAGATTTGCTTACTCTTACCTGGTACCAGGAGTATGCTCGGTCTGATGGGTCAATGAGAATGGTGATGATCTTGGCTTTGGGGACCAGGGATGCAGCTCTTTTAGGAGCTTCTTCTGAGTGGAAGTAATTGGCACTTTTCTCAAACAGCAAGTCAGTAGTAACATTAGATGGAACAGGGAAGAAATCCATATACCTACAAAAGGAATATTTTTCTCAAAATAAGAACCTGTTTTATACTTATATCCTAGTGACTGAAGATAACAGAGGTGTTCCACATTTTCATTTGTTTCCTAAACAAAAATTTTCCTTTAAGGCATTGTCCTCCAGAGTTAGCAAAGGAATGTCCAAAACACTATAATGCCTTTTGAAAATGTTTTTCTAAAGACATTTTGTTTGCTTAATAGCAAAAAAAAAAAAAAGGTAACAGATAACAAAAATGTAGACACAGAATGATCAAATAAAATGACAATCAAATGATTTAAAATGTATGTAAATGTATTAAATTAAGACTATACAGACAAAAATCAAACTATTCAAACAGAAGGAAAATATAATGAAAGTAGATGATAGACTCAGTTCAAAGATATTTTATAGGAATTAGAGAAAACATTTTCTACTTTATCATAATAAAATAATTTTATCTCCACTGGTGTGTTGTGCTAATGTTATAGTTAATCATACAGCAGAACATATCTGTTGTAAACATTGTTTATTTGTTTCTGTCATAGAGAGTCATTTACATCTCTCTTTGGAGTAATTACAATAAAAGATTTAAACATATGTATATATTTTCAAATATAAAACCCTATCCAAATTCCCAATGTTACAATTTGTATTTTATCTTTTATACTCTATTTACTTGCAGCGCTTAAAAGGGATAGCTGTAGTCTCAAGCACTGAAATGGAGGATTCTGCGATTCTGCTTCATGTTTTGTATTAAAGGATAAAAGTTGTCAAGTATAATGAACTTAGCAGATGATCATATATATTTCTAAACCAAAAAGGGACAACTTTTAGAGGAAAAGGAATTCCTTAGAGACTTCCATGGTTTCTTACATTTTATAATAATTGTTTCACTCTCCAGCACCAACCCCTTCAATTCTTAAGCCACCATGACTGTGGGCAAACAAGAAAAGGTAATTCAATAAACACTGAACTGAACAATCATTAACATGCATGGGAGAACCTCTTTTTATAGTGTGTTGTTATCTTTAGAATGAGATCATGTAAGACTTTCACAGAATTTTCAATTGTGAGATCTCATAGTTTCACATAACATTTGTGGTGAGATTCTAGTTGTTAAAGCTTTGCAAACTATAGCTAGTTCAACCAAGTGATGTCTTAACACTCAGAGGAGTAAAGAAATTCATTTATGTTTTCTGGAAATTGCATTGGTGGTGATAGGTCATTCTGGCCTCCTTTCAGAAAGAAAGAGATATACAAAGCTTTTGGGAGAGTTTGATCTGGTGTCTTCTGGTATACAATCGAG
Source organism: Sciurus carolinensis (assembly GCF_902686445.1). Taxonomy (NCBI): domain Eukaryota; kingdom Metazoa; phylum Chordata; class Mammalia; order Rodentia; family Sciuridae; genus Sciurus; species Sciurus carolinensis. The sequence goes on from NC_062222.1 coordinate 38,572,256, forward strand.
TTACAGAGGGTAACACATTTTGGGATATTATTTAGAAGCTTATGCTTGTTGCAGGGGTGTCAAGGTTATCACCAATGAATAGTGGTGACCTGTTTGATCCAAGTTTGCTTTTGAGAAAGATTCCAAATATCACCAAAAAAAGAGCAGAGTTTTTGAAATTATATAACTTTAAGTTTCTAAAAAATTGTCCTATTTTCTCAGCATTTCATAACTGAAACAGTTTAAGTTTTGAAATCCTACTTAGTTCTGGATGTTGGACCTATACTGTGTTGACACTCAAACAGAAGGTAATATATTATCACCTATATTTTCACAATTTCTATAGTAAAATGTTGAAAAAGTGCTATACAGTATTGAAAAAAAGTCAGATCAATAAACAAAAAGAATTCAGGTTCATATTTATAGAATGGGACCTGAATGCTCCCCAAACAGGCTCACTGTTGGAAAATATATATTCAGATTATCCAAAGAATAAGCAAGCACACCAGGATGTTATAGCAATTTGGGGGTTAGAAGTGAATGCCTGCCTTCCTCAAATTTGCTACTTCTATTAAACATAACACCTCAGCATTTTTTTCAACCTGAAAAAGTGTGTTTTGTTTTTGTTTTGTTTTGTTTTGTTTGCAATACTCAACATTTATTTCCTATTTGTGTTGACTCTGAGTAATTTACTTGATTTTACTCAAAGTCACATTATGACTTTAGGGATTCTAAATGTTAACAGAATTGTATAGCTTTCCACACCCACTCCAACCTTCCACTAACCCTCATATAACTCAAAATAATAATACCAACGGATAAAACATTAAACTTACAAGCATGCATAACTCAAATGTTTTTCTGAGAAGGTCTGATTGCAAATCTCAACTATTTTGTTAAAGATAATGTTTTTAATTTTTATTTGCCCTACTTTTTTAGTACCATAAGCTGTTTGTCAGGTAAAGTAGCCCTAGTTTTATCCATTTCTCCAAAAATGCAGATTCAAGCATCCAATAACTGCATCTAAGTTAATTCTTTAAATGATCCTGGATTCTGAGACACACAATCTTCCACACCTTTTGGAACTATGATTCTAAAATGACAGCTAAGTAGTTAATGTTTCATAAAAGAGGTCAGACCAGTTTGACAAATGTAAATATTTGAAATTGTGTGCAAAGCTACACTTAGTGCTATATATTGAAATTTTGCAGTTACTATTTATTTGAATTAATTGCCTTTAGTAAATGTATACTTTTGTCAATCAAAATGTTTGTATTTGGGGTAATTTCAGTGAGTTATACTTAAAATCCTTCATTGCTCTTTAGTTTTCTATTTATTTAAGTCCTCTCTTTGTAAACAGCTTAAGAGACTTTTTTATTTATATCAGAGTGCCTATACACATTACTAGCTTATGATCAAAAAGGTTTTATTTGATACAATACATAACAACAAAAAATTGATTATTCCCACAGTCAAGCAGCAGCTGAAGTAACTGATGGTTCTCAATTCTCCCTGTTATTATTTAACACCAAACAATCAATACCGAGTTCTCTATAAAGAATTGGCAGTGACATATATAACAATTTTAACATATGTGAATTGTAGTGGGTACTCAAATTTTACTCAATCCATTACTTTACTTTTTCAGACTACCCACAAGCAACACTTTAGGTGGTTGGTACTTACAAAATTGAGATCACGTAATCGGACAAAACAGAGGTTAACATACATGACTCTTCATGCTAAAATCAATGCAAAATGTTTATGTTTATACTCTAGAATTATCACATGAATTTCACTCCTTTATATCACTCTCTGTCCAGCATTTGTCTTACGAGCAAAACCTCTAGATTTTTATTTCATGATTAGAGTGTTACATTGTACCATCCATTTCTACTATATACTAGTTTCTATGTATCTAAATTTTCACAATTTAACTATTTTCTTCAGATGCCTAATATATTTCCAATTTCAATTCAAAGGTAAAAATATAAATTTCATATATTTTTCGTAGAGTTTTTATTGCTTTTATTACTCATGACATACACTCACATTTATATTTCTATATACTTATTATTTTGCCTTTTATACTAAAACAAAATAAAAAATGATATTCATGAACCATAGCATCACATAATGAAAAGTGCACAAGAGAAAAATATGAAAATGTTTTCTTAAGAGTACAAAGGAATGAAATTCCTGGGTATCATGCTATTTTTTTAATTTCATGTCTGCAATCATCATCACAGAAAATTGATATCAATTGAAGTTACACATGGGTCTCATGAAGCAATGTCACTCCATATACCAGAATGAATTTGTTATGAATGATTTCTGTCTTCCTTCATGTTATTTGATCAATTTCTAAGGCACAGAGGGTAACTCTTATTTATGGATACAAACTTATATGTTTCTAAATATTAGCACTATGTTTATACTGTGAACAGTACATAAACTTTTAGATTTATACTAATAACCCATCTTACCAATCAATCCCCCTGTGGTAGTTATTTCTATTAAAGAACTGTACCTCCTCAAAGGTTTTTGGGCTGGGGGAGTTGCTAAGGATGGAAGGATGCATAACCAGGAACAAAAACAAAGCAGTGGTACCTAAAATGACAAGAGGAATTTAGAAATTAATGTAACAAAAAGACAGTTTCCACTATTATCATTTCAAAGTCATTAATTAATTAAATAATGTAATAATCCAAACAGATTCATTATAATTACTCCTTGAATTAAACTTAATAGATAACCAGCACTGAAAAAGAAACAAGTTCTAAAAACATGGAGATAAAGGGATGTGAGATGCCTCTTTCAGGGATTAATAGAAGCAGCTTTTGATTTTAGTTCAGTCACTAATTTGGTCTGTGACACTGGTTTTCAGCTTCTCTTGTTTCAGTTTTCTTAAGTCCTTGTATATTTCATGTGTTTTCTCTGAGGATGAAAGACATAATGGACCTGAAGATATTTTAATCTTAATATAGTGCTATATAAATATAATGTCATTAGTCAATATATCACATTACCAAAATGAATAGTTGGGTTCTCCTACAAAAGTTCTTCCTGAGGTTGATGAAAATTAATTAAACATAATTTGATCTTTTAAGAAGTTTGCATAAACTTGAGTGTTCTTTCATATCTTTCATACTTACAAAAGTAATGTAGCTATGGCTTTATTTGCTAAATTTTGAAAAAATTAGTACCATTTCTTATTGACATAACTTAAAATATTAACATTGTATTGAACACAGAATTGCGTATCATAGGTGTCCATGTATATTTGCAACCATTGTGAAGCAAGGGTGTGAATTTTTTTAAGTGAGCAATGTCATAAGCTAAAAATTAGTATTTTATTAGTTTAAATTAAGAGGTAGAGCGTGCAGCTTAATCAGATATCTACAAAATAAAGGAAGGCAGGTTGAGTTCAGTTTTTCAAAGATTTAACCGTGTACTTACATGTGAGTGTGTTTATAAGATCATAACACAAAAATATTTCTGGACTACATATTCAGTACTTCTAGGAGAAAAATATACTATAGATTCTACTTCTCTATTCTAATGTGGTTTACAGTTTATAAAATCTGGTGGAATAGGTTTTGTTAATTGTATTTGAAGTTAATACACAGGAATAGCAATCAGACATGGCCTTGCAATATTTTTCTCACTTGGAGAAATTACTGTTCTAATTTTGCTTTGTAATAATGTCACATTGCCATGTGCACAAAAGTTTGACCTTTTTTTTTTTTGCCTTAAAACAGACAATTTTGTTGGTTATACTTCAATACAGCTGAGGGGGATTATACAATGTTCAATTTTTTTAAAAAAAGATGTGGATCTTTAGAACGATAGACTTTATACAAAAGACAAGAACTAAAGAGCTCAACATTTTCACCATGTTCTTAAGAAGCTGTAAGTATGAGTCTGTCATTTTCTCTATTCCATGCCACAGGATTCTCAGCTGGTATCTGCAGCCCAAAAATAGGTCACACTGAGATCCTCTGTGACCTTTATGATTTGGAGGTGGAAGGATTGCAGGTAGGACTGCCAGGGGTAGGGACTGAATCCATTTTAACCCCAAAATGGTTCTTTAGAAATAGCCTCATGCCCTTTTTGCTGTCTTTCATGTAAAATACCTGCTGATCTCTCAAAGAACCAGTTTTTATAATCAGATTTAGTTATGGAGAATTTGATTTTACTTTGTATGCCCTTTAGGCATCCTGCATTTCTTTTTTTCTTTTTTTTAATTTTTTTTTTTTACTTTTACAGACTGCATTTTGATTCATTGTACACAAATGGGGTACATGTTTTCATTTCTATGGATGTGAATGATGTAGATTCATACCATTCATGTAATCATACATGTACATAGGGTAATGTCTGTCTCATTCCACCATTTTTCATACCCCTCCTCTCATTTCCCTCAATGTTTTGGTAATTTTTACAGCTTGATGACACATTGAAATGTCTTCAAACTTAAGAGAAGCTCTGGGAGTTCTCTGTTCAGTTTCTTTTAGTTTTCATCCTTTTTTTTGGGGGGGGGGGTGGCGAGATAGGGTACCAGGAATTGAACTCCCTGGCCCTCTTTTGTATTTTATTTAGAGACAGAGTCTCACTGAGTTGCTTAACACCTCACCTTTGCCGAGGCTGACTTTGAACTTGTGATACTCCTGCCTCAGCCTCCTGAGCTCCTGGGATTACACAGATAGTTGGGACCTATCCTAGTGCACCACTACTGTGCCCAACTCATCCGACATTTTTTAAGAGAAGATTTTCAACATTTAAAAAGTGGAAGGGATCATACAGAAAATACTTCTACCTGATGCTTAGAGTCCACAATCAAAAGTTTGCAATATTTGCTTTACTACATATCCATCTATTCAACTCTATCTACCCACCATGCCATCTTCCTTTTTTAAATTTTTTATTTTATTTGTTCTAATTAGTTGTACACGACAGTAGAATGTATTTATACATTTTGATAGATCATGCATACAGTATAATCTCAGTTTTCTGATTATGCATATTGCATATCACATCAGTCATGCAGTCACACATGTATATGAGGTAATAATGTCTGTTTCACTCTATCATTCCTTCCCCCTTATTCCTTCCCCTCTCTTCACTCCCCTCTAACTAATATAAAGTAACTCTATTCTTCACTATCCTCCCACCCTATCGTGAATTAGCTTCCACATATCAGCGAAAACATTCAGCCTTTGGTGTTTTGGGTTTGAATTTTCTTATGTCTCTGACAAGTTTTCTTTAGTATTGGACTTAAATTCTATCATATCTATCAACCAAAAAAAATAAAATTACTATTTTTCAAATAATTAAATATTGTCAAATAAATTAATTGAAACAGGTAATGTTTCTAGATTACATCTAAGCCAAACAATGAACACTTTATATACAATCACAAATAACTACAGGGGATAAAATATAGAAATCTATGATATATGAAGTAAAAGTACCCTTTACAAGTTTAACTTAAAATAGTGATCTTCAATTTTCAGCATGTATTAGATTCACTAGAGGGCTTGTTAAAATACAGATAGTAGGGACCTGTCCCAGAGTTTCTGGACTGAGTTGTACTATGGTATGCCTCAAGAATTTGCACTTCTAACAAGCTCCCTGATGATGCTTAGGCTGCTGGTGTGATGGCCATCTTTGATAATCACTGAATTAGAAGAAATGTGAACCAATACACAAAACTTATTGGGGAAAAAAGTTCTATAGTATTTGAAATTCATAGTGAAGTATAAAGAGTATGCTCTTTGGAGTCCGGTAAATCCTAGGGTCAAAAGTTTTATATCTAGTACTTACCAACTTTGTGAACTTGAACAAAAAAAAATTTTTTTATTGTAACCAAATGGGATACATGTTGTTTCTCTGTTTGTACATGGAGCAAAGGCATACCATTTGTGTAATCATAAATTTACATAGGGTAATGTTGGTTGATTCATTCTTGAACAAAAATTTTTTAACCTTTCTAAGTATCAGTTTTTTGGTTTGTGTACTGGAGAAGAAAATACTTGATCAGGGTCAAGTGAGATAATCTGTGTGGAAATACTACCTATTTAATACCATAAGAGAATATTTGTAAGGTATGTTAAAACATAAATTCATTGGAATATGATTCAGAATTAAAATAAGAAAATATACTAAATATGCTTTATCTCAATAAAATAGTTGAGACACCATTTAGAAGAAAGCATAAGTCCTTTTAATTAATTAATTATTTGTGGTGTTAGAGATATAACCCAGGGCTAAACGAATGCTCTACAAGCACTCTGACTCTAAACTATACTCTCAGGCCTAAGGTCTTGTCGTTGTTCTTGTTGTTTTCAATGAAAATAATAAATATTTATAAAGATAAAGATAAAAAGTACAAATATTATAATATGAAAATAAACATTAATTCTTTTCTGAAATGTTTTGGATAAACATTCTTTTCTGATTTTTATTTTTAAGAATTATTATTTTTTAACAGAGTTTCATGACCAGCATCAATTAGAAAAACAGAAAAAAGATGAATATAATGTAATTATTTTGCATAGTCAAAAAAGGTAATCTATCAGTGGTCAAAAAAGTAGATCCATGTTTTTGAATTCCATTTTTATCCACACGTATTTTTAAGACTGGATAAACTGTTTTGTACATATGTTTTGTCAATATTAAATCAACTGCATAATGATAGACATACACATTTTTAAAAAAACTGTGTCCCTTTAGTTTTTATTTTTTGTCACTTATAAAACACTAAAAAATATTTGACTATCCAGATGACTAGAAATCTATACAAAATTATCTAGGAAAATACTTCTGACAAAACTAAAGTTAAAAATAAGGTTATTTAGTGTGGTGCAAGCCTGTGACTCTAGCAGCTGAAGGAGGACTATGCAAATTCCAGTTCAGCCTCAGGAACTTAGAAAGATCCTCAGCAATTTAGCAAGACCCTGTCTCAAAATAAAAAAAAAATAAAAAGGACTGGGGATGTAGCACAATGGTAAAATGATAAAGAGACCCTAGGTTCTTTCTCTGGTAGCATACACACACACACACACAAACACACACACACACACACACACACACGTACACACGTGTGGGAAAAGAAAGCTATTTAGTTCTTATGGGACTGATTAGAGGAAATCTTTTTGTCTAATTAAAATATTCAGTTCCAAACAAGGTTGATGGATATAGATAGCATAGATGAATCTTAAAAGTATCATGCTAAATGAAAGAAGTTAAACACAAAAGGCTATATACACTGTATGGTTCCATTTATATGGAATTCTAAAAAAGGTAAAACTACAGTCATAGAAAGTGGTTGCCAAGGAATGGGATAACTGGGTCAAAAGGTGGGTTCATTCCAAGTATTCTGAGGAATCTCCACACTGCTTTCCAGAGTGACTGCACCAATTTTCAACTCCACCAGCAATGTAAAAGTGTGCCTTTTTCCCCACATCCATGGCAGTATCTATTATTGTTTGTGTTTTTGATAACAGCCATACTAATTGGAGTAGGATGAAATCTTAGAGTTGTTTTAATTTGCATTTGGAACCACATTTTGACCCAGTTAACCCACTCCTCGGTTTATACCCAAAGGACTTAAAATTAGCATACTATAGTAATGTAGCCACATCAATGTTTATAGTGGGTATGAATAAATACCTTTGTTAGCACAAACTTTTGTTTTATGTATAGGAATTCTGCTTGTCAGATATCTTTTAAATTTTTAAGAAATAGCCATCTCTGCAAAATATTGTTTACAAATAAATTATATCAGGGAGATGGCAGACTAAGAACTATTGTTCTGGAGGGGTTTATTGTAGAGTGCTGGGTATTTATATGTATTCCTCTTGACTTTTGACAAAATCCTGTTGCACTTTCTAAACACATGATTAGTTTTGCTTTTAGAAATGTTAATGTTTTCCAATGACGATCTTTGGGGAAAAAAAATGATATGTGCCACCAAATTAATTGCTGGATATTCAAACTGTATGACATCTACTTCATTCTTTTTATGAAAAAAAAAAAGAAAAAGAAAAACACTTTGACAAAATACTTAAGTCTATTACTGAACTAAACAAAGATTATGTAAGATAATATTATTTATCCATTGATTTTATAGGAAGAACTCACTGTCTAGTCTTTCATATTTTTACACTCTGGTTAATCATAGCATTAAAAGTACTTACCAGTTTTCTGGGGTCCTATTACCAAGAATTTAGGTAAGCGATCACAGGTTTTTTCTTTAGACCATATGTCTCTGTGGCGTTTGTCATCACAAGGATTCTAATTTGGAGAAGAATATAGAGATGTATTTGTGTGCGTTTACTGTGTATCATCATTTTCAACTTTCATCCTTATAGCTGTCACAGGAAAAAGCAGAATAAACAAGGAGGTTTCTTTTGTTTTTTAATTTTTTTGGAATTGAAAGTCCGTAAGTGGTATGATGGGTATGTTAGAGCAATGCCTTTTCATACTGAAACTAAGAGTGAGGAGGTGGGAGAGGGATATATTTCCATTTTGGATATACAATCTCATAGTATTGAGAGTTTAATTTTGTTACTGGCCAGTTCTATATTCTAAGTTTTTACTTTTTTTTTTCTTCATAGTGAGCTTGCTGAATAGAGAATGTACTTCCTGCCACCAACCTAAATAAATAAATGAAATATAAGGTGTCAGACTTTTATTCCAAGTAACTTTAAGCTTCCCTGATGTGCTTCGAAGGGATAGGGATCTAATCATTATTATAATATTTAAAGAGACAGTCATTCCTCAGATGCCTTCAATGATTGGCAATGTATACCTAAAAATGTAACTTTACAGACAATGATGTTTAAAAGTAATACATTTAGTCAAAGGGTAAAATAAGGGTGAATTATTACTTTAAGATTCTGTTTTATATCTATAATAACTTAAAACAAATACCCATGTGTAAGATAGTATCTAGAATACCCTTTAACTTCAGAGTGTATATTATGTAGTAAAAGGGGAAGGATTACAGTAGCTCTGAATATTATTTCAGGAATGGGCAAACAGGACCACTTTTTATTTACATTCAGGTAATATTTTAGATAGGTAAAGTTAAATAAATCTGCTTTTTAGTGAAGACTAAAGGGGGGATATTCTTATTGCTGCTGGAAAAAAGTTATTTTAACCTTGTTAGCTGAAGTAATGATTTTAGTTTAACAATAAGGTGTCCAATAAGCAGAAAATTTCATGTCTTTCCAGTGGATAACATTTGATGATGTTTTTGTAGGGGTTAAGATGAAAATGTACTTGTTATAACAACTGGAAAGTAATATGCTGCTACAATTCCACAACCACCAACTTAACCTGCTAAATACAGTTATGTCTCTTAGAATTATCTGTTTATGATCCAGGATAATTAGTTTTCAGTTCAAAGATGAACGGTTTAATATGGAGGTCAAAACTGACCACAACTTCAATTCGTGAAATATACTGAGTTTTATTTCTGAAGACTGTATTATTTTGTTATCAGCTCTGTACCTCTAGCAGCACTTAGAACACAACCTCTAGAGTCAGCCAGCATCAAAGTGGCTCCTTCTCTGTAACACATGAGACGTATGACTTTGCTTAACTGACTCAGCCTGTTTTTGATGTAGTACAGTCATGTATAAAATGAGGAAAATAACTGTACCTACCACATAGACATTTGTATTGATTAAATGAATTAACAAATGTGAAAAACCCAGTGTGACATATTTAGCTATTTGCTAAGATATTTCTTCCCACAAATTATGTAGTAGAAAATTTTGGTCCAACATGGTTCCCACAGTGCTACAACACCTAATTCTATGCTTTGAAGTCTAGGTTTTCCCTAGAACAGTTTAATGTGGTTTTTATTTATTTTTTCTTAAGGAGTTCAGTTATTTATCTATGAAATATCCCGGTTTCCTTGGGTCCAAAATAATTCCCAAATAATATTTCTGAAAGCAGCTGATATTCTGTAGCTACTGGTGTGCCTTATGGTTCAGGAGGCAGATGTCAGAAGTGAACACTTCTCAGAGACCTTTTAATGTGCTTTAGTCATTAGAGATAGGAGGATATGTTAAAGGCTGACTGGTTGGCTACCAGCCCAGCCTAGCACACAACCCGTTTACCAACTTCTACTCTTCCAATCTATTGCAATCTGCAAATTGATATCTCACTCCTGATTAAAAACACTATATCCACTGAATCCCCCACTGAAAATATAATTTTTAAAGGACAATAAAACAGAACTGGGCTTAATTTGCAGCAGTTGCATAAAATTACAATTAAAGAAGAAACAGTTTCTCAGGTACACCAGCATTTCCCAAATGTACTTTATTTTTCAGATGTCTTCACTTTTTCAGATTTGGAATATCTCTTATAGCTATAAGATATGGTTATGGAATTCATTAGTTGTTCAAATTATTGAACCAATTTCACCTGCCAAAGAGGGTCTTTCTGATCAGGAAAGAGTTCAAAATATTTGTGAGCCAGCTGCACTGGTGGCAGAGTCTGAAGACGAAGGTTGGTCCAGGTTTGCATGAAGTTGGCCAGATTAACAAATGTATATAATCCCAGTCGGTCATTCCCATAGTTGGACAAATGAGTCATGAAAATACTGATCTGAAAAAGGCAAATGAATTTCAGAGTAAACATCAGTTATTTTAACACTAGAGGACAGTATAATCATAGCAATGTTAGTTTTTAATCTCCTTAAGGAGACTGTATAGGGTTTCATAAATTTGAATTTCAGACAAATTGCTAAAACTCTCATTATGTTAATGAATACTATAGAATATGCTAACAACAAGACTTTCTGAATATTTTTCCTGAGATTTTGATATATTTCAAAACAACAAAAACTAAAAACTGAGTTTACACTAATGGTTGTCACGTATCCATGCTGTTGCAATAAGATTAATCCTGAATAACATATCCTAGATATCAACACCTAACACCTTTTGATGTGTAGATGGTTGTCATTTAGAGTGGCAGTATTTCAGGAGGTTGGGATTTTGTAATTTAAATATATTTAATTTGATTTATATCAATGTATTTCCAGTTAAATGGTATAAGTAATCAATAAATTGTCATTAGCATTAAATGAACCTCCCCTGATATGCATTTCTTAGAAGCAATAACAACAAAATGTCAGTGTCTTCGTTGTTATTTTGTGTAAATAACACTCAGTCAATTAATCCCAATATAAGATGCATTTCTTAAGAAAGGTTTTTCATGGCTGGGCACAATGCATGCCAGTAATCCCATTGGCTCAGGAGGCTGAGGCAGGTGGATCACGAATTCAAAGTCAGCCTCAGCAACTTAACAAGACCCTAAGGAACTTAACAAGAACCTGTCTCTAAATAAAATACAAAAAAGAGCTGGGGATGTGACTCAGTGGATAAGTGCCTCTGGGTTCAATTCCCAGTACCAAAAATAAAATAAAATAAAAATAAAAAGTATTAGGGATCTAGCTCAGAGGTTAAGAGTCCCCTGGGTTCAATCCCTGGTACCCCCTGCAAAAAAAAGTTTTCTGTAATTGACTAAATAAAATTAACTCTTGCTATGAAAGAAGCTAACCAAGGTTAAATCCATACATTAAAAAAAAATCATAGTCAATGTGGGAAAATTTTTAGAATAAAATAAGTAAAATACTATAGGTTTTATTAAATTGATCTGGGATGTATAATAGGCATTTTAAAAGCTACTGGCTTAAGTGAATGCAAATAATTCTTGTCACTTAGTTGTTGACAAACAGATTTCTGCAAGAGATTTTCAACATCAGAGAAAACCACTGTGGTATTTATACTAAAAAATACAAACAATTGATACAACAAAAGCATTTTCCTGAAATATAAATATATATATATATATGTCATGTATCTGAATAGTAATAATGATTATTATAACCATCATAAAATTGAATATAACAAGTCATTCCTTAAGAAGCTGAAAGAAATATTCAAGAAAATTCTTTGAGGTAAAGTTGGCTGAGAAGACAGAAAAAAGTTATTTAAGATTAGCAATGATGCACAGAAAAAAAGTAAGTACTACTATAAATAATTGGAAATGGTAATCTACATTTTATGGAATAAAATGAAAAGTTTCAATATGATCAAGAATATTTAATTGTATTTATTCACTCTGCCTGAGCATATTATATCTTAGAACCTTAAAAAAACGGAAAATGATTTTAAATAGCTACCAACATAATGATAGAATATATATTTCAATTCCATAGTCGTGGAATTGAAAATTAAGAATTTTATCATTTTGAATCTTTCTCAGAAATTTAGACCTTTAAATTTGGCCTTCTGAAAGAAATTGAAGACCTTAGAACATGGAAAGACTTCCCAGGATCTTGGATAGGCAAAAATGATCTTATCAAAATGACTATACCACCAAAAGTGATATACATTTTCAATTCAATCCCCATCAAAATAGCAATGACATTCTTCTCAGAGCTAGAAAAATCAGTCCTTAAATTCATATGGAAGAATAAAAGGCCCAGAATAGTTAAAGCAATCCTGAGCAAGACAAGCAATGCTGGAGACATCACACGAACTGATCTCAAATTATACTACAGAGCTATCATAACACCATCATTACCATGGTATTGGCATCAACACAGACATAAAGAACAACAGAATGGAAAAGACAGAGAAACAAACGCATGTAGATATAGCAGCCTAATACCTAAGGTGCCAAAAATACATGTTGCAGAAAAGAGAATCTATCCACAAATGGTGCTGGAACAACTGATATCTGTACGTAGAAAAATGAAATTGGATCCCTATGTCTGACGACCCTGCATAAAAGTCAACACAAAGTGGATTAAAAACCTAGGGATTGACGGGGCGATCCAAGATGGCGGCCTAGAGGGAGACTGCACCCCCGGTCGTTCCAGAACCCAGGAGTTAAGAAGGGGAGGCATTGAGAGACTCGGACTGAAGTGGAGCCACGGGTGAGTCTGCCCACTGGGTAAAGCTCGGCCCGGGTGGCAGGCCCAGATAGAGGTGGCTTATCGGAGCCGGGCAGGGCAGCTAGAGTCATCCACAGACAGTCCTGCGCACTCCGGCGGTGGGCCCCGCCCACACAGCCAGCTTCTCCAGGTTCTCGGAACGGAACTGGCCGGCTAGTGAGAGCCTGTCTGAACAGAGCACGCTCCGAGTCCCGGAGCCCCTGCAGTGCAGTGTACTCCTGCAAAGAACCAGCGGAGAGCCTCGATCTGCAGTCAGCCTCAGGGATAAGGTCAGGGCAGCCGGAAACCTCTTCAGGCGGCTCTGCCTACTCCGGCTGCGGGCTCTCTTCACGGGGCGATCCAAGATGGCGGCCTAGAGGGAGACTGCACCCCCGGTCGCTCCAGAACCCAGGAGTTAAGAAGGGGAGGCATTGAGAGACTCGGACTGAAGTGGAGCCACGGGTGAGTCTGCCCACTGGGTAAAGCTCGGCCCGGGTGGCAGGCCCAGATAGAGGTGGCTTATCGGAGCCGGGCAGGGCAGCTAGAGTCATCCACAGGCAGTCCTGCGCACTCCGGCGGTGGGCCCCGCCCACACAGCCAGCTTCTCCAGGTTCTCGGAACGGAACTGGCCGGCTAGTGAGAGCCTGTCTGAACAGAGCACGCTCCGAGTCCCGGAGCCCCTGCAGTGCAGTGTACTCCTGCAAAGAACCAGCGGAGAGCCTCGATCTGCAGTCAGCCTCAGGGATAAGGTCAGGGCAGCCGGAAACCTCTTCAGGCGGCTCTGCCTACTCCGGCTGCAGGCTCTCTTCACGGGGCGATCCAAGATGGCGGCCTAGAGGGAGACTGCACCCCCGGTCGCTCCAGAACCCAGGAGTTAAGAAGGGGAGGCATTGAGAGATTCGGACTGAAATAGAGCCACAGGTGAGTCTGCCCACTGGGTAAAGCTCGGCCCGGGTGGCAGGCCCAGATAGAGGTGGCTTATCGGAGCCGGGCAGGGCAGCTAGAGTCATCCACAGGCAGTCCTGCGCACTCCGGCGGTGGGCCCCGCCCACACAGCCAGCTTCTCCAGGTTCTCGGAACGGAACTGGCCGGCTAGTGAGAGCCTGTCTGAACAGAGCACGCTCCGAGTCCCGGAGCTGCTGCAGTGCAGTGTACTCCTGCAAAGAACCAGCGGAGAGCCTCGATCTGCAGTCAGCCTCAGGGATAAGGTCAGGGCAGCCGGAAACCTCTTCAGGCGGCTCTGCCTACTCCGGCTGCGGGCTCTCTTCACGGGGCGATCCAAGATGGCGGCCTAGAGGGAGACTGCACCCCCGGTCGCTCCAGAACCCAGGAGTTAAGAAGGGGAGGCATTGAGAGACTCGGACTGAAGTGGAGCCACGGGTGAGTCTGCCCACTGGGTAAAGCTCGGCCCGGGTGGCAGGCCCAGATAGAGGTGGCTTATCGGAGCCGGGCAGGGCAGCTAGAGTCATCCACAGGCAGTCCTGCGCACTCCGGCGGTGGGCCCCGCCCACACAGCCAGCTTCTCCAGGTTCTCGGAACGGAACTGGCCGGCTAGTGAGAGCCTGTCTGAACAGAGCACGCTCCGAGTCCCGGAGCTGCTGCAGTGCAGTGTACTCCTGCAAAGAACCAGCGGAGAGCCTCGATCTGCAATCAGCCTCAGGGATAAGGACAGGGCAGCCGGAGACCTCTTCAGGCGGCTCTGCCCACTCCGGCTGCGGGCTCTCTTCACGGGGCGATCCAAGATGGCGGCCTAGAGGGAGACTGCACCCCCGGTCGCTCCAGAACCCAGGAGTTAAGAAGGGGAGGCATTGAGAGACTCGGACTGAAGTGGAGCCACGGGTGAGTCTGCCCACTGGGTAAAGCTCAGCCCGGGTGGCAGGCCCAGATAGAGGTGGCTTAGCAGAGCCGGGCAGGGCAGCTTGAGTCTTCCCAAGGTAGTCTTCCACACTCCGGCAGTGGGCTCTTCCCACACGGCCAGCTGCACGGTGCAGGCCCACAGTGAGAGCATTTCCGCACAGAGCCAGTTCCAAAACGTGGAACCAGTAGGGGGCTAGGGGCAGTATTCTTCGAATGAGCTGCTTTATCAGATTCCTCCAAGACATCAGGCTGCTGAAGGCTGGGAGGTGATACACTGGAAATCTACTGGGACACTATAAGCCAATAGTGGAAAACTGCAATATCTCAGGGTCCCACTGACAACTGACCATTATGAGAAAACAAGGGAAGAAAATGTCCCAAACAAACCTAGATACTACATCAATAAAACCCAATGACAGCAGAGCAGAAGAAATGTCAGAAAGGGAGTTCAGAATGTACGTAATTAAAACGATCAGGGAAGCTAATGAGGAGATGAAAGAGCAAATGCAGGCATTGAAGGAGGAGATGAAAGAGCAAATGCAGGCATTAAATGATCGCACCAATCAACAGTTAAAAGACCAAATACGGGAAGCAAGAGATCATTTCAATAAAGAGTTAGAGATACTGAAAAAAAACCAAACTGAAATCCTTGAAATGAAGGAAACAATAAACCAAGTTAAAAACTCCATAGAAAGCATAACCAATAGGATAGAACACCTGGAAGACAGAACCTCAGACATTGAAGACAAAATATTTAACCTTGAAAACAAAGTGGAACAAACAGAGAAGATGGTAAGAAATCATGAACAGAATCTCCAAGAACTATGGGATATCATGAAAAGGCCAAATTTGAGAATTATTGGGATTGAGGAAGGCTTAGAGAAACAAACCAAAGGAATGAACAATCTATTCAATGAAATAATAACAGAAAATTTCCCAAATCTGAAGAACGAAATGGAAAACCAAGTACAAGAGGCTTATAGAACTCCAAACATACAAAATTACAACAGACCCACACCAAGGCACATTATTATGAAAATACCTAACATACAAAATAAAGACAGAATTTTAAAGGCCGCGAGAGAAAAGAATCAAATTACATTCAGAGGGAAACCAATAAGAATATCAGCAGATTTTTCAATCCAGACCCTAAAAGCTAGAAGGGCCTGGAACAACATATACCAAGCCCTGAAAGAAAATGGATGCCAACCAAGAATCTTATACCCAGCAAAACTTACCTTCAAATTTGACGATGAAATAAGATCCTTCCATGATAAACAAAAGCTAAAGGAATTTACAAAAAGAAAGCCAGCATTACAGAACATTCTCAGCAAAATATTCCATGAGGAAGAGATGAAAAACAACGATGCAAATCAGCAACAGGAGGCGCTAGCCTAAAGGAATAGCCAAATAAAGGAGAAACCAAATCATGTCAAAAACAAATATGAGTCAATTGACTGGGAATACAAATCATATCACAATAATAACCCTGAATGTTAATGGCCTGAATTCATCAATCAAAAGACACAGACTGGCAGATTGGATTAAAAAGAAAAATCCAACAATATGCTGCCTGCAAGAGACACATCTCATAGAAAGAGACACCCATAGACTAAAGGTGAAAGGATGGGGAAAAACATACCATGCACACGGACACAGCAAAAAAGCTGGAGTATCCATCCTCATCTCAGATAATGTGGACTTCAAACCAAAACTAGTCAGAAGGGATAAAGAAGGACATTACATGCTGCTTAAGGGAAGCATAAATCAGCAAGACATAACAATCATAAATATCTATGCCCCGAACATTGGCTCATCCACGTACGTCAAACAAATCCTTCTCAATTCCAGAAATCAAATAGACCACAACACAATAATACTAGGCGATTTTAACACACCTCTCTCACCACTGGATAGATCGTCCAAACAAAAATTGAATAAAGAAACTATAGATCTCAACAACACAATCAGCAATTTAGACTTAACGGACATATATAGAATATACCATCCAACAAAGAATGAATACACTTTCTTCTCAGCAGCACATGGATCCTTCTCTAAAATAGACCATATTTTATGCCACAAAGCTACTGTTAGTAAATACAAGAAGATAGAGATACTACCTTGTACTCTATCAGATCATAATGGATTGAAATTAGAAATAAATGACAGAATAAAAAACAGAAACTTCTCCAATACCTGGAGACTAAATAATACACTATTATATGATGAATGGATAACAGAAGACATCAGGAGGGAAATAAAAAAATTCTTAGAAGTAAACGAGAACAAAGACACATCATATCAAAATCTCTGGGACACTATGAAAGCAGTACTTAGAGGAAGATTTATTTCATGGGGTGCATTCAAAAAAAGAAGTAGAAATCAACAAATAAACGAGTTAACACTACAGCTCAAAGCACTAGAAAAAGAAGAGCAGACCAATACCAAAAGTAGTAGAAGGCAGGAAATAGTTAAAATCAGAGCCGAAATCAACGAAATCGAAACAAAAGAAACAATCGGAAAAATTAATAAAATAAATAGTTGGTTCTTTGAAAAAATAAATAAAATTGATAAACCCTTAGCCACACTAACAAAGAGAAAGAGGGAGAAAACTCAAATTACTAAAATTCGGAATGAACAAGGAAACATCACAACAGACACGAGTGAAATACAAGACATAATTAGAAGCTATTTCGAAAATCTATACTCCAACAAAACAGAAAACCTTGAAGACATCAACAAATTTCTAGAGACATATGAACTACCTAAACTGAACGAGGAGGACATACACAACTTAAATAAACCAATTTCAAGCAATGAAATAGAAGAGGTCATCAAAAGCCTACCAACAAAGAAAAGTCCAGGACCAGATGGGTTCTCAGCCGAGTTCTATAAAACCTTTAAAGAAGAGCTCATTCCAATACTCCTCAAACTATTCCATGAAATAGAAGAGGAGGGAACCCTACCAAACTCGTTCTATGAAGCCAATATCACCCTGATACCTAAACCAGACAGAGACACATCAAGGAAAGAAAATTTCAGACCAATATCCTTAATGAACATCGATGCAAAAATTCTCAACAAAATTTTAGCAAATCGCATACAAATATATATTAAAAAAATAGTGCACCACGATCAAGTGGGTTTTATCCCAGGGATGCAAGGTTGGTTCAACATTCGGAAATCAATAAATGTCATTCACCATATCAACAGACTTAAAGTTAAGAATCACATGATTATTTCAATAGATGCAGAAAAAGCATTTGATAAAATACAGCATCCCTTCATGCTCAAAACACTAGAAAAAATTGGGGTAATGGGAACATTCCTAAACATTATAAAGGCCATCTATGCTAAGCCCATGGCTAATATCATTCTAAATGGTGAAAAACTGAAAGCGTTCCCCCTAAAAACTGGAACAAGGCAGGGATGCCCTCTTTCACCGCTTCTATTCAACATCGTCCTTGAGACTCTAGCCAGAGCAATCAGACAAACCAAAGAAATTAAAGGGATACGAATAGGAAAAGAAGAACTCAAACTATCCCTGTTCGCTGATGACATGATTATATATTTAGAGGAACCTGGAAATTCCACCAGAAAACTTTTAGAACTCATAAGTGAATTCAGTAAAGTAGCAGGTTACAAGATCAATGCTCATAAATCCAATGCATTTTTATACATAAGTGATGAATCTTCAGAAAGAGAAATTAGGAAAACTACTCCATTCACAATAGCATCGAAAAAAATAAAATACTTGGGAATCAATCTCACAAAAGAGGTGAAAGACCTCTACAATGAGAACTACAGAACACTAAAGAAAGAAATTCAAGAAAACCTTAGAAGATGGAAAGATCTCCCATGTTCCTGGATAGGCAGAATTAATATCGTCAAAATGGCTATACTACCTAAAGTTCTATACAGATTCAATGCAATTCCAATTAAAATCCCAATGATGTACCTTGCAGAAATAGAGCAAGCAATTATGAAATTCATCTGGAAGAATAAAAAACCTAGAATAGCTAAAGCAATCCTCAGTAGCAAGAGCGAAGCAGGGGGTATTGCAATACCAGATCTTCAACTCTACTACAAAGCAATAGTAACAAAAACGGCATGGTATTGGTACCAAAATAGACAGGTAGATCAATGGTACAGAATAGAGGACATGGACACAAACCCAAATAAATACAATTTTCTCATACTAGACAAAGGTTCCAACAATATGCAATGGAGAAAAGATAGCCTCTTCAACAAATGGTGCTGGGAAAACTGGAAAACTATATGCAATAGAATGAAACTAAACCCCTATCTCTCACCCTACACAAAACTCAACTCAAAATGGATCAAGGACCTCGGAATCAGACCAGAGACCCTGCATCTTATAGAAGAAAAAGTAGGTCCAAATCTTCAACTTGTTGGCTCAGGATCAGATTTCCTTAACAGGACTCCCATAGCACAAGAAATAAAAGCAAGAATAAACAACTGGGATAGATTCAAACTAAAAAGCTTTCTCTCAGCAAAGGAAACTATCAGAAATGTGAAGAGAGAGCCTACAGAGTGGGAGAATATCTTTGCCAACCATACCTCAGATAGAGCGCTAATTTCCAGAATCTATAAAGAACTCAAAAAACTCTACACGAAGAATACAAATAATCCAATCAACAAATGGGCTAAGGAAATGAACAGACACTTCACAGAAGAAGATGTACAAGTAATCACCAGATATATGAAAAAATGTTCAACATCCCTAGTAATAAGGGAAATGCAAATCAAAACCACCCTAAGATTTCATCTCACCCCAATTAGAATGGCGATTATCAAGAATACAAGCAACAATAGGTGTTGGCGAGGATGTGGTGAAAAAGGAACACTCATACATTGCTGGTGGGGTTGCAAATTAGTGCAACCACTCTGGAAAGCAGTGTGGAGATTCCTCAGAAAGCTTGGAATGGAAACACCATTTGACCCAGCTATCCCACTCCTTGGCCTATACCCAAAGGACTTAAAATCAGCATACTACAGAGATACAGCCACATCAATGTTCATTGCTGCTCAATTCACCATAGCCAGATTGTGGAACCAACCTAGATGCCCTTCAGTTGATGAATGGATAAAGAAACTGTGGCATATTTATACAATGGAATATTACTCCGCAATGAAGAATGATAAAATTATGGCATTTGTAGGCAAATGGTCGAAATTGGAGAATATCATGCTAAGTGAGATAAGCCAATCTCAAAAAACTAAAGGACAAATGATCTCGCTGATAAGCGGATGAGGACATATAATGGGGGGTGGGAGGGGCTAGCATTAGGTTTAGGGTTAGGTTTAGAGTTAGGCTAAGGAGAGCAGTAAGAATGAAGGAAAGAAGGACTGTGTAGAGGGAAAAGAGGGGTGGGAGGGGTGGGAGGGGTGGGAGGGGTGGGGGGGAGGGGAAAAATATAATAAACATCATTACCCTATGTAAACGTAAAAAAAATAAATAAATAAAAAAAAAAAAAAAAAAAAAGAAAATGAAAGAGAGACCAGTTGGATAGAAGAAAGGGAGCAGGGGGAGAGAAGAAGGAAGTGTAGGTACTTGGGAATGAAACTGATCAAATTGTGTCATGTGCATGTATGAATATGCCACAATGACACCCGCTATTCTATATAATTATTTTGCACCAATAATTTTTTTCAGTTAACACCCTTAATGTATATTCTAAGCAATAAAACAAGATATAATGTCAAAAAAAAAAAAAAAAAAAAAAAAAAAAAACCTAGGGATTAAACCAGAAGTGGTGAAACTGTTATACAAGGGCATAGGGTCAAAACTCTAATACGTTGGTCCAGGCACCAATTGCATTAACAATATCCCCAAAGCTCAAGAAATAAAACCAAAATTATATAAATGGGATGGCATCAAATTAAAAAACTGCATAGCAAAGGAAACAATTAAGATCACAAAGAGAGAACTCACAGAATGAGAGAAATCTTTGCTCTTCAGACAGAGACTAATATCCAGAATATATAAAGAACTGAAAACAACATTAAAAAAATTTAAAACACACATACAAAACCAAAGTATATCAAATAACCCAATCAATAAAAGGCAAATGAATTAAACAAATATTTCTTAAAAGGAAAAATAAAAAATGACCAGCAGATATATGAAAAATGTTGAACATCCTTAGCAATAAGGGAAATGCAAATCTAAATGTCATTGTGATTTTATCTCACTCCAGTAAGAACAGCAATCATCAAGAATACAAATAATAATAAATACTGGTGAGGATGTGGGGGAAAAGATATATTCATACATTGTTGGTGGGACTAGAAATTAGTATAATCACCTTGGAAAGCATATTGGGATTCCTCAAAAGTCTAAGAATGAAACCACCATATGACCCAACTTTCCCACTCCTTGTTATTAATCAAAAAGTACTAAAATCAGCATACTATACTGATATATGAATATCAAGGTTTATAGCAGCACAATTCACAATTGCCACATTATGGAATCAACCCAGGTAACTGTCAACAGACTGAATATTAAAAATGTGGTATATATACATGACATATATACAATGGAGATTTTCTATCATAAAAAAAGGAATTGTGCCATCTTCTGGTAAATTACTGGAACTACAGAACATCTCATTGAAAGAAATGAAAGTTTAACTTAAAAAGTTGCATATTTTTGTTTAGATTTAACAATATTTGTTTTATGTTCTACTTATGGCCCATGCTGGCAGATGTTCTGTGTGCACCTGAGGAGATTGTGGTTTGTCTTTTGGTTGGATAAATTGTTCTCTATATGTCTGTTTTGTTCATTTGGTCTGAAGTGTTCTTCAACTTCAATGTTTTTTTTATCAATTTTCTGTCTGGATTAGGTGTCCATTATTGAAAGTGGCATATTGAAATTTCCCACTATTATTATATTGCAATGTCTCTGATTCTTTAGATTTCTTAATATTTGCTTTGTATATTTATGGACTCCACTGTCAGGTACATATATATTTACAATCGTCATATCCTCTTGAGTAAAATTGACCTCCTCTTTATTACCAAAAAAAGTTGCATATTTTTTCTCATATGCAGATGCTAGAGAAAAATAAGAATTAAAAAAGGAAAGGGGATCCTAGGAAAATGAAAGAGGAACAGAGTTGCCGAGGATAGGAATTGAAGGGGAGGGAGTGTGGATGGCAAAGTGGATGAACTACTGAATGAAACTGACCAGAAGAAATAACTCGTTCTGGAGAGTGCTGGTCTAGCATGCACAAGGACCACGGTTCGAATCCCCGGCCCCACAGGCGGGAAAAAATTAAAAAAAAAAAAAACAAACTCTTTGAAGAAACTGACCAAACTGTGTCACAATAATGTATGAATGTTTCACAATAAATGCTACATTCATCTGTTAGGTACCAATTACAAAAAAAAAAAAAAAAAATACAAAGAAAATCAATATATGAAGGGGAGATGGGGGAAGAAGGAAGGGAGAGAAAGTGAAAGTAAAGGGGATTGAATCCAGGGGTGCTTAACCACGAGCCACAACCCCAATCCTTTTTTTTTTATAATTTTTATTTAGTGGTAGGGTCTTTCTAAGTTGCTTAGGGCCTTGCCAAGTTGCTGAGACTGGCTTTGAACTCATGATCGTCATGCCTCAGACCCCCAACCCTATCCTCACCCCACCCCACTGTGCCACTAAATTTCAGACAAGTGTCACTCACTGTGCCTGGCTAAGGAATGGGAATTGTAATGGAGCAAATTATATTACAAGCATATATAAGTATGTCAAAATGAACTTCCCTATATCCATAATTATAGAGCACTAATAAAAATGAAAAAAAAGTTTGACCTTCTTGTATATATATAAATACTTGTTTTTTATAAAAACAAAAAGCAAAAGGTAAATGGTAAATGCTATATGCACTACCATTTATGAGAAAAACAGATACTACTTATAAACCTGTAGCTAAGAGAAGGATATGAGAATGTATACTTTCCAACATCAACCCTGTGCTTCTGTTAAGTTCCAGGTATGGGGATGCACGAATCAGTACCAAGAAGATTAAGGAGCAAAACATAGGTTGTAGTGTAAAAGTTATTGACAATGCCATAATTATTCTTTTTCTTTTGAAAAGGTCAGAGGAGGGCTAAAGAAATAGGTACATATAAAAAGTTGTTTTTATTATGAAAGAAGCTTTTCATGTCCATGGAACTTAGCTCAAATTCACAAATATGTATCTGATCATCCTGTTTTTTGCCACTCTGCCTGTTTATGAGGCGCAAATATGAATATGATACTCACACTTTTAAGTTTTGTTCATGAAAATATTCAAAATTCAAAAGGAAGAAAAAACAAATCTCCTTTCCACCACTCTCCCAGTTTTGTTTTAGTATCCTTCCAGGTAACCAGCCTCAAAAGCTTTAGTATATCTACAAATCACATGAAAATTTTCTAAATGTTCTGGTAACTAGGCTATGCTCAGATATTATGATTTTATATATTTTTAGGGGGCGCTGGTACTTTCGTTTTAGAGAATCATCTCTATAGGTCCTAATGCTGATTGCCATCAGAATACAATTTGAGGATTAGTGCAACCATTCTGGAAAAATGGAGATCCTGCAAAAAACTAGGAATGGATCACCATATGTCCCACCTATCCCATTCCTCAGAGTTTATTCAAAAGAAAGAAAATGAGCATACTATAGTCATACAGCCACATCAGTGAGGCAGGACAATTCACAGTAGTCAATTATGGAACCAGCCTAGACGCCTGTCAATAAATTAGTGGATTAATTCAGCCATAAAGAAGAATAATATTATGGCATTTGCAAATACATGGATGGAATTGGAGAATATCATGCTAAGTGAAATAAGTCAAGCCCAAAAAACCAAAGGCTGAATGTATTCCCTGATAAGTGGAGAATGATATATAATGAGGGTGGGGGGTGGGGAATGAGAGAATAATGGGGGGGAACTTTAGAATATGTAGAAGTAAATGAGAGGGAGGGGGTATGAAAAATGGTGGAATGAGACAGACATCATTACCCTATGTACATGTATGATTACACAAATGGTATGAATCTACATTGTGTACAACCATAGCAACGAAATGATGTACCCCATTTGTGTACAATGAATCAAAATACAGTCTGTTAAAAATTAAAAGCTAAAATAAAAAAGAGAAAAAAAATTAAAATGAAAAATCTGAATATCACATAGATTACATTTCTATACAAATACAATTTTGTCTGCAATAAAATTAATATTTTAAAGACCATACAACCCTTAATTTTGATTCATTTGCTTTATGTTCTGCTCTCATTAGCTATTTAATAAATCTGTTGACAACACACACACACACACAAAGAAAATGTGACATATACACACAATGGAGTTCTACTCAGCCATAAAGAAGAATGAAATTATGGCATTTGCCAGTAAATGGATGAAACTGGAGAATATCATGCTAAGTGAAATTAACCAGACTCAGAAAATCAATAGCTGAATGTTTTCTCTCATATGTGGAAGCTAGAGCAAAATAAGGGGGGAAAAAAGTGGGGCTTGGATATTATACAGGTGATAGGGAAGATCAGAGGAGTAGGAAGAGATCAAGAAGTGGAGAAGATGGACATTAAAGAGGAAATGCAAAATGAATTTGATGAAATTAGCTATGGGCGTGCATAAATATGCCACAGTGAATTCCTCCTTTATGTAATGAAAGGAATACTAGTACAGTAGATAAAGGAGACTAGGGGGAGAAAGGAGTGAAGGGAAATACGGGTGAGCACCAGAGACTGAAATGGAGTAAATCAGATTCCATGCATTATGATTTTGTAAAAATGAACCTATTATGTATAACCATAAATATTAATAAAATAATTAATTGTAAAATAATATAATTTGAGGAAAACTAGCTAAACCTAAGTTTTCACATAGAAATGTTTATTTCCTTTAGTTTTTTGAGATTGGCTTATCTCACTTAGCATGATATTCTCCAATTTCGACCATTTGCCTACAAATGCCATAATTTTAGTGGGACGGGCTAGCATTAGGTTTAGGGTTAGGTTTAGAGTTAGGCTAAGGAGAGCGGTAAGAATGAAGGAAAGAAGGACTGTGTAGAGGGAAAAGAGGGGTGGGAGGGGTGGGAGGGGTGGGAGGGGTAGGGGGGAGGGGAAAAATAAAATAAACATCATTACCCTATGTAAACGTAAAAAAATAAATAAAAAAAAAAGAAATGTTTATTTCCCATTGAAATGCATGTTTATTTTCATAAAAATTCAGATCATCAGAGCCACTAGTTGTTCTGTGGTCCTATTTACTGTATTTTAAAAAAACTTCATAGACAATTTTGAAGAAAACTTCTAGAACAACAACTTTTGTTGTCCTGAACGTAGAGCTGTCCTTTACACAATTAAAACCTTGGTAAGTGCCCTTTTGTAGACTTCAGTACTGTTGACAGATGTGTGGAGATGAACAGAACATACTTAAAAATTTCATTGATATAGATATGTGCAGTTGGCTTCTAATTTCCTTTTAATCCAATGCTTTTTGTGAAAGCAAAATTCTTCTTTATTTCTACCTCTATCTCAGATGTATATTACTCTGTCTATTTAAAAGACTAGCTTTCATGTTCAATTTTACTTTTATTTCACAGCATTTCATAGGTTGTTTGGCAGAGGACAAGTATACTGTAACTTACTTTCTATTCTTTATTCTTCTTGTCTTGGATTCCACAGAAATATTCTTTAGGGGAAAATAAGTTTATTTTTATGATGCAATGATCAAACTCTGGAAGTTTTGGTTTTCTCATCATGAAAAATATGAACTCCATCACATGAGCACATTTCTTTTTGGAAAATAAGTAAAAATTTCCGAAAAGAAAGTTCATTCTAATGATACCCTGGGCCTGTCTCCTATAATTTCCTGGTGCCAACCTTCAAATGTTCTTCATTATTTTTTGAATTAATTTGTATCATCTTAAGTTACACATGGTCCCCAGTTTACCTTTTCAATCTTATTATATATATTTTTGTGCCCTGAGCAAATGACCAACTTCTCTGGTTTGCTGCTCTCTAGTGTTCCCTGGGCATTTCTACCCCATGACTTTGTTTAGTATCCAATAGCATCACATTCTTTTGTTGTTGTTTTTCCAGATCTCTCTAGGCAAAGACAATGTTTTAAAAATTTTGAGCCCTAGAGCAAACTAGTTGTGTCTCTCTGACATTTTCCTAACCTGAATTATATTAAACTTTTTAAAAACACTAGTTTTATTTATCTCTAGGTTGTAAGGTTCTTAGAGGCTGGCACGGAGCCTTTCAACTTTATTGTCTGAACTGCCTATGATATGTTCCTTGAACTGGCACCAATAACTTTATTTGTAAAAGTGGGAATTCTAAAGACATTTTTTTTCCAGTACTGGTTATTCTGGATTCATTCTGGTAATATTTTACTATCATCAACTTTGTTAGCCTCCTCAATGATTTATTTTCATCTTCTTTAACTTTATCCCCATTCACTCTGTATTCCTCTCCCTGAATTCTGCCTCCCAAGTCTACACTTATTTTCTTTTTTAAAATATTTTTTAGTTGTTGATGGACCTTTATTTTATTCACTTATATGTGGTGCTGAGAATCAAACCCAGTGTATCACAAAAGATAGGCAGGTGCTCTGTTACTCTCTATTACTGAGCCACAACCCCACTTATTTTATTCCCACTCCTTTCCTCTCTTTTCTGTTAAACCTCATTCATTTGTAAATAAACTATATACTTTTGTCTTTGACTTTGATCTGCACAGTAGTTAAGAAAGTGGGCTCTGACATCTATTGATTCTGTAATCTTTGAAAGTTATTTCAACCCTCAGTACTTTACTTATTTGAAAAGAAAAAAAATTCTAACAATAATAACTACCTCATAGGGTCATCATTAAAATAATATACAAAATAAAACATTTCAAGCCCTGTCACATATAATTGCTTAATAGATAATTGCTATTATTTTTGTTATATTATTGTTATTTTGAAAAAAATATCATCTCTCATTTTATAGCTTTCTTCCTTTATCTTTTCAGCATAAATCTCTAGTCTCTTTTAACTCTCTCATTCTTTCCTGCACCTGTCTTCTGATCACTTTCTCTACCAGGCTAGAGGCTATGCTCAATGACAAAAATATCCCTCTTATAATGATCTTCAGATTCCTAAATTGTCGCTGGCTCTCTGTGGTGCCAAATCCACAGGTATTTGTCACCGCCTGCAGCAACACTTTGCGCGGGTATAGAGGATAGAGGAAACAAGGGTTTACTCGCTTTGAGAGGAGAGAGAGAGAGAGGCTTTGCTTATTGGAGAGAAAGAGAAACTTTGCTTGAGAGAGAGAGGCTACACTTTCAGAGATCCATGTCTTCTTAGTTTTGCTGCTTGTTCTTAAAGGTGCGTCCTGCATCCTGTGAACTAAGGGTCCTCCGTCTACCTAAGGTGATTTAGTGATGTGTCCCGCATACTGAGATCTGTGATCTGCAACCTAAAGATGTGTTCTCAGTTCTCCGCTCTGTGATCTGCCTTCCGCCGCTGCCCCTACTCGCTGTTTCTATCTGCTTGCCGCTTCTTCTTCTTCCTTTCTGCTAATGGCTCCTCTGCTTCTTTCTGCTAGCTGCTGCTCTTACTGTCGCGCCTTACTTCTTGCCACTTTTCTCTGCCTGCTGCTGCTCTTTACTCTTCTACCTACTGTCTGCTTATATTCCCTCCAAGAGGCAGAGGGCAGAGCCACGCCAGTTGAGATCAGGCGAGGAGCCAGCTGCCCAATCACCAGCAGGTGCAAGCAGGAACACTTGAGAACACCTGTGCAAGTGTACCTCTAATGTGATCAAAACAGCTTCTGGCTGGCTGCCAGGTGCCATCTTTGGCGTGTTCGCATGGCATAGCCCCCAACACTAAATCATCTTTCTGCTTTCAATGCTCTGTGAATCTGAGACTTTGGATCAATATTTCCAGTTAATTATTTCAGCCCCAGAAAGGGATTGTTCAACACAGCTAGAAGAAAACACACAGTAGGAGCTATTCATATCATAGAAGCATGTGATCCCTGATCTCAATTGAACCCTCAATAGACTTAGATATTCTATATATTAATTTTTTTCACCTCATTATTCAATTTCCTTTAGCAGATATTTCAAATTTTCATCTCTCTTTTGAGGCCTCTGGCTCAATCTCCACTCTCTTTAGCTAATCATTTAAAACTTAATAGGGAGTAAATGTTATTAGGCAGTAACTCTTTCAAGCATCTTACCCTCTGCATACACATTTGCTTTTACCAGTAGCTTCAAGAAAAGCTGTACAAATTTATACTCAAAATCACTATATTTAGTGCCATCTGTTTTCAACTCCCACTATACACTTATTCCTCTGCTTCCCTCTATTTTCAATACTTTCTACTGATAGGATTCCTTATTAGGGAATATTCATCATTGCTAGGTCCCTAGCACCTAACCAACTGGATAATGACGACAGAGTAGATGTTCAGTAAATAAAATGTGAATTAAATGAATCTTTACACTCAGATCCAGTTTTCCTTTTCTATTACTTAACTTTACCTACGATTACTACTGTTCCTATGATGGAAAAAAATAAAAGGGTACTCTGGATACTTAACAACTCCTCACTCAACTGATCTGGTTTTGTTAACATCATCTCTTTTATTAATCCATCTCCTCCTCTTTATCCCCACTTGTACCTGCCTGGTATACTCCCTCATTGCCTTTTACCTGGCTTCTTTTAAATCTGTCTAAGTGGTCTTCCTCCTTCTAGTATTTTGGTCCTATAATCTGTCCTCAAGAAGTATTGTCCAATAGATATATAAGGCAAGTTACATATATCTATATATAGATGTATAAGGCAAGTTACATATATCTATATATCTATATATGCACATAAACACACAGATACATATATATACATATATTTATCTGTATTATATATATGTATTTGTATATATATATGTATCTGCGTGTATGTATGTGTATATATATATATATGTGTCTGGGTATTTTTTGCCATGCTGGGGATTGAACCCAGGGCCTTGTGTTTGACAGGCAAGCACTCTAAGAACTGAGCTATATCCCCAGCTCCACATGTGCATGTATATACGTGTGTGTGTGTGTGTGTATATAGAAATACATATATGTATATATGTATATATATGTCATTTAGAGTTTTTAGTAGCCAACTTAGAAAAAATAAAAATAAATGTCTGAAGTTAATTTTAATAATGTATTTAATCTAACACATAAAATATCATTTTAGCATGTAATAAGTATTAAAATTATCAATGAGATGTTTTTCATTTTTTAATACTAGGACTTCAAAATCTGACATAGTATTTTATATTTATGGTACAAATCAATTTGGAGTAGTCATACTAGATAGTGCAGCTGTAGAATCTGTTCCCTCAATGCTTCAGGAGTCCATCACAACCTAGCACTCACCTTCTTTCCATCTACTTTTACTTTCTATTCCAGAAATTGTATCCATGAATTTGTAGTATGCATCCATGATATTTGTTCCACCTGGAATTCTCTCCTGTATTTTTACCCATCCATGACTTCCCCAGTTTGAGGTGACTACTCCCTCTTTGTATCTCCACTATACCTTACAGACTCTTGTAGCAGCTATTGCAGTAAGTTGTCTTGATGTGTTATATGTTCCTCTTGCTGAACTATGAGCTCCCCAAACACAGTGACTATGTTATAATCTTCTTTTATCTATGGTATAGGTCATTAAAGAAATGCTTGTTAAATATAAGTTAATTGTATAAGAGGCTAATGATGAGTGTTTGTTGAAAAGATCAAAATCTATCACAAAATGCTCAAAACTGTTTTCTATAAATTGTTTTATATGGAATATATATGATAAACATTTTATAAATGGTCATATATATAAATTATTTATAAAATAAAATCTTGTGTGTGCATCTTAAAGTATGATACAATTTGATATATAATATTTGTACTTAGTAATATATCTTTAGAATTTTACTGCATCATTCAAAATGTTTTTAAATCACAAACAGTTACACTTGAGTGGTTACATGGTAATCTAGCTAATCATCAAAATTTACATAATCAACCTTCTACTGTTGACCTTCTTGTGTATGTGTGTATTTATTATTTATTTACTTCATTTTTTTCTTTTTTGAGGTACTGGGGATCAAACTTAGGGCCTTGCACATGCTAGGCATGTGGCTGACCACAGAGATGTACTCCCAGCTACTTTTATGGTACTTATAGGTTTTTATTGTTGTGAACAATGGAGACATTCTATTTATATATTTAACTACATTCCTAAGAAAACATTTTAGAAGTTAATGAAATCACTCAAACACAACAGTATTTTAAAGGTTAGTATCTTCTGTACCACCTGGCTTAAATTCAGCACACTTCTCCAATTCTCTGGGCTTTGTTTCCTTTTTCCAAATGCATGAACAGACACAAACCAAGAAGAAAAAGCACTTTACTGTAGCCCATAAATTTACAGTTAAATTTAGAAAAAAAAAAAAAAGACTGCCCTCTGTCATCACTGGCTTTTATTTTACATAATTCTTCTGGCCGGGATGCATTATTTCAAAGTTGTATTAGCTTTGACTATTTAGATTTGAATTGATGAATCACAGTTGAGTGAAATGTCAATGAGAGGTAATAAGGGAGTAGGAAAAATGGTCTATCTTTCATTAAACTATGGAGGAGGAAATGGTAGTTTTAATAGCTCCATTTGAATTACTTGTGAGGATTCAATAAGATAATACATATTAAACGCTTCTATGAACATAGTGAGCATCCAAATATTCTAAGAAAGATGCAGGCAATTAATTTAGTTGGATTAAACTTGAGATTGAAAACCTTGACATTCCAAAACCAAGGTTAACTTGTCATAGTTATTTTATCTACTCTGAAGAAGGTGTTTTAGTTTTTGTGCCGCTGTGACCAACACATCAGACAAGAACAACTTAGAGGAAGAAAAGTTTATTTTGTCTCACAGTTTCAGAGGTTCAATCCATGGTTGGTCAACTTCATAGCTCTGGGCCTGAAGTGAGGTGAACGTTATGGCAGAAAGGTGTGGCAGAGAACAAGTGCTCAATTCAAGACAGCCAGAAAGCAAAAAAAAAAAAGGACACCAGGGACAAAATATAAACCCCAAAGTCGTGCCTCCAGTGACTATCTTCCTTCAGTCACACCCTACCTACCTATATTTTTACCACCTAGTTAATCCATATAAGATTAATTAGGTGATTATAGTACATGTCTCATAAACTAATCATTTCACCTCTGCACAAATGCATAAACATTCTTGCATTGTCTCACACATTAGTTTTTGGGTGATACTTCATATTTAACCATAACAGAAGATGTGTGAATATACTTAGGAATTAATTTGGTTCTTACATCAGGAAGAATAATAGAAAATAATAAGAAGTAGGATAGTAGGAAAAATAAGTCAATCATTCAGAGAACACTTTGTCCTTTCATTTTTTTTTTTTCCCAATCAGATGGTCCCTAAAGCTGTAGAATTGCTTTGGTGTAAATTGTCATGAAATAATCTCAGCAACATGACATTTGATATTGCCAAATATTACATGGGTAATAATTTATTCACTTTTAATCTTAGACCTTAAAGAGAGAAACAAGAAAGGATCTGCAAGAGGGGTTGGAAGAGGTTCTCTATTCTACATCTGCTTCTCTAACTCTATTTGTAAAATGCAATTAATGGAATACACTTTGTGGTAAGTTTCTTCATTAGGTCATTGTACACATTTCAAGTGCAATATTTGTTTTTGGAAAAACTGGATTCTTAAAAATCACTGTGAGCCCAAATTAAATATATGCTCCATTCAACTTCCACCTAAAGCCAAAAAGATGCCTGCTGACACTCCAACCCAACTGACATGAAGGGATATTTAACAGAAGGGAAGACAGAGTAGAAAACAGAGTGGTTTCAAATAAATTGTCGGGGTCCATGAAAGTAGGTGGCAATGAGTCATTGACTTCTTTAGTTTACCAGTAATCCCTCTTCTGGTAAGCAGGCTATCCTGAGGACAGAGGGAGAGCTCAAAAATGCAGATAATTTGAAAGTGATTACCAACAGAAGAATAGAATACATTTCACTTAGGATATGTAGCAGTTACACAAATTTACAAATGTTATTTTTTAGTTTTAATTAAGTTAGCCATCAGAAAATATTCAAAAGTCTTACTAATTTTTTTAAGAAACAATAATTTGTAGCCAATACTAATAATGAAAGTGCAAGTGAAGGACAGGAAAGTGGCAGAGCCAACGCTTGTACTAGTTCTAGTATGAGGTTGTCTGCTACATAATGAGATGTAAACAAAATGATGTAATCAGATTTGAAAAAATATGGATTTATTACCACTAATCTTCATAAGGAAACATTATGATTAATAGAACATTTAGAAATTTTATTTAGTTTGTTCTTTAAAATTTTATATTTGAATGAGGTCTATGGTATAAAAAGATTAATATAATGCCTTAATAAAATAATATCTAATGAAAAAAATCATTATGTAACTCAAGTATTAAACAGTTCGAATTCATGAGATATAATAATTAAAGCAACTTTAATGCTTTTTCCAACTTCCTTTAAAATATATTCTGTGTCCTGGTTTTCCCCTTATCCTTGGGTGAAGGTGAGAACAAGAATGGCCCCCATCTAGTCTTTCAGATGACAGAAAAAGTCTTATGTCACTTTAAGTTAATAACATGAACTTGACTTAGTTTAAATCTTCTGATCCAGATAATAATCAAAACTCCAAAGTTGTTGCAATATTAAATCTTTTCTTCTCTTTTGTGCTGGAATCTGGTGCAAGAGGGGGTACACTGTCTCTTCTTCAGAAAATTATTTTACTCTTCCTATTGTTTATTGGGGTTTCTGAACCCTTACTGTTTGGGACATTAAGGCAAAGAAGGGAAAGAGATGCAAGGGGGAATCACTATTTTACTTATGCTGCCACAAGACTGTTTATAATCAACTTTGGAGAAATCACTGTTGGGCTTCACCAATGTGAATACCTTTAGTAGGCCAGCATACCATCTTTTGCCAGGATCCTTCTTGAACAAGGTTCCTTTTAAAAGGACCCCAAGATTAATGTGCTAACTAGGCCCTAGGATTTAGAGGTCTTTGATTTGACTTTGTAAAAAAAGTCACAACATTCTCAGATTTTGTCTCCCTCTGCTGACAAACCACTTTTTCTGTTGTGGGACAGTCATCAATTTACTGTGTTTCTCTCCTGTAGAGAACACCTATCAGGGTCTCCAATGGTCCCAATCGTTAGGCAGTAACCACCACGTGGTGAAATGCATGGCAAAGTCACAAGGGTTATTTTTCTTTTTTTAATTAAAAATTTTTTTTTTATTTTTTACAGACTGCATTTTGATTCTTTGTACACAAATGGGGTACATTCATTTCATTTCTATGGTTGTGCACAATATACATTCATACCATTTATATAATCATACATGTACATAGGGTAATGATGTCTGTCTCATTCCACCATTTTTCATACCCCCCCCCCATTTCCCTCTACATAATCTAAAGTTCTTATTACTTTAGGGTTTTCTTTAAACTACTTTCATAGTAGATAAGAAAGCAAAGGTGGTAGTTTCTTTGTAGAAAATAAACAGAAGCAAAGAAACTAATGGGAAAATATGTCAAAAGAAAAGGATTAATGGGACTAACTCTTGACAGTGTCCACTGAGGTTGGTATGAAGCTAGGAATTATGGTTAGCTTTGTCTGGTGTCTTCATTTGTCTGAGAAGGAAGTTTTGTTTAGTAGTGCAGACTCACTAAAGTAACTTCTCACCAGCTACTGATCCCAGTGCCCACATTAACATGGGTTTGACTTGGAGATAAAGCCCCCCCTAAATAGGATGGCTACCAAGACATTCTGTAGATCAACTAAGGTTAAAAACTTTACTACCTGACATGAAGAAGGAGTTGAACACCTGATTGGTGAAGGTTGCTGAAGGAGGACCCCAGTTCAGTAATAAATTTGGAGAAAGGATTGTCTCCTTTGTTATTCTCTGAGAGAGAGAGAGAAGAGAGAGAGAGAGAGAGAGAGAGAGAGAGATCCCTGCTTGAGTCTTACTTTGCTTTTACTTCACTTTCACCTCACTTTAACTTACAATAAATTTCTCTTGCATGGCTTCTTGTGTCTGAATTTAATTTTTCTTTCTTTGGAACACAAGAACCGAGGTTTGAAGTTTCAGCTCCCCTCTTTCTGTAACACCTATGGCCCTTGAGTCAGAGCTGAGGTGAAGAGCACAGCAGGCAGTCAGGCCTCTGCTCTCCCAGGGGTACACATGGTGGGGATCATGCTCACAGAGCAGCACAATCTGTTACAATTTTCCTTACAAAGACTTCTTAAGTTCCAGAAATTTGACCCTTTTGTTCCTGGATGAGGATGGGAAATGCGAAATTTTGGCATGATGATCTCTCTCATAGCTACTCACTTTGTTGTCTAATATTTTTTGTGTTTTTGTACTATCATAATAATTTTATGATTAAAAATATATGCTAAATGTACCTGTACTGATTTTATCACCTTCTCCAATGGGAGTAAAAAGATGTCCCTTCAACTTCTGTGGTTTAAATTCATTGCACACTGCTTTTCTACCCAACGTGTGTGCCTTAGTCATCATTTAAGACTCTCAAAGGAAAGCTCAACTGCATAATAATTTGGCAAAGAGCTCTTAACATTTCAAATTTGAGATCTGATAGGCTTTAAAAGAAGGCTGGAAGGGTAAATCAATTGCTCTCAATTAGGGACAGGTTTCAAAGGTACAGGAATGAGGTCCACGTAATTTAAAGCAATTTAGCTTGAAGTGGTTTGTCTTTTTTATAACATTTATGTCTTACACTTAATTTTTCTGGCTATACATTCAGAACTGTCAGGGGCGGACTCTGAGGGCCCCAGAGCCACACCGTGGCCTGATCTCTAAGATGGCGCCTGGCAGCTTGCCAAACATAGCTGCACTCGTAAACAAGTTTTAGGAAGTAACTCTGATTGGCTGTTGTACGTGACGCGATCCTGGTATCTGCCTGGAGACTGTTCCTTGATAGGCTGACTTTCCTGGTAGTCTACTCTCTGATAGGCTGATGTTCTCAATATAAGTCTGAGACTTGCGGAATAAAGCCCTTTTTTTTTGGTTCCTGTGATCAAGAAAAGCGTACGCGTTGTGATTGCCCACCGCCTGCGGGCGGTGGGCGGTCATAAGTGGGCCGAGACCCGGGACCTCGAGTTATAAAGAAGAAACTGATCAGGTAAATACAGGGAAAGTAAAGTACAGTCTGGCCAGGTTAAAGTTCGCTGGATAAGCGACGAGTTAAAGTTCGCAGGGTAAGCGACAAGTTAAAGTTCGCAGGGTAAGCGACAAGTTAAAGTTTGCTCGATAAGCCACAAGTTAAAGTTTGCTGGATAAGTGACGAGTTAAAATTCGCTGGATAAGCGACAGAGTTAAAGTTCACGGGAAGCGACAAGTTAAAGTTCGCGGGGAGCGACGGAGTTAAAGTTGGCAGGAAGCAACGGAGTTAAAGTTCGTGGGAAAAGTGACGAGTTAAAGTTCGCAGGAAAAGCGACAAATTAAAGTTCACAGGTAAAGTTCACGGGAAAAGTGAGGAGTTAAAGTTCGTGGGAAGCGACGAGTTAAAGTTCGCAGGATAAGCGAAGGAGATTGAGTGTTTGTAAGTGCTTTCGCTTTTGTTTTGCTAGTTAAAGTGCTTTGCATTGTTAGTTTAATAGAGAAATATGGGCACTGAAATGTCACAAATGCGCATGGAAGGTCCCTTAAAGGATTTGCTCCGGGCCAATGGAATTCCTCTTGAAACTAAAACAGCCCGAACCAAATGCAGAGAGGCCATAAAACAAGGGGAAGAGGTTTTGGAAAAAATAAAAGAGGAAAGGTAAAGCATCAGAAAGGGTGTCAATAAGATCGGAGACAGACAAGGAAAATGAAACTGGGTGTGAGGAACAACTTGTTAGGAAGAGGGAAATCAGTTTAGGGGAGGGTCCCCCATTAGGAGTCTGCCCTGCATTATCCGCCCTTAAGGCCTGCTTCTCTCCAGGACCTCCTAAAGGGGGCTCCAAGTTTCTCCCCAAAGAGACATCGCCTAAAGAACCGCCGGCTCCTTCCCGTTGCATCTCCTTCCAGAAACTCACAAACTCTAACCTCCCCCCTCCCTGTAGGGCCTTCCTGGTATATGTTAAAATGTTAGTTTGGGAAGGAATGACTACCGATAACAAATTGGCCTGTGCAGGGATGAAAGATGGCTCCATGGGAAGGTGGATTGTGGCTACCAAAGATATTGGCACACAGCTTCCGCAAGCAAGCGGGCAGATGGAAAGGGATTCCTTATCTTCAAGTCTCTTCTTTCTTGTGCTTCTATGCTAATTCCTTCTCCTCCTCCAACTTCGCCCCACCCAGCCCACCTAGTCCTCTTGCCATGAGGTCCCACATATGCCGGTGTTGAGGGAGTAACCAGCCCAACCATCAGTGGCATGTCCTAGTAAGGAGTATGATATAGTAGTCCCAGGCCCCACAAGTATTGGGAGATAATTGTTTCATAATTTTCTGCTTCCAAACCTGAATTGATTACTAACCAGGATTAAGGGTTAAAATGCCCTAGGCATCAAGTTTCTGCTGGA
Organism: Sciurus carolinensis; assembly: GCF_902686445.1. Classification (NCBI taxonomy): domain Eukaryota; kingdom Metazoa; phylum Chordata; class Mammalia; order Rodentia; family Sciuridae; genus Sciurus; species Sciurus carolinensis. The sequence continues at coordinate 38,608,745 of NC_062222.1, forward strand.
AAATTTTAGCTCCTTTCAGATCCAAATCTCAGTCAAGACTTACATTGAAATCTAAATAGAGAAAGCCTGAAGGCTCAGTAAGAGACTGGTCTCAAACCCCCCCCCCAAAAAAAAAAAAAAAAGAGAGCAAAAAGTCTTACCTCAACTCCAGCACAAGTAAATTTTATGGTGCTTTACTAAAGTAATTAACGGCCGTAACATTTTTCCAGGACTCTTGTTTTTTCTGAATTCTACATTTTTTTTTTTTTTTTGAGCTCATGACTTTTGATCAGTTCTATTTTTTTTTTTTTTAATTATTCAACTAGAGTTTTGAACATCTGTTACACTGCAATGGAGATTCACCTATAAAGTTTCAAGGTCTTTGATTTTGTATTATTTGTATTTCGTGCTAATGTCGTGTTTTGTCTGTATCAAAACTGAGCGCTCCGAAAATTAAAATTTAAAAATGGATCCAAATATTTTTAATTCACGTGATTTAAAGAGGTTCAATTTAAATTGGGTAAGCTAATAGAAGTAAAATTTCTTAAAAATAACTTGCAAGTCTCTAGGTGGTCAAGCTAATATAATGTTGATGTTTATAAAATGTCTAACATCAATTTTTCTAGGACTTTCCTCCAACAAGAAAAGGCTGGCAAATATTGTTCAGGACACTTGTCTAATATCTTGGCTTTTTTTTTTTTTTTTTTTTTTAAGAAAATAAGTGAATTAGAATTGACATGCATGGGATTACTCAAATGTGTTTGTACAGAAAATTGTTTTGTGTCATCACCTAAACTAAAAACAAGGTTACTAAGAGTTATGTCCTAACAGGTACAATTCTATACACAAAGGGTTCTAAAAGTTTCAATTGTGTTTCAATTAGAGTACTATAAATAACAAAATATTTAATCTTGTTAAAATAGAGTAATTTATCTAAATTTATAAATTTCATAAGAGTTGTTTCAGAATGTGAATAAAAAGGGGTCAACAGGAAAGAGAAAATAAAGGTTCTGGGTATAGAAATATATTTAGTAAAGGGAAAAGGAAATATTTCTGGGTAAGAAAGTGCTTGTGTGATGAAATAAATGAGGGTCTAAGTAAGTGCTAAGAAAATCTACGTAAGTAAAGGGCAAGTTTCAATAAGTTTGCATGTAACTAAGTTGGTTGTATGTATGTGAAACATTTAAAGCTATTTAAGGTTTTTCCTAAGGTGAAATACTAATGTTCTAATATTAAGTTTTATTCTTTAGAACAATTAAGCAACTGTTAGAGTATTGTACTACCTTATAACCCACAAGGACAAGGTATTGTTGAACGTGCACATCTCACCCTCAAAAATACTCTTTATAAACAAAAAGGGGGAATATGGGAGACCTTCAGGTCTCCTAAAGATAAACTTTCTCTTTGCCTCTTTATTTTAAATTTTTTAACTCTGGATAATGAGGGTCGCTCTGCCACTGAGAGACATGGCAATCATAAACAACATGATAGAGCGACGGTAAAATGGAAGGATGTTCTTACAGGACAATGGAATGGCCCAGACCCAGTGCTTTACTGGAGCTGTGGCTCGGTTTGTGTGTTTCCACAGGACAAAACATCGCCTATCTGGGTTCCTGAGTGACTAACTCGACCAGTGCCAATGCTACCAACAAGTAACTCAGACCAACATACTTCTGATGCTCATAGCCCCCCTTGAACTAACTTACAACCTCTTTTTAGTCTCTTAGGAAGAACAGTTCAACTATGTATCTCTCAATGTTGGAATGCTTCTAGGTTCCCGCTGGCAGTCTTAATGTGTGTTCCTACCTTCCTATCAGTCCCAGTCTCTGTTACAGATGCGGAATTGCCAGTTACTATCAAGAAACAGGAGAGAATTTGGCATCACAGCGGCTCTGGTCACTGCAATAGTGGTTTCTGCAACAGCAGCACTAGCAACTGCCATACCTACAGCAACAGCAGTCAATCACTTGGCCGAAAATACAGCTACAGCCTTACAGACTAAAGAGACCCTAAACCAACATCTAACAGCAGGCATACTCCTTGTAAATCAAAGAGTGGACTTACTACAAGAACAAGTGGATATCTTGCAAGAACTTTTGGGACTGGGATGTGTTTATCCTTTAAGAGCAGTGTGTGTCACCCCTATTGCTTATAATAACCTTAGCTCTGTGGTTATGTTATCTAAAAATTGGTCATCTACGTTTGATACTCAGAATCAATGCCACCAGGGTTCAGTTACATCGGTATCTGAGATGTTCTCTTTGTTATCTAAAGCCCTGGGATTGACAAAACAGTGGGCTGGAACAGTAGCTGTTCTGATTATTATCTGCTTAGGGATAGCCTATGTTATACGCAGCCAAATCAGAGCTCGCCAAGATGCCCAACATCATTGATGGGCTATAGTACAGGATTTGACAGCCATTGAGACAGGCACATCCCCTCAAGTATGGCTAAGTATGCTGGACCAGTAGTCAAAGACGGGTAAGATCTGTGGAAATGCATACCAACCTAAGACAGGGTTCTGATGCCTGGAGGTCAGAATTCCAATGACAGGTAAGGATGTAATTTGCCGTGGACAACCTAAGACAGGCATGGTCCCAAGTCATCTATTCTTTATTTAAAGAATAAGGGGGAGATGTCAGAGGCGGACTCTGAGGGCCCCAGAGCCACACTGTGGCCTGATCTCTAAGATGGTGCCTGGCAGCTTGCCAAACATAGCTGCACTCGTAAACAAGTTTTAGGAAGTAACTGATTGGCTGTTGTACGTGACGCGATCCTGGTATCTGCCTGGAGACTGTTCCTTGATAGGCTGACTTTCCTGGTAGTCTACTCTCTGATAGGCTGATGTTCTCAATATAAGCCTGAGACTTGCGGAATAAAGCCCTTTTTTTTTTTGGTTCCTGTGATCAAGAAAAGCGTACGCGTTGTGATTGCCCACCGCCTGCGGGCGGTGGGCGGTCATACAGAACTGCAAGTTCAGCCTTTTTATTACAAGATACTGATTGATGATCAATTAACATTTCTGTTAGGTACCAGAAGTAATTCCATTGGTTTAATTCATTGATATTACTTTAACTTCTGAACAAACATTTACATGCCATTGAAAGTGTCTCCAACTCTCAGAACACCAATTTTCAAATACTTTTGTATTGTGTCCATTGCTGTATTGTTCTGATTTTGTCTCTTCATTACTCTGAAAGACCCTACTACTATTATTTAGAGACCAAACAACAGCTGTTCTTGTTCCATTAGACTCACTAAGTGACAGGATAATTAATATAGCTTATGATAGATTCAAAAAATAATTAAGAAAAATCTTTTTTAAACCAGAAACAGCACAAAGGTTATGTTAGATTTTAAAAAGGAAAAAATCCTTAGTTTCTTGCAGAAAACATTTTGCTTCTGAGTTTTAAAGCAATGCCTCCACATCATAATGAAGAAATAGAGAGGAAATTAAACTAAATGTTGTTAAAGGAATATAATTTAACCTCAAAGACTTCAGAGAATTTTTAAAAATCCTTTAAGAAAATGGACCCAAATGAAAGTCTGATTTTGGTTCATATGTGCATGAATGAAATTTAGGTAATCACAAAGATCAGCTTCACCAGGAGGTATAACAAATATGTACTTTCTTACATGGCTGAATTCACCCTGGAGTGGGGAAGAAATCAACATACCAAACAAGTATATTTGCTTTATGAATTTAAAAAAATGTTAGGTTTATAAAAGCTGGAAAATACTTGCTTAATTTCTAAATATTCAAAACATTTTACAATCTTAGTTTTATTTATTTATTTTAAGACAAATGTTACATAAAACATTGAAAGATTTTGGAGTACTAATTTTGAACAGAAACTAAGATATTTAAATAGAGGGCAAATACTCAAAGGACAAGAAAATATAATACTAAAGAATAAACACTTATTAAGTGTTAACAAAGTCACCCAGGATTAACTTTAGGAGAGAGAAAATACCAGGCCTTGATTGGACTTGTATGAGCTGCATATAACTGTTTTGTTGAAATAGAATGTTTCAGAAAATAAAGTTTGGCCAAAGATAACAAAAATAAAGTAGCTTTTCCAGGGCTTTCAAATGGATAGGACAACCAATTCAGATTCAAGAGGCACTGTATAAAAAGGTTATTAAAATCAAAATACTTAGAAAGGTATTTCTGTAAAGATGTGGAAAGACCAGAAATATAAAATATTTCAAACCTTTCTGAATCAAAACAACTAGAGGGGTCAGGGTATAGCTCAGTTGGTAGGGTGCTTACCTCGCAAGCACAAGGCCCTGAGTTCAATCCCCAGCACCCCAAAAAAACAAAAACAAAACAAAACAAAAAAAAACGACTAGAGGCTACCTACTGCCAAAGCTGCTGGCAGGTGAAGAGGCTGATTCAGCTGTGGTGAGAAAATACCATGAAAGAAGTAACTGAGGACAAAGATTGTAACTACACCAGTTATCTATTTTTAAAATAATTTAGAGGAAGTTCAAAATTTTGGACTATAATTTTTTAATCTTACTTTAAATTATAAGTCCTTTAAAATAACTTACAAACCAATCTCTAGTAATACTGTTTAGTAGTGATGAGTTATAAAAGTAAATTACCTTAAGGGACCAGGTAAACCAGCTTATTAAAAGGAATTACCATTTATTATTGTTTCCTTTCTAAAAACACCAACCATTACATGGTAGCAACCATTCAGAACTGCGCAGAAGAGATATAAGGGACTTAATGAGGTTATGAAATCTGAAATTTAGATTCCATCATGACTAATCATCAAGATTTCATTGACTTAAAGAAAAATTTTAAAAATCTTTGCTTAGATGTTATCATTGTTATCACAATCAGGCAAGTCTCAGACACATTAGACATTTGAAAGGACTGCAAAGGGTTTTTATAAATATCTTCGTTAAGTACCAGTGTCTATGAACTATTGACAGGCTAAGAAAATTCACCTTTTAAGGGAGGTTGAGTAAGAGAGGGAGAACAGCAGAAGCCTCATGTTCCTTCTAGCTGTAAAATCAAATTTCTACTCTTCTCTAAATATCTGTTTCTTAAATCCTTAGTTTGAAATTTTTGTGTTGTCTTTGCTATGCTATCACCTGACTGGGTGAGATTATAAACCTCCAGGTGTTTGAGTGGTTCATCTGTAAAACTGGATGATAATTACATTCCCCAAACACATGATGCCTTACATTCTCTTTCTGCTTAAAGTGCACAGTCTACAGTCCTCTACATCAGTCTATAAAATGGCACAATACTTTCCACAAATATATGTTCTTGCAAATCTGTTCTTCTTTATAATTGCTTCTCTCTACCATCAACTTCTGGCAAATAATCACTTCAATCTTACAGATAAGTCTCTGACATTAGGTCTCACTGCTTTTAAATTTTATTTTTGAAAGGTAATACTGCATAATATAAAATTCTAAAGACATATACAGGTATAGCAAAAAAAGAAATCTTTTTAGTACTGTTCTTTGACCATCCAGTATATTGACCAAGAAGTCACAAATTATTTGTGTGTGTGCGTGTGCGTGTGTGTGTGTGTGTGGTCTTCAAGAAATATTCTCTATATAAAATCAACTATGTACATGTATTCTGTTTTGTTTCTAAACAAAAATATAAGCAAATTGTACAAATTTTTGGTACCTTACTTTTTATCTTAATAAATTTTGGGAATTGTTCTATTTCTATACATTAGAACAATCTTCATACTTTTAGTTGTCATCTCATTATGCTAATATAGATTGCCATGCCATATAGTTCATTCATCCTTGTAATTTTGTGCTATTATGAATGACCTTGTTTATGCATCAATTCACTTTTTGCAAGTATATCCCAGGAAAAATTCTTAGAAGTGTAAATGCTGAGGAAAACAGTATGCATTTATAATGCTGAAATAGTTTAAAGGAGTTTGAAAACTGGAATATTTCTTAAATAAGAGTTAGAAGTATTACTGTGTACCCTGATTACCCTTCTGACTTCCAAAGAGGATGGTGGTTTTTCCTCTTGATTCAGTGAGTAGAAAACCAAATTCACCCCAAGAGAATGGTACATATTTTTCTGAATTAGTCGAGGAATTGTCAGATGAAAGATCCCTGGCAAGCTCACACAGTTAATCATCTAAACCCTAAAAGCCAGAAAGCAACTCATGGAAGAAGTAATTAAATATAAGTTTCTTTAGTCTTTACTTCTCCTCCTTCTCCATTGTCTCCCTGGCTAAGACCTTAGACAGGTTAGAAACCGTCGTTAACTAGAGGTATAAGTCAGGAATTAAAAACAAAACCCATTATTCCCCATTTTTTACTGGGGGTTTCTTTTCTGTACTAGACTAGAAGTATAGGACAAGGTGAGGATTAAGAAAAATTTTAACCTTGAATGAAATTCAGTACTTTTACTATCACATAGAACTGGCTGTATATTTACTAAATTGAGACATTACAAAGTGGTTAGATGACTTTTATTCTATGAGTATAATCCCCCAAAGTTCTGAGGCTTACTTGAGTTCTTTTTCTATGGAGAAGAAGAATTAGTCCTATAGACTGACTTACCAGGATAGGCATGGGAAAAGAATAAAGTTGCTTTTTAATATTCTTGTTAGTCTTTCTCATTTAAACCAAAGATATTGTTGACAACAATAATAGGTTCAAGACTGGAGGATATTACTTCATTTTTCCAGGTGGCAAGCAACTTTTCTAGGCTTTTCCCTAAGTCTAATTGGGAGTGGACCTCTAGCCTCCCTCCATTACCCAAATTCTCACCTCCAACAGATGACTGAAATTGCATTTCCAGTTTGTATGGTAGAAATAAAGACTTGGAGTTAAAAGTCAATTTAATGAAAATAAAAAGTAATTTTTGAAAACCCTGATTTATGTACTCCACTTTTACCTAATTTATAGGAATAAATATTTTTCTTATGTTTAGTGCTAATGGTGTTAAAATATTATTAGGTATTTGTGAGAACCTGATTTCAATGAGTCTCTCACATTTCTATGTGTCTTTTGAGAAGAAATATTGACTATCTTTCTTCTGGGCTAGCTTTTCTCTGTGGTTTGGATATGGCTTAATTGTGTCCCTACCCAAAAGCTTATGTCTTAAAGTCTTGGTCCCCAGAGTGGTACTACTTGGAAGTATCAGAGAATTTTAAAGAAGTGGGTCCTGGTGTGAAGTCTGTAGGTCACTGGAGATGTGCTCTGTGAAGGCAACTTTCCTGCAGGCCCATGAGTTCTTAGGGGAGGGTGGTTATGAAAGAAGCAAACCTTATCCGATGTAGCCATTTCTGCTTCCTCACTTTAGTTGTAATTTTGCTTTCACAAGTGTCCCACTATTGCTCTCCATTATGAGGTATTTGAATGCCCAGAACTATATAAGCCAAATAAAACTCTTTCCTTCTTAAGTGGCCCATTTCAAGTATTTCATTATAGGAAAAAAAAAATGACTAAAACCATATTCAAGGCAGACACTTCACAGAAGAAGATATACAGGTGATCAACAAATACATGAAAAAGTGCTCATTATCCTTAGTAATTAGAGAAATGCAAATTAAAACCACCCTAAGATTTCATCTAACTCTAAATAGAATGGCTATTATCAAGAACACAAGCAATAATAAGTGTCAGTGTGGATGTGGGGAAAAAGGCACACTCACACATTGCTGGTGGAGTTGCAAATTGGTGCAGCCACTCTGGAAAGTAATATGGAGATTCCTCAGAAAACTTGAACTGGACCTACCATTTGACCCAGCTTTTCCCTCCCAAAGGACTTAAAATCAGCATACTACAGAGACACAGTCATGTCAATGTTCATAACAGCTCAATTCACAATAGCTAGATTGTGGAACCCACCAAGATGCCCTTCAATTGATGAATGGATAAATATACACAATGGAATATTACTCAGACATAAAGAAGAATAAAATTATGGCATTTGCTGGTAAAAGGATGAAGTTGGAATATATCATGTTAAGTGAAATAGGCCAAGCCCAAAAAAACCAAAGGCCGAATGTTTTCTCTAATAAGTGGATGATGATATATAACAAGGTGGGGGAGCAGCAGGGAAGAGAAGAATGAAGGAACTTTGAATGGTGTAGAGGAAAATGGGGCGGGAGGGATGGGGGACGGAAAGATAGTAGAATGAAACAGACAGTATTACCCTATGTATATGTATAATTACATTAATGGTTTGAATCTACATTGTGTACAACCATAGAAATGAAAAGTTGTACCCCATTTGTGTACAATGAATCAAAATGCAGTCTGTAAAAATCAAATAAAAATTAATAAAAAAAGAAAAAAAATATTTATAAAATAAGGATCCTCGGAGGATAGAAATAGTGTTTCACTCCAGGCGAAGAATAGGTTTATCTCATGAGCATGATTAATTAAAATTAATGTCTTTGTCTAGGGCAAGAGTCAGACAGGCTTACTGCCCATTATATAAAATTTAGTTTTCTGAACTTGGGGTCCCTGTTATGTAGATAACATTTGGCTCTCTTCATTTCTCTTATGGAATTTGGGGATCAGAAAACCAACACAAATGCTGATATTCTGATTACTGCTATTGCTATTCTTTAACTGAAGAATCTCATGTCTTCTTCAAATATCCATGAACAGAAGTTGACAGTCTTCAACCTTGTAATAATATTGAATCACAAGGGTTGGCAATATTTAAAATCACTTCATCTATAGGATAGCTTCTATTAAAAATAAGTGTTGACAAGGTTGTGGAAATTGGAACTCTTGTGTACCATTGGAGGGAACGTAAAATGGTGCAGCTGCTATTAAAAATAATAAAAATTAAAAATCAGGGTCTTGAGATATTTGTACACCTATGTTCACAGCTACATTATTCATAAAGGCCACAAGATGGAAGCAGTGTACATTCATGGGTGAATGGGTAAAAAGAAAATAAAAACTGGTATCAACAATAGGATGTATTGTTCAACCTTAAAAAGAAAGCAAATTCTGGCACATGCTAGAATATTGGTGAACCTTGAGGACATTTTGCTAAATGAAATAAATCAGTTACAAAAAGACAAACATATGATTCTAGGGTACAAGAAGCGTCAAATTCATAGAGACAGAAAGTACAATGGTGGTTGTCAGGGAGTGGAGGAGAGGTGACTGGAGAGTTGTTCAATGAGTACAGAGTTGCAGACTTGTAACATAAATGCCACAGCAAGGTGAATATACTTAACACTTCTGAGTTGTATACTTAAAAATGGCTAAGATAGTAAATTTAATGTTACATATCTTTTACCACAGCTAAAAAGCATTAAAATATCACATACAGATTTTTATTTCAGCCTTGCTACATAGTTTGTGTGCTTAATACAATTATTAAAGGATACCTTTTAGATATAATTTATAGCTACCGAATATCCATTAAGAAATTAAAATAGTGTGTATGTAGTGGTTAATTACTCATTCATGTTAATGATGAGAATGTTATGTCTCATCATTCCCCAACATTAGATTTACATTTTGGTATAGCTCCTCCCAGATTTTCTGAACACCTGAGGATTATTCATTCTGCAGATGGTTGCTGTCTCCATTTCTTCACTTATCTGAACTGCACATTTAGAAGACAAATTTAAGTCTTTTATTCTTCATTGAAATTCACAAAAAAAGTTTACCTTTTAAAAAATCCCAGAAGTCCATGTGCTGCAAAGTTGATATGATTTATAAACTAAATTCAGGAATTTAAATTTATCTGAAACTAAATTCAGATATTAATTACAATCTGAAACTCAAAATGTTTATAATATGGTAAGAGCAAAACCCCATTCCTTTCTTTTTGTTGTAAAAATGCATCTCCTTTGTAGTCTTTAGTGGTGGTGGAATATCTCAAAGAGTGATGATGTTTATTATGTTTTTCTGTAATATCCAACTACATTGCAAGACAGGTAGTAGAGTAAAGATAATGAGATTGAAATAAAAGAATGTTTTTAATGTTCTTAAAATGGAATCTGATAAAAGCAATGAGCCGAAAGATTTTATCCAGAAAAAGAAAAAACTTGATAGAGGATATTTTTTCTTTGCTTTGAAGATTACATTTTTAGAAATAATCCAGTTTGGACATCATATCAGATCCTGAATGATAATCTGCCATGCTATATTGTAGAAAAAGAAGCAAATGACAAAATGCTTCATAATCTATCTCTCAAGGAATCTATTCTCTCTAGGAATTCAGTCCTATTTCATGGGAGTTCTTGGTATCTGTACACTTACAAGCACTTTCACATACTTTATTTTCACAAACTTGATCTTTATCATAACCCTGGGAGATAAATTTTGTAACATGAAAGAAATGTGATAGTTGGATTATTTAAATGATTTTCTCTTTTACTTTCTTTGCTCCAAGACTCTTCTACTTCCCTCTGCTCCCTAAGGTAAGCAGTTCTCCTCTGGTTCTTTGACCTAACCTGAACCTGCTCCTTACTGCCTATGTGGATTTGTTCCTTCCTGCCCTGAATTTCTCCTCATCTCCTCACAATTCAGGGTCTTCATTGTCCACTTAATATTTTAACTTTTGAACGGAGAGCTCCGACCCACAGGCAGCCTCTGGGACCAGGGCAGGGCAGCCAGACACTTCTCCAAGCGGCCCTGCCCCCTCCGGCCGCAGGCTCTTTCCACGGGGTGATCAAAGATGGCGGACTAGAGGGTGACTGCATCTCCAGTCGCTCCAGAACCCAGGATTCAAGAAGGGTAGGCACTGAGAGACTCGGACTAAAATAGAGCCACGGGGAGAGTCTCCCCCACTGGGTAAAGCTCAGCCTGGGCGGCAGGCACGGATAGGGGCGGCTTATCAAAGCAGGGCAGGGCAGCTAGAGTCTTCCCCAGGTAGCCCTGCTCACTCTGGCAGTGGGCTCCTCCCACACGGCCAGATTCTCGGAGCAGACCACCCAGTGAGAGCCTTTCTGTACAGAACCAGCTCCAAGTCCTGCCAGCTCCGGCCCACAGGCAGCTTCAGGGACCAGGACAAGGCAGTCAGGGCCTTCCCCAAGCAGCTCTGCTCCCTCTGGCAGCAGGCTCCTTTCACGGCCAGCTTCCTGAAGCAGACCGCCCAGTGAGAGCCTTTCCGCACACAACCAGCTCCAAGCCCTGGAACCAGTAGCGGGCTAGGGGCAGCTTTCTTCGGATGCACTGCATTATCAAGTTCCTCCAAGACTTCAGGCTACTGAAGGCTGGGAGGTAATACACTGGAAATCTACAGGGACACTATAAGCCAATAGAGGAAATCTGCAATATCTCAGAGTCCCACTGACATCTGATCAATATGAGAAAACAAGGGAAGAAAATGTCCCAAACAAACCTAGATACTATATCAATAAAACCCAATGACAGCACAGCAGAAGAAATGTCAGAAAGGGAGTTCAGAATGTACATAATTAAAATAATCAGGGAGGCAAAAGAGGAGATGAAAGAGCAAATGCAGGCATTAAATGATCGCACCAATCAACAGTTAAAAGAGCAAATACGGAGGCAAGAGATCATTTCAATAAAGAGATAGAGATACTGAAAAACAAACAGAAATCCTTGAAATGAAGGAAACAATAAACCAAGTTAAAAACTCCATAGAAAGCATGACCAATAGGATAGAACACCTGGAACACAGAACCTCAGACATTGAAGAAAAATTATTTAATCTTGAAAACAAAGTTGACCAAATAGAGAAGATGGTAAAAAATCATGAACAGAATCTACAAGAATTATGGGATATCATGAAAAGGCCAAATTTAAGAATTATTGGGATTGAGGAAGGCTTAGAGAAACAAACCAAAGGAATGAACAATCTATTCAATGAAATAATATCAGAAAATTTCTCAAATCTGAAGAATGAAATGGAAAACCAAGTACAAGAGGCTTATAGGACTCCAAATACACAAAATTACAACAGACCCACACCAAGGCACATTATTATGAAAATACCTAACATACAAAATGAAGACAAAATTTTAAAGGCCGCGAGAGAAAAGAATCAAATTACATTCAGGGGGAAACCAATAACAATATCAGCAGATTTTCAATCCAGACCCTAAAAGCTAGAAGGGCCTGAAACAACATTTACCAAGCCCTGAAAGTAAACGGATGCCAGCAATCTTATACCCAGCAAAAATTACTTTCAGATTTGACGACGAAATAAAATCCTTTCAAGAAAACAAAAGCTAAAAGAACTTACAATAAAAAAAAAAAAAAAAGCCGGCATTACAGAACATACACAGCAAAATATTCCATGAAGAAGAGATGAAAAACAAGGATGCAAATCAGCAACGCGAGGAACTAGCCTAAAGGAACAGCCAAACAAAGGAGAAACCAAATCATGTCAAAAAACAAAAATGAGTCAAATGACTGGGAATACAAATCATATCACAATAATAACCCTGAATGTTAATGGCCTTAACTCATCAATCAAAAGGCATAGACTGGCAGATTGGATTAAATAAAAAGTCTAACAATATGCTGCTTGCAAGAGACTCATCTCATAGAAAGAGATACCCATAGACTAAAGGTGAAAGGATGGGAAAAAACATACCATGCACACAGACACAGCAAAAAAGCTGGAGTATCCATCCTCATATCATATAATGTGGACTTTAAGTCAAAACAGGTCAGGAGGGATAAAGAAGGACATTTCATACTGCTTAAGGGAAGCATAAATGAGCAAGACATAACAATCATAAATATCTATGCCCCAAACATTGGCTCGTCCATGTACGTCAAACAAATCCTTCTCAATTCCAGAAATCAAATAGACCACAACACAATAATACTAGGTGATTTTAACACACCTCTCTCACCACTGGATAGATCTTCCAAACAAAAATTGAATAAAGAAACCATAGATCTCAATAACACAATCAATAATTTAGACTTAACCAACATATATAGAATATACCATCCAACAAAGAACAAATACACTTTCTTCTCAGCAGCACATGGATCCTTCTCTAAAATAGACCATATTTTATGCCACAAAGCTACTGTTAGCAAATAAAAGAAGATAGAGATACTACCTTGTATTCTATCAGATCATAATGGATTGAAATTAGAAATAAATGACAGAATAAAAAACAGAAACTTCTCCAATATATGGAGAGTAAATAATACACTATTATATGATGAAAAGATAACAGAAGACATCAGGAGGGAAATAAAAAATTCTTAGAAGTAAATGAGAACAAAGACACATCATTTCCAAATCTCTGGGACACTATGAAAGCAGAACTTAGAGGAAGATTTATTTCATGGGCCGCATTCAACAAAAGAAGTAGAAATCAACAAATAAACAACTTAACACTACAGCTCAAAGCCCTTGAAAAAGAAGAACACACCAACACCAAAAGTAGTAGAAGACAGGAAATAGTTAAAATCAGAGTCGAAATCAACAAAATTGAAACAAAAGAAACAATGGGAAAAATTGACAAAATAAATAGTTGGTTCTTTGAAAAATAAAACAAAATTGATAAACCCTTAGCCACACTAACAAAGAGAAAGAGGGAGAAAACCGAAATCACTAAAATCTGGAATGAACAGGGAAATATCACAACAGACACGAGTGAAATACAAAACATAATTAGAAGCTATTTTGAAAATCTATACTCCAACTAAACAGAAAACCTCGAAGACATCAACAAATTTCTAGAGACATATGAATTACCTAAACTGAAGGAGGAGGACATACACAATTTAAATAAATGAATTTCAAGCAATGAAATAGAAGAGGTCATCAAAAGCCTACCAACAAAGAAAAGTCCAGGACCAGACGTGTTCTCAGCCGAGTTCTACAAAACCTTTAAAGAAGAGCTCATTACAATACTCTTCAAACTATTCCATGAAATAGAAGAGGAGGGAACTCTCCCAAACTCATTCTATAAAGCCAATATCACCCTGATACCTAAACCAGACAGAGACACATCGAGGAAAGAAAATTTCAGACCAATATCCTTAATGAACATCGACGCAAAAATTCTCAACAAAATTTTAGCAAATCGCATACAAATATATATTAAAAAGATAGTGCACCATGATCAAGTGGGTTTTATTCCAGGGATGCAAGGTTGGTTCAACATCCGGAAATCAATAAAGGTCATTCACGATATCAAAGACTTAAAGTTAAGAATCACATGATTATTTCAATAGATGAAGAAAAAGCATTTGATAAAATACAGCATCCCATCATGATCAAAACACTAAAAAAAATAGGAATAGTGGGAACATTCCTTAATATTGTAAAGGCCATCTACGCTAAGCCCATGGCCAATACCATTCTAAATGGTGAAAAATTGAAAGCATTCCCCCTAAAAACTGGAACAAGGCAGGGATGCCCTCTTTCACCACTTCTATTCAACATCATCCTTCAAACTCTAGCCAGAGCAATTAGACAAACCAAAGAAATTAAAGGGATACGAATTGGAAAAGAAGAGTTCAAACTATCCTTGTTCGCTGATGACATGATTATATATTTAGAGAAACCTGGAAATTCCACCAGAAAACTTTTAGAACTCATAAGTGAATTCAGCAAAGTAGCAGGTTACAAGATCAATGCTCATAAATCCAATGCATTTTTATACATAAGTGATGAATCTTCAGAAAGAGAAATTAGTAAAACTACCCCATTCACAATAGCATCGATAAAAATAAAATATTGGGAATCAATCTCACAAAAGAGGTGAAAGACCTCTACAATGAGAACTACAGAAAACTAAAGAAAGAAATAAAAGAAAACCTTAGAAGATGGAAAGATCTCCCATGTTCTTGGATAGGCAGAATTAATATTGTCAAAATGGCCATACTACCTAAAGTGCTATACAGATTCAATGCAATTCCAATTAAAATCCCAATGACATACCTAACAGAAATAGAGCAAGCAATTATGAAATTCATCTGGAAGAATAAGAAACCCAGAATAGCTAAAGCAATCCTTGGCAGAAAGAGTGAAGCAGGGGGTTTCACAATACCAGATCTTCCAACTCTACTACAAAGCAATAATAACAAAAACGGCATGGTATTGGTACCAAAATAGACAGGTAGATCAATGGTACAGAATAGAGGACATGGACACAAACCGAATAAATACCATTTTCGCATACTAGACAAAGGGGCCAAATATATGCAATGGAGAAAAGATAACCTCTTCAACAAATGGTGCTGGGAAAACTGGAAAACCATATGCAACAGAATGAAATTAAACCCCTATCTCTCACCCTGCACAAAACTCAACTCAAAATGGATCAAGGACCTCAGAATCAGACCAGAGACCTTGCATCTTATAGAAGAAAAAGTAGGTCCAGAGCTTCAACATGTCGGCTTAGGATCAGACTTCCTTAACAGGACTCCCATAACACAAGAAATAAAAGCAAGAATCAACAACTGGGATAGACTCAAACTAAAAAGCTTTCTCTCAGCAAAGGAAACTATCAGCAATGTGAAGAGAGAGCCTACAGAGTGGGAGAATATCTTTGCCACTCATACTTCAGATATAGCGCTAATTTCCAGAATCTGTAAGGAACTCAAAAAACTCTACACCAAGAATACAAATAATCCAATCAACAAATGGGCTAAGGAAATGAACAGACACTTCACAGAAGAAGATCTACAAGCAATCAACAGATATATGAAAAAATGTTCAACATCTCTAGTAATAAGAGAAATGCAAATCAAAATTACCCTAAGATTCCATCTCACCCCAATTAGAATGGCGATTATCAAGAACACAAGCAACAATAGGTGTTGGCGAAGATATGGGAAAAAAGGTACACTCATACATTGTTGGTGGGGTTGCAAATTAGTGCAGCCACTATGGAAAACAGTATGGAAATTCCTCAGAAAGCTTGGAATGGAACCACCATTTGACCCAGCTATCCCACTTCTTGGCCTATACCCGAAGGACTTAAAATCAGCATACTACAGAGATACAGCCCATCAATGTTCATTGCTGCTCAATTCACCATAGCCAGATTGTGGAACCAACTAAGATGCCCTTCAATTGATGAATGGATAAAGAAACTGTGGCATATATATATACAATGGAATATTACTCAGCCATGAAGAATGATAAAATTATGGCATTTGCAGGCAAATGAATGAAATTGGAGAATATCATGCTAAGTGAGATAAGCCAATCTCAAAAAACTAAAGGACGAATGATCTCGCTGATAAGCGGATGAGGACATATAATGGGGGTGGGAGGGTTTAACGTTAGGGTTAGTTTTAGGTTTAGGGTTAGGGATAAGGAGGGTGGTAAGAATGGAAGAAGGAAGGACTGTATAGAGGGAAAAGAGGGGTGGGAGGGATGGGGAGGAAGAGAAAAAAATAACAGAATGAATCAAACAACATTAGCCTATGTAAATTTATGATTACACAAATGGTATTCCTTGGCTCCATGTACAAATAGAGAAACAACATGTATCCTATTTGTTTACAATAAAACAAAAAAAAAGAAAAAAAAATTTTCATTTTTCTTCATGATCAATTTAAATCCGCCATCTCCTCGAAAACTGCAATTGCTGATGAAGTTCACAATGATATTTTCCCCTGTCAAATTTCACTTGATAGTAATAATTCAATCTCAAATTAAATAGTATTGGGGGGGTACTGGAATGGAACACAGTGGTGCTTTACCACTGAGCTACATCCCCAGTTCTTTTTATTATTTATATTTGGATAGGACTTTGCTAAGTTCCTTAGGGTCTTAATAAATTGTTGAGGCTGGTCTTAAATTTTCTGTCCTCCTGCCTTAGCTTCCAGAGTTGCTGGTATTACAGGCATGAACAAATGCACCTGGCTACAATTATAGTGTTTTGAATATTCTCCATTTTTCCAGATGTTTATTTTATATCTCCAAAAATAAAATGTAAATTTTTCAATAGAAGAATTAATGGTTTACAACTTCCTTATTCTGTTAACATAGTGGGTGTCTTGTATTAGATGCTGAGTAATACTTCTTAATGTACCCTTTTCAACCATCTCCTTGAGAAAATTCTACCCTAGAGAAAATGATTCAACAATAGTTTTCTTAATTCTCACAAAAGGACACATAGTTAGGGAAATGAACTCAAATACCAGCTGGATTCATTAGTATGTTAGAATTTATTTATCTCAAGGTAAGATGGATGATATGATGAACTGATCATCATCAATGTCAAGATGAAAGGTTAGATTGTAAAATGGTCTTTGACTAGTCACTCCCTACATGTCGATCATACCAGGCAAACCTCAGCAATTCAGCAAGACTCTGTCCCAAAGTAAAAAATTAAAAGGGCAGGGGGATTTATTTCTGGGTCAGGAGTAGAATACCCCTAGGTTCAATCCTCAGTATAGAAAAAAAGAAAAAGAAAAAAAAAATACTTTGGCCATGACCATTATCTTGCAATAATAATAATATGTATGCAACTATCTCAATATAATGTCATAAAGACATTATGTATTTTAATTTAAGAAGAAACACTTAAAAGTATTTATGTTAAATGCACAAATAAAACACATAAGGGACAGGTTTACTTACTAGTCTTTTCCTATTCAAGTATATTGAATGATAACTAGAATAATTATTTTAAATTAAATATTTTGGAGGTACCTCATAAAAAAATCACTAAAAATTTTGACCTTCTAAATAAACATTTTACTGAGCTGATACAGCAAAGTGACATGTATTTGCATTTTCTGCCTCACTTTGGTTAGAGGTAAGAATGTACAATATATTGGCCAAAAGGTCAAGTAGTCCCTAAGCTTCTGAGGTTTAACCACAGAGACAATTACAAACATGGAAAAACAGTTCCACACTGAGAATATGAATTTATGTGGAGTTCTTTCAGTAGAGTTTTTCTAATTCACAGTGGAATCGCCTGTTTTGATGGATGTCAAGCTTTTTTCCTACATAGATTCAGGTTGAGAAAGAAATCTGATATATCTACACAACCCCAGGAACAAGCAGAGGCAAAACACGCAATTGAGGTTGTTACTAGTTACCACAAGGATGGAGTTGAGCTTCACTCTTTATTAAGGAGAATGTAGAGTTCCGGTCTAGATTGTAGAGAGCAGGTAAAATTTTTATCTGTGAAAATAATTTTACGATCTTTCTGTGATTAAATGGAGGAGAAAAGATGCTACCTAAAAGATGTATCTTATAAAGAAAGGAACCTGAAAAGACAACAACTTCCAAATCAGAGAAATTAGCAAATGTAGGGATGATTTAGTGATAGATGAGTAATTATTATTAATATATGATATTTAGTATGACTTTAGAGGAAATAATGGAAATAAATGAATTGAGAGCAAAAGGAGAATTAAGTTACTAAAAAAATGAATGTAAATAAAAGCTAAGCAAGATAAAGTTAGGAAAAATTAAAAAATGGTTTATCAATCAAGGGAAATTTAGTTGAAAATACTGGAACAAATAGGCTATTAGATGAAAAAAGTGAGGGGATGCTTTTGGCAAATGTCTTTGTACAAGAAAAAAAAGTATTTGAAGCAAGAAAACAATCAGTGAAATCAAGTACCTTCACTAGAGTATTGAATTGATGAAGTAAGACAAAAAGTTTATATTCAAATTTGAGAGAGGACTGCTGGTAATCTTATGAGGGTCATAGAATAGTGTGAGAGAAAGAGATGACCTTTAGAATAGCTAACTGGTTCAGAGAAAAATAAATGACAAAATTATAGGTGGTAACAGAAGGTGACAGCAGGACAGTAGGCAGTCACAGAAAGGGATTCTTAAAAGGGTTACTGAAGATTAACTCAAGGACATTTGCACTCACAACTGGTGAGAATTCTTTTGAGGTTTAGAGAATCCAGAAGAAATAAAAAATTGGAGTGAAAACTTTGCCAATATTTTTGTGAATACTCATGAGTCTTCCTGAGTAGGAAATGGTGCTGGGAGCATTTAAACACAAAAATCACATCCGATAGAAATGTTTAAGTTAGCATGCTATCAAAATATTCTATCTCTTTCCATTTGGAAACATAAAAGCTTGAGGACCATACTGGGCAGCACTGTTGAGATCTTTGCACAATGGTGGTTAGTTCACAGTCCAGTTAGCTGTACAGAATTATGAAAATATATTTCAAAAATGTAAAGGAAATGGTGCATTACTTCCTATATAGTTCATCAGATCTGATTTCTCTTGTAAATATAAGTAAGGATCATTTGCAAAATAACAGAGTAGAATTTCCTGTGCAGACAGATGCTTTTTATATTTATAAAGCTTGAGTTCCTTTTTTATTTTTAATGTTCTGGGAAACTGGAAACTGATATGATTTTTCATATCAAGTTTAGTTTAGCATATGGCATAGAGCTCACTCAGATTGTCTCCAAACTTTGCAGTTAACAGTTTCCAGCCTACACAGGAAACGAAGCTATACTTCTGAAGCATTCTCGTTATATGGGAAGACTGCAGAGAACAGCCTAAAGTTAAACCACAAAAATCATGTTTATACCAAGTACAGCATTTAATTTAAACCACAGTAGCACAGGAAGGTTCTGTTGATGATTCAATTCCATTTTTAAGTTGTACTAGCAAAATATTTCAAATGCATTAATAACCAAGTAACTGTTAAGTCTATTGTTCAGCTTTTAGGTAGGTAGATCAGCAACTAGAGAGTTCTGAATCTGGATATTACTTTTTCCAAGGGAATTCAATTTAGTAATCAGATTGCATATATAAATCTCCTGGGTTTTCATATATTACAAAATAAAACAAAGAAACACTTCATCTATGGATAACCCTTGAAGGAGAGAGTTAGGGTGCCTTTGTGCAAAATAATTTTGTGTTACATTCCTTCTACTCTATTAAGTACATATAAAATTGTATTATAAAATAGTTGCTCACTGCTTTACAGCTCTATTTGTGTTTTTTTTTTTTTTTTAGTTCCTGGGCTGTTTTACGTACACACACACACACACACACACACAAATACATATATATATATAATATATATAGATATATATCTCCACACATACATATATATACATACACATATATGTATATATGAATAAATTTCTTTTTAAATATTTATATATAAATACATATATATTTACATATTGCTTTCACCAGTTTTCTCTGTTATTTTCTAGCATTCTTTATCTCCTTTCCCTCATCTTCTAATGTTTTTTAATTTAATACATCCCTTAGAATTAGAAATCAGAGTAAGAAGTATGGCTAAATTCTGTTAAAAATGAAGTTATTTAAGGTTTTCTGTGTGGGTCATGAATCTATCAAAGCTTTGACAATGGGAGTAGTGTAGAACTTTCCTTGGTCAAGTTTTGTAATCTTTTTGATTCTCAGTTTCCTCATCTGTAAAATACCTCAAAGAACTGATGCTAAGGTCAAATAAGTTAATATATTAAAAACGTCTCAGAGTTATTGTGAGAATTAAATAAGGTCATTATACCAGTATGTGGCACATTGTCTCACACATAGTAGGTTCCCTTGGTCTCCTTATCTTTCTTCTCAAGAGGGCTTTCTTGTTTTGTTTTGTTTTGTTTTTTTCTTACTTTTGGCTATAGTCTATACAGTTATTACAGGGAGAAAGGAGATTACAGATAGTCAAAATATTACTACTAGTATTACTTCTCCATTGAACTTCTAGAAGGTATTAATGTCTTGAAATTTGAAGAAATTCAATGCACATACAAATTAACATACAAATCATTGTATACAAAATATTAAGGGATTCAGTTAAACAGTACTTTCTGAGAATATAAAGAATCATAATTAGACAAGGGTAATCATTCTTAATAAGAACTTTTAAAATCAATGCTTTACCCTTCTTGTTATAAAAAGTGATGGAAACTCATTAAAGAAAATGTGAAATACAGAAAAGTAGAAAGAAAAAATCCAACTTTCAACATTCAAAGATGAATATCTTTTCATTATTTTTATTTATTATTTCTGAAACAAATTTTAACACTGGTAAAATATAATATTTTATACATAACACTTCATAACTTATAAAACCAAATTATCCATAAGCATCCATCTAAAATCTGCATAATTATTCTATTAAGTGGTATAATTTATTTAAATGTTATCCTTCAATTGTGTATTCAGTTTGTTTCCATTTTCTTTCCATCACAATTAATGCTTTTTCTGTATTTAATATTACTTGCTTATGATAGATCCCTAGAAGTGGAATAATAGTATACCAGAGTACAAAGTTTCCAAAGGTTTTTGCCAAATGGAAATACAGCAATTTTAGAATCAAGGTTTGACTACAAAGGGTTCCTAACCAAATCTTTCTGGCATTTTTCCTGTGTACTCTGAGAGGAATGTTTCATCTTTTTTTTTTTTTTTTTTTTTTTTTTTGCTATGGATGGAGAATCTCACCTGGAGTATGTTCCCTTCACTGATGCCAACTGCAATGAGCACTGCAAATGTTTTGATAATTCTCTTTGAAACCCTGATTTTTAATGTGTACCAAATATCTAATTTCTCACGAGACCTCTATTATTATTGAAACATTACTGACATTTTTACAAAAGGTACCAAGGTGGCACAGTATAAGCTCAGCAGAACTGAGGTGAGGATGGCCTTCTTTTGCCCTGCGAGGACCTACTCTGCTCACTGGTGCTATAGGTGGATGTTAGATCCTTATGCACAGAATTGACCAACGAACCCTATTGAACACAGGGTTCACTGGTTTACAAAGATGAGATTTAACAAATCCACTTATCTTAGAAAACAGGAGGCCTGATCTCAATCATCCAGTTATCTGTGTAATTGGATTAACACCTCCCTTGAAAGCACATAACCTTCAGAATGACCTCAGTCTACTGAGATCCTTGACTGAAATGTGAGGAATGAATACCCCACCAGTCCACAACTGTTCTAGCCATGTGATTTTTAAAACCAAAGTTATCACCTGACTCCAACTTGAACCCATGAGAAACTTGAAACTAGAGTCACTCATTCTAATCTTTTCCAAATTCTGACCTACGGAAACCATGAGCAACCACAGATCAGTTGAAAAAAGTACACACACACACACACACACACACACATACATTTATAAATGGGTTCAGATATGGACTATTGTGTTCTATTGGTCTATATATTTTTATAACAGAACCAGATTGCTTTAGTTATATTGAAATTATTATGATGTCCTAGCTTTGTTCTCTCTCAAGATCATTTTAGCTATTTTGAATCCTTTGTGTTTACATTTGAATTTTAGAATTCTTTAATTTCTATAAAATGCTATTGAAATTTTGAAAGAGATTATATTGAGGATCTGTATATTACTTTGGGTAATATAGATAGTTTAATGAAAGACTCCAAATCAATACATGAGATTCTCCATTTATTTTGGTGTCTTTAACTTTTTATAGTATTTTGCAGTCTTCTTTGTATGTGTCTTCCACTATCTTAATCATTTTATTGTTTATACTATTGTAAATAAGATTGCTTTCTTAATTTTGTTTTGTGATGTATTGTTGTTAGTACACAAAAATAACTGATGTTTGTATGTTGATTTAGTATCCTGCAACTTTATTAATTTTAAAGGGGTTTCTTTTTGTTTGTTTGTTTGATTCTATATATGAGATTATGTCACCTACAAAGAGGGATCACTTTACTCCTTTCTTTCCAATTTAGATTTCCTTTTTCTTGACTAACTCATATAATAAATAGTACTATGTTGAAGAGAAATGGAGACAGTGGATACCTTTCCCTTTTATTTTATAGATAAAATTTCAGTTTTTAAATATGGAGAGTGATGTTAGCTGTGGGCCTTTTAAATAAGGTGCTCATTATGTCGAGATATTTTCCTTCTACTTCAAATTCTCATTAAGAATTTTTACCAAGGAAACATGATTGGGCTGGGGAGATGGTTCAGTTGGTAGTACTTGCCTTGCAAGCACAAGGCACTGGGTTCAATCACCAGCACCACCATTAAAAAAAAAGAAAAGAAAGAAAATATGATTACTTTTTAGAATGCTTTCACTGCATCGAGATGAACAAAATCAGAGGTTTTTTTTTGTTTTTGTTTTTGTTTTTTAATACTTTCTTCTGTTAGTATGGTGGATCACATCAACCGATTTTTCCATGTTGAACAATCTTTTTTATCCCATAGATAAATCCTACTTGATGATGGCTTACAACCTTTTAATACATTGTTGTACTGATTTGCTGGTATTTTTAAAGGATTTTTATATCATTTGAGATATTGGTCTGTAGTTCCTTTTCTTGTAGTGGATTTGTCTTAGTTTGGTATCAATAATGCTGAGCTCATAGGCTACATTTCAGAAATTTAGTTTTTTGTGGGTAGGGTTAAAGAAGGAATAACATTGACTTTTTCTTCTTTAAATATTTGATAGAATTAATCAGTAAATCTATCTGGTTCTGAGGATTTTTTTTTTTTTTTGGAAGGCATTTGATTGCTGATTCAGTCTCCTTTCTAGTTAGATGTCTGTTCAAATTTTCTATTCCTTCATCCTGGTAGATAGAGTGTGCTTAGGAACTTATTATTTCTAGATATCTAATTTGTTATTATATAGTTTTACATAGAAGTCTATTAAAAACATTTTTATTTCTGTGGTCAGTTGTTACTTCTAATTTTATTAATTTGAATCTTCTCTCTTGTTTTTTAATAGTTAAATGATTTTCAGCTTTGTTAATCTTTTCAGAATACCCAACTCCTTTCTATTGTTTTTCTGTTCTTTTTATTTCTGCTCTAATGTTTATCATTTATTTTCTTCTGTTATTCTTTTTATTGTTTTTTAATGTTCACTGGGGTACAGTTAGGTTGTTTGAGATCTTCTTTTTTTAAGTGTGGACATTTATTGTTGTCTTTCCCTTTAGATGCACACCATAAATTTTCATGTGTCTGTTTTCATTTATTTCAATATATATCCTAATACTAACATACAATACTAATACTAATATCCTAACACAAATATACAATATATATCCTAATACTAATCTTCCTTTGGTTTTTTCTTTGACTCACCAGTCTTTAAACAATGTTTTGTTTATTTCCAAATGCTTTTGAATTTTCAAACTTTCCTTCTGCTAAATATTTCTAGTTTTATTCTCGGTGGTTGGAATAGATGCCTATAATGATTTTAATTGTAAAAGATTTGTTCTGTGCCCTACTGTGTGATATGTTCTGTAATGTCTTCTGTGTGCACTGAGAAAAATGTGTATTCTGTATCTATCTAGTAAAACATTCTACATAAGACTATTAGGTCCGTTTGGCAAATAAACACCCAAGGATGCTTAACCACTGAGCTACATCCCCAGCTTTTTTATACTTTATTTAGAGACAGGGTCTCACTAAGTTGCTTAGGGCATCACTTAAGGTGCTGAGGCTGACACTGAACTCCATCCACCTGCCTCAGTCTCCCAAGCCACTGGGATTATAGTCATGAGCCACCACAACCAGTTTTGATTATTGAAAAATATTCTTCAACTCTTCATTAAATTCACACTTTGCTCATGCAATTTTTTTTTCTGCATTTGTTGAGCACCTTTATGAGGGTCCTTTTGAATTTTCTGTCAGGTATCTATCTTCAATCATTAGGGTTGGTTTCCGGAGATCAATTCTGACCTTTTGATTGTGTCATGTTTTCCTGTTATGTCTATTATTTTGTGTTACAATGTTTACCTTTGAAAAACAGCTACTTCTCCCAGTCTTCAAACAACTGCCTTTGTATAAGGAAAAATCTTCACATCTAACTGGGCTAGAGATTCCAAGAGACTTTCAAATCTATTGTATGGGTATGTCTTTTCTGACATTGTAAATTCCCATTTAAGGATTTTCTGGTTTATTTTTTCAAAAACTTATAATTTCTTGCTCTCTCTGGTGTTTATACACAGTAGTGTAGGTTTTCAGAAGCTGCTGCAAGCTACCTGAATCTTTTTTGTTCTTTAGTCTCCCAGCTTCTACAGTATGTCAATTCCCATTAGAGTTCTGAAACAGGGAAGATAAAAGCCAGTCCCTTGGGCATCTCACCAAGAAGACTGAATATTGAATGCACAAAGCAAATCTTTCCCTTCCCAGAGAAAAGCTGGGAATTGGAATTTTCTTCTGCTTTTTCCATGCTGAGGTGGGGTAGGGGGTAACATGATGAATCAGTGTATGCTTTACCAGATTGTCAGTTTGGTTTTCAGCACACCCAAAGTTCTTGTCAGTTTTCTCCTGTCAGCTGCTGGATTAAGGCAAGATAGAAACCAGTTCCTGGAAAGCCTTCCCAAAGGTCTTAATGTTAGACACTTTTTCCAGTCTTCTCTTTCTCTCTCCAGGGAGAAGCTAGGAGCTGGAAGTTTTTTCCCATTGCTCTGTGCTGAATCAAGTGGAAGGGCTCTGGCAAGTGAATGTCGTGAATTTTCCTTCTGGCTTTCACAAGACAGGTTTTGTGCTTCCTTTGGGCCTAACAGTCTTTTAACATTTTTCTGAATTTCTCACAAAGGGCATTAGTTCACTTATTGCTGAGTTGGTGACTATAAGGGAGTAAGGATGGTTTGAGACTTCCTATTCTAGTATCTTAATGAAGTCATCTTATTTTTAGCTTTATGTTGAATCCCATCAGAAGCCGAATAGTATCAGACTGTCTTGTTGAATTATTCCACTATTGGTGATGCTAAGTTTGACCAGTTGGTTAAAGTAGAAACTGTCAAATTTCCCCATTATAAAGGATCAGTTTTCTTTTTATAATTGATAAGTAATCTGTGGAATAAAACTTTAAGACAATATAAAATATTGTTTCCCAACAATGCTTCTTGCAAGTTTTAGCAATCATTGAGGATTTTCATCTGAATCAATTGTTTTCATTGAGGTTTGCAAAAGGTGATTTTCTAATTAGATAATTTATTTATTTAGTTAAATAATTTATTAACTGGTTTTCTCTATGGAAGAACTTCTTTTCTGAAACCATTCTGATGTTCAAAATCAGTTACCAAGAGTTTTTTAAAGCTGATTTGGGTCTTAATACAATCCTCTTAGTCTTCAACAGTTTCCTTTCTGGTACAAAGTGTTTCAGAATCAATTTTTACTTTTCATGTACACAACTTGGAAACAGGTTTTATTAGTATTAGGAAAAAATAACGTTTAGGAATTAAAATCTAAGGATGAGCTGAGCTCCTTGCTACTGATGCCATTGGTTCTAGGCATCTTTAGTAGATAGAATTAGGAAAACTTGTTCCTACTTATCTTCTCATTTCAAATCCAAATACTACAACTTTCTCTTATTACCCTCTTGTCCATTTTTGTATTTTTTGAATTACAGTGAAAACTCAGTTTCTCCCAACACTGATATACTCATTTTTTTCTCTAAAAACACATGAAAAATGTATCATAAATACAACAAAGATAATAAAATAAATTTTACTAATAAAGTTTAAGTCTATGCATTATGACTACATCGATGTATGTAGTCAGAATATTGTATTCAAATATTTTAATTATTTTCTGTAATAAATCAAATATATAAAATGGATGTTATATCTCAAATAGGTCATTTTGTTCATTTATTTTCATTTTTCCTGTTGACATTTTACCCTTTCATCCTTTTTTCATTTATTAATCTCTGTAAAATATTGCATGTTTAAAATTAAAGTTATATTCAAGTATAATGATCCTCCCAGTCATTTTCCTATTTTCTTGCTTTTATCTCCTGTAGGTAAATATCTGTGTGTTGGGGGAGGGGGGTCTTTCCAATATTTCATTTCATAAAACTTGGCAAATATTAACATATCCAAATGGAATATATTTTTTACTTAATAATTCATGATATCACAGTGAATTCATATCTCCCTCATTCTTCTTCTCTATTTTGTTTTTGTTTTTTGTTTTTGTGGTGTTGAGAATTCAAACTATTCCTTATTTCATTTTCATCTGCATGGTACTCTCTTTTATGACTGTTCCACAGATTACTTATCAGTCTTTTATGAATACATATTCAAAGTGTTCCCATTATTTGAAGTAAAGTCAATTTCATAATAAATAATTTTTAAAAACTGATTTCCATTCTAATTATTGGCATAAGATCTGCTATTTTGCTGCCGCTATTATTCTGCCTCCCCACACCACTTTACAACCCAGATCGTTAGCCCTTGAACCTCCTAGCCAGTAATTGGCCCAGACTGTTAGCCCACGAACCTCCTTGCCAGCCATTGATCCGTTGTTATTAGCCCATGAAATTCCACTACTTAAGAATAGCTCCCCCACCATTTTCTCTCTCTCTCTCTCTCTCCTCCTGGCTTTCACTGTCTTGTGCCCACACTCTCTCTCTCTCTCTCACCCTGCAGGGAGACACTCTGCCTGTCCACTTAATAAAATCTCTTGCATGAGTTCCCGCATCTGGAGTGGTTTCTGGGTCCTTTCACTAATTATGTGTAAAAATATGCATTATGTATTAAAAAAAAATAGATCCTAGCAATTCTTTCTTCAAGGTGGATTCATAAAAGAAAAATGCTGCCCCCAAATTTAAATTCATCTGTAGATTTGTTAGCTGTTGTTTAATTTATCATGTTAGGGATTTCACTATTTTGCACATCTCCTAAGATGAAAAAGTACATCATTTTCTGTATTTTTGCTAACAGAATAATTTATCAGTTTTTTGAATTTTTGACAACTCGATATATTTAAAAAATGGTACTTCACTTTACACACCTTCTAAGATGAAAGAGTGCCTCTTTTTCCATATTTTTGCTGACAGACTATGTTATCAGTTTTGGGAATTTTTGACAATCTGATAGATTAAAAAAATAATACTTCAGTGTAGTTTCACTTTGTGTTTTGGTTATTATGAGTAAAATTAGGAATCTTTTCACAAATTTAATGACTTATTAAAGGTCCCCTAGATGATTTGTTGGGAGAGAATAAAAACCCAGTTCTGCAAACTTTTTTCGGTCAAGAGAATTCTTGACTCAATTAGGTACTTCTCAAGTGAAAGTTTTTTTTATGCAAAAAATGGGGACATAAGCAGGTATTGAAATTTAGCACATTATAATTTATTGAGAAGCTAACCTGTACCAAAAATTTTGTAAACATAAATTAAAACAAGACGTGATTTTTGTTTTATCAAGGAATGCTCAAGCTATTGGAGGATAAAAATAATTGATTACAGTACTGTACTATGAGAATACAGCAGAGAAAAAGAAATCAATGGAATTGGAAGACTGGGAAAAATCTCTATGAACAGATGAAACATGAGCTCAAATATTCAGGAAATTATTTCAATGTGAGGTGATAGCACTTGAAGACATGGAATGAAATAGTAACAGGAGATTATTTTAAAAAGAATCCAGAAAAGTCAGAAGGAGCCAGATTTGATTTTTGTTGTTGTTTTTACAAGTGAAGGGCTTTTCTGTTTATCCTAATGGTTATGGGAAACTATCAGAGAACTGAACAAGGAATAACAACATTCCTTTCTTGGATCAGTTGAACAATTTGTCCCTGAATTGCAGGTAATACTTCTAGAGAGGGAAGTTGGGCTTTTGATATTCTAGATATTACCCAGCTATTTGTTATTTTTAAATTACTGGTAACCATTCAGACCAAATGTTGTTACCTATTTTGCAATATATTATTTAGACTGATTTCACTATTCACTCTGCCTTTTCTCAATGAAAAGGCTGACATTTCAAACCATTTACACTTTTCCCAGGACCAGATAATTAAGTTACAATAAGAGGTAATGTGCATCACATCAAGGGCAATTTAACCAGTGTAGAAACAGTATGTGGGGTAGTAAAAGCATTGAACTAAGATTAAGGAATGATGAGATTCTCATCAGAATGCTACCAAGGTAACTTTGAGCATGACAGTTCATTTTGATTTTCCAGTGACTCACCTAAAATTAGGATATGAAATAGATAATAAAATTTAGGATATGAAATAGATAATATTTCTGTTCCATTTTTTCATGTCAAGCTAACTTGTTATCACTCGTGAGAGCCTATTAAAGACTTACAGTCACTTACATTTCTGAGCTTCAAATTTCATTTACTCGCAAGCTGGTAATCTGCCAAAATGCAGTTTTATCAAAAAAGCCTTGTTATTATTCACATTTGGATGTCTTAAATCAAGCCATGCCCTCAAACAACTCTTTAAGCATTCAGTTGATCATTTAAAAATCATTTATTGACCTCTTACTGCAATCAAAACATTGATTTAGACAGGGTGAAGCACAAAAATGAAACACACAAATCTTTCTCATAAGAATTGCCTCTCATATAGTAGAAAAGATGTATACACAAACAACTACATTGTGAGATAAGTGTGACATAAAATATGAGATGGAGAACATCTGGAGATGAGTAAATATTAATTTTATCCCTGATAAAATGATAACACAAAATAATTCCATTTGAAATTGGATGAAAACTACACTGTTCCTACAGGATTCAGATACAGTCTATAAAGCAGTCACAATACCTGCACCTTTGCTGAAAGGATCCCTTAGGCAGCCTTGCTCAATCATAGATTAAAAGGGTTTGGGAAATTACCAGAGCAGTTATTCCACAGCAGACCAGGACTAACGTGAGCTGATTGAAAAAGGTGAGTTAGCCCAAATATGTTGCCTAGCTTGAATTTTTGCCTAAGAAACCACAAGAGGACAAGGCAGTCCTCAATAAGTGTTGAAACTGAATTCTGATACAGAATATATCTGATGTAATCACACAGGGATATGAATACAACTAACTAAGGAACCTGCAAAAAACATAAACCATAAACAAGAAGCACTTTTGAGATAGAAGGAATACAAATGCACACACACATGCAAACACATGCATTATGTTCATGTTAAAGTACTAAGGCAAGACCAAGATCTGCAATTCTCATTTTCATGGGCCTCAGACTCAACACCTTCTAGGTCCTGTGATATATGAATGTTCAGCATTTCAGAGTCCTACACTCCCATTACTTGAGGTACTTTGTTTAAGTCTTAAACCAGAGAAAATCAAATCTCCATACAGGAACACTACTAGAAGTGAAGAGTGCCCCCAAAATATACAATTCATCACCAGTCAACTCAGGAAACATGTTTTACTTATATTCTTGATGGGGCATTATCTTACTAGGACCTCCATTTCCTTTCCTTTTAGATTCTGAGTCTATAACAGATCATTGGAAAAACCAGTCTGTCTCCCTTATCAGCAAGGTTAAATAAAAATTAGGTACAAGTATCACATTGAGATACTCTTGAAACTGGATGGTTTGGGAAAAAACATCCTAATAGCACTCACACTTAGAATGAAGGATGAGAAATGCTTTGGATGAGAAGATGCTATGGAAACAAAATTAGGTGCTTCTAAAACACAATTGAGAAGATTTCCTCAGGAAGGTGACCCTTAAACTAAATTTTAAAGTATGAATAGGAGTTACTTCTATTTTAATGCCCATTTGTATTAGAGTTCTCTGGTCACTTGGAAAATCATGAGTTTTCCTTCTTTCTTCTTCTTCTTTTCCTCCTTCTCCTCCTCCTCTTCTTCTTTTGATTTGGAATTATTTTCAACTGAAACCTTGATGATAGGAGGTCCTCAATTTTTATTTTCAGTTCCTTATTCTACAGAATTTCCCAAATTTGTCTGACCATCACATTAAGTACATAATAAATATGCAAAGTTCTTTCCCCTGTAGTATCTCATGCATTAAGAAAGTCTTCAGAGTTTCCATTATTAAGCATGTTCAGGAATCACTTTCCTATTATGTAAAGTTCATGCTGTTATCCTTTACTTATTTTGCAACAAAGAGTATTCTGTTATCAGAATGTTTTCTAAGATGTAAGGAAACACTTTTTGTTAGGAAAAACAAGTTTCAGATGATTCTTATAGTCAAAATCACACAAATAGATATACAAATGCAAATTACATTTTTTTAATTCAATGTGAGTTTATTTTGTTTACATAGGCTATCTTCTTTTATGAATTGTGTTGTCTGAATTGTAATACATGCAGAAAAAATTAATAAAATGTGGGCATAAAATATTAGCTATTGGTTTTATGTGATGTAGATTTATAAAGAAGTATAATATTCTTATGCTGTCAGGTATGCCTAGCAAATGTGATGAAATGTGGCAATACAAAACTCTTTTTTATTAATAAATAAAGCAAGTACTAACTTTATTATCACTAAGCATGTTGGAAGGTGACAAAAACATTCCATTAATATCAATTGTTAATGACTCAATACCTGGAGTGTGTTTACTAAGAAAGAGCATAAGCAAAGACTAGAATATCTTGTGATTAGAAATCAGAACACTGAAGTAAGAAGGCAACATCTTTGTTTAGAACATCTGGGATGATTATATGGTTCCACAATAGTACAATTCTATGTAAACCAGAATAATTCTGCTCATCACACTTAGGAAGACATGTTAAATATTATCACATCTTCCTAAGATCATCTTCCTAAAATAGGTGGAACTGGAAACTAAACACTGACAGAGTCCATTTTTCAGGACAGCATCAAATTAGTAAAGTCCATGAAACCAATAAATAAAAACAAGATATCATCTATTAGTTTAAAATGGAGAATTATGAATTAGGAAGGAAGCGAATACTGGAATCTGTACAATCATAGGGTTCTTTTTTGGTAGTTAGGTGGCATGGGAAATATTCATCAATTAAAATACAGTTTATTACATTATTTTGGAAATTACTATCACAGTTTCTGTGATCAACACTTTCTTTCCCTACAGTAGTAATTACAGAGGAAAGCAAACCATGATCAGAATGTTTACATGTTTATAGTTGAGTTTAGAATCAGAAAAAGCAGAACCAGAACTAAATTCTTAAAGGTCCCAGACTCAGATAGCCTGATGGGCCCACCTCCTAAATGGATCCAAACCTCAAAGTTTATTACTCAAACTCTTGAATTTAACCCACACCTGAGGTTTCCAAGCTTATGACACTGGGAATACTCATTTAGAAATGAGCAAGGTTTTTCTCTCTCCTAGACATTGCTAACCTTTGTCTTTGTAACTTTTGTTTGCATTAAATTTACTTGATTGACACGTCTTTGTTTAGCTACAAAAAAGTACAGTGAAGCCCTTCAGTTGAAAGTTATTCCATTCAGCTTTTTATCTTTCTTATGATCTATTCCAGTTTAACTCTGAAGATTTTATTGCATTCATTCTCACCCTAATTCTGGTAAGTTATTCTAGAACATTGATATTATGTTGACAGATGACAAGATAATTGAAACCTCGCTAAAGTCTTTATTACATTTTTATTTTTAAATGAGAGATATATAAATGTTTTTAAGGTTTCATGTTTCTAGTACACATCTAACTCTTTGCAATGAGTAATATTTGGTATTCTCAGAAAACAGTACTTCTAATTGAGGTCCGGCATATCATGATCTTATAATGGTTTTCTGTGAAATCCATTATAATCAAAACTTCCATTTTCCTTGCAGCAAATATAAACTTTGATAACATCGAGGTTTTCTCATTCTTATTCTGACCTAATAAAGAGTATCATCTTTCCTCAGAAAATTTACAATGGAACCACCATTTGACTCAGTCATCCCACTCCTCAATATACATACCCAAACGAGTTAAAATCAGCATACAACAATGACACAGTCACATTAATATTTACAGTAACTTAATTTGAAATAACTAAGCTATGGAACCAACCTAGGTACCCTTCAACATATGAATGGATAAATAAAATGTGGTGTGTATACACAATGGAATACTACTTGGCCATAAAGAAGAATAAAATTAAAGCATTTCCATTTATTGATGGAAATGGAGACTTATCGTGATAAGTGAAATAAGCCAGTCCCAAAGATCAAAAGGCTGAATGTTCTCTCTGATAGGTGGATACTAACACACAATAAGGACTGTGGGGTGGCAGGAAGAGAAGAATAAAAGTCCACTGGATTAGACAAAGGGAAATGAAGGGAAGGGAGGGTGGAAGGGAATAGAAAACACAGAATGAAGCGGATATAACTTTCCTATGTTCCTAAATGAATACATGCCCAGTGTAACTGCACATCATGTACAACTGCAAGAATGGGATCCTAATTAGAATAAATTTTATTCCATGTATGCGTAATATGACAAAATATACTCTACTGTAATATATACCTAAAAAGAATTTTAAAAATTACATAAAGAGTATCATCTGCTAAATTAATAGCATGATTCACACCCGGTGACTTTTTAACTTTATTCAGACATTTAATTTCAGTATGAGAACTTATGGGAAACATGCCAACTCTTCTCAATCAATTCTTCAAGGCAGATATCACTAACAGTAGCAGAATTCCTTTTGGTTAGATTCAATTGAGTCTAAATGTAAACTTCATGACCATAAATCTCCAGGTAACTAGAATTGGAGCTGGTGCATCAAATGAGGGATTTTGGATTCCTTGTCTATCTTGTCATAACTGACAAGATTTATCACTTATTTTGAGTCTGAGTATTTGAGTCTGAAAGTAGTTGTTTTCTAAAAATTCTCTGAATCAAGAAAGAGCAATTTTGTGAAGTCCCCCAATCACTTTATTTCCTATGGATCAGTTCATCAAGATAAATGAAATTGCCAAATATTGTTGATAAGGTCTGAAAAGTAGTGAGGTTTGCTAAAGAATTTTACCAGTTAGTCTAGATTAATACAAACTTTACTTCAATTAATGAAAACCATAATAGTTCTTACCAAAAGTGGGTAAAATTCTTAATATGAATGCATTGTAATGAATGATCTAATTTTAAATTTATTGCATGCTGAATGAAATTTATTTGGTCAAGAAAGTTCTGAAATAACAATACTACCATGAACTTCTTAAGCACTAAAGCAACTATCCATTAAAAGAATTAAATTAGAGTGGTTCATAGTCATATTGCCCTATCAGTAGAGGAAATATAATTATAAGAATTTTGTAGATCATAGGTTAAGGGTCTTAATATTATGGGTGAAAAATGTTAGCATTTTAAGAGTATTTTAATTGAATCTTTGGTTCATAATTAGACATCTATTTAACTCTTTTTGCCTGCACATTACTGTCTAAATTGAGAGAAAAGAGTCATATTATGTAACTCAAAAGACAGCTCCATTTGTAAATAGGTAACTTAGGATGTTCAGGTTATTTCTGATGTATAAATCAGAATTATTTACACCTTATGGTCTGAAGTTGATAGACCTTCCAAAAGACTAAATACTACCACTGTTCCAAAGCATGTTTTTTTTTAACACACCTGCAGATTTTTCCCAAATATGAGTTATTTATATCTCGTTTTCTAAGAGCTAAAATGTGATATAGTTACTGAATAGGAGCAGGTGATAAAAATACCTGTAATTTAATTTGCAGAACCTGCCTGTGAAATTAAAGTCATGGAAGTAGTCTTTCAAATTTTGTTTATTTCTATCTAATTCAACTTTTATTATGATAGAATTTTTTTTTTCACATTGAAAACCATTTGAATTTTTCATGTTGAACATTGCTAATGCCAGTGGCAAACCCATATATCTGATAAATAAACGTAGTTTTACTTTTTGTGTTAGTGATTTCCCTTCTGGGTGAAAATCAGTAACAGTTTTTCCTTATACAGCTTACTTAAATTAGTTCTTCCTTCTCTGAACAACTTTATAATACGTGCCTCAAGGGAAATGTATGCAGAATGGTTCACTGGATACTGATATCACAGTATTAAGATGTGAAGGAGGAAGAGGAGTAATCCATTAAATAGGACTACTCTGTGATCCAGCAGTGTAAGATGTAACACGAATGTAGGAATAATGACCACAATCGCTAATCTAATTCCTTTCCTTTGTACTTATAAAATACAAATACGATTGCTTATCTCTTAATAGGAAAAAAATTAGTAGATGTAACTGTTGACTATGTGGAAAAAAAATGGCCTCCAATAGAAAGAGGAGAGCTTTTAAGTGAAAAATCTTTCTTCAAAAATGCAAACATACCTAAATTCTGATCTTCTGGAGTATTTTTGTTTCTGCCAGAAGCTCCTCATGTCACTGTTGCTTTTAGAATTAATGAATCCCCATTTCTAGATGTGATCCCATTCACATTTTCACTACTGTTTTAGAGCTGGAACTTCCTGTTTCTTTGTCTGATAACTACCCAATCCCTATTCTCTCTGTCAGTGTGATTTTTAACTGCCTTGTCATTTTTCATTATTTATTTTAAAAGTAACTCCAAATACTTACTGGGTTGAGTACCACAGTGAAGAACAGTTCCCCTCCTTGAATACTCTTATCCAATTCTTTAGGACCTCCTGGATATTCTTTGTAGAAAATAGTATGAGTGAAAAGTCCACAGGTCTGTCTTGGAAGAACCTGAAGGAAAAATAACCAAGTAAAAAAATTCTGCATTTAACAAACAAATTACTTTTATAAAACTTTTCTCATGAAAGATGATGTACAACCTGGTGTCATTAGTTAATTTTAACTTGAGTATAAAAAAATCCTTTAAGCTCTGGGAAAGAATGGATGATATTACTACAGAATGAATAGTGAAGGAAGTTAAAAGAATATTTTAAAACTAAATGGGCTTTGAATTATTCTAGCTCCTTTTCTACTTTAAGTATCAAAGTCAATGTTTTTATTAAGAAGTCTAATATAGTTTAGCATCTTTTATTCTTTACTTTTTTTTGTATCAGGGATTTAACCCAGCGGTGCTTAACCACTGAGCCACATCCCCAATCCTTGTATATATTTTATTTAGAGACAGGATCTCACTGAGTTACTTAGGGCCTTGCTAAATTGTTGAGGCTGCTTTTGAACTCACAATCCTCCTACCTCAGCCTCCCTAGCCACTGGGATTACAGGTGTACACCACCACACCCAACATGTTTTAGCATCTTAAGAAATAAAGAAATAATAATGAGAATTTACAAAGATTGGGATTGTCTGGGCTAAATTGTAATCATGGGCAAAAATGTAAAGATTAATACCTTCTGCCAAATTGTACACAAGCATTACAGAATATAATCAATTATTAACTTAATGCGCTTCTTAGGAACTGGCATTTTAAATTAGAACAAATATTTGAAACACAAATAAGTTCTGGAAAGGACTGCCCAAAATAATAGGTGTGAAACCCACTACTTCCAAATAGAGGAAAGAATTTATTCATTTGGTTACAATTTTTAGGAAGTGTTATAAACAAAATGAAAAATGGTCACTACTTAAAAAGTTTGCATCCTTTGTGTATGAAAAAACATTATTTCATCAATCATACACATTTGTGGTGAAGGCTTCAAATTTTTATAGATTTCCTGATTAAAATATTGGTGAAATTACAAAAGAAGTAAAGATGTTCAAGATGGTACAGTCTTCAGCCTAGTATCATATAATAACCTCATGATGACCTGTTTGTCACTGTACACTTGAAAAGGCAGAAAATCAATGAATACATTTTGGAATGCTACAAATTTTACAGCATCTAACACAACAGGCAGTCTTTCTGCTTATTGCCTAGGCAAGCAGACCTTCATTTTTGTTGTCTTAACTCATAAGCAACTTTGACTCAGTATGTGCTTTCAAAATATTAGCTGTTCAGGACTTTCCATATTTTGCAAAACTCTACAAATATACTAATTCTTCTGTTGTTCTTTTTTAAGTAGTTTAAATAACAGTAACTTAAAGAACAAGTTTAAAAAGCAGAGTCATCAATTGGTGATGACGGTTTGAAAGCCTTATACACTGTCATAATATTATGCACAAAATCAACACCACCAAAAAAGCAGTAAAAAAATGAAGTCTGATTAAATTTAATATATTTCCTAATGATTCTTAAAAATATAATTTCTTAGAAATTAAATATATATACAGATAGATAGTTACATATCTTTATATATAAAGATACATATATATATATAAAGGTGTATATTTTTTACATATAAATATAAATATAATATATAAAGATATATCTCTTCATATAAAGATATATATGATTTATTTTAACAAATATTATTCTAAACTGCATGATATCCATATGAGAAAATGGAAGGACGTATATTTTCATCACAATAATGAGAAATATTCAAAATAATGAATCACAATAATCACATAATAATGAGAAATATTCAAAAGTTAAATAAGAAAATGCCCACATGTGATTATATACCAGGTTATGTTACATTTTACAAGTGTGTGACTCTAACTAAAACACTTTTAGGATTTCATTTGAGTATTTTACTCATAAAATTACAGAATGCATACTGAGCTATCCATCCTTGAGATTTTATTGCTCAGATAATTCTTTGCTAAATGGAGAAAGATAAAAAAAAAAAAAATGAGATTTGTGAAGAGGAAAGATCAGATTTTACCCTGCAACTAAGGGTTACTCCCAATGAGAGTAGGAACATCATCACAAACGCTAGGAGAACCCAAGGATGACCATAAGTAATTAAAGAGATAACTGGGAGTGTGATAAGGATCAGAGTCCACTGCCCTGATCCTTCAATGCAAAATACAAGACACAAGATGTTTCTTGAAATGGCTCTCTTGTGCTAGAGAATAAATTATTGATAGAAATTAAAGATCAGTTAGAAGTGAGATTCCAGTATGATGTTCAAAATGCAGAATTGAATTAGGGAGAGCAGAACCATAGCTGGCTTGAAGGGAAGATAAGGAGTTTTCTTTCAAGTCTTTGAGTTTCATTTGTGAATGGCTCAACAAAAAAAGTTTCCCTCATATTATTTAGCAAAATATGAGTCTGACCTAAGGTTCACTCCTCACTTCCTCAATTTTTTTTTTTTTTTTTTTTGGAGCCTCTTACTATGAGGGCATATTGGCTCTTGTGGTCTTCACTTTATTTCTATTTAGATGTCTCCTACCAGTGTCCTGTCTCCCTTGCTACATAATCAACTGCCTGCTGAAGATTTCTCATCAGGAAACTCATCCAAGAATCTATAAACTAAAATAGAGGGTTTCCATGCAAAAGTGGGACCACAGGGATAGTTCTATCAAAACAGAAAATCTGTTAAAGGCTTTATTACCTTCAAGATTCGTGCATTTATAATACAAGTAAAATATGGTTTCAGGAGAAACAGAAAATGAACATTTCTCAAGGGACATATCCCAGCAAGTTTTCTGGCAGTACAGAAACAGAAATAAAACACAACAACATTAAATAAAGTCTTTAGAGACTTAACTTCACTGTCATAAGAGTTTCTATGATTTTAAAATGACAGAAGAGTATTGAATGCTTTTAAATTATGATATATGACAGGTCTTTTAAACTCTCTGAAGGCTGGCAACTTGAAAGACAGTAAGTTCATTTTAAGTAAAGAAGAAGAGCAGGCTGGGATAAAATGTGTCCATTATATCTCCATCAAGCATTTATAACATTTTTTATTGAGAAAAAATCAAGATGTGAGCTGATCCAAGTTAAATGTCATTTTCCCCTGTAATTTTTGTAGATGTTAGAAAATTGTCTTTAAAAAAGATTAAAAAATTTAGTTATACCTCTATTAAAACAAAGGTATCTGTTCAAACATATCAGCTTGAGAGTTGCAGTGGCTCATCATACCAGATTACTTTCAGTCTTTCTTCCTAGTATGTGAGTCTAAATTACTGGGCCCATTACTACCTTCACTGGTACTTTTCTTGGCTTTTCTGACTTAGGAAAAATTAAGATTTTAATTACTTCTTTTGAGGGGCATCTTGCAAAGTATAAGGTTGCAATACATTTTGACAATATACATTTGCCACCAGTGAATAAAAGTAACAAAACAAAAGAGAGAAGCTCTGGAGAGAATTAGGCAATTGATAGTAATGCTTTAATTAACATTGCCATTTATTTGTTTTATCCTCTGTTAATAATTATGCAGGATTTCACATGTGGCTTGTTGCTGCAAATAGTTTAGTTATTTTTAGCTTGCCATGGTGAGAAAAAACAATTCAGTGTAACTGGCTTATAAAAAAGCACCATGGTGAATATATCAGGTTGGTGTTAGTTTTACCTACCAAATAACTTTTTGAAGAAATGATGGTTTCTAAATTTTTTTCCAATTTGATGAAATGCTATCTTAGTATTGTCATATCAATGCCTGCTTACCAGCCATAGTGCCAGTAGAAAAGAAAAAAAATTAAATTTGAAGAATTGAAAATAAGTGACTTTAATTGAGACATTCTTTGCTTAGATTTGACAAATGTGCTTTCTACAGCATGGAGCTGTTCTTACCATTATGTTTTTAACTTTTGTTCTCTCCTACTGCTTTGAATGAGAAAAGTAAGCCTGGAAGGATTAGTTGTACTTAGTGCATACCAAAAGAAGCTCACCATGATGTTTTTGTGGATGAAGCCCCTCCGATATCTAGCTGGTTTTAGATGTGGATATTCTTCAGTGCTGGTGATTTTAATATTCCAAACCTTCTTCCAGGCCTCATAAAGCTGTACATGTACAGGGTAGACACCTGAATGATGAGGGGACACTGCATAGCCCATGTCAGTAGGAATGCCATGCTCCTAATAAGATCAAGAAAACATTAATTAGAATATGGGAAAATTTGTCCTGGACATATTTTACCCAAGGATTTTCCAATATACTAAAAATATGTTGTTTGAGTTCATTATTACTTATTATTTAATAAAATTAAAGTGACAAATATTAAGACCTCTAGATTTTAGGAAACAGAGTAGCCATTTCACCAGTCCTGATCTTCATACACTGTGATTGAGAGGTAATGAGACAGACAATGCATGGAACTCCCTGCAGCACATCCTTGTCAAAGTCACATTTTTTAATTGCTTAAAATTTCCATAATTTAAATGACACTTGTTACAAACAATATTTAGAATGTTCCACAGATTAAAAACAGTATTTATTAGGAGAGCAAATATTCCAAGCTCATTAAGTCTTTTGTCTGCTGTATAGTTTATATCAAGTCTGTCACATTTCTATTGGTATCTCAGCATGAGGCCAGTAATAGAAAACATTCCTTGTCTCAGAAAAAAAGTGCAGGACTTTGATTGACTAATATAGCAAAATTCTACAGAGCAATTTACTTTGAAGCAGAGACCCTCATAGTGAAAGAAGAAGGTGCTGAAAGAACCAAATATTCTCAGAAATTGTTACTTTGGAGTGAAATTCCATATATAAAATTAGTCCAATTTAATAAATGTTTCCAAATCAATCTCAGTCTCTCAACCCCTCTCTCTCTGTACCTAAGGCGCGCCCACACACACACACACACACACACACACACACACACACAATCACTCTATACTCATGAAGTAACTAGTCATGTGTTACAATGACTCTTATTTAAATGGTACTGCTAAGATTCTGTCAATTCCAAAAATAAATCTATGTGAAATCTGGATTATTTTAGAATGGATTTGGGACAACTGTGTATAATGGTAAATGCTCTTTTCCACTTGGTGGTAGTCCATTGATCATGATATATTGCTCTTTGGCATAGAGGAAAACTGCACAGGCACAAAAAATGAAACTTGTCTTTTAGAAAAAGAACCCCCGTGGTTTCAGTAGTGGACATGCATTTTTTTTTTCCTCCTGAATGAATTTTTTTCATTCCCATTTTTCAATTGCTTGATAGTCTTCAAAGGTTCCATTTAAATAGGCTACCTTTGAATTAGTCATGGCTTTCTTCATGCCAAAGAGCAATTTCACATATACACAACCATAGAATCAGGCTATTAAATGGATTGAACTGTAGAGATATGCTATAGCAGATATTTTAAAAGTCAAATATGGCAGCTTGTTTTTCAGCCTAAATAATAACAAAAGGACAAGGATGTACAGAAAGCACCTGAAGATAAAAGAAAAACAGACTCCCAGTGGTTTGTCTTACACCTGTGCAGATTTCTTTACAGGCGTAAAGACTAAGATTTTGGTCCCAGACAACAAACAGTCTCATCTCCTACAAGTATTCACTGTCATCCCAATTTCTCATATTTTCTTCAAGTCTTTCCCTGTATACTGTATGCATTTCTCCCCTCAACTGGAATGTCACTTTCATCTTATCTTAAAGCCTGTTCATTGCTGAAAACTCAGTTCAGTCATGTATAGATCAGGGTGCTAGAAAAGAGAGCCAACACATTGCTGCTGAGAGAGAGAATAGGTAGTAGTAGAGGTGGAGTGTACCATAGCTGGGTTGCTGAACCATGGGAGGGAAAAACTGATATCCTTCATTTTATGAAGTTTTTGAAGTTTATATAACTATGCAATTATTATTATATCATTTAGAACCACAGCAAAATTGAGATGAACTACCTCTTCTTTTTAAAACTAGTTTTTACAAAGTCAAGCTAAACCAATTCTTAACTGAGAATCACATATCAATACACAATTTGTGTTAGAAAAGATTAGTAAAGCATTCAACCAAATTGGTTTAAGAATAAGGGTCCAGAGATAAAGGCAAAGATGAAAGAAAATGAATGTCAATCATAGATAAAGAAAGAAAAAAATGAATGATCATAAATTAAAAATTTTTTGAAGGAGGAAGCAAAGATGAAGTTCACAAAAACTGGAGTTACACTGTAAAATTCAAAGGCCTGCTGATTTGTAAGAAATTACATTAATCAAAAGCTCAAAGTAATTACACATTCCTGTAAGTAATCAGCTTTATCTTCAGAAGCCCTATATAGTAAATCCATGGTTTAACATAACAGAGAAACTTTTCTTATTTTGGATTATCTAACAATATTTGGCAACCAATGTTCAGACTGTTTTTATTTTTTCTTTCTACCTTTTGGCACTAAAGTTTCATCTTTAATTTGTGTGCTGGTGCAGTGTGACACGTGGCAGGAAACTCTACTCCTAGACTCACACATCTGCCATTTCACTATCCCATTTACCATCTAAGTGACATTTGGGAAATGATTTATGATTTAGACCTTCATGTTCTAGTCTGGACATGCTGGTAAGAGGGTAACTTACCTCAAAGGGGTTCAGGTAATTAATGCAAAGAAAGCATTTAATACAGTTCCTGAAACACATCAGTGAATGCTACTCATTATTTTTGCCATTATTACACTAATTCCATTGTTTTAATATGCTGTGATCCTATTACTCAACTATAATATTTTAGCCAAAAGAGATAGACTGTGTTTTCTACTTCCCCTGTAGATTCTGGGATTCTGTCTCAGGAGGTTTCTGTGGAAAACCATGATGTCTACCCCGACTACCTTTTCCTGGATCCATTTTCCCAACTCATCTGTTCAAAACTCTCATTCTGTCATGTAGTTACAATCTGTGAATCACTGAGAATTGACAGGAAGTCTCTTTTAAATGAGTTTTAGCTAAAGGCAACATAAATTTGCCTCAGCCCATTTGCAATCAATATCAGAGAGAACACCTGAAATCTTTTTTAGGGGGTTACCAGGGATTGAACTCAAGGGTGCTCGGCCACTAAGCCACATTCCCAGTCTTATTTCATATTTTATTTAGACAGGATCTCACTGAGGTGCTTAGCACCTTGCTTTTACTGAGACTGACTTTGAACTCAAGATCCTCCTGCCTCAGCCTCCTGAGTCCCTGGGGTTAGAGGTGTGCACCTCCATGGTCGGCCACCTGAAATCTTAACTAATAAAAAAGTTAAGGTTAATAATGTGTGCAGTATACACTGTAAAGTAGACTGTTATTTTTCACAAGGTTTAGTCATAATGCTAGGTTCTTGGCTGATTACTCCCTTCCAAATTTTTTAGTTAGAGGAATAGCCTCAAAAAAAAACAAATACTTGGGAATCAATCTAACAAAAGAGGTGAAAGATCTCTACAATGAAAACTACATAACACTAAATAAAGAAATTGAAGAAAATCTTAGAAGACGGAAAACTCTACCGTGTTCTTGGATAGGCAGAATTAATATGGTCAAAATGGCCATACTACCAAAGGTGCTATACAGATTCAATGCAATTCCAATTAAAATCCCAAAGACATTCCTCATAGAAATAGAGAAAGCAATCATGAACTTCATCTGGAAGAATAAGAGACCTTGTATAGCAAAAAAAATTCTGAGCAGGAAAAGTGAAATAGGAGGTATCACAATACCAGAACTTCAACTATACTACAGAGCAATAGTAACAAAAATGGCATGGTATTGGCACCAAAATAGACAGGCAGACCAATGGTACAGAATAGAAGACACAGAGACAAACCCACATAAATACAGTTAGCTCATACTAGACAAAGGAGCCAAAAATATACAATGGAGAAAAGATAGCCTATTCAAACAATGTGCTGGGAAAACTGGAAATCCATATGCAGTAAAATGAAATTAAACCTCTACCTCTCACACTGCACAAAACTCAACTCAAAATGGATCAAGGACTTGGAATTAGAAGAGAGACTCCG
This sequence comes from Sciurus carolinensis, assembly GCF_902686445.1. Lineage (NCBI taxonomy): Eukaryota > Metazoa > Chordata > Mammalia > Rodentia > Sciuridae > Sciurus > Sciurus carolinensis. The sequence goes on from NC_062222.1 coordinate 38,651,962, forward strand.
CACCAAATAGAAGACAAAGTAGGTCTAAATCTTCATCATGTTGGTTTAGGATCAGACTTCCTTAACAAGACTCCCAAAGCACAAGAAATCAAAGGAAGAATCAATAAATGGGATGGACTCAAATTAAAAAGCTTTTTCTCAGCAAAGGATACAATCAAAAATACGAAAACAGAACCTACAGAGTGGAAGAAAATCTTTTCCACATGCACTTCAGATACAGCACTTATCTCCTGTTGGGACTAATGACTCAGGCTGACTCCTTACTCCCTGGCGAGTGAGCAAGATCGAGGCCTCAAAGGCGGTTTCAATAGTTAATGACAATAAATCGGATCACTGTCACGGATTGGTTAACAACAGTTCCGCGAACATGATCAGCTCGTGCTTGCCATATAGTCCTATGGGACTCTCACCTGCGTGAACCCCCCATGCCTTGCTTACCTTTAAGCTGATTAGTTCCCGCCTAGCCTCCACCCTACATAAAAACTGTGTGACTTCCTCAATAAACGAGTTCCTGCTGTGACTGTTCTCCCTGATGCATCTGATTGTCCTTCACCCAGAGGGCTGGGAGCAGGTGGTCAGTCGGCCATACCTATCCTGGTCTGACCTTGTCGGGGAGTGTCCCCTTCCCTTGTCGCTGGAAGAGCAAGGGGACTTAAGACCCCAACAATCTCCAAAATTTAAAAAGAACTAACAAAACTTTACACGAAAAATACAAAGAACCCAATCAATAAATGGGCCAAGAAACTGGACAGACACTTTACAGAAGAGGATACATAGGAAATTAATAAATATATGAAAAAGTGTTCAATATTTCTAGTAATTAGAGAAATGCAAATTAAAACAACTCTAGATTTCATCTTACTCCAATTAGAATGGCTATGATCAAGAACACAAACAATAATAGATGTTGGTGTGGATGTGGGGGAAAAGGCACACTTTTACATTGCTGATGGAGTTGCCAATTGGTGCAGCCACTCTGGAAAGCAGTGTGAAGAATCCTCAAAAAACTTGGAATGGATTTACGTTTTGATCCAGTTATCCCACTCCTCGGTTTATACCCAAAGGACTTAAAATTAGCATATTATAGTAATGCCACATCAATGTTTACCGCAGCTCAATTCACAATAGCTGAATTGTGGAACCAACCTAGATGCCCTTCAACAGATAAATGGATAAATAAACTGTGGTATATAAACACAAAGGAATATTATTAAGCCATAAAGAAGAATGAAATATGGCATTTGCAAGTAAGTGGATGGAACTGGAGAATATCATGGTAGGTGAAATAGGCCAAGCCCAAAGAACCAATGATCTAATGTTTTCCCTGATAACTGGATGATGATATATAATGAGGGTGGAGGGGTGGGAGGGTGAGAGAAGGATAGAGGAACTTTAGATTACATAGAGGGAAATGAGAGGGAGGGGGGTATGAAAAATGGTGGAATGAAACAGACATCATTACCCTATGTACATGTATGATTACACAAATGGTATGAATCTACATAATGCACAACCATAGAAACAAAATGATGTATCCCATTTGTGTACAGTGAATCAAAATGCAGCCTGTAAAAAAATTAAAAAAAAAACATTGTTTCATAATCTGGGAGCAGAAAGTTTATAATAGTACATATTTTAGCTTAAAATATTCATTATATTTTTTCTTTGAACCTTGATTGAATGAAGCACCTTAGATACAGGAGCACTGTAATCTATGTCAAGATTTTCTTAGTGGAAGAAGACATGGAGCAAAAAGATTGGGGCAAATGACTAAGTTACAATAAAATATAAAATAAATATATAGAACAAAGTGGGATTATTAAATCTCAAAAAGTCTCAGTACCCCCATATCTGCTCTTTCATCATTGTTCCTTTCATTAAGACAGTATCAATTATCAACTAGCTAGATACAGGGTCAAAACCCTGTATTCTCATTCTCTTCCTAAATTCACTCAGCTCATTAGCATGTCCTTTCAGTACCACCTCTAACACATATTTTAAATCTATCCACTTTTCTCCAATGCTGTTATGATCATCACCATTCTAGTCCAATCTACGATCTTATTCTTTGACCATTGGTGTTATGGTTTAGATATGAGGTGTCACCCTAAAGCTCACATATGAGATAATGCAAGAAGGTTCAGAGGAAAACTGATTGGGTTGTGTGAGTCTTAAATATCAGTGAATTAATCCACTGATAGGGATTAATTGAGTGATAACTAAAGTGGTAGGGTGTGGCTGGAGGAGGTAGGAATTAGGATGGAATTTGGTGTATATATTTGTATCTGGAGAGTGGAGTCCCTCTGCTTCCTGATCACCACGCAAACCACTTCCCTCTGCAACACTGTGTTGCTCTTTTCTTTCCTGGAGCCAGGAGGAATGGAGCCAGCTATCGATGGATTGAGACTTCTGAAACCATGAACCCTCAAATAAACTCTTCCTCCTCTATATTGTGCTAGCTGCGTCACTTAGTCACAGTACCGGAAGGGCTGACTAAAACAATTGGGCACAGGCTCCAAATATTCTACCGATTCCTTTCTTGCCTCCTTCTAATCCATTCCTACCCAATAGCCAAAGCAATATTTTAAAAACACTAATAATGTCATGTGACTTTCAATTCAAAATCCTTCCATAATTTCCCCTTGCATGTCAAATACAAAATTCCTAGCATAGCTAAAAGTCTCTATGCCCTTTCTTCACTATCTAGCTTAATTGTGTGTCACCTTTCCTGTACCCTTCATGATATCTTAGTCACATTAACCATTTCCTGAAACTCACTGTTTTAGTCAGCTTTTTTGTTGCTGTGATCAAAATACCTGACAAGAACAAATTTAGAGGAAGAAAAGTTTATTTGGGGGTTCACCATTTCAGAGATCTTAGTTCACAGACAGCAGCTCCATTCCTTGGGGTCCAAGGTGAGGCTGAACATCATGGCAGAAGTGTGTGGTGGAGGAAAACAGCTATGGTAGAGAGAGCTCTTCTCACCAGGACAAAATACAAACCCCAAAGGTAGGATCCCAAGGACACATCTCCTCCAGCCGTACACTACCTGCCTACAGTTACCACCCAGTTAATCCATTTCAGGATTTAATGTGCTGACTGGCTTAAACTTCTTATAACCCAATCATTTAATCTCTAAACTCTCTTGCATTGTCTCACATATGAGACTTGGGGACATCTAATCTAAACCATAACACTCACTAGACACTTGCCTATCTCAGTGTCCTCCTATGTATTGTCTCAGCCTGAAATGTTCCTACTTTAACTCTTTACCTGAATATATTTGCAATATCTTTTAGGTAATTTATCCCATCATATCTTCAGAGAATCCTCTACTGAAAAGTTCCAATCGAAATGAATTACACATCAAGATTTTTTTCGTAAACTATTTGTTTTTCTTAGTATACTTCTTAGTTTGTAAGCACCTGTTTCTTCATATAATTAATATCCTAATGCCTCTATTCAACACTAAATAATAATCTCTATGAAATCTGGATTCTGTTTTCTTCACTGCTATCTGTTCAATGTCTTGCTATCAGTAAGCATTTGACAAATAGTAGTGAACAATTGTATAGATCAATTCTAACCATCTTCCTTTCATTTGAATTTTCACTTTCTCAATTTTCTCTGTAAACTATAAAATTCAACTGCAAATTCTCAATTACCTTAGTTAAACTATAAATTCATCTGAAAATTGAGCATATGATAATTCACAGGGAGATTGTAATACCATTATAAGTAATAATCAAAAACCCTTGAGACTGTAGTTTAAAAATTTCAGTGCAAAACACACATTTATAATATTGAATTTATACATTTAGGTTATACTTATAGATTAAAGAATATTAGATTTTCCTAAACTGTCATCAAAATATTTCTAAGTAGTCATTGTGAAGAAAATAAAATTTTATAAAGTAAAAAAGTGACTCTTTTTTCCCCAATAAACTAAAAAAAGAAAAAAAAATCAGTGTTCAGGTATCCAAGCAATATAATTAATTACTGAAGAAATCATTGCTTATCACTGTTTGATAACATTTATTTATTTAAACTTTTGATAGTAATTAAAATGGTACATTAATTTTAATGTTTATCTATATTTCAGTCTTTCCAAATAAGAGAAACTTTTTAATTTCTATTAATGACTAGAAGACCCATTGCCTCTTTCTATATTTCACCAATTAACAAGTATGTAAATTAATGTAATTAAAAAAAACAGTGATAGAAGACAAACAATATTCTGCAATCTATTGAGAAAAAAACAACTTTAAACTCATGACAACATAATTTGGAAATACTTCTTAATGCTTTTCTGCATTTCATTTTGTTTGGAATGTCCCATTTTCTCAGTGTGTAGAGGTTTAAGGTTTGGTTTACTATCTCACAGTATTAAGAATTCATTTACAATTTATGTAAATTCACGTTTACAATTTATGTGGGTTTAAAGCTTCCCTCTATTTACATTTCATTTTGGAGTTGGTTCTAGAAAAAGAACAACTTTTTTTTTTTTTTTTTTTGCTTTGACTTTTCAAATAGTTTCCTTAAGAACTGTGACTAGCAGGTGCAGTGGCACACACTTCTAATCCCTATAACTCCAGAGGGTGAGGCAGGAGAATCACAAGTTCAAAGCCAGGCTCAGCAAAAGCCAGGTGCTAAGCAACTTAGTGAGACCCTGTCTCTAAATAAAACACAAAACAGGGCTTGGGATGTGACTCAGTAGTCGAGTGTCCCTGAGTTCAATCCCCAGTACCCCCTCACCAAAATAAAAGAACTGTGACTATTTGAGAGATTATTTCACAAAGAAAAGAATACATTTTTTTCCAGATGACAGGAATATGTTTGGAAAATGAGTTTCAAACATTTTGACATAAAAAGGTTCATACCTGAATACACCTACTAAATACATATAAAAATATAGTATGGTTATATGCATATATAAAAATATATATATGTAAATACACATATATACATATATTTTATACACGTGTGTATACACATATATACAAACACATATATATGTGTATATATATTTTGTGTGTGCACATATGAACCTTTTTGTATATATATATATACACATACATATATATTCATATATATGTGTGTGTAGGCATATATATCTTCATATACAAGTATATACATGAAGAAAACAAATTTATGAAACTTTTCTTTTATACAAGATGCATTTTTAAACATCTAAATTTAATTTGTTTTCCTAAAGTAAAAATGACTGTCCATACACAAACCTTAGTTTATGAGGACCTGTAGGGCCACTGGCACCAGGGCCTGAAGTCCTACAGCAACTGCTATGACTGTGGAAAATAAGAAATGGCAGTGACTATTGGCATGGTAGTACAATATGTGTAAAGTTACTGTTCAAAGAAAACTGAACAAAATATAATACAACTCTGGGCAAGTTGGATTTATTTTTATGTTAGAAATAAAGGTTCCCTATTGCATGCCAAAATTACTAAATATTAGACTAATTCACATGATAAATGATGGTATTTCTGCTATGGTTTGAAATTAGAAGTCTTGAGTGTACAGCCATACCACCCTGAACACGCCCAATCTCGTCTGAAATTTGAAATCTCGAAATATATGATCAGCAAATGAATCTATTTTTTTTTTCAGCTATGTAATACAGGAGTTCTGCAAGTAATCACTAAGGTTCAGATATAAAATTCTGTTTCTACAACATAATATTTGTGTTTTATAAATAATCTTACATTCAGATGCTAAATATAAATGCATTAATGTAATTCATAATTTAATCCTTTTATTTTTACAGACTGCGTTTTGATTCATTTTACACAAATGGGCTACAACTTTTTGTTTCTATGGTTGTACTCAATGTAGATTCACACTATTCATGTAATCATACATGTACATAGGGTAATGATATCCATCTCATTCCACTATCCTTCCTACCCCTGCCCCCTCCCACCTCTCATTTCCCTCCACACAATCCGAAGTTCCTCCATTCTTCTCTTAACCCCCTACCCCTCATCCCTGTTATATATCATCATCCACTTATGAGAGAAAACATTCCACCTCGGTTTTTGGGGATTGGCTTATCACATTTAGCATGATATTCTCCAACTCCATCCATTTACCTGCAAATGCCATAATTTTATTCTTTTTTATGGTTGGATAATATTCCATTGTGTATATACACCACAGTTTCTTTATCCATTCATCTGTCGAGGGGCATCAAGGTTGATTCCACAATCTAGCTATTGTGAATTGAGTTGCTATAAACATTGATGTGGCCGCATTACTGTAGTATGCTAATTTTAAGTTCTTTGGGTATAAACAGAAGAGTTGGATAACTGAGTCAAAAGGTGGGTCCATTCCAAGTTTTCTGAGGAATCACCATACTACTTTACAGAGTGGCTGCACCAATTTGCAGCTGTACCAGCAATGTACAAGTGTGCCTTTTCTCCACATCCATGCCAATACCTATTACTGCTTGTGTTCTTGATAATAGTCATTCTAATTGGAATGAGATGAAATCTTAAATTAACATGTGCAATGCTATTTCAACCTATATAAGGAAGTAATAACCTCCTAAAATGTGATATGCAATTGTTTTAGTTAGGTATTTACTGCTATGACTAAAAAACCCGACCAGTCAAATTAGAGGGGGAAAAGTTTATTTTGAAGGCAAAGTTTACTTGGGGGCTCATGGTTTCAGAGATCTCAGTCCATAGAGAGCAGGCTCCATTCCTTGGGACTCAAGAAGCAGCACATGATGGTGGAAGAGTGTGGTGGAGGGAAGCAGTTCACATAATGATTAGAAGGCGGAAAGAGACATTTTAGTTGCCAGATACATATCCCAAAGTCATGCCCCCAATACCACACCTCCTCCAGGCACACCCCACCTGCCTTTAGTTACCACTAAATTAATTCCATCAGGTTATTAATTCACTTATTGGGTTGAGACTCTTGTAAACTGATCATTTCTTCTTTGAATCTTCTTGCATTGTCTCACATGTGAGCTTTTGGGGGACACCTTAAATCAAAACCATAACAGCAATTTAATAAAAATTTAGTTGCTATGTGTAGATTTGGTCAAAAAATAACCCTCAAGTCTTTTTATAATTCATAATATAAATTCCTGTCTGCTAGCTGATTATTGTAAAAACCTATTGTGATGATCATGTTGTTTTTAATGGACTTGGTTGACAAGTAAAATCATCTTCTGTTGCAGCTATTGTATAATAAAAATTTTGCTAATCTTCCTCATTCCTGGTTCCTTAAATCTTTGGAATTTTCCAAGTAATGGGAATGTGTTTTTATTCATGATGGGCACAAGAGATCATATATGAATTTATGCCATGATTTAGAATTGGATGTGACTATACCAGAAAGACCAACCATGTCATTACTGAGTTGATGCTTTGAGATTAGGTAATGTCAGCCAGACACAGAGTAGGAGAGGAGAGTTGGAAACTGAATTCAAACACATGACCAATGAGTCCATTGATTTTGTCTACAAAATGAAATCCTAATAAAAACTGCAATTTGAGGCTTAGGTGTTTTTCTGGTTGGTGATATTGTTATGGATGGAGAAAACAGTAATGAAATCTTCTCTGTCTAAAAGTTTGGATAACAAAGTCATGGTTACAAAAACAAAAGTAGCAAAATCTTTGGATAAAGATGTTAAAAGTATTAATAATGAAATCTTGAGAACTGGAAGGACACATTAACTCATAAACCAGAAGTGTGATCTTATCACTCTGAGGTTACTTCTCTCTGAAATAGAGTAGGTAGTGTTTATATAATGAGAAAATAGTCTTATTTCTAGACCTAAAGACAACCAAATCTATGACAATGAGATTATCAATGTACCAGGAATGCTGAAGACAGAGAGCAGCACAGTATCATGGAGAAAACATAATTTATGAGTCCTGGACTCAGTCTCAGTGCTCAGTTTCATTGACTGGAGGACCTTGGGCACATTATGCAGCTTCACCAAGTTTTAATTCCCTCACTTACCAAGGGGGCATAATAAAACTAATTCTTTCACAAAGTTTTAGGGACTGAAATAAATAAGCAAAATTATTGGCTAATATTCTTTCACCCAATTAACAATTTCCTCTTTCTTTTTGAAACAACTAATTAAGAAAGAAAACAAAGTTAAACTAATAATCCTTCCACTGTCACTCTGCCCCAAGAAAATCAGAATTCTTATTTAAGAGGAGCATTTCTAAAAGATACACTATATAATCAACTGTATGTAAAAAGTTTTACTTGACAGAATAAATTTAGACTGAAAAGAAATTGACATTATGTATAAAGTAGAAGTGTAAACTGAATAAATTTCTTCTGGCAAAATCAATTGATATTAGGTATGTAATGGGAGGTAAGTAATAATTGGGTACACCACAGATTTCATAAGACTATAGCATTAACATCAGCTAAAACCCTTCCTTGACACCACATAATCTTCTTCCAGTACAACTGCAAGTAACCTGCTGAATTATTTGCTGAGATTAAGCCAAATGCATATAGAAATTTCAGAAACAAAGTTAAGCTAAAAATTCAGTACTGATACTGAAAAAAGGATTATAAAATGTGCATAACTCTATTGCAAACTTCACTTTCATTTGTAGTATCTATGAAAAGTTTATTTGAGGGTCATGCAATAAATAGATTCCTTCCCAGTCTTTCCTAGAAACTGTATAATTTAATTTAAGTACTTCTCCATTGAACGGGGCATGTTGTTTTCTTCTTTTACAGTTCCCATCAGAATTTTTTGAAGTGTTGTCACAGCTTTGTTGAGTATCTCATAAATAAACAAGACACTAAAGGATGTGCTTTTTGAGAATATTCAGAAGTATGATGCAAACACACTTACCACAGGTTGATATGTTTTTAATTGCTGAGATTTATTCAGGTGAAACAAAAGAAGGAATGTTTTCAACTGTAAAATAAAGAATTTATGAAGCTTTATTTTTTATGCTGTATTGAAACAACTGAAAAGAAAATTACCTAGGTACACAACGAAGGAAGTGGAAGGTTTATTTTGATATAGTTTTCTCAGTTTAGAACAATGAGTTTTATTGGACATTTAGGGTCTCTGAGATGTTAAAACCTACAAAAAATTCAGAAATAGTCTCAATTCTCAAAGTACTTTCAAAAACATTTAATCTTCTTGAAAATGTACAAGGTTGATTAAACTAGAAATCTAACAGAAATTTTAATTGGGTTTTGATATTCCTGAAAGAATATCAGCTGGTGGTGATGTTTGCTTGATAAAATTATTGCATACCTTCTGTTACTTATAATAGGGACTAGGAAGGTAATGCTTGTGGTGCTGGTTGCACAAATGCACAAGACTACATAAATCACAAGAACATCTATTTAAGAGAAAACACTATAAAAAGTCAGATTTTAATATACTGAGTTTGTTTTGTAAATATATCCTGCTATGGTTTAGATACAGGGTGTCCCCCAAAAGCTCATGTGTAAGACAATACAAGAACACTCAGCGATGAAATAATTGGGTTATGAGAATCTTAAACTAATCTTAAACTTGAATGATTTGACCGAGTGGTGATTGTAGGCAGGGAGGATGTGTCTAGAGGAGGTGGATCATTAGGGGTGTGCTTATATTAGGGGTGGGGCTTATATATATTTTTTTTTCCTTTTTGAGCAGAGCTCTCTCTGCTTCCTAATGATCACATCCTAAACTGCTTTCCTCCACCCACTCTTTCACTATGTTGTTTTGCCTTACCTCCCGCCCAGAGCTGGCCATCTATGGCTGAGACCTCTGATACCATGAGTACCAAATAAGTTTCAACCTAACTTCTCTAAAATTGTTCTTGTCAGGTCCTTTGGTTGCAGCAGTGAAAAAAACTGTTTAAAACATACCCTTATTGGGAAGTAATAAAATGCTGAATATGAGGTTTATGTGACAGCTGGATCACTAACATGGCAAATTTCAAGTATACAAACTACTGTAGTTACAAGGGTTTTGGATTTTGAAAGACCAGGAATAAAATCCTTTCTCCAGCTTCCACTGGCTGTGTAATCTTAGAAAAAAATATATAAGCACTCTGGGCCCATGATTTATTTATTTATTTATTTTTAATTTTGAGACACATTCTCCCTAAGTTGCTTATGGTCTTGCTAAATTGCTGAGACAGGCCTGGAATTTGTGGTCCTCCTGGCTCAGCCTCCCCAGTCACTGGGATTGCAGGTGTGTGCCACCACACCGAGGATTCTTTATTAATATAGTAATAATTAGCATAACAGGTGATTTTGAGGGTTAATTAAGGACATGTAGAAAAATTAAGCATTAAGCACAGTGTCTGGTAAATATTTGAAGTGCAACAACTTCTCCTACATTTCCTTAGGAAAGTCAAGAACATCCTACATGAAATTTCAGTTTCTATAATACATAAGGCAAACAGAATCACATAATTTTGAGCTTTATAACATTTGCTGATCTGAGTATAAATTAAAGGACAAGAATGGGGAATTAGGAAGAGTAATATGGAGATATTGATGAAGTTTGGAAGAAAAAATTTGGAAGTAAAGTGGGAATGAAAAATTTTGAAAATGAGCAAAAAAAAATTGTAAGAAGGAAAGAACTGACAGAAATAATTAAATTATTGGGAACAAGGAGTGGGAAATATGAAAATGTAATAAAAAGACACAAGGTTAGCACTTATGCAGAATTTTATTTATTCTTCTGTCATCTCTTCTGTGTCTATCACCTCTCAGAAAACATGTGCTCTCCGTTTTAAGTAAAGATAGGTTGAAAAAACAGTCAAAATTCAGAATCAGCATGCATGGATCTGGAAATAGATTTTTCCCCACCCCATTTCCACATCCCACTTCAGCCCACCAGTAAGAATTTATAGGAGAATTCACAAAGGCTTTTAGTCCACTTCATGTCCACATGAATTTGGGCAGCGAGGGACTATATTTGAATAGTACATGTACTAAATTTACCTTTCTTTTTACAAAATCAGTTTAAGTCACCAAATACATATTCTGGAGATAAAATCTAGCATTTCTGCTAGAGGAAAAATGTAAATGAATTAATACTTTTCAACACTAACTTGCTAGAAAATATGAAGCCTTTCCACAGAATGGAAAAGGTAATCTAGAGAGGAAATTACAAAGAAAATGATCCCAAGTTCCTGGCATAATCAAACCCGTTTCAAAAGTTTCATGAAATATCTAAAGGAGAAAAAATTTTGAACCATTATACATATAGATGAGAGAGGGTATCCTTACTTAGGCAAAGTACGGAATTTCTAAAGGAAAAGCAGCAGTTTATAGCTTCAAACCTTCATGTAATACACAGACAAAATAGTGGGAGTCTCACACCTTGATGTTATGTTTATTTATAGATTTTTTATTTTTGGTACCAAAATAAAAAATTTGGATTAAACCCAGGGTCACTTAACCATTGAGCCATATCCCCAGCCCTTATTTATATTTTATTTAGAGTCAGGGTCTCACTGAGTTGCTTATGGCCTCAATAAGTTGCTAAAACTGGCTCTGAACTTTCAATCCTCTTGCCTCAGCCTGCCAAACCCCTGGGAATTACCAGTGTGAGCCATAGCGCCTAGCTTTGATGTTATGTTTGACCTGTTATTCTCTTTTGCTTCTTCATTATCCATCCAATAAAAAACCCCACTAGTTCTATCTCAGGAAGTTTTCATATTGTTTTCCTTTATAATCCCACTTCTTTGATGACTTTAACCTGGCCTTTATTACCTCTTCTTTGAGAAAGAGCAAATAAAGATTACTATTATTACTGTTATTGCTATCAACAATATTATTGTTACTATAATTACAATAGTAATAACATTACTATCATTACTATTGTTACTATTATTATATTATACTCTAATAAAGATTACTATTATTTCTATTGATTACTTCAATATTAATCCAATCTGTCTACTTACCTCTGATCATTCCCTGCTTCTCTCCATCTTCAACACTCCCTCTGTAATGTTCTGTGATTCTCCATATACATGGAAGTGCTAGAACTCTGGGGGGCTGACAATATCATCTTGGAGTTTAAAATATTTAAAAATGTGTAACTCCAATAACATTTAGATGTGATATTTCAATTTAGGAAAGTAGATACAAAAATATTCTGATGAACAAGTAGTTGTGAAACAAACTGCAAGTGATACACCAATGTAATACAGCTAATGGAAAACATATCCGAAACTGTAATTCTCTCTAAAGAATATCATTATTTAAATAGAGAAGGGATATACTTGGTAGTATAGTGGCTCAGCACTCAGAATGCTTTAAAGTGCGAATCTTTGACTTGACTATGGACTTGAAACAATTACTTAACCCCTCCAAGTACCAGCTTTGTCATCTAGAAAATGAAAATGACAGGGAGAGGGCTGTGAAGAGCAGTAAATAAGATCAAAAAGAGAACTTAATACATTTATTAAATTAATAGGTATTACAGCCATATAGTAAATGTTCAATATGGAATCCTGGTATATGCTAGGGTTTTTAAGCACATATGAGAAATGAAAGGAAGTAGACATATCAATGTCAAAGACTAACAAAACAAGAAAGCAAATTAAAGATGTAGAAAAATAATGACAATGAGGTTAAATCTCAGAATAAGTTTATTTCTCCAAAAATTGCTAATTGAAAATGAATCTGGTTAGCCACAAATAACTTTACATGATTGAGTGGGGAAGGAAGAGAAGTCTGAGATATTTTAATTGACAAGAGAGTAAGAGTTGAAACTATCTGCTTGTATCAAGGAAAAATATTTAAGGTATTTATGATGAGATAAACAAAATTAAATGAAGAGACAATTAGATAAAGTATCAACCACACTATACTAAATATTTCAAGCTTAGAAGGGCAAATTTTAAGGTAACTAAAATATAAAGCATGTAGATGTGATGTGCAAATCATTTTACTAATCATAGAGAAATAATGTATAAGATGATGCATAAGTTGAAAATATGCAAACTTTCAAAACAGGAGAAAAATTAGAGTATTTTAGAATATATAAATAAATGAGCTTAATGTCAAACTGAAGAAATTTTAGAAGAGATTTACTAAGAAGTAACAAAGAAGAAAGCAATAATTATGAGGAATTATTATGCTTAATGACTTTATTATGTAAATTCTTTTTAAAATAAAACTTTTAAATTGATATCAGAATAATGCCACACATATCTTCCTTCTCGATTTTAGAAAGATCCCTGACATACTTTTGTAATCCTTATGGATATTGGTTGAATTAGCAGATTTGCAGTTGATGGGTCAACTATTTTCAGTAATGTTCACTACTGCACCTATTTTAACTTGGAATTAAAACTGCATTGCTCTACCACATTTCTCTAACCATGATATTATTATATTGAAGTTTACCAGCAACTTAATAGAAATGTAGAAGTCATAAAATATAGGGATGACACAAAGCTGGGAAAGACATAAAGCATGTAAAATAACAAAACCAATCTTTAAGAGGATGTTTATATACTGAAACAATGAATATAGAAGAAATATGAAATGTTAAAGGGACAATTGCAATCTCAAGGATAGCATTTAATTAACAAAATAAATTGTACAAAAATAAATACAAGAAGGCTTTATAAATAGTTCATAGAGAACTGGCAGCCACAGGTATGATATAATGGTTTAACGAAATCATTGTTACCTTTGGCTACATCAATAGAAATAAAGTGCAGATAAAGGACAAAAAACAGTTCATACATATATATATATATATACACACACACATACACACACACACACACACACACACACACACACACACACACACATATATCCATCTGTGGACTATATTGCTCATACAGGGCAACGTTTTTTAGGAAGAGTGACAAGTTAGAACTGATTAAACTATGGCATTTGGGATGATGAGGGTGTTCGAAAACCCACAGAATTCTTTAAGACACATAACTGGAAAAGAAGTATAAGTAAATTTGTCAATCATGCCGTTTCACTTTTAGTAATTCTATGCTTTGATATTGGGACCTGGCTAATCCTGAAGACACTATGAGACCCAGGGTCAATGAATTCCTAAAGATAGCAAAGTATGCCTGAGAACACACTTTTCAAATGCAAATCAACCAATTCACACCCTCTATACTCAACTTTCTCTTTCATTAGGTTCTCAAACTGAGCAAGATATTCCCTGGGCCAATGACTAGGCAATTAGAAACAGCTCCTATACCTCAGAATTCTCTGAAATTACACAGAGGAGGATCCTAAGCATGCTTACCCTGCTTTGTCTAACCATTCCTAATCAAATCACAATACTCTTGTGCACTGTCCCCACTGTTCACTTTGTCTCCTGAACAATCCTGGTGCTTCCTCATGTAACTCTACATGTATGACATGCCTTTCCCTCTTTGGAAATCTAAATAATAAACTTTTTTCAATATCAGTTTTCTCCTGATCGGCTGAGTCATAACACAGAAATAATAACAATATATATATTGTTATTATATATATATATATATACATATATATATATATATATATATAATAAGAACACATTTAAGACCAAAATGAATAGACTCTTAAAAGCCCAAGGAAATATTGACTTTTATCAAATAATCATTCACTGAGCACCTATTAGATGTCAAGCACCATTCTGTCTACCTAATTTTTTTTAATTAGAAGAACCCTACTTCTTAAATCTATAGGACTCTACTCTCCTGTGATTTCCTTTGTGATCAGACTGATTCCAATCCTAAATCTTAAGACTGATTGATTATATTCAAGTACTGTATTCAATGGTACTCAAGATATTTACCAAACCACATGCCATTATGTTGATATGTCAGAACTGCTGCCAGCTCCAGAATTAGAACTGGATGCTGGAGACTCATTCTGGCCCCTTTAGTTGCTGAATAGTTCCAAGGCTTGGGACATCTTAGGGGAGGGCGTGAGATGGTTATGAGGTTAGTGATAGTAGTATTATCACATTGCATAACTGGTATGCATGGCCATACCAGGTCTCTTCTTTTTTTTATACTGGTAACTGAACCCAGAAGTGTTCTACCACTCAGTCCTTTTTATTTTTCATTGTTCTATTTTAAGACATGGTCTAACTAAGTTGCAGAATTTCTCATTATGTTGCTGAGGCAGGTTTCCAACTTGTAATCCTTCTGCCTCAGTCTCCTGAATGCCCAGGATTATAGACATGAGCTCCCAGGCTCAGCCTTTCCAGAACTCTTGAGTATCAGCCTTGATACTATATACACTATAGCCCTTAGTCCTCTCTTCTATCTCTTGCCCTGTTCATGTTTCCTCTGTCATTCATTTTATGAAGTATATTATATACTTTGGTCACTCTGTTCTGAATAATGTTCAGTGTCTTTCTTAAGTGTCTTTCATTTTTTTATGCTGTTGCATTACTCTAGAAGTGGTCTATAAATTCAGAGTGGTCTCTGCATCCTGATTGGAATTCTCCACTCCTATTCAGACTACTAAAATTATGCTTTTTAAGTATTCATAAAATGAAAATACATTGTCATTTTAATAATGTGCTTTACTGAAGTTAAAATAATAGGAATTATCCCTTCTCTAGCTGGCAAGCAAGTTAATTGAGAGTTTATCACATATTCCTCAAGCCAGCAAGTCTTTCAATATATTTTATATTGTATTTTGATACTACATAACCTTTATTTCTACATCAGAAAAGTTAATGTGCTCACTAATCTAAAACATTGTATAATTGACAACAGATATTTCAGGGTATGTAAATTAACAGGTTCTGCAGAACTTGGAAAAGAGAGAGGAAAAATGACACTATTTTTTAAAAATAATATCAAAAGTACAATCTTCAAAAAGACTATGTTTTCAGGAATATTGTTCTACTAATAATATTGTATATAACAATATTTATTGGTTATTGGAAGAGATCTATGATAAAAATCTTTACTAATTATTGTATTATTAAATATTAAACTAAAAAACTGTGGATGTATCTTAGTGGTAGTGCGTTTGCTTTACATGTGCAAGGCTCTGGCTTACTCCCCAACTCAAAATAAATAAATACATATAAAAAATTAAAAATAAACTACCACTATTTGCCAAAATTTAGGAGTAATTATTCAGTTGAAATTATGTATTACTGATAATTTTTGAAGTTTAAATACAATGTTATTTTACTTTCCAAATGATCTTTATCTTACTTTTAAAGCTATACATTTAGACATTTCAAACTGTGTTTCAGGTCAATCATTAATGCTACAATTAATCTGTTTGTTTTTTTAAATTTTTTTTTTATTTTTAAAGACTTAATTTTAATTCATTGTACACAAATGGGGTACATCTTTTCCTTTCTATGGTTGTGTACAATGTAGATTCATATCATTCATGTATTCATACATGAACACATAGGGTAATGATGTCTGTATCATTCCACCATTTTTCATACCCTCCTCCTCTCACTCATTTCCGTCTATGTAATCTAAAGTTCCTCCATTCTTCTCTCACACCTCACTCCCCACCCCCATTCTATATCATCATCTACTTATCAGGGAAAACAATCAATAATGTGAAAAGAGAGCCTACAGAGTGGGAGTAAATCTTTTTCAACAATTACTCTTAGAATTGATAACCTTTGAAAATATGTCTCCCTTTAAAATTTCAGTTGAATTTCTCAATTAGCCCATATTTGGTAACTACAAATTTTTTTCTAAGTAACCTCTAAAGCTGCATTTCCTTTGATGGCTGTAGTCATCAAATGCAAATTTGCTTAACAGATTTGCTTGACCTTCCATAATAAGTTATTAGACAGAGTTTTCAAAGCTAAATTAAAATGGACAACAAATTCCTTTGTGAATCAGAAATGTCCACATTGTGCAAAAGGATAATAGATCAGATGTATTTGCTAATACTCAATGTAAGCGGCAGGTGTTTGACTGTAGATAGTGAAAGCAAGGGACCAGAGTTTTAGATTATAGTCTCAGATTCTCTTAACTAGAAGGGCACTTTAAATGTCCTCTAACATAATTGACATTTGAATATTGCATCCATGACCTCAATTCTTGTTTGAACACCCATATTCTCCTAAAAGAGTCCATTGCTTCTTTGCATGTTCTTTCAATTTCTTCTTTGGAAATCATTCATTCTTATATTAAAATCTAGCGCCTTCAAGCAGATGGAGAAAAAAAGGATATAAACCAATTTAGAAAAGAAATATTAGCACATACTAACAATTTGCTTGTTGCAGCTAGTAAATAGATAGTTGAGTCAGAATTTAATTCAATTTTTCACTGAAATTTTTCTATGCTGGTAACTTTTATGCAAAGTTCCTCAGATTCAGTTGTTTTTCTCCTGAATCATTTTAGAATCTATCTGTGATATGGATCTTTAGGAAATTCAAGGGAAAAGGTGAGTTCCACCTCGAGTTCTCTGTTTCCCTACACAACCAAGGTTACCATATTTGGTATCGCCTCTCCTTTCACTTCAAACTCTTCAGAAGCCCAAGCAAAAATTGAAGATAGTAGGATTATTATATTAAATCAATGATAATAAAAACAATAGCTGCTATGTAATGAGTGTTATGTGCTAATCACTGTTCTCAAGTGTTTTACATATGTACAATCTCTTGTGCTGTTATGACTGGGAACCAACTAATCCTAGATGCAGTCTTCTTTCTTGTCTGTTTACCCCTGTCCCAACCATCCACTGGATTTATATTTCATTAAACATTAAAAATAACATTTGGTATTATTTCTAAAGATCCTTTAGAACTATTCTGTACTGCATCAAGAACCATAATTTGGGTTGTCAACATGTAGTAAGAAGTCACATTCCTAAGGAATCTTTGCTTGACACTTAAATTAGGAGGTGAGAAAATTACTAGATTTTGATTTTGGATTATTCTTTCCATTTATGATGCTTTTTAGTTATGAATTCTCAAAAATACATATAAGCCCTATGCATGACTATTTTTACTATATTTACTTTCTAGTGTTTATAGCCATTTTAAATATGAAACATAATATTGGCTTTCATTGATTCATTCACTGATTCATTCAAGTAATAATTAAACACCTATCATTCAATATACTGTACTACTTTCATAACAGTGAATGCCATACCTTTTATCAAATCTGTCTATGCTTTTAAGTCTATGAAAAAACAACAAAACTCCCTCCTCACTTCTCAGTATTTTATCTTTTATTGCTGCTTTCATCTACTGTAGTTACATATCTTCCTCTCTCACAAATTCCTTTCTCTTTTTTACTACAGATTTATGAAGCAACTACCAACTCATTTTCTTCTCCACATCATCTCTTGCTGATTAACACTGCTAACATTAGAAGTCTTAGATGTTTACCTCTTCCATTGAGATAGGAATTTTAATACTCTCAATTACATATCATAGCAGTATTTACTCAATTTTACATAATGGTTACCATTTTTGTACTTTTGGGGGAAAATTTATCTATCTTACAGGTGTTTGCAAATATTATCAAAATACTTTCATATCAACATGCATGAGCACTATTTTTGCTTCTTGACGAAATATCAATGCATAGCAAGGTTGCCCTTGAAACTTTTTTCCCAAGAAATACACTGAAGTAAAAAGACAAGTATGGACTCTACTCATAATAAACCTGATTTTCTACAGTTGTGAGAAAAAAAAAACAGTAAGGTTTGTAAATTGTAACCTTTTCTTGTGTAAGTTTGAGTAAGATAACATGGAGATCAATTACTTGAGCTCTTGACTCCAGTAGAATACCAATTTATATAAGTGGGCTTTACTGTCTGCTTACAAATCTATTTCCCCTCATAATGTACTTATTAAAAGTTTTGACTTAAAGTCCCCTGTCCCAAATCATAAACCCTGCAGTCTAAAGCACTATACCTTGCTTCAGCCAAGCAAATGTTCCATCTATCTAACATGTTTGTTTGGACTGCCTTTCAATAGTTTTTCTTTCATTTCCATACTATTCCTAGACAGAATCTTTATTACCTAATGTCCACTTTATGGTAATCTACCTGGTCTTTTCCCTCAGCCTCACTTCACTCAAATTTATTCTGGTACTTAACTCTTATTAATATTTCAGGAAGTACCTAATCCCATTTCCACTAGAACTGCTCCTTCACAAGTGTCACAATTGACACTTGTTTCTCTGAACCATGGGTTTTGTGTATTGACAGTTTGACACTAGGTCATGGAATATCTCATTTTATTGCACAATTGTTTTTGAGGATACTTCTACCTCCTCAGTGCAGCAGAAATCTTCTTCTAGATAGGAAACATGTCTTACCAGCTCTGCCTGTAATGTTATATATTGGTTCTGTATTTTGTGAAGTCTCTCTTAAATTAGATCCCTCAATGCATTAAGCATAATGATACATACCCAATACAAACTCAAAAGCCACATATTGAAAGTCTACAATATCAAGAGTTTCTTAACAATCACATAGTAAAGCTGCTTAACAACTGCCAAAATATGGAAAGCCTCAAAAAGATTTTCAGTAGAAAATCTTATCATTTCTCTAATAAGCAAACACTAGTTCAATGTGATAGTCAACATGAGTTACTTACCAAGGCAAATTTTTTGTTGAGAATCATTTGCTCCACCAAAGATGACTCATTATGGAAGAGGTGGGGCTGCATATGACTCCACATATGAGGAAACCACCAAAACTCATCAACAGATCCCAAAAGACAGTCATCCCCTTCATCTTCCTCTTCAGTTCCTTTAGGAAGAAAATGATTATTTAATTAATTCCAGTTACACTGATCTACCTCTATCTATTTATCTATCAAATTATATATTCTCATATATTACATTTACGTTATCTTACATGCATATAAGGATTTGAACATAAAATGTAACAAAGCAAAATTTTTAGGGAAAAACCAGGCTCTGTGATAAAACAGTTGTAAATGTTGTTAAACAAGAGACATGGATATTACTGCAAGATGGAAGTATATAACCACTCTCAAGGACATTAAAACTCTTTAACTTTTCCCATCTTTGTACAATTTGTAGTTCAGAGAAAATGGGGATAAGTAGAAAATGTAATCATTGGAATTAAACTGGAAAGGAGTGATAGAGCCCCAGAAGTAAATCATTTTGACATGAGTTATATATACAGTTACAACAAAATAATTTCTTAATTCATTTGGTTCCCTCAGGATACCATGTCATTTAAGATTAAGTCAGTTATTCGTTGCAGTTTTCACACTGAAAATTGGCAGAAGTCTCCTGGGATTTCTTAGTAATCAATTCATTCCTGATTGTAGGTAAAGTAAACTGAGGATCCCTAGTTTATAAAAAGTCTCCTGACAGCTGCTTTTGCACTCCATTCCTTGTCACATTCCTTGTCCTGCATCTGTCTTTTCACCTCTCTTCACCCATTTCATAGACATTGCTCAAAGTTTATTTATCAAGACAGAGCAACACATCTCAATGATCTTCAGAAAGATAGCTCAGGTGTTACCTTTTCCTGAATACCATGGTGAAATCTATGAGTAAAATGTGTATACCCTGGAATCCTGCAGAGGTTAGACAAATGATGTCTGCCCTCTAACTGACTTAACTCACATAGTAAGCGTAGATGGAGGTCTGTCCTTTTTTTCTTGATAGTTCCATTTTATATAATTTTCTTTAACCCCACTTTAGGAATGTTTTGAATCAGAATTAATTATATTGAGAACAAATGCCAAACATTATAATAAAAAGCAGCTGAAATGTAGTTGTTCATGATTGAATTGCCTCAGCATCTTGTTGCCCCCCTTTTTCCCTTGCTCTGTCCTCCTTGTCAAACTGGAGGAAGAAAGAAGAAAGAGAAATCAAATTCTTCAATTTTTAAAGACCATTTCTGAAGTTGTTACAAAACTTACTTATAAAGTTATTGTAAATTATATTATTTATCTATTTAAATAACTTTCTGCAGTATTTTATCAGAGTATTTCCTTACCTGATGTTATATTAAAAAGCCTCCTTGACTGAGATTTACCTTTTGTCAAGCACAAATTACATGCTTTACAACATCATTTGATTTAATTCTCATAACAACCCTATGAAGTCAGAGCCTCATTTTACAGATTAGGAAATTGGTCTTTAGAGAGATTCAGTAACTTGTCCCAACTCAGTGAAAGTATTGGGACGGAATCTGAATCTAGAATCTGAATTCTAATTCAGATGAAGCAATTCCAAATTCAGAGCCTCACCTATATGATTCATTCACTAAATGGGGAGTAAAGAAGTAAGATCAAAATTTTAATTCAATATCACTGTGCCCTTAACATTTTAGTTAATTTTTCATGTAAGTAAAATTTACATTTACTATTTCTTCTGTGTGATTTGGTGAAATCTAAGGACTCTACAGATAAGAAGTATCTTTTGCCATTTGGTTCTCTAATTAACGATTGCCAAATAAACAACAAATTTTCAGTTTTTCGAATACATAAGAATTGGGCTCTAAATGATTTAGGGTTAAAACAGGTTTTTGATACTTAATAATTTATGACTTCAGCACTCTAAATTTTTATTTTCTTATCCAGAAAGCCAGCAACATACTACATAACTCCTAGGATTCAATGAAAAGGTATATTAAAAGTGTTTAGCAGGGCTGGAGTTGTGGCTCAGTGGTAGACCACTCGCCTAGCATGTGTGAGGCACTGAGTTCGATTCTCAGCACCGCATATTAAAAAAAATAAAAATGAAGGTTCATCAACAACTATATACATAGATATAAAGTATTTAGCAAAGTACATTGGATATGGTTACTGCTCACTAAAAGAGAAGTCTGCTTTTAATCTATCTCTATTCTCTCTCTCTGTCTCACCAAAATGCACAAACCCTTCAAAAGTTAAAATAAATCACATAAGTAAAGCTTTTTCCTGAAATGAACTCTTATACTATTATGACAGAACAGCTTTTCTCCTTCCATTCAAGATTAGTACAAGGATAGAAAATTTAATAGAAAATTAATTATCCATTTAGAAAGGAAACAATGTAATTAAATTTTATAATACCTAACTTTTGAAAGATTGAGTATTACATTTTATGTGCTCCCACTGAAAAATTATTATACTGGTCTTAAGACAACCCTGGCCATGATTTTGTGTAAGTTTTCATATTTTACAAAGATAAAAAATTCTTTGAACCTTGGTCTTAGCTTCCTCCTGTGTTTTACTTTCCCTGGCTTATAGAGAGGGCACTTTTATTGTGAGATATGGGAAATACCTGAGTAAAAAAATAAACAAATAAAGGACAAATCTTCCACAGATGAGAAATGAGAGGGACAAGTGGAATAATTTTCTTGCATTCAGTGTTTGGTGAGAAGAGAATCGAGTTTCAGGAATGTTTTCTTGTATCTCCTTGGTGAGTTTGGGTTTCCCTGTTTCCGTCTACGGGTCTTCCTATAATCTTCCTCTCTCCCTCACTCATAACTACATATTCTATATGTCCTTGATCTTAGTCTGATGATTTCCTTATCTGTATATTAACTGTCTTTTTTTTTTCAAAAGATGTCAAAGAATCTACGATAATCACTCTGAAATTAAGATAGATTTAGAGAGAGGTTACAGATACTCTATTGCAATAAGTTGGTGAAGATTCAATTCGACAAATTTAGTGGTGCTAGAAAGATGAACTGAGCTTTGGTGCATAAAAATAAATGTTTTCATTTCATATATTTATACCAAGGTAGTAGAACTTTACTGTAAGCAAGGAATTTAGAATATATCTTTGTGTTTTCATTTTTGAGGTTATAAAAAATACTGAAACTTGCTCAATAATAACAGAAAGTTAAACCATGATTATGAAATTCCCAATAAACCTTTAAAATAATCACAGAAAAGGGTATTTTTGTTTGTTTGTTTTGATTTGCTTGTGTGTGTATGTGTGCGGTACCACAACTCAGGAGCATTCTATCACTGAGGTACATCCCCAACACTTTTTATTTCATTTTGTACATGGTCTCACTAAATTGCCAGTGCTAGAATTGAACTTGCAATCCTCCTGACTCAACCTCCCAAATTACTGGGATTACAGGTATGCATCACTGCCCATGGCTTGAAAAGGTGTCTTTTATATATTTGTTTAAGTAATTAGGAGAATAAGGCTTTCAGAGCCTCCTATGTTAAGGTTACTCTTAGAAGTCACAAAATTTTCAAATTAAGAAGCACAGTCATATATAGTTTTATGAAAATACATAGTGGAGGACTTACACACTATGTAACATGAAATATACTAGAGTCACTTCTCATAACTCTAAAACTTCCATGGAAACATGAAAATTCACTTACTGCAGAAATGTAATATTTATTACATTTATCTAAAATGAAGTTATTATTGATTTTACTTATATGCATATGAAAATATGTATTGATGATATTGGATATATATAGGAAGAATTATCACCATAATAATCTTGTTAAACTCTTGAAGGAACACATTAATTATACACAAAAGAATTCATATTTCCAAAGTAAAAACTTAAAAGCATTTAAAATTGTGGAAAATTATTAGAAAAATGTGCTTAAATATAATATTTTAAAAATTACCATTTAATTCACAATTTAGTTGAATGGATGATAAATATATATGATATAAAATGCAAAAAGAACAAAATCAATTGAAAAGTAACTAATTTTCATCCTTGTCATTCATTCCCCATATTCTCTTCTGCAGAGATACCTATTCAAATCAGTTTATTATGAATTTTATAGAGGTAACATACATTGGTACCAACAGCTGTGTGACTATGAGCAAACTAACCATTCTACACCTCAGTTTCCACATGAATCACTGATTTATAAATTCTAAGATTGTAGGAAAATTTCATGTTACTGTGATATGGGTATTTTTTAAACAAGGTGGCCATAAAAGAAAGAAAGAATTAATTGAAAAACATTAATATTAAATATTTTTCTACATCAAACTCACCATTAGGAAAGTGAACAGACAACTCACACAGTGAAAGTATTTGTAACACATATAACTGAGAACTGACTCTAAGTTTGAATAAGGAATTTCTATAAATCAATAAAAAAATTCAGAAAATAGAAAAAAAAGTGCTTCTCAATGAAAGACATATGGAGACAATAAACATAGGAAAGAGGCTTGCATGCTAGACATCAGAAAAATATATAATGAAAGCTTAACATGACATTTCTACATACCTACTACAAAGGCTAAAATTCAAAAGAAAATCAAACATTAGCAAGATTTTAGAGCATGGTTTTTAGAACACTGATACAATTAGAAATATAAATTGATAAAACTATTTGAAACCTGATTGTCATTTTCTGTTAAATCTGATTGTCTATGGTCCATACAACTAGAAATTCCACTCCTTGTTGATATATAATTAAAAGAAAATACTTAAGTTGCTGAAGAACAGGTTTAAGATTTTTCATAATAGGCCTACTAAAAAAATCAAAGTCCAGAAATAAACCAATCATCTATATTGGAATGGAATGGATAAAGAAATGGTGGTATATACAAATTATGGAATAATACAAAGCAATGAAAAATGAAGAAATTAAAACCTATACATAATAATATATGTGAAACAAAAATAATGTTGAACAAAAAAAAAACAGGTAACAAATGAGTACTTTAACACATAACTCAAAGTGAGGCAAATCTCAGATGGCATGAGAAGTGAGTATAATAATTTTGTTTGAGGAAAACTAGTGACTGTAAGGGAGTATGAGGTGACAGTACTCTGGTAGTGTTATCTTACTTGATCTTCCTATGAATTATACAGATGTGTATAGTTTGTGAAAATTCACTAAAGAGCACATTTATTCATTTTATATACATAAATTATAACAATAAAAAGGAAGATGATTTGATAATACCATAAACTTTCAAATAATAAACAGTTTCAAAAGGTTTAAGATAGTATGATAGATGGAGTTAAATTATATGAAAAACAGGGGAAGTACATAAGGAATTTAGGAAAGTATGAGACAGAGGGGTATACTATTTTCAATAGAGTGGTCAAAAAAAGCCTTATAGAACAGTTAATTCCTTTTTCTTACCTGTGTGGTAAAATTTCCCTGAAAATCCCAAGTTGAATGTAAAATTTGTGATTTGTTCACGCAAAAGATTCTGAGTCTCAAGCAGAGCCTGAAATATAGAATTTTTAAAAATGTATTAAGTCAAAAATGAATTCAGATGTTTTAAAAAGATTTCTTCCTTTTGCAGGCTGAGAATAAAACTACTTCTTTATACCTGGGAGAATTAAATGATGGAAAGTACTTTATCACTTTAAAATTAGAGAGATACTTTAGAGGTTACATAGACATAAATATTTTTATCCTTTATCTTGTAATAAATCAACAAAAAGTTTCAGCTAAAAAAGGGAAATTAAATGAAAAGTTTAATCTGTGCATCAAAGGAACTTGTATGTAGTACATAAAATATGTATCTTTTACCACTCAGGGACATAGATAACAATTGTCAAAAGAATATCACTCAATTTAAAGAAAACTCTGTAATACCACATGTGGAAAGAAGCAAATTATCATTTGTCAGATACATTTTTGGTCTTCAAAATGCAAGACTTTTCTAGATTAAATCTGAGAATCCCAAAAGATGGTGACTGCTATTCAAAAGAGGATATCATGGTAAAGTAATTCTCTAATTTGTCCTTTCCTTAATAAAACAGACAACAAAATACACTATTCCTTACAAATAAACTATTTTGAAGCGAAGTTTTGCTATATCCTACACCATTTTGTTATATATTTGTTATATATTTATATATTTTGTTATATATTTATGCTACCTAACTATATTTTATATATTTATAACAATTATGAGTATTTAGTGGACTTTTCCCTCTTGTACTTTTCTTTCTTATTATTTATATTCCATTTTTCATATTCTTCCCCCCCCCCCACACACACACACACACGTAGCGGTTGAGTGTTCACCTCAACTGGACAAAAAGTAGCACTGTTAGACTGGTTAAGGAGATTTTTTAACACATCTTTTATACTTGAGGAAATGGAGAAGAAATTGCTTTTTTCATAGATAAAATTAATGGTGAATCCTAGATTAAAGATATATATCCAATTTTCGATCTCTACTTACTCTACCATTCCAGATACTTTCCCTCTTTCTTACTTTTTTAGTACATCTGTGGTCTAACTAAATCTTGTTTTCCTGATAGCAGAGCTGACAACTGGGAACCCTGCACTGTCATGTTCATAGATTTCAATCCTTGGGGATAAAAAAATAAGCTTTTTTTATTGAGCTACCACCTGATGATGTATGCTTTATTTGAATGAAAGTGATTCCCCCTATTGTGTAAAGGGGAGGAAGAGATCTTTTGTTAAATTTAAACTCATCTGATCAATAATCAGTTTTGACATTTAAGTGCCAAATACCTATCATTTTATTTAAATGAGTAACCTCCTTGGTGTGCATAACTGAACCACATATCATATGGATCCTGATGATGTTCAGAAATGAAAGACAGGCCAGTTGGTACATCTCCACACCTCATTACAGGACTAAGATTGACCGATGGCCATGCCACTGGGGACACACAGTTTTGACCTTGGCAGGGTGGGGCATGGGTTCATGGGAAACAGAATTGGTCAGGTAGGCATAATGAAGTGAGGAATGGGACTTCTAGGTAATAAGCTGGACAATGGTAAGCTGGGGAACTGCCTGGGTGTACAGTGGGAACCGCTCTATTTCTTCTGGGAGGAATGTCAGGTAAGGAATGTGAAGGTATGAATGAAATTCTACCTTTGGTACTTATATTGCAGTTATTAAGAGGACAGGTTTAGGGGTCAGATGTCTCAACTGGAATTCTGGATTTGTCCCAGTTTATTTTCGGGCATATTGTTAAATATTTCCCAGAGACAGCCTCTTCATTTATAATAATTACCTCAAATGTGGATTAAATGAAATAATTCATTCATGCTCTTGGCTCAGTGACGAGAAGGAAAACAGTATATGCTCAGCAATTATTAAGTGCTGCTCTTCTACTACTGCTGCTGCTACTATACTACTAATCATATGGTTGTTATTATTATTAAATGATGTAGGAGAATTCATTTTACCTGTGTAAACATTTTTCTTCACTTGTAAATTGGAGACTGTGATCTAACCCATGGAATGTAGATGCAGATTATAATAAATAATATATACGGTAATGGTTGGGAAACTTTTAAAAGTATCATAAAATATTAGATGTTGATGCTATAATTGTTGGCAGTATCTATCATCTGTCTATGTCTACCCATCCACCTATGTACTTACCCATCTGTTCATTTCATTTACTTTTTAAACCCTGTTGCTCTTTATTTCATTTATTTAATCATTTATTAAATATATTTAATTTATTTCATTCTTCTTCTACCTTCCATTCTCCCTCAGTTTTTTATCCCAGGGGAACATTCTGTTTGACTCTTTATATCTTTCCTTCCTCTTAGATCTCATATTTCTTCTTTTTCCATTTTAATCACTTCATTTTATTCTTTATTTCCCTTTCATTGGTTAAAATAAAGATTTGAAATATGTTCTAAATAGTGCCTTGTGTTATTCAATTTTCTAACTTAAAATCCGGTAAGCCTGCCATTCTTTTTGTCATTTTGTTTGTTTGTTAAAAGTAAACTTGAATTTGAACTTCACTTTGTAATCTTCATTTCTTTTCTAATGTACATTTATTGGGGGGGGGGTCTTTTTTTAATTTTTATTGTAAACAAATGGGATACATCTTGTTTCTCTGTACATGAAATAGAGGCATACCATTTGTGTAATCATACATTTACATAGGGTAATAGTTTTTGATTCATTCTGTTATTTTTTCCATCCTCCCACCCCTCCCACCCCTCCTTTCCCTCTATACAGTCCCTCCTTCCTCCATTCTTGCCCCCCTCCCACCCTTCATTATGTGTCATCATCTGCTCATCAGTGAGATAATTCTTCCTTTGTTTTTTTGAAATTGGCTTATCTCACTAAGCATGATATTCTCCAAGTTCATCCATTTGCCTGCAAATGCTGTAATTTTATCATTCTTTATGGCTGAGTAATAATCCATTGTATACATATACCACAGTTTCTTTATCCATTCATCAATTGAAGGGCATATAGGTTGGTTCCACAATCTGGCTATTGTGAATTGAGCAGCAATGAACATTGATGTGGCCGTATCTCTGTAGTATGCTGATTTTAAGTCCTTCGGGTATAGGCCAAGGAGTGGGACAGCTGGGTCAAATGGTGGTTCCATTCCAAGCTTTCTGAGGAATCTCCACACTGCTTTCCAGAGTGTCTGCACTAATTTGCAACCTACCAGCAATGTATGAGTGTACCTTTTTCCCCACATCCTCTCCAACAACTATTGTTGCTTGTATTCTTGATAATCGCCATTCTAATTGGGGTGAGATGGAATTTTAGGATAGTTTTGATTTGCATTTCTCTTATTACTAGAGATGTTGAACATTTTTTCATATATCTGTTGATTGCTTGTAGATCTTCTGTGAAGTGTCTGTTCATTTTCTTAGCCCATTTGTTGATTGGGTTATTTGTATTCTTGGTGTAGAGTTTTTTGAGTTCTTTATATATTCTGGAAAAATGATATTTGATAGGCAACAAATGAATCTATCCTTTTTCTAGGCCTTAGAATTTAAATAATATACTTAGGAATTAGTCCCTTCATAAATTAGAATGAATTGATTTCAAATACTAAATTAGCCCTGATTTTTCAGGCCTGATTTGGAAATTTTACACAATTATTTGATATTCTAGAAACAAATATGGGAATACTTAAAAGATACACTGAAACAGTTGGCAGATACTAGAATGCCTATGTATGTTGAAGAGTGGAACCTATTTCTAGATGACATTTTATATACTTAAGTATTAATATTGCTCACATTTAAATTGTTCTTATAAACCAAAATTTGGAAATGTTTATGATATTTTAATTATCCATTATTTTGATCTATTTAAAATATGCTTATCACTCGCCTGTTCAGTGCAAGAAGTTTATGCACAAGGAATATTCTTAGGCCCATATCCTTTTCACTAAATTCATTACTAGAATGATTTTATTATTACTCAATTTGGAACTAAAGTATTTTATTCATTACTATGAAGAAATTACTATAAAATGATATAAATGCTTTATTATTTATTTATATATTTGCTCATATGTATTTATATATTTGCTTTATTCCCTAAAGTAATCTGATAATGCCTGAAAGTCTAATCAGAACAAACTAAATCAATGTTATCACACTATATTCAAACAGCTCACAAGTTTCCTGAGCAATCAAACCTCTCTGATATGTAGAGCCCCTTGGCTATGGAGGAGAGAAGTAAATGAGGACCCCTAAGGTGCACCATTTAGTATCCTCCTCCATACCAACCAAAAACTTAAAAGAACATAGATATCTACTTTCAAAACTAATTTAACTTTTGAAAAATGGTCCTTTCTTAAAGTGTTCCAAAATATATACTTAGGGTAATCACTGATCATTTTAAAAATAACATACTTCCCAATGAAAAATTAAAATCTTTAAAAATAAATAATAAGGATGCTAATATTATGACTTCCATTTTTTCAATAAATAAATCTAGGTACATTGAATATATATAGATATAGATAAATTAGAACTGTGAAGTCACATATCAATACAATTTTATACACAAATGAAGCAGATATTTCTATAGCAGAAAATAATTTAGTGTGTTCTTCATAAAACAAAACCACTTTGTAACAAAATTTAAAATGCTTATTCAATGATTAAAAAGAAACAAGCAATAAAACTATAAGAGAACTGCATTTTAAATGCAACTCAACACATAACATTTCAAAGTCCTTTTTTCAAATTTGAGTCTGAATGCTTATCCCACTCACTTCTTAATTTTTAAAGTCCTCATTCTACAAAACCAAGAACATTCACAAACATTGAAAGATCTAGTTAGAAGCAAAAGAAAGATCAAATTTAACAAAATTGAGCTCTTGAGAATTAAGCAAAATGGCAGCTTTGAAATATTTTTGGATTTTATCCAACTTTCTTTAAGAGAATGAATATAAGAAACAGTAAATCAGTGACAAAAATTGAAATTAACTGTAATTGCAAAAAAGTCATACTGAGATTTGTGTTAGTATTCATCACACGTGTAACATTCTTTGGGAGAACATCTGCTGATTTTTTATTTTTTTATTTTTGCTTCCAAGATTATATTTTTACTTGTTTTGTTGTCTGTAAGTGAACAAACTGGGTTGGCAAACCAAATTAAAGACAGGGAAGAAATTTCATTGATATATACGGTTTTTCAATAGCAAGAAAAAAATACTGGGTTTGAACACAAAATTAGAATTAAGATATTTTAATCAATCATGTACTACTTATTTTATCATAAATAAAAATTTCTACATCTGCTAAAGCAAATGAAAGTAATTGGGCAACTTATTATAAGTTCTTATATCTATGTATATATTTATCTGCAAACAGACAGACATAGGTCTCAGAAATAGTGAAAGAGAGATAATGGCAGACATTACTTAAATAATTTAAGTGAATTCCCCTTTGTCACAAAGCTAGTTAAATGCTGAATAATTGATTTAAAGAAGCATTTTAGATTTCAAATCTCAAAAAGAAGAATATTAACACTGGACACTGTTATCACTGGCATATAAAAACTTGGTGATATAAAGCAATACAAGGGAATAAGAGGGTGATCTTCCTTTCACTCTTACCAACTGATTGTCACTCTTAGCTCCCAAAACTTGAAGTCTGGAAATGGGAAGATTAGATTGGTCTGTGAATACTGAAGCTGTTAGGATTCCTGAGAGAAATAGAACCAACAGAAAAGAGATATGAGATTTATTATAGGATTGGAAATATGGTTGTGGAGGCAAGCTAGAGAACCAAGAAAGCAGTGTAATATAGTTACAGTCTGAAGGCTTGAGAATTGTGGTGGGGGTGGATGCTGAAAATCCTTTTAGCTTTGATGCTAAAAGCTTGACAACAAGGATTGCCTGCCCGAGGAGGGACAAAGATGGAAATCTCAGCTCAAGCAGAGATAGTGAATTTGTTCCTCCATCTTTTCATTCTATTCAGTCCATCATCCATTGAATAATAGATACCCATTCACATTGGTGAGGGCCATCTATGTTATTCAGTTCACCAGTTCAAAATCTTCTCTTTTCTAGAACTTCCCCAGTGGCACTCACAAAAATCATGTTTTACCAGCTGATGGGGCATCCTTTAGCCCAGTCAAGTTTCTGCATAAAATTATTAATCATATCAGCTGAACTAAAATGTTTACCCATTAGCATTTAGATCATAGAACATTCATTGAGTGCACCATCTGTAGAGTTGGACAGCAGGATACCAAAGAACTATGATGTTCTCCAAAAATCACCTCAATCTCTGTCTGATGAGGTATAGAATTAGGAAGACTCTATATTAAAGATTTGTTTATAGATAAAGAAAACTCTGAAATATGCTGGAAACAGTTAATTAGATTTGATAAGATAGTGGGGTATCATGAACAATTAGAGGGAAGACATCTTTAGAGGGAAATTGTAAACAATAAGACCAGGATCAACTACTATTTGACCTAGCTACACAACTGGCATTCAGCAAGGAAATAAGAAAGAAATGCAAGAAAGACCGGTAAGCTAGTGGGAAGCATGGTACTTGGTCACTGTCTGCCATAGTATTTAGAATCTCTTAACATGAAACCAATACTTATGGTACTGTATTGACTTACAACATTCCTAATGGTAAAACATCCACTCAGCTCCCAGTTGTATACATTCTAAACATTAAAAAGGGAAAATGTTTATTCTGACAATCTAAAATATAAAGACCAAAGATGAGAGGGTGTTTTCCATGAAATTTCATACAGAAACTTGTTAATTAGAATGAGATGTTCTTAGAGATTATAGCACTCCTTCTTAAATTATTTTAGGTCTGTTCTTGAACATGGCCTCATCCACATGGCACAATGAATGTGCAGCAGATTTAGAATCATAATAATTTTGGACTCTGACTCTGTTCTTAACTACTGTATATACTTGAAAAAGTTACTGAACCTCACCAAATCAGTTTCTGGAAAAATAGAATAACAACATATAGATCACAGATTCATTATAAAAATCACATGTAAAATGTATATATGTCCCAAAACCCAAAAACCTTTTCTAGAATGTGGAAACTGAGTTCTAGAGTTCTAGCTCGAGGACGAATCCACTGTCCTTTCTTCAAGCAATTTTGTGAACTTCTTTATGTCCTGTCAAGCAACTCCATCTCCCATTTCTTCCTGTTACACATGCAAAAATTTTTAAAGACATTTAAAATGTTACATTATATTTTCAAATCGATCTTTAGCTCTTTAAGTGTTATCTAATCAACACTAAAGATGAGAATTATCCAAGCAGTTGCATTATAGTAATCTGTAATCTGTCCTTTTAAAGGACAGTGAATTCATTTTGTTCCACCACAATGTTCATGTATTTTGTTGTTTGTACTGTATTAAAAGATTAGGGACAAAGGTTTATGTGAAAGCTCAGGGAAGGAGTTACTAGTAAATTTGAATTATTTTTGTTATATATATTTAACTGGCCTAGATTATATATTATGCATAAACTTTAAATTATATAGTGAGGAATGACTTTCCTAAAACACTTGTTGAACTGAAATTGGCAAATAATATGTGAATAGGAAACAGTAAACTATTAAGTGCTACTCTAAGTATTTGCTATACATATTATTTTTACTTAGGGTTGATACGCTTAAATAGTCAGAATAATAATGTACTCTTAAAAATACATGTAAAATTAGTTTATAATGTCTTACAATACAATATCTATAGGAAACTATTAGCCACATCTCAATCATTCAGTTATGCAGAAAAAACATTTTCTGTGTTATCATAAAAATAAAGTTAGTATCTTAATTTAAAATACCTGCTTTTTGCAGCAAAAGAGAAAAAGAAATATGGGATCCAATATAAAAGGATAGAGTATCACCATTTACTATTATTCTAAAGCAAGTTATATCTTTTAGTAGTTGGGAACCATATGAGTAGTAAATCTATTCTCCTCAAAAAGTAAAAGTGCTAAATATACACACATGTGCACACACACACATACACAAACATAAGAAATAATGCTGAGCCATCCACATCCAGAAGTTTGCTCTATATATTAAAAGTAAGGTAACGTAGAAGATTGACTATAAACTCCATGAGATAGTAATTATGTCTACGTTCCAAAATGTCTGAATCCCCAAAGCTCAGCATGATGGCAAGATCAGAAAAAGAATGAGTACATAACTCTTGAGTATCAACATAAATGAATTTCAGATTGATCTAATGATGTAATAAAATCATAAAGATTTGAAAATGAAATGAATATTGTACATTACTTATTTTGAACAATCTTTTACTATCTTATTTTCAGAAACTATTTTGAATTGGTAGAAATTTCAAAATTTCAAATTGGAAAATAGTAATTCTAAAACATTTTATTTAAAAATATTCTGAAATAGCATGTTCTATTTCAGTGCTTCTCAAACTACTATGTACATGGAAAATCATCTGTGAATCTTAATACAGGTTTTTGAATTCTAACCCAGATATTCTGTGTAAGATTGTTTAAGCAAGATCAAAGCATCCTGAGTGATTTTAATATGTGACATATAGCACCTTCTAAGATCCACTTGACCTGTTCCTTGATTTCAAATAGTTCAAGACAGTTTCTAATTATTTATAGGCCTGTTTTTCCTTTAGTATATGAAGTCTTTGATTTCTATTGCTTTCCATAGTTCCCAGTACAAAGTAGTTATGAGCTAGTCAATAACTCTATGGACCACACAGGTAAGGGGTACTATGAATTCTCAAATCAGAAATACTGTAGGAAAAACTAGAATATATAAAGATTATCAGAATTCAGAGGAGGTCTTAGAAAATGTGTTGGCTCAAAAGTACTCTGAAAAATTTTAATTTCACGTTGTTAACTTGAACAGGACATGGGTTACCTATAAATTTGGTCAAACAATGCCTTGGATATGTCTGATAAGGTGTTTTTGGAGATTAACATTAGAATTGATAAGATGAGTAACATCGATTGCTCTTACTAACATGAGTGGATCTTATCCAATAAGTTAAAGGAATGAATAAAACAAAACCACTGACCATCCTGGAAATAAGAGGGAATTCTTTTGGTCTGATACCTTGAGCTGGAACATTGGTCTTTTTCTGAGTTTGAGGTTCAAGGCATTAGGATGTCTCATACATCATCAGCTCTCCTGTTTCTCAGGTCTTCAAAACTGAACAAGAACTAACCTGTTGGCTTCCAAGGATATATAGCTGGCTGACTGAATACTTTTGTATTTCTCAATTTCCATAATCATCTAAGCCAATTCCTTAAAACAAATCTATCTACCTATGTATGCATTGTTCAATTGATTGATTAATCAAAACTCATGTGTTTGTCAGGGTTCTCCTGTGAAATGGAACCAGTAGGAGATTTTCTATGCCTACATCTATCTACATATTTCTCCATCTCTATCTCTGTCTCTATATCCATATCTACATTTATCACATCTAGAGCACTTTGAGTTAGAAATTATACAACATTGCTTTGTAGCCATTAAAGTTTCTCTTTATGTCTTTATTCATTTCATTTTCCTTAATAAAAAAAAAAAAAACCCTCCTTTTCCACTGATTTGGGAGAACCAGATGATCAACTTACCACTTTAGGTAATATATGATAACCTAGGGTAAACAGATCCAACCTAGTGAAGATAAGGTGTGAGGAAGCAAACACTTATAAAGTACATAGCTAGTTTAAGAATTATAGCACCATGGAACTATAAAATGGTTCAGTAATGTGGAAAACAATTGAGTAATGGTTCATCAAAAAGATAAACAGAATTACCACATTACTCAGCATTTCCATTCATAGCTATACACCCCAAAGAGTTGAAAACATTGTTCAGACAAATAGTTGTACACAAATATTCATGGTAGCACTATTCATGATAGCAAAAAGGTGGAAACAATAGATAAACAAATAGTGGAATTTGTATATGATGGTATATTATTCATTCATTAAAAGAAATGGTACTGCTACATGAGTGAACCTCAAAAAAATTATGCTAAGTCAAAGAAACCAGACATAAAATGCGACATAGCATATAATTGCATTTATAATGTACTATCTGAATAAAATATGTAAATCCATAGAAAAAATATTGTATTGTATTACAGGATAAGGGAAAATTAGTTGTGACTATTAAGTAGATATGAGGTTTCTTATGAGATGATGAGAATTTGAACTAGACAGAGGTGGTAGTTGAACTTTATACATGTATCACTAAATGCCACTAAATTTTTTACTATAAAACTTATATAAGTAAACTTCACCTCAATAAAGAAATTTTAAAAGTCAGAGTGTACCACTGTGAGTACTGTTGTCCTCATGTTTTTTTCCAAAATTTTATTATAAGGGCCCTGTATGAGTTAACAATATTATTTCCAATAGATGCCCCATACTCTTCACCCTGGCTTTAAACAAAATTCCTCAGAAGTGGTATAAAGTCAAACACATCATGAACTCTTGGGAAAAGTGACAACTGATGTTCAGAAATCTTCACACTATTTAGCCCTCACCCAATACCTTATCTCCTTATCGTCTTTTATTCTCCTTCATACTCACTCAACTCTGCACATGGTTGGCTTTGTATGATTTCTGGAACATTCCAACTTTCTTCTCACCTCCAGGTCTTTAGTCTTGCTGTTCACTCATAAAAGCCTTCTCCATTTACTCATGTGATTTACTTACGCTTTCAGGGTTTTGATTAAATAAAATCTCTTTGGTGAGGTATTTCTTGAGCACCCTCTTTTCTTTATTTTTTTTTTCTATTTGCTTTTTAAGAAAAAAAATCCCCCAGATTAATTAAGGTATAATGGACAAATTTAAATTTTACATATTTAACTATGTAGAATATAATGTTTTGATAAATATACTCATTATAAAATGGTTAAATCAACTTGGTTAACATATCCATTATAAATTTGATTTTTAATAAATTTTTCATCATCCTCTTTTAAACAGATGCCCTGCTAATAACTCCACATATGGTTTCCCTGCATTATTTCTTCATAGAATTCAATTCTTTTATTATTAGTATTAGTGAATAGATACTCCTTGCCTTAGTGATATACTAGTGATGTACTGATGAATCCATTTTAAGTTGAAAATAACATAAGTCAAAAATGCATTTAGTACATGAACCTACCAAACACCACAGATTAGCCTGGCCTACCTTAAGAGTGCTCATAACACAGACAAAACAATCTAACACAAAGCATATTTTTTAAAAAAGTACTCAACTTCTCATGTAACTTATTGAATGTTATCCTAAACATAAAAAAAGAAAAAGAAAAAAAAAAAAAAAAAACCCAGAACTGGTTTTGGGCCTGCAGTTTCAGAGATTCAGTCCAATGGTCAGCAGACGCCATTGCTGTGGGCTAAAGGGTGTGGCAGAGAAATTCTCATCAATATTGGATGGGAGCCCCTGCTTTAGTGAAAGTAAGACTCACACAAAACTGGAAGTCATGAATGCTTATAAATATATAAGATAAGTTTTGGTCTAATGAAGAACATCCCTCTAATATACTCTAGATCAGATTCTGGATCCTGTTTTAGAAGGACTGAATGCTTTATAATTTTCTCTGATGCAGGTTGAAGAAAAGGCATAAGTGTATAATTTGCCTAGACACTTTATTCTACTAGAACCTAACTATAGATACCGAAATAAGCAAAAAGCCTATCATATCAATAGAGCTGTTAAGAAGCAAACAGTAAAGTTGAATTTTGCCATGGTCTCTATGTACAACCCAAATTCATATATTGAAATGCAGTCACCAGTGTGATAATATTAATAGGTGGGTCCTTTGGGGGTGATTAATGTCATAAGAGCAGAGCTCTCATGGATGCAATTAGGGTCCTTATGAAAGTACTAGAGAGAGTGGGTTTGCCTTTTCTGTCCCTTCACCATATAAGGATATAGCACTCATCTCCTTAAGAGGAGGCAGCATCAACGTTTCATCTTGGAACTAGAGAGAATTGGCCTTCGCCTAACACCAAATGTGTTGATATCTTGATCTTGCACGTTTCAGCCTCTAGAATAGGGAGAAAAATTATATTGTTTGCAAATTACCTGTGTCATTTTGTTATAATGGCACAAATGCACCAAGACAAATTTATTCTTTAAGAAAGGGTTTCATCCTCTCATTCGAAATCACTTTATTTTTCATATAGTTCTAATAAGCTTCGTGACCTAGTTTCTAAGAATATAACAGACTATATAATACAAATTATGACCCTATAGAAAGCAAATGCAGGGCAAGATGCTAAAGAGCATAATGGAAGAGTTAGGCAGAAAAAGTATAAATCACCATAAAAATTAAATACGCATGCAAATTAAGGTAGAAGCAAATGATCTAACACATCAGCACAGCCTCTGAGGCTTCACTACAGTATAAAGCAATCACTGAAATTCAATAATAATGAACATGATAAAGTTCATAAATTAAAAGTGTGCCTCCAAATTAATAAATCAACTCATTAATTCAATATATATATTTATTGAGTATGTACTATGCATTACATCTTGCATCAGTTGGTAGGATAATCAAATTAAGACCATCACTAAGTGACAGGAAGGTTTGAGAAGAAACTGAGATATTACCTGGGAAAAGTCTTTTTACATTGTAAAGCGCTAAATAAAAATGCTATTAAAATCTAAAGTCAGTTTTCTGGAAAATGATTCATATTTTAAAAGTGAAATGTCATTCTTGAATAAATTATAGATGAGTCAAACAATTTTAGGTGTCAGTTAATTCTTCTTACTTCCATCCAGACAACAGAACTTACTGTTGATAGGGAAACAGAACAAAATTATTTCTATTTTGGGGCCTTTTCACTTCCCTTTCTTTCTCTCTGTCACTAAGTCTTTTCCCTATATCGTCACAATTTAATTCAAATATCTTTCTTCAAATAGTACCTTATCCGGAAGATATTTTGTGAATATCCTTTAAATTTGGCAACATTCCTCTACCCCTTGAAGCCCAGACTTCCCTATCTGCATAATTTTCTCCACAACACCCATCAGTGTCTGCAATGTTATACTGTCATCTACTCATATTGAACATAAGGAACAAGTGAGCAGGGAATTTGTCTGCTTCATGCACCACACATTGCCCAGTACCATGCAGTAAACACTCATAGATATTTCTTGAATGTATAAACAAATATATTTTTCTAACCTAGAATTTAGAGCTGTATCAGCCCAACACTAAAGTAGAGTTCTAGGGACAAAAAAGGAAACTAAAATTGAGGGAAAAAATTCTCTGGATCAACCTAGGTTCTCTGGAAGGAACATTTAGAGAGACAGAAGAGGGACAGTGGAAAAAAAAAAAAAAAAAAAAAGGATGGTGACTCTGAAGATGAAAAGAGAGGAAAGGCCAGTTGACCTGAAGAGATCAGAAATAGTAATAGCCTAACATCTGAAAGAGACTTCAAGACAAACCAAGCTAAGGTAACAACTTTTTGTAACTTTCTGACAATTGTAACTGAGAGGCTGTTCAGAAAGACAAATAGTATGGTTTCTGGGAGGAAGGTTCGTGGGCCTGGACTAAGTTTTCCCTTTGGAAAGTATCTTTTCTGAGCCTGTTTCCTGTTTCTGAAAAAACAAGGTGACAATAAGTACTCATTGATTTCCAATGAAAGAATATATGTAAAGCTTAGCTGGAACATAATCATCACAGTAACATTTTAATACCTTACTTCAACTACTAAAACAGGTATTGTGTAACATTAAATATGATATTACTACATATAAGATTAAGAAAAAGAGCAATTACAGAGATATAAAATACAGTCTATTATAATGCAAACACAAATATACAACACTTCAGGTACTAATATTAGTTCTGTATGGACTAAACTACAGTAGACATAGTTGGGGAAGCAAATTACTACACTAGAAAAGGGAAAGAGATGGTATTATACTTCCTCAGTGTGACCAGAAGATGTTTGGTAACCAGAGCCTGGTTAGAAAGTGCTCTGCTAGGATTCAAAATATGAATGTTGTTTGTGATAATCATGGAGTGGAATGTGAGAACTAAAAGACACCGTGGAGATTGCCATGCTCAGTATTTTCCACTGAGAAAATGGAAGCATCTCTCTCTAAATCAAAGAATGAACATTTTACTGCTTATTCCTCATTCCAAGGACTATGCTGTATGAATTGACATTGTTCCTATAAAGAAAAAAATTCTTTGGGTCTTAGGTTTTATCAGCAAAACTTTGCAGAATTTGCAAAAAGTCTGTCTTGATTTAACAGCATACTTTTAAGTATCTACCATTTAGGTTATAAAACTAAAAACAAAACAAAATAATGTTCATTTCCATTAAATTTTTAAAATGTAATTTTAATCTTATATACAGAAGTACTTTATCTCTATAACTGACCAATCAGACCCTTTCATAAAACTTCTGCATCATAAAAATCTCTTATATTTTGGTTTGGGATTCTGCTTCTGAAAATATTTTCTTTAGGTGAAGAAGCCTCTTTTCATACAGCCGACTAGCTCATAAAATGCTTGAAAACTACTTATACCTGAAAAATATATCTGAGGAGAAATAACTCTTTCCTTTAATTTTCTTTCTTCCTTTTGAGTGAAGGAAATTATTAAAAGTTACAGGTTCCAAATAAATAATGAGTTCAATGTCAGTCAGAAACAGTGCTTTGTATTTTATATTTTATATATGTTACCAAAAATTAGCAGCTTGTTAGTATTGTTCTTGTAGCCTACTTGATCTTAAGTTTCTGTTATAAACAGGAAGGAAATCCATTTATTCTTCTGTTTTGTTTAATTAAAGGTCAAAAACTCCAACCCAATTAATTCAGAGTTAAAAAGCCCCTGATTCTTGATTTCATATTCACTCCCATGAGCTTTGATAAGACAGGCCATCTATTCCATGGCTCAACATATTTCCCAAAGCAGAAGCAAACCTTAAATTATATTTGCCTTCAAAATGTAACTTGCTATTGAACATATATGACATTCACCTCTGTGAAAAACAGCCTGGAAGGCAGATTCGCTCAATGTTCTCCAAGTTCTGATGGCAGGGCTGCACGAGGCATACACATGTAGGTGTAGGTGTAGGTTCTCATTCCTAATGGACAACCAACAGGAGCTGCTAGACAATGCCATAAGCATCAAATGGTTCTCTGCCTGGGCTGCTACATGTACTGAGAATATATCATTGTTTTCCTCATTCATGGTGTGGGGCTTCCTGTGAGTGCTCCAAACCTCTGTGCCTTTTCCTCTTAGGTGTGCTTTGAGCATAAGGAAATAAGCCTGGCACATACTTCTATGATGAAGTAGCTTTGACTAAATTTTCTTTTATAGATATCAACTCAGCTACTAACTTGTTCTCAGAGTTTCATCTTTTCATCTGCTCAGGATCATTAGAGTGTTCTTCCTTACATAAAACCCTCCCTTTCTTAAACATCACGGCTTCTAAGTACCCTGTCAATAACCCCTCATTCAAGAAGAAGTTGGCACAGGAAAACATAAACACATTCCAGATGTTTAAGTGTAATTGGTAGGCAGGGTTCATATAAACACAGGTGAAACATAAAGCAGAACTTCAAAGTTTTAATCATTTAAAAAACTGAACAGGATATATAAGTTCACATTTGTTTACTTTGTAACTTCAGACCATTCTCAGTATTTCTTCTAATAATAAGTTGTAGGCTTGATTTACATTTTGAGTTATAATTGGGGAGGTGACTCTAAAACTGGGGAAGATGTCATTATGTTATTTGAATCAGGCCACCAGTCATTTGCTCTCAGTGACCCAATTTAGATGTAAATCAAGGACCTTTTAGCTCCTGCAGAGGGAAGAGTCTTAGGTACTTCAGACAGGATCTGGGAAAACACCCAATTTCTTTATAAAGAGAACTTCAAATAAAATTAAATGAAAATGTAGTCAGTGATGCTATTGTCCAAATGTCTAAAAAAACCACTGAAAACTATATATTCCATTACTAAGGAAGAGAAGGTTTACAAATCAAATTACTTGATTTGTTTGAAAAAGCACATCTTTAGCAGTTCATTTTCACCCATGTCTATGTTTTGTATAGAGCAATGATTTTGAGAAAAACAATAGTGGTTAAAAAACTTGGAAGGCTTTAGAACATGTTCCTTTTACACATTCCTTTCACACATACATTTGCAGTATAATCAATTTCATACTGTCATGGTTTAGTTATGTTTAAATGTCTTCCACAAGATTCACGCATTTGAAGATTTTTCTTCAATGTGGTGATGATGGTGTAGAACTTATAAGAGGGGTCTTATGGGAGGTCTGTGCATTAATTGAAGGCTATAATTCTTTGGATCTAGAATGTCCCTCCAAGGCTTATGTATTGAAGACTTAGTCTTTCTTTGGAGATGACTTTAGCAGGTGAGGCCTACTTGGAGAAGCAGGGACAGCAGGGTGGACCTGGAAGCACCTACTTGAAGCATGTGTCTTGCCCTTTGCAGGATTTTTCTGTCTCCCTACTTCCTGGCCACCATGAGGCAAGCAGCTTTGCTCTGCCACATCCTCCCTGCAATGGTGTTCATGTAACAGTGGTCCATTTCATCTCTTTATGATTATTATTATTATTTTTTGATTCATTGTACACAAACGAGGTACAACTTTTCATTTCTCTGGTTTTACATGAAGTAGAGATAGGGTAGTGATGTTTGTCTCATTCCATTATCTTTCCTTCCCCCCGCCCCCTCCCCACCCCTCATTTCCCTCTACATAATCTGAAGTTCCTCCATTCTTCTCTTAATCCCCCACCCCCACCCATCCCCTTTATGTATCATCATCAACTTATGAAAGAAAACATTCCACCTTTGGTTTTGGGGGATTGGCTTATCTCACTTAGCATTATATTCTCCAACTCTGTCCATTTACTTTCAAATGCCAAAATTTTATTCTTCTTTATGGTTGAATAATATTCCATTGTGTATATATACCACAGTTTCTTTATCCATTTATCTATTGAAGGACATTTAGATTGGTTTCACAATCTAGCTATTGTGAATTGAGCTTCTATAAACATTGATATTATATTATAGTACATTACAGATACTACATTACTATAGTATGCTGATTTTAAGTCCTTTGGGTATAGGCAAAGGAGTGGGATAGCTGGGTCAAATGGTGGGTCCATTCCAAGTTTTCTAAGGAATCACCATACTGCTTTCCAGAGTGGCTGCACCAGTTTGCAATCCCACCACCAATGTATGAGTGTACCTTTTTCCCCATATCCTTGCCTACTCCTATTGTTGTTTGTATTCTTGATAATTGCCATTCTAATTGGGGTGGATGGAATCTTAGTATAGTTTTGATTTGCATTTCTTTTATTACTAGAGATGTTGAACATTTTTTCATATATCTGTTGCTTGCTTATAGAGCTTCTGTGAAGTGTGCACTCAGTTCCTTAGACTTAGAGTGAAGCAGGAGGTTATCACAATACCAGACCTTAAACTATACTATAGAGCAATAGAAACAAAAATGGCATGGTATTGGCACCAAAATAGGCAGGTACAGAGTAGAAGACACAGAGATAAACCCACATAAATACAGTTATCTCATACTAGACAAAGGTACCAAAAACATACAATGGAGAAAAAGATAGCCTCTTCAACAAATGGTGCTGGGAAAACTGGAAATCCATACACAGCAAAATGAAATTAAACCCCTCTCACCCTGTACAAAACTCAACGCAAAATGGATCAAGGACCTAGGAATTAGACCAGAAACCCTGCACCAAATAAAGGAAAATATAGGCCCAAATCTTAATCATGTCAGTCTAGACTTCCTTAACAAGACTCCCAAAGGACAAGAAATAAAAGCAGGAATCAATAAATAGAATAGATTCAAACTACAAAGTTTCTCAGCAAAGAAAACAATCAATAATGTGAAGAAAGAGCCTACAGAGTGGGAGAAAATCTTTGCCACATACACTTCCAATACAGCACTAATCTCCAGAATTTATAAAGAACTCGAGAAACTTTACACCAAGAATACAAATAACCCAATCAATAAATGGGCTAAGGAAATGACCAGACATGCAACTTTACCTTTTGAATACAGCCCTCATTGTTCTAAGGCTTATTTTTAAAAGGACATTTTTCTTTTTCCCCACAGGAAGAAGATGCCTGCCAGAGGATATAGGAAGTGAATATCTCCCAAATTAGCAAGTGAATACTAACACACCATCAGAGCACCCTGAGACCCCCTACCAGAGCACATCTGGAATACCACCTTTGAAGAGATTCTTTAAAATTTCCCTATTCCTCCTGATAAGCAGAATCACGGCCTCTTGGATGGGAGTCCCCTGTGTTTCTCCTTTGCTAGCAAAGCAATAAAACTTCTTTTCCTTTTTCTCAAAACCATGTCCTTGTTATTGGATTGGCATCAGTGACAAGGACGATAGCATTCATACCTTACCCCAGACCCAGAATCAATGGACCATGTGACCATGAACTGAAACCATGAACCAAAATAAATCTTTCCTCCTTTAAGCTGATTTTCTCAGATGTTTTATAATAGTGACAAAAAAGTTACTAATATAGGCATATAGTTGGAAGGGGATTATGAGACTCCATCCTCTCTGGCTTCCTGTTTGGCAATGTGATTTCTTCTTCTCACACAAGCTCCTGTCATTCCCAAGGCCCATGCAGTGATGTATATGAGGCAGTGGGAGTATAGAGTGTCCCTTACCAGAATTTATACCATGTTTTTTACACTTTCAGCTCCAAAACTGTGAATTTAATAAACCTCATTTCTTTATGAATTTAGCCTACCTCTGATGTTTTGTTATAATAATGAAAAATGTAGTAAAAGAGAAAATTGAAACTGAGGAGTGGAGTTCTTTTATAACTATATCTAAAAATGTGGTGACAACTTTGGAATTGGGTGAAAGGCAGAAGTGGGAAGAGTTTGAAAAAGCATGCTAGGAACAGCCCAAATGCCATAACTGGAGCATTGCAGGCAATTCTGGTGAGGGTTCAGAAGAAGATGAGATAACAGAAGAGCTGAAATGTCTTTGACCAGAATGAAGATGTAAATGAGAATTCTACTAGAAGTGTTGCCAAAAGCTCAGTCCTTAACCCCAATGCCAATCCAATAAAAACACGCTTTGAGAAGAGGAAAAACAAAGTTTATTGCTTTGCTTACAAAGGAGAAACACAGGGGAGTTCTGTCCCAAAGGCTGCCCATCATCAGGAACAAGGGGCTTTTAAAGAGGTGACTCAAAGGTTACATTCCATGTATTCTCTGTTGGA
Organism: Sciurus carolinensis; assembly: GCF_902686445.1. Taxonomy (NCBI): domain Eukaryota; kingdom Metazoa; phylum Chordata; class Mammalia; order Rodentia; family Sciuridae; genus Sciurus; species Sciurus carolinensis. The sequence continues at coordinate 38,696,328 of NC_062222.1, forward strand.
GTTGTAATTCACTTGTTAATTTGGAAGGTAGTTATTTCTGAGATCTTCTGGTACCATCCTCAAAGTTTGGATTGTTTTTTTCCTATAGTAGGTGTGCACTCAGAGACAGATAACTCTGCCTAGGATCAGGAAGAACTATAATTCTGTTTTCCCTGAGATTAGGGACCAGGAGAGATTAGGGAGGAGCAGGGAGATAAGAAAAGAAAGAAATATGTACATTTTAAAAATAAGTGCAGTGGCAGAGCAGCAAGGGCTATATTCAAAGCATAAAGTGGACCACTGTTTCAGAAGTTAGAAAAAAAGGCCATCTCTACAGTATAACAGAGTCTGACTGATTTAAGTCCACGCCTTAAGATGCTATGAACATCAAAATTAAGATTGATAGACTAATTTATTTGGCATATATTTCAAAACAACAGTGCATTCAGGTTGTGGCATGGGTATTATTGATAGCTTTTACATTTACAGTGAAACTCAGGTGTAAATGGAACAGAGTGGAAAGATTTGGAAAACTGGTAGATTGGCCAAGGAAGGAGTGAAAATGTGTTTAAGTCAGGAGGGTGCCATTGAGAAGGGCATAGGAGATCATACACTTGCAAAAGAGATTAACAGGAATACTAATCCTCAAGAGAACTGGGAAAAGACCCGAAGGCATCTCACAAAATTTAGAGAAACCTATAACTTAAGGGAGTTTTCAGTGCTAACTGATCAGTGAATTGAGAACCACAACAGCGTGAGGATCCTGAGATTGGTCAGACCACCAAAACATCTTTAGATGTCAATACCACTCACACAAACCTGTCCATAGTCCTCACTCATGTTTCCCATAAAAGAAGAGTCAGGAACCCTTTAAATGCCTTGCTCATATGTTCTCCCTTAAATTCCTTGCTTTGCCCCAAAAGGTGTCTCACTCCTGAGATTGCCCTCATTCTCCCCTGGATATGTATCTATTTTCTTTAATATGTCTCTATCTATGCCTCTGAACTGGTGTGCACTGAAATTCTTTTCCATCACATATGCCAAGAACCCTTCTGGTACTGAATCACATTCTCCCATTCACCTTCTATCCATGAACTCCCCAGAACTTTCTTTGGGGACACTTCTTCACATGTGACACTACCACCACAGGACCAGAGGCCTAGACGTTCAAATCTGCTTCAGAGGCTGAGTGAGGTTGTTCTCCATGGGTCAAACCCAAAACCACTGAATAATTCCACTCCATGTTTCCTGGTGAAATGCACCACAACCGCAGCCATGCTTTAAGTAGACCCGGAGCATGACTTTTGTTAGTGACAGTCCTTGATGGTGTCTAGGTGATGACAGTTTTATGGGTTCACAGTAAAAGAAAATTAATAAGACATGATGGATTCCACTGAAATTTCAAAAGAAAGGCTGGAAAGCCAGGGTCTCATGTCTGAGACCCTGCATATAGTCCAGATGAAGTGATGCCTTGTGGAGCTGTAGAAGTGGAGGTACAATGGAACAGTTACCCAAGGCTGTGGTTTGTTTTTTTTATTTTTCCCACCAAAAGTTCATGTATCAGAGGCTTGGTTCCCAGAGTGGGAATATGGGGAGCCAGTGAGAACTTAAAAGGTAGGCTTAGTAGAAGGTCCTATGGTCCACTGGGATTGTGCCCTTGGGAGCAACTGCAGAACTCTAGTCTCTAGCTTACTGTTTTGGGATGTGATTGCTTCACCATGATAAAAACAAGACACATTGTAAATCACCTTTAATATCCCTTATACGGTGAGTTTCCCTGTTATAAGAAATGGTCTTCAGTTGTATCTTACAACAGCCCACAGGTTCTGCTTTGGGAAGCCTGTCCTACTTGAGAACTAGTAAGGTCAACCATCCATGCATTAATATGTAGGCTTCTAGGTTCAGAACTCCCTTCTAGGAAAGGTTAATAAGGTCTGTCTTTTTGACCTTGAGTGTTATACACTTTTGTTGACTTCTATGTGCCGTCCTTTTTGTTTTTTTCCATAATTTTATTTTTTTATTTGCTGTTTTTAGATATACATGATAGTAGTGTGTATTTTGATATATTATACATATGTGTGGTGCAACCCAATACAATTTTGATCCCATTCTTGTGGTCAAACATGATGTGGAGTTACACTGGTCATATATTCATATATGAGCATAGGAAAGTTATGTCCAATTAATTCTACTGTCTTTTCTATTCCAAGGACCGTTTCCTTCCCTTCATTCCACTTTGTCTAACTCAATGAATTTCTATGCTTTCCCTCCCTACCCTTCCTTCTTAAGTGTCAACATCCACATATAAGAACATTTGGCCTTCAGTTATTTGGATCTGGCTTATATATCACTTAGCATATTCTCCAGTTCCATCCATTTGCCAGCCATAATTTTATTTCTCTTTAAAGTTGAGTAATATTCCATTGCGTGTATATATATATATCACATTTTCTTTGTCCACTCATCTGTTGAAGGGCACCTAGGTTGGTTCCACAATCTAGCTATTGTGAATTGAGCTGCTATAAAAATTGATGTGGCTGCCTCACTGTAGTATGCTGATTTTAAGTCCTATGGGTATAAGCTAAGGAGTGGGATAACTGGTTCCATTCCAAGTTTTCTAAGAAATCTCCATACTTCTTTCCAGAGTGGTTGCACCAGTTTGTAGTACCACCAGCAATGTATGAAGAGACCTTTTTCCCCACATCCTCACCAACATTTATTATTACTTGTGTTCTTGTTAATTGCCAGTATGAATAGAATGAGATGGAATCTCAGTGTAATTTTAATTTGCATTTCTCAAATTGCTACAGAAGTTGAACATGTTTCATATATTTTTTGACCATTCATATTTCTTCTTCTATGAAGTGTCTATTCAGTTCCGTGGCCCATTTATTGACTGGGTTATTTGTTTTTTTTTTTTTGGTGTTGGTTTTTTGAGTTCTTTGTACATCCTGGAGATAGATGCTCTATCCAAGGTGCAGGTAGTAAAGATTTTCTCCCGTTCTGTGGGCTCTCTGTCCATGATCTTGATTATATGCTGTCCTTTGTAACACAGGGAGAAAACCTTCTGTGCAAAATGGGAAGAAAATCTTTAAGAACCTATCATTCTCAGAAGGACAATGACTTAATGCATTTTTAGAGACACACTACTCTTCACTCCCCCTACTACACCTCCCATCATGAAAGCCAAGTATAAATTCTGAAGAAGCTCTGGATTGGCATTCAAACTTCCAATTCTAATGATTGATGTCCCACCCAAATTCCTAGGAGGCACTATAACTGATTAAGGTTATTTACAGCTGAGAGAAACTCTATGATGGAGACAATATGGAGGTATCTGGAGAAATGCCATGTGACTTTCTTTGAGGTTTCACATATCTGTGAATGTGTGAGTAGGAGGACTGATGGAAAGGAAAGGAAAGCAATATGGACCATCCAGGAGTCTCTTCAATAGCAAGAAAGAGTTAAGCTTTTCCCTACCTTCCTAATCATCTTGCACAGCAGTAAACCAAGGATCTTACAGTCACCTCTGAGGAAAGTCAAGATCTAGAGACACTCTAACAGAAAGACACAGTGAATTGGCATTCCAAGCCTGCATATATGCACTTTGAAGCAGTACTATATTTTGTGCCACCAAGAGAATAATGATGGAATATTAGAATGCTACAATTCTGATGCTGAACTAAAAACATTTGTTCACCTTTGTATCACTTCACTTTTGTGTCATACGTATAATTCTCAAAAAGCTTTCATGTGTCTCATTTGATCCTTACAATCATTCAAGAGGGGAAGGGAAGGAACTATTTTTTTACCCCTTTACATTTAAGGAAGCTGAAGTTCAGACATGTTAAGAGAGTAGCTTAAACCCACCCAGTAATAAGAGGCAGAATGGGGAATTCAAAGTCATATTTCCATGTGGCCTAAGCTATCTTGCCCAGGAACAAGAAAATTAGAAATGTCTTGACTAATATGCATTCTACATATGGTAACTTACATAGACAGGACTTTGAGTGCATTTTTTAGGAACACACACACACACACAAAAAAAACTGTTTCTGCCATATGTTCTATCTTTAAATGTCTGTTCACATTAATATTTTTGTATTAGCATGGAAAGATAATATGTTTTGCTCATATTATGTTTACTTCTTAAGCCATATTCTCTCTTCATATAATTTCACTGACCAGATGGACAGTGAAATTCTTTACTTAATGGCTTTGTGTTTTCGTTTTCTTATGAGATCATGATATATGTATATATTATTTTTTTCCCTACAAATTTTAATAGACCAGGGTCAAGAACAAAAAAACCATCAAAATGGGGAGTATAGATAAAATTGACACTGAAATCCAAGAATGTATGTGAGTTCTTCTTTCTTCACATCTCCACATATATAATCTAGAATATATACGACATATATATAATCTGTCTTGAGTAGGAATTAACTTTTCATTTATTTTGTTATGATTCACACACAAAAAAAATTTAAATGGATTTACTATTATTATACTAACAAGTTATACAAACTTATGAAAGCATTGGATTTGAGTTTGCTCATTTATAGTATAGAGTATAGATAAAGGCATGATGTTCTGAGAGTTAAGGCCCTAAAGTGCTCTATTGTGCTTCTCCACAAGCGATGATGACTTTTACTTTAACACTAACTGTGATTTTTTTATCCTTAGGCCATGATAGTTGGCAGGCAGCTTTTATGTAATTCCTGTAAAGCTGGCAGGAGGTGACTCATACACATAAATGCCTCTTCCAATCAGGAAGAAGGTGTCAAAGGGCAAGTGGGTGGTATCCGAATGACTAAGTTTTAAGATGTTAGGGGTACTGAAATAAAACTGTTAAAATCTAGGGAGATGTACACATGAGAATCTGGACCATATCAATGAACCAGAGACAAACTATGAAAAGATTTTACTACACTGTTTGAATCCTAGTCCCTATTTCATTACTCAAAGCAAAGAGAAATTTCCAAAACTCCTCATAAATTGAAAACAGCTCAGAGTTTAAACAAGTTCTAGGAAGGAGACTTGATGGCAAGATGTTAAAATTGAAATATTAAGAACAGGGTACAAAAAGGACAGAGAAGTAATAGGTATGAAACAGGTATGAGAAAATTAACAGAATTTTTCAGAAATAGTCATGGCGGAGGAGTAGGTCTCCAAGAAAATGAGGATCCTACTTACTAACATATTAATGTAAAATAACAAAGCTTTCCTATAGATGATGGTATCATGGAACAGAATAAAAAATCTCTACTGAAATACTGAAATACTGCTCAAACCTAGCACATTGTATTTCAGATAAATTTGAAGTAACAACATAGTTATGTAGCGAGGTGGTAGTCAATAATGGCTGATGCTCCCAGTAAATGTTCAGTGGAACAGATTAAAGCCAATACAGTAATTGAACTCCCAGGGAAAGCTGACCAGGTAAACAGTGTAATTCTTTACTTAATGGCTTCATGTTCTCATTTTCCTGTGAGACCATGATGTATCTCTCTCTCTCTCTCTCTCTCTCTCTCTCTCTCTCTCTCTCTCTCTATATATATATATATATATATATATATATATATATGTTATTTTCCCCTAAAAATTTTAATGGAGCAGGGTCACAACAAAGAACAAAACAAACCCCAAAAGGCAGGGGGGAGGGGGAGTTCTTCTTCTTTCACATCTCCACAAGAAAAAAAAAAAAAACAATAATAATAATAATAAAAACACAACTCAAGAATAATCATCTTCAGTAAGAGCAGGTACCTGGATTCAACAATGTCATCAATGAAAGATTGTAATTGTTTTCCCCCACCTAATACACTGGATATTATGTTTATTGGTTTATTTGCTCTATGTTATAACATATAATTATTTATTTTAACATATTATTATATTCAGGGACTATGAGACTACTTTAAACTAAAGAACCAGAATAATTTTATTAGTACCTTTTTCAATTTATGTCTATATAATGATTATATTTGAATTTTAAATGTCTTCAGGCAGTTCTTGAGACTGTCATCTGAACCCTTATATTAGACTTTTTAAAAAATTTTTCTTGATGTGGTTATATTTTTTTTATTGTAAACAAATGGGATACATGTTGTTTCTCTGTTTGTACATGGCGTAAAGGCATACCATTTGTGTAATCATAAATTTACATAGGGTAATGTTGTTTGATTCATTCTGTTATTTTTCCCTTCCCCCCACCCCTCCCACCCCTCTTTTCCCTCTATACAGTCCTTCCTTCCTCCATTCTTGCCCCCCTCCCTAACCCTAACTCTAAATTTTTGACACAACTAAAAGCATTATTACAGAAGACGTTAGATTTGGTCTGCTATCGTCAATAAAAATTTCTGGTGATATAGAATAGTAATTCTGCTGCAAACCCATAGCACGCTTGATTTCAGCGTTAAAAAAATATTTCTCCAGTTTGATTTTCATATCAGTTACTTTAAAGAATGTATAATTAATATTCTGAAAGGAGTTGATATAAAAGAAAATTCCTATGGAGTTAAGTTCAAAAAAAATGTTTTTACTATTATTTGTCTGTAAAATAATGTCTATCAAAGTAAAACCCTGTGTTCTTAATAATTTATCATAATGAGGATTTTGATATGATTATAGGTTTATTGACATAATATATTCTGATTAATGTAATGCTTTTTACAAAAGCCAAGAAACCACAGAAGTCAGAAGAGCATTTCTCAGAGATGTCACACTGTAGTTAAAGTTCCTGAAAGAGACTTAAAAATTGTTAAGCTAGGAATCATTTTCAAGAAGAATAAGAAAAACATATTGACTGAACTTTGGATCTGGTTGTAAGCTGTGGTACAAAAGGTGGCATCTGGGTCACAAGTATTGCTCAAACCTAGCACACTGTAGACATATTTTTAAAAGCAAATTTCATTGTTTTTGTTTAAAGGATATAGTGTAATGATGTAAGGTATATATGGATAGCAAAATGGTTAGCATAATGAGGCAAATTAACATAACTATCATCTCACAAATTTATACTTTCAAAAATATTTTTGAGGCAAGAGCAGCTAAAATCTACGTATTTTGCAGCAATCTCAAATGCATGACAATTTTATTAACTATAGTCTTTTGTTGTACATTAAATCTCTACACTTGTTCATCCTATATAGCTGTTACTTTATATCCTCTGACTTACATTACCCTATTTTCTCAAAAGAGAAAAAAAAAAAGATAAACAAAAGTCAAACATAGAAGAATGCAGGTATCTTAAGAGTAGAGAGGATTTTCAATCACGTTCCAATAGCCAGTCCCAAAAGATAGACAGAGGTTGAGGGAAGTAAGATTAAACAGTTAGAAATTTAAAAGGCAAGAGTTTCAGTCTAGATTCAGATTTTGACTCCTGTTCTTCCATATGTAAACTATGCAACCTTCAATAATGTCTGACTGCCATTCTATTCATAGCTAAAATTACACCTTCTCTATGAAAACAATGTTAAGAATGGAATAAAAGAATAAAATAAAAGGTAATAATATATAAAAGCATTAATAATATATCAAATAATCAACTTAAATACACATTTTCAAAAATATCATTTATTTCTATCACTACCCTTTCCTGATAAATGCTTCTATATCAACAAAAGACAAACAAGCACTCTCAAGGTATGTCTAAAAAAAGGTCCAATGTTGATGGTTTAGTTAAGAGGGGATAAATACCTGTCATCAAAGTATACTTACACATTGAATGATGGACACTTAATATGTACCAGGATCTGTGATAAGCACTTTACATGAACTGTCACATTTAATCTACTCAAAACTTGTCAAATTAGGTACTATTATTCATTTTACAATGAGGAAACTGAGGTAACCAGAGGTTAAGAAATTTGAGCAAAAATTAAAAACTGAATTTTTACTTTATTTTAAAAAATTGAGATATTCCTTGCAAGAGGACTATGTGATTTGAGGACTAAATATTCATACCATCCAAATTTATATTAACTGTAAAAGCTTACGCATCGAAAACACAATTAAACTGTAACATACATCCATGAAGAAAAGTGTTAGTGGCATTAGAAAACAATTCATGGTTCTAGAGACATATGAATTACCTAAACTGAACGAGGAGGATATACACAACTTAAATAAATCAATTTCAAACAATGAAATAGAAGAGGTCATCAAAAGCCTACCAACAAAGAAAAGTTCAGGAACAGATGGGTTCTCAGCCGAGTTCTACAAAACCTTTAAAGAAGAGCTATTCCAATACTCCTCAAAGTATTCCATGAAATAGAAGAGGAGGGAACCCTCCCAAACTCATTCTATAAAGCCAATATCACCCTGATACCTAAACCAGACAGAGATACATCAAGGAAAGAAAATTTCAGACCAATATCCTTAATAAACATCAACGCAAAAATAATCAACAAAATTTTAGCAAATCGCATACAAAAATATATTAAAAAGATAGTGCACCACGATCAAGTGGGTTTTATCCCAAGGATGCAAGGTTGGTTTCAACATTCGGAAATCAATAAATGTCATTCACCATACCAACAGACTTAAAGTTAAGAATCACAAGATTATTTCGATAGATGCAGAAAAAGCATTTGATAAAATACAGCATCCCTTCATGCTCAAAACACTAGAAAACATTGGGATAGGGGGAAACATTCCTTAACATTGTAAAGGTCATCTATGCTAAGCCCATGGCCAATACCATTCTAAATGGTGAAAAACTGAAAGCGTTCCCCCTAAAAACCGGAACAAGGCAGGGATGCCCTCTTTCACCACTTCTATTCAACATTGTCCTTGAAACTCTAGCCAGAGCAATTAGACAAACCAAAGAAATTAAAGGAATACGAATAGGAAAAGAAGAGCTCAAACTATCCCTGTTCACTGATGACATGATTATATATTTAGAGGAACCTGGAAATTCCACCAGGAAACTTTTAGAACTCATAAGTGAATTCAGTAAAGTAGCAGGTTACAAGATCAATGCTCATAAATCCAATGCATTTTTATACATAAGTGATGAATCTTCAGAAAGAGAAGTTAGGAAAACTACCCCATTCACAATAGCATTGAACAAAATAAAATACTTGGGAATCAATTTCACAAAAGAGGTGAAAGACCTCTACAATGAGAACTACAGACCACTAAAGAAAGAAATTAAAGAAAACCTTAGAAGATGGAAAGATCTCCCATGTTCTTGGATAGGCAGAATTAATATTGTCAAAATGGCTATACTACCAAAAGTGCTATACAGATTCAATGCAATTCCAATTAAAATTCCAATGATGTACCTTACAGAAATAGAGCAAGCAATTATGAAATTCATCTGGAAGAATAAAAAACCCAGAATAGCTTAAAGCAATCCTCAGCAGAAAGAGCGAAGCAATACTGCGAAAGGGGGTATCGCAATACCAGATCTTCAACGCTACTACAAAGCAATAGTAACAAAAACAGCATGGTATTGGTACCAAAATAGACAGGTAGATCAATGGTACAGAATAGAGAACATGGACACAAACCCAAATAAATACCATTTTCTCATACTAGACAAAGTGGCCAAAAATATGCAATGGAGAAAAGATAGCCTCTTCAACAAATGGTGCTGGGAAAACTGGAAAACCATATGCAACAGAATGAAATTAAACCCCTATCTCTCACCCTGCACAAAACTCAACTCAAAATGGATCAAAGACCTCGGAATCAGACCAGAGACCCTGCATCTTATAGAAGAAAAAGTAAGTCCAAATCTTCAACGTGTTGGCCTAGGATCAGACTTCCTTAACAGAACTCCCATTGCACAAGAAATAAAAGCAAGAATCAATAACTGGGATAGATTCAAACTAAAAAGCTTTCTCTCAGCAAAGGAAACTATCAGTAATGTGAAGAGAGAGCCTACAGAGTGGGAGAATATCTTTGCCAACCATACCTCAGATAGAGCGCTAATTTCCAGAATCTATAAAGAACTCAAAAAACTCTACATGAAGAATACAAATAATCCAATCAACAAATGGGCTAAGGAAATGATCAGACACTTCACAGAAGAAGATGTACAAGCAATCAACAGACATATGAAAAAATGTTCAACATCTCTAGTAATAAGAGAAATGGAAATCAAAACTACCCTAAGATTCCATCTCACCCCAATTAGAATGGCGATTATCAAGAATACAAGCAACAATAGGTGTTGGTGAGGATGTGGTGAAAAAGGAACACTCATACATTGCTGGTGGGGTTGCAAATTAGTGCAGCCACTCTGGAAAGCAGTATGGAGATTCCTCAGAAACCTTGGAATGGAACCACCATTTGACCCAGCTATCCCACTCCTTGGCCTATACCCAAAGGACTTAAAATCAGCATACTACAGAGATACGGCCACATCAATGTTCATTGCTGCTCAATTCACCATAGCCAGATTGTGGAACCAACCTAGATGTCCTTCAATTGATGAATGGATAAAGAAACTGTGGCATATATGTACAATGGATTATTACTCAGCCAGAAATTGGAGAGTATCATGCTAAGTGAGATAAGCCAATCTCAAAAACCCAAAGGACGAATGGTCTCGCTGATAAGCGGATGATGGCATATAATGGGGGGTGGCAGGGGTTAGTGTTAGGGTTAGCGTTAGGCTTAGGGTTAGGTTTAGGGTTAGGGTTAAGGAGGGTGGCAAGAATGGAGGAAGGAAGAACTGTATAGAGGGAAAAGAGGGGTGGGAGGGGTGGGGGGGAAGGGAAAAAAATAACAGAATGAATCAAACAACATTACCATATGTAAATTTATGATTACACAAATGGTATGCCTTGACTCCATGTACAAACAGAGAAACAACATGTATCCCATTTGTTTACAATAAAAAAAAAAAAGAAAACAATTCATGGGGGAAATGGGTATATAATTCAGTGGTAATGCTTACCTAGCATGCATGAGACCGTGAGTTCAATCCCTAGCACTTCAAAAAAAAAAAAAGACAATTCATGGTACTCTTATACTTATGCATGTCTTGTAAGCACAGGCATTGACTGCTTTTGCTGTGTAATGTTTTTTCAAGGATATTTGGAAACAGTCTCAGAACATAGAAATAGTGTCTTCCTTTGTAGCAAAGGACAATTCTACCTACTTTCTGGTAAAGAGAAAACAATATTTTCCTCTGGGATAAAGGTCATCCAGGCCTACTGCCAATTATAAAAGATCTGGGTTTCCAAAGTTTATTCTTCTGTAATGCAACTCAGTATATGCATAGATATCATATGGCCCTCTCATATCACTCTATAGCACCTGAAACTTACAGAACCAGCTCAAATGCTGGCACTCTGGCTATTATGATTTCCTTTCTTTCTAACCAGGGACTGATGTGCCTTCTGCCAGTATCCATGAAATTGTGTCAGGCTGACTTATTAGCTTGCTTGTGAAATCTTAGACTTCTCACAATTCTTAACAGTGCAAAAGCAAACATGTAAATACCCATGGATTGCAAAAGATTCAGTTTCTTTAAGGTTTTATTTGAATCAATAGCACAAGATATAAGTAGAAAAATAATATTTCCCAAAGGCAATGCTTTATGATGTATTCAGACAGGCTTTGTTATAGAAATTTGTGAGTGAGTGAGTGAGTGAGTGTGTGTGTGTGTGTGTGTGTGTGTGTGTGTCTATTTGGGCAAAAAAATAGGATAGGGAAAAGAAAACATTGTTCGAAACCATGAAAATCTAATAAATATACATGGCTGTAAACAGCTTTCTAAAGACAGGTACACTGCTGAACATGATTTATGTGCTTGCACCTGACTTGAAAATGAGCATTGGTACTAGATTCACAAAAGCTGTTAAATTCTTCTAAGAGTCAATGCTGCAGGAAATTGTTTCATATCTATATCCTCAGGAAGCCAACTAGCTGGTTTGTAACTCTATGCAACTTTTATATCTGTCAAATTGAGTGTAGAAAGAAGGGTTAATTTTCTGTGAGGTGTAATTCACAGTTAATAAATTGTAACAAGTATCAGTAAGTAATGAGACAGTAGCTTGATGAGGATATAGCAGAGAGGCTTATTCCCCCTTCAAATGTAATTAATTAACACAGTTTATCCTCTGGGAGGCAGGAAATAAGGAGACCATAGCAGTCCTTGCCTATGGCTGTTGTTAAGTCTTTTTATAAGCAATAAATTACTACCATGAGACAAATCCCTACAGTTACATATGAAATATATTGTCACATATATACTTTTGTTTAAAAATAAGTAAAATTATTTACATAAAACTCAAAAATACATTTTATAGTGCAATATACTTTTGTATTCACACATCCATCACACACACACACATGCACAATCTATCAGTTGCATTATACGCATTACATAAAAAAAAACTGTTTTAAATTTATAATCATATGCCAATAGCAATGTTTCAGACATTGCATACATGATGGTAGTCCCATATTGTAATAGAGCTGAAAAATTCTTAAATTACCTAGTGAAGTGGTAACCATCATAACATTGTAGCAAAATGCATTATTTCTGTATTTGTGGCAATGCTGGCATAAACATACTTACTGTACTACCAGTCATACAAAATTATAGCACATATAGTTATGAATGTTACATACACTTGATAATAAATGACTGTTACTGATTTACATATTAATATACTATATTTTTGTCATCATTTCAGGGTGCATCTGGTCTACTTATAAAACTTTATTGTAACATGGTATACCCTGCTACAATGGTAACAGCTTTTCATACATCTCATGCCTACTGTGTTTGTTAATTGCATCAAGAAGTCACATTAAGTGATTGACTTGCAACATCTACATTGGTGTAAGTACACACTATGATAGTTTCACAACAATGAACTGCATAAAAATGCATTTCTCAGATGCATCCCTGTTATTAACTGATACATGATTATACATAATTTTGGTCTGTCTACTGAAAATAATAGATAAATATGTGCAAAAATCCTACCCTAACATGCAACATGTTATATAGAGGAGACAAGGAAACCAATATGTGAGTATTCAATTTATTCCAGGCCACACGGACCCCTTTAAACATCATGAGATAGTTATTATTATCAACTTTATTTTAAATAAGAGAAGATGGATTCAAATAAGGTAAGAAACTAGTTTCTGTCTCACAACTTGTGTGGATCTGAGCTTTGAGCACAAATCTGCCCAAGTCCTAAAGTCTCACCATCTTTTCAATTTTACTCTATTCCTTGTGCAGTGGAGAAACAAATGATCTAGGAAGTAAGTTTATTTATGAGTCTGAATTCATCTTTGTTTTTCCAAATGGGTCAATTTTTTTCCAATAAAATTAGTTCAGTTAATCTTCTTTCTTACAGCAAAATAATTCTTATCCTCAGTCACTAGATCTTCAAATGGTACCAAGGAAAAGACAGATTATTCATCAAAAGTCCTTTAAATAATTATCCCAGCAGATATTTATTGAGGGAGCCTATGTGTATTACTCAGTAACAGGGATAGTATAGGACATTAAGAATGATGACACATAATCTTACCATGAAGAATATATAATCTGATAGGAAAGCATATATAGGAAATGGAAAATGGAAAATGTGTGATTCAGAATTTCAAATAAAATTTTAATGATTTAATTTGTGAACAGGATTTCTCTAAAAATAATGAGATAAAGAATTTATTCAGAATCTTAAAACATTTCTGTGACACATAAGTATAACTGAGCTATGACTTTAATGACAAAGTACCTACTGGTTCTCTTTTCTTCTCTAAAGTCTGTTCCTCAAAGGTTTCTCCTAGTATTGGGACTTTAAACACTACCACTATGCTAAAGAGTTCTCAATTTATATCTTTGTACCTGACTCCTTGAACTCAAGACTTAAATACCTAACTGCCTGTCTAACTTTATTTGGATATCTGAAAGGTACCACAAACCTAACGTACAAAATAGAACTTTTTGTCATCATCAGTCCTCAATAAAAACAGCATGCGTCTGGCACTATTCTATGAACTTTACATGAACTTAATCATATTATCTTTAAAAAGCACATTTAGGAGACAGATGTTATAATTCTGATTTTTCACAAAAAGAAACTGAAGAAAAGAAGCTATATAATTTGGCCAAGACTGGTGAGATGAACCTGGGATGCAAACCTGGCCTGTTCCGCAGGTATGTCACAACCACTGTAGCATACTCTTTTCAGCATTCCCCAGCTAAGGGAATACACTGCTGTCAAGCCAAAATCTTCTGAGTTATCCTTGATTCCATTTTTTCCTAATGTTCCCAACATGCCATCCATTAAGAAGTTCTTTGAGCTGTGTTTCCACTATATCTCAAACTTGTTAACTTCTTGTTAATTTCTTATAATCATTATCACTTGCTGAGCCTACTGCAATGGATATCTGACTAGGTTCTCACATTTCAATATTTTCTGTGACTCATTCTTCATATGACAACAGTATAATTTTTTAAAAACATGAATCAGATCTTACCACTACTTTTCCAAAGAATAGCAATGATTTTCCTGAAATCAGAATAAAAGTCAAACTCCCCTCCATGGCCTATTGGACCCCTAATCCCATCCCTGGGTTTCTCACATCTACTACACTCACTCATGCTGTCCTTCTCTCTCTCTGTCCACAACTTGCCCCATGGGAGCGCCTGTTTCCTTTGCACAGAACTCATTCACTGCAGATATTTGTACTTTCTGAAGGTTCTTCCCTCTCAATCTCAACTCACAAGCAACATCACAGAGGATTTCCATATCTGGCTTCTCCAAATCAGCATTTAAATTTTGCTCACTCCTACCCACCCTCAGCACCTTCCACCACTCTTCATTTCATGGACCCTGCTTTATTTTCTTCAAACATCTCTATTCCTATTTACTATTATTTTATTTGTTCTTTTGCTTATGGGTTTATGGTCTCTCACCTCTCATCAGAGGTGTAAGATATGTGCAGGTAGCAAACTTGTCTTTATTTGGCTACCACTGTATCATCAGCACCTGGAAGAATGTCAAGCATATTGCAGATGCCAATTTGTATTTTTTGAGATGATGAGCAAAAGAGATTCATTTTCCCCTTTGTGATAACTCTGAGATATTGAAAATAATTAATTTTACTCATTTTAGAATTACTCCCAAAGTGCTATTCAAATATTTGCTCCCAGTGCAAATATTTAAAAAAATATTTTTGAAAGATTAAATTTGTTGGAGCTGGGGTTGTGGCTCAGCAGTAGAGCACTTGCCTAGCACATGTAAGGCACTGTGTTCAATCCTCAGCACCACATATAAATAAATAAAGGTATCGTGTCCATCTACAACTAAAAAATATATTTTAAAAAAAGATTAAATTTGTTGAAGATCTACTAGTATAGGCATTGAAATAGACTGTCATAGGTCACATATCTGCCATGAAGTAGGTATTATTCTCACATTAAAGATATGGAAACTGATTGTGAAAGAGAATAAACTAGAAAGATGCAAACCTGAGATTTGGACACAAACTCTCCTTTAGCATGAACAGTATGTTCAGCCATGTTAATTGGCAAGGAAAAACAATGAGAAAGAAGCAATGATAAAGAGCTTTTCAGTCCATAAAATGTGCAAGTCTAGAGAAAAATAGTTGAGATTTGCAAATCTGGGAGAAGAGAATGTTTAAGGATTTGCTTAGAGCCAAGGAACTGAGAAATTTGTTTCAGATTAAAAATAAGTTTATGGAACATGTTAAAATAACACTTTGTAAATAGTTATATAAATATATTTCAAATATTTTATATAAGTTATATAATAGGTGAATAAGAAGTTATTCAGGGAAACCAGAGTGCCTTGGAGTTGTATGCCTCACCTGAGGCTAAAGACAGGAAAACTAACTCCATCTCCTCCAAAAATATCTCTCATTACAGCTGTTCAGGCACAGCGCACCTCTTAGAAGGATGATGGGAATTCTAATTCTCAGAAGAGGGAGTTCTGCTCACCCTATTTTACCATAAAATTACTCTGTTCAAACCAATTGCTGCTGGGCTTCCCTTAGTAAAATCTTAAAGACTATCTCATAGAGTTAGAACTCATTGAGACTCAGAAGTGATTAAATCCAATGTTTCAATCTCAGAAAAAGAAACAAACCCAGAGACAGACTGACAATTTGTAAAGTTCATAGGTGCACTGCCTCCTCACAAGGTCCCTGGGATGAAGGTGGTGTACTTGTTCTCCTTGCATCTTTTCAGGGGAGGGATGAGCACTAAGGGTTTGCTTGTCAGCATGCTGGCCACAGCAGGAGCTGAGTGCCCGCTGCTGAGTCAGCCTTGCTACTTCTGAAAGAGGCTATAGAAGGTTTCCTCTCCTGAGGTTTTAAGGAGGCCCTTTTAATATAACTTATGATAATTTCCATATGAATACAAGAGGTTTATATACCAACTGAGAAATAACCAAGTAAACACCTTGATGAATGGAATGGAACAATTTCAGAAGAGAATATACATGAAAAATAAAGATGTAAACATAGTAATCCTCTCTCATAAAGTAATAAAAATACAATTTTTTAAAAAATGTAGTTCAAAAGTTGTTTTTAACTATCAGATTTTCCAATATGTTGACAAAGTCTAGAGTGTAGTAGGACTGAGAGATTTTTTTGGCTTTTTTCTTTGCATATTTTTATATTAATTATTTTCATTCCAAAGTTCACCATTTATATATTTAAAAACAATAAAAATTTATTTTAATTTTTGAACATTTGGACAAAACATAAAAACAAAAACAAAACAAAAAACCCAAACCCACCCTAACTGTAGCTTCTCTTAGACAAACACTTGAATCTCCAATTAAAGTTTTCTAGGATAAAATTTATTTTCTTCATTCAAAATATACCTAACATTAAAAAAAAAAAATCAGTGAAGTACCTATATCTCACCTGTAACTCACCCAAATTGAATTTGTAATTTATCTGACATTCAATCAAACCTGAAATATAATCTCTCTCTCACTCTCTCTCTCTCTGTTTCTTCCAGCTCAAAACAAACAACAAAAAACACAGTTACAGTTTCTCTATCCTGGTTCTTTTGCCTCTTGTTTAAAATCCTCTCCACCTCTGAAGTCTCTCTCTTCTGAATATCTGATCACAGAAGCAAAGTACTTTACATTAATCTACTTTTGTAGATTATCCAATATCTTCTTAGTAGGCAATAGTAAGTCATCCACTTAAGGGAATAACTTAAATCACTCATGTAAAATCTATCCTATGTATCTCCACAGGCAGTTTTATATCTATATCTATATCTATATCTATATCTATTTCTATATATTTGACATAATATTGTCATATAGTTTTTTATATTGCTTTAAATAAATAAAAGTGAAACTTTCAGCATCAGGTTGAAATCGGTTATGAAACTACTAATTTTAGTGTGGCCCTTTATCCCTATGTATTTATATATTACATATATATGTTAAAAACATGATTTTAATATACTTTCTAGAGAAAAAACAATAGGACCCATGTCTTCACATTTTGCAATAATATCAAAAGCAGTCTATTTAAACCAGTGCTTTCCCAAATGTGGATTTCTACATCTGTATTAGAGCACATAGGTAAGCTGGGTTCTCTCTAGATCAACCAAGTCAAAATCTGTGTGAAATGGGGAAATTTCCATTTCTAAGCAAGGATTTAAAGTAATTTCTATTGCCTTTTCTGTGGCTTGGAAATGCATGAAAATAGTCTCATTAGTGATAAGTGATCGTATACATCTAAACATCCTTGAGTTAAACAATGTTTAAGATGAAACTAGTGGCAAATTCTTGGACAGATTCTTTAAAAAAAATACTGGAGCACCCTGCTCTTTGTTCATTTACAAATTACAAGTTGATTCATCACTGGTGACTTTAACAGTTGTCTCTGTTTTAAGCTTGTCAACAATAAAGGTAGTTATGAACAGTTGAATATGTCATATATGAGTGATTTGTTGGATTTATTTAAATTCAGTAATGATTTTGCTCCTAGGAGGCATGCAGCTATAACAGAGAACCACTCTGAAATGTGTTGATGGCTTGAAAACAAAGACGTGCAGTGAATTGCCCTCCTAGGCTCTCCTTGTTTTTGAGGATCTTGCATTGACATTGTGTCAATTTCTAAGTACAGAGCTTTAAGCAAGGGCCTCCCAGGCCTCTGAAGCTCTGAACTACCCTGAGGGTTGATGAACAGCCTCCTGTCACTGGCATCCATTAGAGACTGATCCCATTTAGGGAAACAGAGCTTTATCAAGTGGAATGAGCAGCTGGGTCTTCTTTGAGAACAGCGATTGAGCACTAATTAGTTCTTAGAAAGTTACAAGTGACAATACCATTGGAGATCTAGTTCTAACAAGAATGAAAATGCATTTTTTTCTTTTCCATTGTTCATTTGCCCTTCAGTAAGAGAAATGACAATGTCCATGTCAGAAAAGAAACAATAAAGATTAGGAAAGTCCTCTTCTCTGCTCCCTGTACTCCTTTTAATATTTGTTGTATTTCTAGAGCCAACTAGCATATTATGAAAATATCCTTTGAAAATTAACCTAAAGTAGTTCTTTAAAGCAATTATACTAGAGTTAAAAATAGGTTTTTACTCTAAAGTCTTCTTTCTTCTGAAAATACTGTCTAATAATTTTGTTAAGGCATTATACAAAATTTCCTAGAAGTATTTTTTTTCAGTATATTGGAAATTCACACCTAGCAGGATATAAGTATTAAGACTCCAATGACAGCAATTCTAACTTTTGAACAACTTAATGTCAAAACCACTCAATTAATTTACTCAAAAATATCAAGTATGTTATTGTTCTATGTGAATTAAAATACCTTGTTTACAAGGATCTGTACAGGAGAAATGGCCTCCCTAAGTTTTGTTCTGTTGTATATTGATCCAAGATCATTATTCAATATATTAGCAGAACTCCATTGATGTTTTTAATAGACGAGGATGGAGGGAACATGAGGTTAAGAGAATAATTATATAAAATAAGCCTAGTGAATTGATAATAACTACACATCTTCTCCAACTGAGCAACCTTTGGAGAGCCAAGTTTCTTAAACTACTTAAGTGAAGGGAGGGTTACCTGTGTTCCTACCTTGATCTCTGAAGTGCTAAAGTATTTGTTACCTGGTACTTTCCCCAATTTTTACTACTATTGACTCGGAGAGCTAAATTAGTCATTTGAACACATAAATATCATAAAATTTTCATTTCCCAATGAGGAGAGCAGTAATAAAGTGATTAAAGTCTTTTTTATTGGTGGATGGAGGAGCTCAGTCACTAAAGGCATTTTTGGTATTATTACTTTGAAGAGCACAGTTTAGGGTATGGAGAGTATTGTTTCTCCTGCCTCTCCTGCCAGGTTATCCACATGCTAATCCCTGGAGCCTGTGGATGTGCACCTTCCATAGCAAAATCAATATTGCAGATATTCTTAAATCAAGGATTTTAATATGGAAGATTATACTGAATAATCCGTGTAAGTCAATCTTATCACATGTATGGTTAAAAGCAGAGGATCTTTCTCAGCTTTTGTGAGAAAGAGGTGGGGCTGTGAAAGAAGGCACAGAGAGATGCAACACTGTTGCCTTGGAAGGCACAGGAAGACCACAGGAGGCAAGGAATGTGGGAGATGCTAGAAGAAAAGGCAAGGCAAGGTTACCTACAGGCTCCAGACAGGAATACAGCCCTAGTGAAGCCCTGAAGTTAGCTCTGTGAGATCCATGTTGAACCTCTGACCTCTAGAACTGTAAAACGACAGATTACATGTAAACTTGTTTTATAGTAACATCATAATTTAAGATCTGTTTTGTATTTGAGTTAATAGTTTCATGATAGCCTACAAAAGTTATGAACAAAACAAAGTTCTACATATTTGTTAGGTTGGGATTTGAGCAGCTATATGAGAGAGAGCAAAACGACTGAGGCAGCGATCAATCAAACAGGGGCAGAAAAACTCCACTGACCTCTCCACCTATCACTCAACAGGACCCCCCCCCAACACACACACACACACACACACACACACACACACACACACACACCTATTCCAGCCTATAAAGAGCCTAGGTAGCCCGGGCCACCTGTGATTTTCTCTGGCTCTCTGACCTGGGGGCTGGGAATTTCCATGGAGAGCCAAATTCCAATACAGTTTGCTTCCAGCCCTCTCTGTCCACTTTTGTTTGGCCACCAGCCCTCACCTCAAGCTTACAATATTAATTTATGTTTCCTACAGACTGAATGACAGTATTTCAGAATTTCTTTGATTTTTCCTATCTTGTTTGTGGGACTTTTGAAAAATGTTAGGAATGCCTGTATAAAGCACTTAAAATAATCACATAGACTTTAAAATCTGAATATATGCAGATGGAAAAGTTAAATTATCTGAATTATGGGCAATTTCTGGCACTTGGGTTTGTCATTGAACTAACTTTAATTTGTCCAAAACTTCCAAACTTATAGCAGTTACCAGAATTGCAGTGTCTAGGAAGCTGAACTTAATGAAAACTTAAAGTGAGTTTTATGTTGGTCAAATCATTGTACTTATTTGAATCATGCATTTCAAGAAGTGATTGTATATTGATCCAACATCATTATTCAATATATTAACAGAACTCCATTGATGTTTTTAATAGACTAAACACTAAATTGGTTATCTCTAGACCCTAAGTCCTTATTCTGAAATTCCCTCCTGTAATCTTCTAGTAGTTCAGAATATGGAACTTGGCATTTCGGAGTTGTGCTTTGATACCATCATAATGGCCCTTCTCTTTATCACGGTTGGGCACCACTTAGTGCAACAAACATTTTAAAAAAGTAAACAGTTACCAAATACTCTGTTGACAGATTCACTGTTCATTCAGCAACAGTATTTTTCCAACTTTAACTGATTTGCAACTCATTAGTTTAGAATGCCACTGCATAACAAATGACTCCTTAGTATTGATATGAATAGAGATACATTGTACCTCATAACCTAACAAATTTAATAAAATGTGGTAAGCATAAAAACATTATGCATATGAAATAGTTTTTTTTTTTTTAATCCTTAGATAAGCTATTTTCTTGTTCTCCAAGAATAGATTATAAAGTGATTTCCTGATAAATATTTCCTTAAAACAACAGTATAGTTGTTAAAACACTATGGCTTTTTTGAGCATGATGATAGTATTTCTAGCAAATTTTGTCCTTGTATTATTATCACATTTTATCAAATTGATACATAAATACTCCATCTCTACTAAGGGAGGGAATAAAGAAAAGAGAAACAAATAATTTATATACATTCATAAGAACACTCACAAATTGTCTAATTTTTGACAATTATGAAAGAAACAATTAAAAACGGTGGAAGTGGACACTTTCTACTACCACAAATGTTTGATGACTTTTATCTCATCAGTCAAATTACAATGGGCATAATTGGCGATAAAGTACTTCATACTTTTTGACTAATGTTTAAACATACTGATACTGAATAATATTAGCACTTCTTTAGCTTATCTGTTTGTTTTGGAAGATATTACTAAAATAATAGGAAAAAATGTTTGCATTTCAAACCAGTGGTGAGTCAAAAAAGAAGCTGATAATTCAAACAAACATAATAGAAGACGGAGGAAAAAAAGAACAAATAGGATAACTATAAAGCAAGAAATAAGATGGCTGAAATAATTCCTTGTCCATTGATAGTCTGATTAACTTCATGTAAATTTATCTTGTTAACTAAAATACTGAAATAGTAGATATCAATATAGTAGATAAATTGCAGTATGGCTCTAGAAGCTGTTTTCAACATCAATTTATAAGGCAAAGACAAAGAAGAGGGATTAAAAATATATATAAATGGGATAAGGCTTAATTTTCAAATAGTAAACAAAAGAAGTTGGCATGAGTATTAGGCAAAAGAAAGACAAAAAAATCAAAATTTAAAATTGTAAACATAGAATAATGAAATATTAAATTAGAATATAATCTAAAATATATTCACTTAAACTAGCTTCAAAATACACAACTTAACTGACAAAATAACAAGGACATATATACAATTCACCATCAGAACTGGAGAATAAAAAATATCTCTGGGTCACATCAAATGTTCTATTCCCCATCCTCCCCCACGAAAAGAAAAAGGCAGAGAGAATATAGATTTGCAAAACACCATTAATGTAGTTGAGGTAAAAGACATGTCTTGGCTGAAAATATATGTTCCTGTCAGGTATATAAGAGATATTGAATACAGTCAAAAATTATTCTGAAAAATTTAAGCTCTTAGTATAAAACCACAATTAAAATGATTGTCAGCAAATAAAATATAAAAGCACCAGAGATAACAGAAAGGAGTTAGGAAAATATGGTTCAGGGAAAAAAAATGGAAAAGTACTGTGTACAGTGTACAAACCACAGCATTCATGTAAAATGTATAAATAGTGATCTGGGGAAATTTTTGCTTCCTTTCTACTTATACTTATGATAGAGTACTGATTGCAGCCCCCACCCCCAAACATTTGGTATGTTGTTTTCTTTCAGTAAGCTTTATAAAGCTTGCGGTTTTACCTTAGCTGAGATGGTGAATATTCTTACAGAGTCAAGCAGCAGAGAGCTCACCTTTACACTTCAATTACAGTCTCTCAGGGTCAGTCCAAAACAAAACTAAGAAGTCTGCTAAGTTCATCTTCTGAACTTAATGATACTTATTCCTCACAATTTACAGCTTCCTACTTTTATTGTCAAGCACTTTCCCCTAGAATTTCTCAGCTCTTCAGATAAAAAGTATGACAAAGTCACTCACGACATTGTATTAAATTACAAACTGCTCTTTCTTATGAGGTCACTTTAATAATATAATGGGTTTGGTTTTTAAGGGTTAACCAAAATACACACAAGTTAAGGAATACTGAAATGTAAGGAAACAGTGGGAAAGATTTAGGGTAGTAAGCAGAAGGGACTCTGGGTTCCACCAAAAGAGGTACAGCTCAGGTATAACTGGGTTAGTTCTTCATTTTCTGCTGGATTGTTAGGTTTGTCAACGTTAAAGCAGAATATGTGCCTATTACAGAAAGAGAAGAAGGGACACATCAAAGAGACAGAGATATTTATTGAGCGTATTCAACTACAGAAATTTCAATAAAACCATCTAATACCGGTTTACAAAAACCTTCCAATTCAACATTTCATCTGTCTTGAGGAACAAATATTATATGTATTATTCTAGGTTTAAAGATAGAATAGACCAAGAGTGAAATAATGTTTCTAAAAGAGAATGTGAGATGTTAATATTCATTTGGTCATACCATACTTTCAAGTAAAACTAAAATGTTTCAATTACAAAGGTATCACTTTCCTTCTCCAAAATCCCACTCTGTAGACTTAGTCTCAGAAAGTTTCAGAATAGGTCTCAAAGCATAAGGACCTTGTGCTAACTTGAACTCTAACATCACAAAACCAGTCCACTACTCTACACACACACTACTCTACACGCACACCCACCCACACACGTGGACAACTTCTCTTTCTGACTTGGGCTTAATTTTAATTAGTCCTGCACTAAATAAATACAATTTAATTAGAATTTTAAAAAATAATTAGAATACTTTACCTAAACAATTTTGTATTTCAGTTATTTAAGGACTTTGACCCATAGCTTGCATAATGCTAAACTAATAAAGATGCCACCTTAAGTCTGGTGTTCTGTTTGGGAATTTTTTTCATTGTTGTTGTTCCTGGGATTGATTGATTGATTGATTGATTGACTGATTTTGCACAAAGAACCTTATATTCTGTGTCATGCCATAGCTTCTTTGGTAGATTTGAGTCTCTTTAAAACATGCTTATATCATTCAACAGATAGGTAGATAGGTAAAGCTAATATTGCTGCTAATTCCAATCTCATTAAGGAAACACTTTTTCTGTTACACATAAGAAAAAAATATATATAATAATTAGCATTTAAAATTTATATTTTATACTATCATTTTAATTTTGCAAGTAACAGTCTATGACTCAATTTTCTCACATTCTTTTCAATTTTCCTCACACTTCAAATAAAGATAATATAAAATTTGCTCATAAATGGTAATAATTAAAGAACTTGATTAAAATGCTTCTATTAATTATGTACTATTAATCACCACATCCTTCACCTTTCTTCAACCTCATAATCTTTGATATCTTTTCTCTTCCTTTTTCTTAGGCCACTCCTAACTAAACTAACTCTTGAGACTCTTAAGTTTTAGCTCCAATCTCCCTCAGCCCTAGGCAGACCAGCAAGATCTGTCACCTTTACACCAGGTCACCCTCCAGCTACCGCCCTAACTTCTCTTCTGTCCTTTATAACAATGTTTTTCCACCAAGTTCTCTTTATTCTTTCTCCTCCTCTTGGTCTCTTGGTTCACTCTGAACTCACTGCAGCTAGCTTTCTGTCTCTATCCACACACACATGGGCTTTGCAAAAGTCATCAATGACCTTCAACTTTTCCCTAAGGAGACTAGCTAGTCCTTATCTCAGGGAACCTTGCTGTTGGGTTTTACACAGCTGATTACATCTTCCCTGAATCAAATCACTCCTAAGGCTTCTACAGCAATACAGCTTCCTGGTCTCTAATTGTGTTTTTAACCCTATTTCATGGGCTATCTCCCTCTACTTTTTTCCCGAAAGATGATTTTTCCTTAAGATTCTATACTTGGTCATCTCTTATTATTCTATAAATCCTTTTCATGGCTAATCTCACATCCTTTCATTTGCATGAGAACTACAGGGTGAGGATTTTGAAATCCACTGCTCAGATGACCTGTGAAACATCTGTATGTTCCATGTGCCCATTGATAAAGCTAAAATTTTATGATTTATCATGACCTTCATGATGATCATATCCCTCTTTATTGTTGGTATTATCAGCAATTATTCACTTATGATAAAAATCGTATTATCCTTGATTATATTGTTTTACCTCCATTTAAACATTTACTAAATTGTTCAATTTTGTCTTTTAAATCATTTTTAAAAGCATCCTTCTTTCTTAGTTCTTATTCCTGTTTTCTATTTTCAAGAAATAGTCATCTGAAACACTGCCACAACCTCCCAAATCATCACATCGCTACAGACTTGCCTTCAAACTCTTTCCTATATACTCAGTAGATTCTGGTTCATCATGCATGCGATAGACTGCTGTATTTCTTACATAAATACTATTGAACTTACCTTGTTTCAAGTTATCTACCAATTTATCTTCCCTACAAAATAGTGAACATATTAAGAGAAGAGCTGTGCTTTATAATTGAGTCCCTAGTACCTGCCTTTGTGCCTGGCATGTGATATGGCCATATAAAATACTAAATAGATAGATGCTCAGCTCAACATGCTTTTCTAACCCTATACTCTCCCCAGCCCCCTTTTTCAAAGAAACTGAAATCATTATCATTATGATTCTACCTATATACCACCAAAAGTATTGCACATATGGTACATACTTAAAAGGTATAGAAAGAAAGAATGAATATTATATTCTCAGGGCAACTGTCTGAAATGAATAGGTATTTTGAGATGCCATCACAGAGGCAATTAAGAAGTACTTTAAAAACCCAGATAATTCAAAACATGTCATTTAAAGCCTTCAGATGGCTTAGAAAATATCTTCCTATACAAATGCAAGCAACTCATAAAGTACACATGTTAAATTCTTTAATATGAATAGAAAGCCTTTCATTTTTTTATATTCCTAAAAACTGACTTAATCTTTAGAGTGCAAAAGGCACTTTGTAGTTCATAAAATATTAGGGCATTTCATACAAAGCTCAGAGTTTTATTTAGCATATTTTTAAATGCCGTATCAATGTATTTGGGGGAGTCTAAAACTTGCATAGAAAAAATACATATACATTGCAAACGTTTTCCATAACAATAATTTGAAAAATTAGAAGGAAAATTATATTATTATTTGTGATAAGAATATTTGTAATCTTCGACCACATAATGAATGCTTAAATTACGAGCTTCCTTTTAAGTTAATACTGACAAAAGCAAGTTTCAAAAAGATTTAATAAATCCAAATAAAATGTTCATATATTAATTAATTTCTACTATGGATATTTTTTTCTTTTCAATGTTCACATGCTTTTAAAGGAAAATTAAATGGGTCCTCTGGTATCCTTAGCTCATCTAAGTAGTTCAATTAATATTAATATTATTTGCCAGAAACTCAGTGATTAGGGAAAAGAGACACCATTTTCAAGATGTATTCTTTGGACATTTCTTACTTGTGGAAAACCAATAATATTGTATAACAGAGATGGATTCCTATAGCATTTTTAATAGGAAACTAAGATAAATGTAGCTAATCTTAATGTTTATTAACATTAAACAACCATCTAATTATTAATAATAAACTACCTTTAAGTGACTGCTTTCTGTTTAAGGGAAGCAGTTTTATACAGTAAGAAATGTAATATAATTTAAGTGTAGCATAATACAATCCATGCATGTACTAGAAGTGTACACAAAAATCAAGTTACGGGGGCGATCCAAGATGGCGGCCTAAAGGGAGACTGCACCCCCTGTCACTCCAGAACCCAGGAGTTAAGAAGGGGAGGCATTGAGAGACTCGGACTGAAATAGAGCCACGGGTGAGTCTGCCCACTGGGTAAAGTACGGCCCGGGGGGCAGGCCCAGATAGAGGTGGCTTATCGGAGCCGGGCAGGGCAGCTAGAGTCATCCACAGGCAGCCCTGCGCACTCCGGCGGTGGGCCCCGCCCACACAGCCAGCTTCTCCAGGTTCTCGGAACGGAACTGGCCCGCTAGTGAGAGCCTTTCTGACCAGAACAAGCTCCGAGTCCCGGAGCCAGTGCAGCTCAGCGTACTCTGGCACGCAAGCAGATTCAGGGTCCAGACAGGGCAGCCAGAGACTTCCCCAAGTAGTCTGGACCCCTGCGGTGGGAGGTGCCGTTCAAGGCTAGCTTCTCGGAGCTGACCGCCCAGTGAGAGACTTTCTACATAGAACCAGCCACAAGCCCCCGAACCAATGGAGAGCCTCAATCTGCAAACAGCCTCTGGGATCAGGGCAGGGCAGCCAGAGACCTCTTCAGGCGGCTCTGCCCACTCCGGCTGCAGGCTCTCTTCTCGGGGCGATCCAAGATGGCGGCCTAGAGGGAGACTGCACCCCCTGTCGCTCCAGAACCCAGGAGTTAAGAAGGGGAGGCATTGAGAGACTCGGACTGAAATAGAGCCACGGGTGAGTCTGCCCACTGGGTAAAGCTCGGCCCGGGTGGCAGGCCCAGATAGAGGTGGCTTATTGGAGCCGGGCAGGGCAGCTAGAGTCTTCCCAAGGTAGCCTTCCACACTCCGGCAGTGAGCTCCTCCCACACGGCCAGCTGCACGGTGCAGGCCCACAGTGAGAGCATTTCAGCACAGAGCCAGTTCCAAATCGTGGAACCAGTAGGGGGCTAGGGGCAGTTTTCTTCGGATACGCTGCTTTATCAGATTCCTCCAAGACATCAGGCTACTGAAGGCTGGGAGGTGATACACTGGAAATCTACCGGGACACTATAAGCCAATAGCGGAAAACTGCAATATCTCAGGGTCCCACTGACAACTGACCAATATGAGAAAACAAGGGAAGAAAATGTCCCAAACAAACCTAGATACTACATCAATAAAACCCAATGACAGCACAGCAGAAGAAATGTCAGAAAGGGAGTTCAGAATGTACGTAATTAAAACGATTAGGGAAGCTAATGAGGAGATGAAAGAGCAAATGCAGGCATTGAAGGAGGAGATGAAAGAGCAAATGCAGGCATTAAATGATCGCACCAATCAACAGTTAAAAGAGCAAATACGGGAAGCAAGAGATCATTTCAATAAAGAGTTAGAGATACTGAAAAAAAAAACAAACTGAAATACTTGAAATGAAGGAAACAATAAACCAAGTTAAAAACTCCATAGAAAGCATAACCAATAGAATGGAGCACCTGGAAGACAGAACCTCAGACATTGAAGACAAATTATTTAATCTTGAAAGCAAAGTTGGCCAAACAGAAAAGATGGTAAGAAATCATGAACAGAATCTACAAGAATTGTGGGATATCATGAAAAGGCCAAATTTGAGAATTATTGGGATTGAGGAAGGCTTAGAGAAACAAACCAAAGGAATGAACAATCTATTCAATGAAATAATATCAGAAAATTTCCCAAATCTGAAGAATGAAATGGAAAACCAAATACAAGAGGCTTATAGAACTCCAAACATACAAAATTACAACAGACCCACACCAAGGCACATTATTATGAAATACCTAACATACAAAATAAAGACAGAATTTTAAAGGCCGCGAGAGAAAAGAATCAAATTACATTCAGAGGGAAACCAATAAGAATATCAGCAGATTTTTCAATCCAGACCCTAAAAGCCAGAAGGGCCTGGAACAACATTTACCAAGCCCTGAAAGAAAACGGATGCCAACCAAGAATCTTATACCCAGCAAAACTTACCTTCAAATTTGACGATGAAATAAGATCCTTCCATGATAAACAAAAGCTAAAGGAATTTACAAAAGAAAGCCAGCATTACAGAACATTCTCAGCAAAATATTCCATGAGGAAGAGATGAAAAACAACGATGCAAATCAGCAACAGGAGGCGCTAGCCTAAAGGAATAGCCAAATAAAGGAGAAACCAAATCATGTCAAAAACAAATATGAGTCAATTGACTGGGAATACAAATCATATCACAATAATAACCCTGAATGTTAATGGCCTGAATTCATCAATCAAAAGACACAGACTGGCAGATTGGATTAAAAAGAAAAATCCAACAATATGCTGCCTGCAAGAGACTCATCTCATAGAAAGAGACACCCATAGACTAAAGGTGAAAGGATGGGGAAAAACATACCATGCACACGGACACAGCAAAAAAGCTGGAGTATCCATCCTCATCTCAGATAATGTGGACTTCAAACCAAAACTAGTCAGAAGGGATAAAGAAGGACATTACGTGCTGCTTAAGGGAAGCATAAATCAGCAAGACTTAACAATCATAAATATCTATGCCCCAAACATTGGCTCATCCACGTACGTCAAACAAATCCTTCTCAATTCCAGAAATCAAATAGACCACAACACAATCATACTAGGCGATTTTAACACACCTCTCTCACCACTGAATAGATCGTCCAAACAAAAATTGAATAAAGAAACTATAGATCTCAACAACACAATCAGCAATTTAGACTTAACAGACATATATAGAATATACCATCCAACAAAGAACGAATACACTTTCTTCTCAGCAGCACATGGATCCTTCTCTAAAATAGACCATATTTTATGCCACAAAGCTACTGTTAGCAAATACAAGAAGATAGAGATACTACCTTGTACTCTATCAGATCATAATGGATTGAAATTAGAAATAAATGACAGAATAAAAAACAGAAACTTCTCCAATACTTGGAGACTAAATAATGCACTATTATATGATGAATGGATAACAGAAGACATCAGGAGGGAAATAAAAAAATTCTTAGAAGTAAACGAGAACAAAGACACATCATATCAAAATCTCTGGGACACTATGAAAGCAGTACTTAGAGGAAGATTTATTTCATGGGGTGCATTCAAAAAAAGAAGTAGAAATCAACAAATAAACGACTTAACACTACAGCTCAAAGCACTAGAAAAAGAAGAGCAGACCAATACCAAAAGTAGTAGAAGACAGGAAATAGTTAAAATCAGAGCCGAAATCAACGAAATCGAAACAAAAGAAACAATTGGAAAAATTAACAAAATAAATAGTTGGTTCTTTGAAAAAATAAATAAAATTGATAAACCCTTAGCCACACAAACAAAGAGAAAGAGGGAGAAAACTCAAATTACTAAAATTCGGAATGAACAAGGAAACATCACAACAGACACGAGTGAAATACAAAACATAATTAGAAGCTATTTCGAAAATCTATACTCCAACAAAACAGAAAACCTCAAAGACATCAACAAATTTCTAGAGACATATGAATTACCTAAACTGAACGAGGAGGACATACACAACCTAAATAAACCAATTTCAAGCAATGAAATAGAAGAGGTCATCAAAAGCCTACCAACAAAGAAAAGTCCAGGACCAGATGGGTTCTCAGCCGAGTTCTACAAAACCTTTAAAGAAGAGCTCATTCCAATACTCCTCAAACTATTCCATGAAATAGAAGAGGAGGGAACCCTCCCAAACTCGTTCTATGAAGCCAATATCACCCTGATACCTAAACCAGACAGAGACACATCGAGGAAAGAAAATTTCAGACCAATATCCTTAATGAACATCGACGCAAAAATTCTCAACAAAATTTTAGCAAATCGCATACAAAAATATATTAAAAAGATAGTGCACCACGATCAAGTGGGTTTTATCCCAGGGATGCAAGGTTGGTTCAACATTCGGAAATCAATAAATGTCATTCACCATATCAACAGACTTAAAGTTAAGAATCACATGATTATTTCAATAGATGCAGAAAAAGCATTCAATAAAATACAGCATCCCTTCATGTTCAAAACACTAGAAAAAATTGGGGTAGTGGGAACATTCCTAAACATTATAAAGGCAATCTACGCTAAGCCCATGGCTAATATCATTCTAAATGGTGAAAAACTGAAAGCGTTCCCCCTAAAAACTGGAACAAGGCAGGGATGCCCTCTTTCACCACTTCTATTCAACATCGTCCTTGAGACTCTAGCCAGAGCAATCAGACAAACCAAAGAAATTAAAGGGATACGAATAGGAAAAGAAGAACTCAAATTATCCCTGTTCGCTGATGACATGATTATATATTTAGAGGAACCTGGAAATTCCACCAGAAAACTTTTAGAACTCATAAGTGAATTCAGTAAAGTAGCAGGTTACAAGATCAATGCTCATAAATCCAATGCATTTTTATACATAAGTGATGAATCTTCAGAAAGAGAAGTTAGGAAAACTACCCCATTCACAATAGCATCGAAAAAAATAAAATACTTGGGAATCAATCTCACAAAAGAGGTGAAAGACCTCTACAATGAGAACTACAGAACACTAAAGAAAGAAATTAAAGAACACCTTAGAAGATGGAAAGATCTCCCATGTTCCTGGATAGGCAGAATTAATATCGTCAAAATGGCTATACTACCAAAAGTGCTATACAGATTCAATGCAATTCCAATTAAAATCCCAATGATGTACCTTACAGAAATAGAGCAAGCAATTATGAAATTCATCTGGAAGAATAAAAAACCCAGAATAGCTTAAAGCAATCCTCAGCAGAAAGAGCGAAGCAATACTGCGAAAGGGGGTATCGCAATACCAGATCTTCAACTCTACTACAAAGCAATAGTAACAAAAACAGCATGGTATTGGTACCAAAATAGACAGGTAGATCAATGGTACAGAATAGAGAACATGGACACAAACCCAAATAAATACCATTTTCTCATACTAGACAAAGTGGCCAAAAATATGCAATGGAGAAAAGATAGCCTCTTCAACAAATGGTGCTGGGAAAACTGGAAAACCATATGCAACAGAATGAAATTAAACCCCTATCTCTCACCCTGCACAAAACTCAACTCAAAATGGATCAAAGACCTCGGAATCAGACCAGAGACCCTGCATCTTATAGAAGAAAAAGTAAGTCCAAATCTTCAACGTGTCGGCCTAGGATCAGACTTCCTTAACAGGACTCCCATTGCACAAGAAATAAAAGCAAGAATCAATAACTGGGATAGATTCAAACTAAAAAGCTTTCTCTCAGCAAAGGAAACTATCAGTAATGTGAAGAGAGAGCCTACAGAGTGGGAGAATATCTTTGCCAACCATACCTCAGATAGAGCGCTAATTTCCAGAATCTATAAAGAACTCAAAAAACTCTACAGGAAGAATACAAATAATCCAATCAACAAATGGGCTAAGGAAATGATCAGACACTTCACAGAAGAAGATGTACAAGTAATCAACAGATATATGAAAAAATGTTCAACATCCCTAGTAATAAGGGAAATGCAAATCAAAACTACCCTAAGATTCCATCTCACCCCAATTAGAATGGCGATTATCAAGAATACAAGCAACAATAGGTGTTGGCGAGGATGTGGTGAAAAAGGAACACTCATACATTGCTGGTGGGGTTGCAAATTAGTGCAGCCACTCTGGAAAGCAGTGTGGAGATTCCTCAGAAAGCTTGGAATGGAAACACCATTTGACCCAGCTATCCCACTCCTTGGTCTATACCCAAAGGACTTAAAATCAGCATACTACAGAGATACATCCACATCAATGTTCATTGCTGCTCAATTCACCATAGCCAGATTGTGGAACCAATGTAGATGCCCTTCAGTTGATGAATGGATAAAGAAACTGTGGCATATTTATACAATGGAATATTACTCCGCAATGAAGAATGATAAAATTATGGCATTTGTAGGCAAATGGTCGAAATTGGAGAATATCATGCTAAGTGAGATAAGCCAATCTCAAAAAACTAAAGGACGAATGATCTCGCTGATAAGCGGATGAGGACATATAATGGGGGTGGGAGGGGTTAGCATTAGGTTTAGGGTTAGGTTTAGAGTTAGGCTAAGGAGAGCGGTAAGAATGAAGGAAAGAAGGACTGTATAAAGGGAAAAGGGTGGGAGGGGTAGGGGGGAAGGGAAAAAAAATAAACATCATTACCCTATGTAAACATAAAAAAATTAATAAAAAAAAAAAATCAAGTTACATCCTTATGTTTGTTCATACAATAAATATGTTATATACTTGTACCTCCCCATATTTTTCAGTTTCAAAAAACATATTAAGAGAAAATGACTTATATATTTGACTTTCAAAAATATTGAACTTGATATTTAAGAGATCTGCAAAACAAATTCACTTTAATGTCACATTTAAATGCACTGGGTTGCAAATTAGGCAGTTTTCCAAGGTGGATAATTTCTAGTAAGCAACTAAACAAAATCATTTCTACGCTG
This sequence comes from Sciurus carolinensis, assembly GCF_902686445.1. Taxonomy (NCBI): domain Eukaryota; kingdom Metazoa; phylum Chordata; class Mammalia; order Rodentia; family Sciuridae; genus Sciurus; species Sciurus carolinensis. The sequence goes on from NC_062222.1 coordinate 38,729,263, forward strand.
TAATTACAAATAGATATGGAAAACCATTTCAGGATCCTGCAATATTCAATCTTTTAGTTCAACTTTTATTTTTCTTGATTTAAAGGGAAATATACTATCTACTTAGGTGATACAAGGTAAGAGACACGGTAGCCAATTATAGATGCCCGTCCCAGACTTTTCCAATAAAATATTAGTCCTGTGTCCTAGAAAATTCCTTAGTTCTAGTTCAAACCAGGACAGTTGTTAATGCTCTTGAGATATGAAATAAACTTTCAGATAATAGAGCCTTACCTTAACATCGTTGGTGTTCATTCTGGTTCCCTCCTTTCCCACAAATATATCATCAATGTCAACGAGAATATACCTGTCCAAAGACAGTGCCAGCTTCTTCCCTGACAAGAAGGAGATGGCATCTATGAAGATGAGCTTGTGCAGCCAAAAGTTCAAGTTGTTGCCAAAAAGAACTCTCTGAATTCCATCATGAACCCCCAAGTCATGTATGATAGTGGCAAAAAAAGCACCTTTAGAAATGGGAGGAGAAAGATTTTCTGGGGTCTTTACTTTAGCAAATATTACTGGTTGGTAGGCTGAGTGATTAATTTGAAAAACAGTCCAGTCAGTTCCAGGTAAAGAACCCTTTTCAAGCTTAGATGATTTGGTCACACGAAGCAATGGAGAATGAGGATTAATACAACAATCTTTCACTGCAAGGTTTCCATATATAGAAAATGGGAAACCTTTTAACTGAAAGCTCTGAAGACTCTTCTCACTAGTTCTATGGAATCCAATGACACCCACACCATACTCTACACAGTATTTATCTAAAAGGCTTCGATTCCAAGAGTCCATATTTATGTATTTTAAAATATTCTCATAAATAATGAGAACATATTTGCCTTTAGTTTTATCTGTAAGTGCTGGGAGATCTCCTTTTCCAGCAGCAATTTCTATGTGATATTGGAATCTACTTGATTCGAGAATCATAATGATGTCTTGACCAAGGGATGAGTATTGGCTCTCCACAAACACAAGGACTATGGGATCTGTCCTTGAGGCATCAAAAAGCTTCATTGTCTTCACTTCTGTAAGCCTATACGGGAGGTGTTGGAGGTCACTGCAGTCCACTTCTGAAGTCACTTCAGAGAGTTCATTTTCCTGTTTGTAGCCGCTGTACAGGTAGTAAGCAGAAATAATAATGCTCACCATACAGAAAGTGGCAAGCAAAATAACTGTCCTTTGAAAGTGTCTGTGAAGCTTCATGATAAAACTCATGCTGTATAGATTTTCCTTGACTATTCCAACAGAAGCACCATTTAAAAAGTAAAATAAAAGATGGTGTTACAGCTCTTTTCCCAGTCTCAGTCAATAGTTTATGTCACCATTGCAGCACATTTGTATTGCTTGATTAGGACTTACAGGAAATACAGTCTGAAAACAGAATAAAACAGAATAGAATACAAAACATTCAGTCCACAGTATGAAAATGAGCAAATTTTTATATAGTTTAGTGGCAGACTAAGAAGCAAGTGAACTGCTATAGAAGTCAGAAAACCTCCCATTCCTTCTCCCAGATCTGGATGAGGACAAGGGAGATATGGAATGAGGAAAAGGGTACCAGTGACCTCAGGGTCACTATCCCTAATACAGAAAAACACTGGTCTTTGAGTCACACTCTGGAGATAATACAGCCCTAACACCATAGAAAGTTTACCTGAACCATATGTTGCCAATTCCTATCATCCAGATGCACACCATATATTGCATATTCAAGTTATTTATGTTTAATTACACACACTAAAAGTTCACAAATTCTAGACATGTCTCATTAGGTGGCACAATTAAAGCAATAGTCTTTTGTTTCTAAAATGTTAATATAAAGAATTTTATCATTCAGTATACATTTCAAATTAATCAGAAAAACAACCCTAAAATAGTTGCTTTCATTAGACTAACCCTTTCAAAATACAGATATTGTCCCACAACCCAACTGATAATTTTAGAACCATATATTAACATAAGTAGGTTTTTGTGAACAGAAAATTACGTATAAGATGAATGTGAGGAGTGAAACACTTCCTAGGGTCATTTAGCTCTGGTGTATCCTAGTGTGCACTGTGGAGAGGTTGGTAATCACATACTGGAGCATATGTACCTACACATCCATTTTCTCTATCATTCTGTTTCTACTTTGGGGGAAAAAATCTCCACAATTAAATGAAAAATGACTATAAAAGTGGTTTATTAACAATGAAAACAACTGAGATGTCATCAAACACCTTATTATGCAATAATTTCAAATCCATTTCAAATTTTAGTAACCTCTGACAATTTAGCAACTGAAAATAATTAGAAGCATGGACACATCTTAGACTTCGAGGGAGTCTTATGCAAGGAAATATCATGTAACATAAAAAAATTAAGAAAAGTCTCACCATTGTGCATAAGACAGGCTAACAGCAAACACTGGGGGAAAACACTGTTTGATATTTGCCATAAGTTTAGGATTCACTGTACTTAATTCACTGCTTCTTAATTGCCATTTTGTCACCAATATCTTCCAAATAAATTAATGAGGTTAAAATAAAAAATCACCAATATCTCTAGAATTTAAAATTCTGTAATATTCTGTGAAAAAAGCAGTGAACAGTATTTTAAATGATATATGTTTATCTTTATGAATAATATAAATATTCTGAAATATAACAACAGAATATTCCTGATATTTGTCTTGTAAATTTATATTATTGCTTATTATTTAGGGTATCTATGTCATTCATTCAAATATTTATAGAGTATCTTTTTGTTTAAATGCACATGTTCAGCATAATGAATTTCTTTGAAATGTTCTAAATTTTAAATCAGAGACAGTGACTAAAATCAAAATATTTGGGTTGTGTATAATAGGCAAGTAACTAAGATGGAATAATAAGAGAGAGAGAATATACTAAGTGGGGAAGTTTGTAAAATGCCATAGGGAGATAGCATCTGGGCAAAACCTTGAAAGAGTAATTTGAATAAACACTAGAGATATTGGGGATGTTACAGAGGCAGAAGTGAGCATAATATTGGGTGAAGGACCTGAATGAAAAGTAGAAGGTACAAGTAAGGAATACTTAAAAAATAAATTTTACCCAGTTTATGAAGAGGTTTGATACAAAGAACTTCATAGGTAGGAAAGCTCACAGGAAGACATTACACTTCCCTGATTAGGGAACAAACATAGTAACAGGAACATTTTTCAGGAATTAGAATTAATCAGCAACATGGAGGATGTCACAATAAAGGTCCAATGTAGGCTCATTCCTCACCATGTAATCATGAAATGTTAATGATCATTGGAAAGAGAATGTGGGGAAGTGATAAGTCTGAGGGACACTTCAGCTTTTGCTGAAGAGTACTTGGTATGCCACGTGAGGTTAGCACGCAGCATGACTGCTATGGAAAATGCCATCAAGTGATTTGACATGCTTTAAAATAAAGGTACTATAAAGGATAACACTGTACTCTTTTAAACAAGCTTAGTATAGGTCTATGTGTAACCTATGCAAATGAAAACATTACCTGAACAATGAAGAGTTTTCATTGTAACTATAGTCATTTCATTTTGATAAATAATTACACTTCTGAGTTGGTTACATGTTTATGAATATGATATTCTAAGGTTTAATGGCAGTATACAAAAATCTCACATCTTTCCCTGAATACTTCTCAATTTCAACTGTGAAATGTTTTTGACTGGATATGAAATGTATTGCTCCCTTTTGCAATTCATACAGCATTTCCCAGTTTGTTTGCTTTGTCAGAAGCAAAAGATATGTAATCATATTGTTCTTATCTGTGATGAGGGAGAGTGGTGAGGAGTATTTCCACTCACTATTTAGAACTGATATAAGGAACCATCAAAGTTATATTTTCTGTTAACATGTATAAAAAGTTAAAGGACGTTTCTTTTCCATTCAACTTTTCAACTTTTTTCTGATGCCAAAGGGAATTCCACTGTATGTCCCTGAGGGTAGGACTTGGTCTAACAAATTTAAATAGATACATTAAGTTTCCCCTATTTTCTGAAAACTATTTTTATCTGCAATTTCACTTGGTAATGGCCAACTTTAGTCTCTGGTGTGGACTCTCAAAATGTATTGTTTATATTCATCCAGAAATAATTGTTTCATCTTTTCTCCTATGTTAGTATTCATTCTGAAAACCCCAGGATGGACTTCTGCAGTGGATGTCATTGTAGCAGCAGGCAGAGGCAAAGACCCTACTTTACTCTGAGGGGAGACATCAGTAAGGCAGGTATTAAGGTAGACAATTAAGTTTCTCCACACAGTTTCTCCCTATGAAAAAATTTCTGGCCTTTTAAACTTGGTAAGACCCAATAGGTACACAAGGTGATTGTGCAAAGTATCTCTCCTTTGTACTTATTGCAGTAATTACAATTAAAATTTTGTTAAAGTCATTGTTTGTTTGTTCCAGGCACAGAGTAAGAACCCCAAGACTATTAATGGAATTTATTGAATATAATGGCATGTTATGTCTATCGGTTAATTTGATACTTCTACTTTATTCTAATGACATAACTTTTACTTTTAGACATTACTATAAATATAATTATTGTTACTCAAAAATTTGACAGACAGCATCTGCTTTATTGTATAAATATAAATTATAGTAGCCCAACATGTGATAAATCTAATACAATATCTATAAACCTTTGGCCACTAAAGATACCTATCAATTAATCATTCCATAATCAGTCACTAAGTATTTATTGAAAAACTTCTTTGAGATCAGTGCTGTACTCAGTTTCAGGGTACCACATGAGGAATATTAAGAATGAATCTTGCCTCTATAAAAACGGACTCTATTGAGGGAAATGAGCCTTGCAAACCAACAACCAACATTATGCTGCACATAATAAACTGTGACTTATGCTGTAAGACTATGTTACAGGTTTCAGAAGAAAGAGTGTGTGTGTGTGTGTGTGTGAGAGAAAAAGAGAGAGAGAGAGAGAGAGAGAGAGAGAGAGAGAGGGCGAGAGAGAGAGAGAGAGAGAGAGAGAGAGGGAGAGAGAGAGGGAAAGGGAGAGAGAGAGAGGGAGATATTAGTAAAGTTTAGGAAAATCGGTGGCAGTTTCTAATGGTGCCTAAGAAGACATTGCATGGTGGGTAAGGCCTGGATATGAGGATGGGAAAAACACAGCATGCAAAAAAACAAACAAAAACCAATCGGCCATAGTGAAGAATTAAAATGGTTACAGTGAATTTGCCTGAGTGAGAATAAACTATGGGGCATGAGTTAGAATGAAATCAAATATAACATTTGATTAAAAGAATGTTGCAGATTAATGAATGCCCTGGTAATAACTGTGAAGTACAAGAATATTGACATGGAAATAGCATTAAAAATATTTAAACAGAGAGAAACAACAAAAATAGTGTTCACAGATGATTAGTGTAGCAGTGACATCCAGAATGGACAAAAAGTAGAAATGTGAACACAGTGTACGCTACAAAGTGAAGAAGTAGAGTCAAGATAGTCCTAGTCAAGGGGCTACAGTAGCAATCCCTGTGAGAGTTGGTATAAGTCCAAACTAAAGTAGTCCTCAAGATGAACAGAAATGAAGAGATACTTGGGAGGAAAAAAGAAATTATAGTGGAGAAGATGGCAGGCTTGTATTACAAAATAAAGTTGCCAGTCTTAGAGACAGAAGCTCAGATGAAAATTAGTTTGTGATATACGTTTCAGATTCAGGCAGGTGAAGTAACTAAATGATATACGATCAGAAAGCAACACCACAATGTTTAATGAACTAATCGAATATAGACAAATTCAAGCAGATCACTTACACTGATAGGTCACTGACAAATCTCTATGTGCTATGCAAATCCAGTTCCTCAGGAAAGCCTTTCCTGACCATATTCACTCACTCTACCACTGCCTTTACCCTCAGTGGAGTCTTTATCACAAATCTTGCTAAACAGTATAAGTTTAATGTCCCTCTTCCTTGTTAAACTCAAATTGCCAAAGCTCCTATTATTTCCGTTAATTTTTCAAATAAGAAACTGTATAAAAGCATCTTTAAAAACTAAAACAAGATCAAGAGGTAAACACTTCAGTATAGTGATGATTGTGTTCTGGCAGTGTCCTCACAAAAAATACAAGTAAAATTACAGACCTTTGCTTGATCAGGAGGTTTCTTTGAGTAACTTAAGAACAAGCACACTGGCCTGCATGTCAGAGTTTCCATGATTGAAACTGCCTTGATCATCAGTACAGGACAGATGACTATGGTTGAATTCCTCTCCCTATACAAATTATGATAAGAAGAATATGCTGAATGACCAGGAAACTACATATTGTTGATTAGAAAATCAACAAACCACTGTTTATTCAAGAGTAGATGCTCTTAAATAAACACAGGTACAGAAAAGTCTGGAGCAGTTATAAACATCACCACTTAATCAGAATTTCCTCTAAGGCATACTGAAGGAAATAACATCAAGACAGGAAGTAGAATAATAAAAACAGCCTCATTAACAACCTTAATACAATCTTTATATGTGAAAACAGTATGTTAGATCCTTTAGAGACTTGCCTAAGATGTCACAACTAGTAGAGGTGGAATTGAAATTTGAACTCTGACAGCCTGCATCAAAGATAGCATACACTTGGGAAGACAACTGCCACATCCCACTCCCTTCCCATGTTTAGTTATATATAAGAAAAGGATATTGGGCAGTTATTACCTTTAGGTCCTGAAGAATCCTCCAAGGCATACTATGGTAGCTAAAGGGCTTTAATGAATATTATTAAATAAACTTAAAATGTCTTAGAAAAGAGCCTGCCATAAAATGAACAGTCAAAATTTATTGTTATTATGGTGATTATCTTAGAAATAACGACAGAGAAATATCCTGAAAATGGTCAGTGAAAGTGCACTAAGGGTTTATAAAAGGCAGTTATAAGCATTTTCATATAAGTAGAATTACAGGAACCACCGAATCCATTCTTGATCCAGAGATCTAAATTCAGATGGGTCTCTGAGCAACAGAGGAGGTTTAGTCATAGGTATAACCAGCAACATATCCTGGGGCTTCTTATTCCTCATTGGTTTCTCAGAGAAGTCACACACTCCCTGGTTTTCATTACCATCTACTCTTCAATAAGTTCCACATTTTGTTACTCAGGACTCCTCCATCAAAGCTCTAGGACTTCAACTGAACTAACAACCTGATAAAGCAGCAATGGCGAATCACATTGTGTTTTTTGTTATTAAACACTGGCACTGTTGAGCTTCACTGAAATCATGTAAGAAATTCAACCTATCCACAATTGAATTTATGATTTTTCCTTCTCAAATCACCATTTTCTCTCCACAATCATCTGATGTCATTCTTGACACCTTATTTTAATTCAACCCTAACTTAAATAAGCCTAAGACTTCTCACTTCCATTTTCCCAAAACTCACTGGATCCAGTGCACTTCCATTATTTTGCAAGCAACATTACTCACTTGATCTACTACAACTAATCTTACCACAAATATACTTGGATCCCTCTAACTTTTTTCAGTGGGGCATTAAAATCCAAATTTCTATGCACGCTCATGAGACCCTAGATGATAGTCTTCCCACTTTTACCCCTCAGACCAGAGTAGATGGCATGCTCCTCTTGCACATTCCAGGCAAGTAGGTCTTTCAGTTCCTTAAAAAGGTCCAATCTCTTTCCTATATCAGTGCTTCTCATCTGTTGTCATGTTTGTCTGAAAATAATTTACTCTGTTTCTTCATCTGATTTCATCCTGTAAATTCTATGGTTCCAGGGTCCTTGCTTCACCAGTCTTCCTCGTTCCCCTAGACCTGTAAAACCTCCCTGTTAAACACTTACACCACCTCTACCTCTGTAGCATATTTCACCAACATGTGATAATTTGCATAATCTTTATCCATAAATGGGAGCATCTGTAAATACTTTATTCTTAATGTGTAACACAGTGCTTATTGTTAGAATGTATTATCTTTGAATATTTGTAGAATGAGTAAAGCAAAGGCCTTCACTAAATTTTATAAATAGCAGTTGCATTCACAAACTAGGGCAATATTCCAGTCAAACCATCCTCCATGAATCTGAACCTCCATCAGTCATATTGGCCTCAAACAGTCAGAACAATAATATAAACATTGTGAATAGCATTGACCATCTTGACCAGAGTCATAAATCAGGCACATCCTGGATGTGCCTTTCACTGAATCTTACTCAAATATCTGTTTTTCTCATTCTTAGATTTTTCAGAATTCAGTGTGACTGGTGTTGCTTTGCAATGTAACTGTTTTTAAAACATTCCACCAATAAAATACTAGCCAATATTTAATAATTTACCATTAATAAAAGGCAGAGGTAACATTTTTTTTTCTTGGAATCACAGGATATATTCCATATATATAGTGAAGAGCTGAATATATACAAACACACAATTTGTAAAGTATTGCATTAGCCATAAGAGGAATTACCTACTTGTCAATGTAACCTATCTTTTCTCTTTCACTAACATCCACCATCATCCCAGAGTAAAAATCAATTTCTAAATGAAATAGAATCATGTTAAAGTTGGCAGTACAAGAAATGTGAAAAAAGATTACCATCTGGAAAATGAGTATTAATAACTAAAGAACTTCAGGTTCTAACATAAAAAAAAGATATTTAAAAGACCTCAACATAATTCCTCAAAATTAGCAATATTTTATAGCATTGAAAAATATATTTGGAGACTTCAAATGCATTACATGAATTTGCTAAAAGTAATTTAGTAATATTAAAAACTGACAAATAACATGCTTTTCTTTGGGAAAGACTGTGTGAAATTGTGTCATGTTAAATGAACCCTGTGGTAGGCAAGAAAGAAGCTGATTTGTGTGGAATAAAACCAAAAATACACTGTCCTTAAAACTGGGAATTTTAAAAAATGGATGGGAGAAAAGCTACACGTGGGGGCATTAACTTTGTTAGGTACATTAAATAGAAAATGATTATTGTAATGTTCACTCCCTCTTTGTATTTAGAAATTATAAATAAAATTATACATTTTGTTGACCTCCTGCAGTGTTATGGCATGAGGTGAGGTGAAAGAAGAAAACTCTTCTGCTGCTGTTTGCTGTTTGTTCTGCCTGTATGACATAAGGGGAGAAATGTCTGCCTATTTCCTCTTAGATTGTGCTAGAAAAGGCACACTTAATACCAGGGCAAAGTCAATGCAGTTTTAAGTAACAGAGTGTAAACCAAAGCTCTCACTCATGCTCTGGGCCATAAGATGTAAAGTTTGAGATCAGGCAGATTTCATTAACTAGAGAAAGAAAAAAAATCAATCTTCACAAAGATGATGACACAAAAAAGGGCAGAAAAAAAATAACAGTGGAGAAATTTGATAGGGAGACCTGAGGATTGTAGGTTCTGATTCTATTCCTCTCATTTTATGAGTGCATCAATGAAGAGGTCAGATTTAAAAATTCCTGTTTCTTTGGGCACCTCTTAGAACAAGTGATACTCACACCAGTTGGGGTAACAAGAAAAGAATAAAGAAATAATCAAAACAAGACTATACGTATTTCATTAGTGGAGACCCTACATTTAATTTTCCTGGGCACTGCTTCGTTTCATCACTGGCACAAATGTAAGTGCTTATTAAATACCTCTAGAAGGAATGGATGATTATTTAAAATGCAGGGGTAGAAGTTGCAGAAATGCTCAGAGTGGTTCATGGATTGCCTATAATATATTAAGAAGCATATCAAGCATGAATATTTTAGAGAAAATGTAACATCGTGGCTAAAGGCATGTTTATTTGAAGCCAGACTCAAGTTCGAGTATCAGCTCCACAACTTGCCAGGAATGTAATCTTAGATAGGTAGGTGATCACTCAATGTCTCACTTTTCTCGTTTTTGAAATGGAATACTATTTACTTCAAATAATCTTTGTGAAGACTAGATGAGTTTGTACAATGTAAATATTCTATGAGTGTTAATTTAACGCCCACATCTCTACTAGTAAAAACCTCAAAAAAAGTATTTATCAACAAGTTAAATTTTATATTATTCTATAATGCTTCTTCATATGTATTTGTCCTATTTTCCAGATCAATTTCTATAGTTTTAGACAGGAAACAGAACATGTAAGAGTCTTTGATATATTTATTCTACAGATGAGGAAACCAAGCCCCAAAGCCCACAAGGGGGCTGTCCAAAAACACCATCTCTCATGGCAGAGCCAGACCTAGAATCCATTCTACTTTCATGTTATTTTCAAATACCATAATCAAAAAAAGATTAAAAATTGAAATGTAGGTAAAATGGATGGGCATCATTGACATGATTAAGGATTGTAGAATAGAACTACAATACTTGATATTTAAGCTCTTAGTTAGTGGCAGATATTAAAGAGTTACAGCCATAAATTATTCATAAGAGATTATGTGAAATGATATAAGCATTAATTGTAGTAGGGCTGAACTTTTTTTTTTTAGTAATGTAATTTACATGAAATTTATGAAAATGTTTATAGAGTAACAATAAGGGATAAATCACTTGTGATATCCAGGTACCTAAGGATATAAGTTTTATTAAAACCAGACAAACCAACAGACTCTAAAATCAATTTTTGCTACAATTCTAAGAGAAACTTCAGTAATAAAATAATTTCAAGTGTTGTTCAGACTATTATATTGCAGGCTGCTACTTTTGTGGTCTGGTAGCAACCCTTCATTCTCACACATTCTCAGTTCATGCATTTGAGTGTGAATGCTTATCACCACATGGGGTAGTAAAGTTCTACTGCTTTTCCCCATTGTCTAACTATTAAGCTATTAGAATTTCAAGACATTCGTGTAGTTGAGAATATTGCTTTTATTCTCAATTCTACTTCCCTCTTTTTATAGTGCATAAAAATCACAAAGTATTCACTTAAGTATAGTTTTCTTTGGATATACCTTGTACCTCAACAAATGCACACTGAAGTTTAGAAGCTGGCCCTAATCAGCAAAAGCAGCTAAGACGACCAGTTTTCAAGAAAGTCATCTAATCAGACTCTCAGAGCTAAAAGAAAAAATTATCACCTCATTAGAATTTCAAAATTTTGAAACAAGTCAACCATTTAATATTTAGATTATGACTCACAGTAACTTTTTCATCACAATGTATAATCCAGAAAAAAACTCAAATATTTTGTTATCTCTTCTTTTTCTCAATAGATATTTCAGTTATACCAAAATTTAATATTTGTTGTAAACTTTGGAAATAAACACTTTTGCTCAACAATATTTATTAGAAGAGAAAGTACACTATAACTCAACCAAACTATAACAAATCTCTTCAGAAATAGATAAAAGTTTTGTTATCACAAACATTTTAGTAACCTGGAAAACCTTCATTCTGAAGACTATGAAGAAAAATATTAACTCCTGTAACCAGTTCACATTTGTCACTTACACAAGACACAGGCCTTCTGGTTTACAATCAAGATCATAAAGAAAACAATAACCATATTGCAGAAATGGTAGATACTGGGTTAACTAGAGAAAAAGAAAATAAAAGACCTCTGCTAAGGCAATCTTTTACTATGTTCAGCACTTATTTTTAAAAGGTCTCTTTCAAATATATTTTTGAAATTTCCTTCTCAAATACAAAATTGATAAGAAACTATGGGTGAAGCAAAAGGGAAAAAAAATCCCTTCAGCTGAATATCAGTTTTCCTTTCATCTTTCTGCTTTCTTTTGTTGAGTAATATTGTTCAATACTTGATAACATGATATTTTCTAAGAGTGAAAGAAAAAAAATAGGTTTGAGATCAGCTTCACACAACTTATTATTTTATTTCTATCTTAACAAAATATTAGAAATGTAGCTATTTATATTGCTTTGAATGATTTTACTCAAAAGTCTTTCAGATTGTATATGTTGCTATATCCTAATATGTTTATAAAAATACACATAAATTTTTAACTTTAAATACTTTGAGGCTTAAACTGTGCCCAGATATAAGAAAAACTATGTGGGTGAACCCCTTAAAAAATATATTTGAATTGTTCCCCACCCCCTCCCCCAACTGGCCATATTAAATAGGAGATATACCTATTTTCTTTAATTTACAATTCTTAGGGTTACTCATTCTTTCCAGCTACACGTAATTTTTTAATCATATAATCATAAAATGGTTATAAAATAAACTGCATCAAATACAAAGCTTTGTTGAGGATCATTATTGTATAGATAAGCAAGTAGCTATAGTTTAAATCTTTGATATTACTTACAAAATTCTACCACGACAAAAGATGTCATCTGTTTAACTAATGTACTGTAGGACAATTTTAAATTGTTGGCTAACTTAATCAAAATGTTCCACTTGTTAAAGAATAAAATGAGGCACTTGTTTAATCCTGAAATTCTTGATTAAGTGAAAACAAAGTTATCTCATACTAAAATCCCTACATTTATGAATAAGTCATTAATATGTAGTGTAAGTAAACAGATATCCTTACCTGGAATTAAAATCCAAACAGTTCAAAATGTTGGAGAAAGTTTCAATAGATAGAAAAGAAACTGAAACTGCATCTGATACCATCGACTCGGGATTTTTTGCTTTACAAGTGGCAGCAATACCAGTCCTGGCCCAGTACCCTTGTGTTATGTAATAGCTTATTAATATTAGCCATCAAACTGCTACCAAGCTGGTAAGGCACTAGAGGGCAAGAGTGTCACATGCAAGACCTATCGTCAAGAGACCCGGCTTTGGTACCACTTCAGCAAGACAGATGCTAACTAAACTGATAAATAACAGGATGTCTGCATGCAACAACGAACTTGCAATGTTCCTCAAAGAATATTTTAAATGTCAATTTTCTGACTAGTGGAAGAGTTAACACGTTAATAAATATACATAAGCAAATAAACACACCATGCAAAACTTTCGGGATTATATTTACAAGCCCACAGTCTCTCAGGAAACTCTTTTTTCATTGTTTAAATAAACTTATTTAAAACAGAAGAGGAAAGACCGATTAACAAAACGAGTGTCAATTTCAAGACACCTTCATTTCAAGCCCCGAGAAACTTGTTCTGATCGCGGTGCCTCCTCTGGAGTACACATTTCAACTCGCCGGGTTCTGTTTCTAGCCCAGGACCTGTCCGGTCATCCATCATGATTACCTCGGGCTGCAGCGATCCGCAGGCATCCTCCTTCCGGGGTCCTCGGCCTCCCGGGCTTCCAGAGGCTGCCCTACGGTCCCGGCGGCGCGGTACTCCAGCCCGGCAGGGACGACTCGCGGGCGGTCCTCCCCTTTGCCCGCCCCGCGTCTCCGCCGACCCAGTCGGTGGGCGATCAGTACGGGCCGCGCCTTTCGGAGAGTGGCTGCCGGGCCAGCCGGGCGGCCGCGCCGGGTCCTCCTGCGCTCGCTAGCCTGCAAACCGTATCCCCGGGACCCGCCTGGCCGCGCCACCGCCGCCGCCGCCGCCCTCACGCTGCCTCCCCGGGCGGGCGCCGCCGCCTCCCCGCTCACAGCCAGCGCGCACCCGCCGGGGAAGGGGCGGAGGCGGGAACCTCGGACGCGAGCAGCCTCCATCCGCGCCACCCACCCACTAGGGTGGCCCCGTTGATCTGGCCGCTGCGGCCTTGTGGAGACCCTGGGGTCCTTCCCTAGGCTTCACGTTCTGAACGCCCCTCCGAAAGGATTGTTGAAAGCTGGGTTGTGCCGCCAAGGAAATGGTTGCGGGTCCCTAAGCGACAGAGGATGGTAGGGTGCACCGGCATGATCCCCTGCCATTGTCACTGGACAGAGCAGCGCGGTGGGCTGCTGCAAGGTTGTATGCTCAGAGTGTCCTGTGTTCAGCTTTCTGAAGGACGCTGTGTATCCCCAGTCCCCGAAGGCAAGTGGAAGGTCAGCAAATGAGATATTTCGGAGACGATATTTTGGATTCAAGTTATGCTCTCCGAAACTATAGTTTGATTAGGAGCCTAAATTGAATGATTGCTTTAAAATCTCATTTGACTCCGCTAACACAACACGTGAGAGTTTTAGTTAGTAGCATCTACTAATGATAATCTGTAGTGGACGTTTGTGATTTTATTTCCCAGTACTCATTCCTCTATAGAAGAATACCCCTGTTATTTTGGAGGATGCAACCACCATCCCACTCCTCAATCCATTTGTTTCAGGTGATATTACTATCTGCTCTGACTTGTTAGGGCAGGGTGACCTACTACTCAGGTCTGACCAGTGGTAGCTACTGGGATTGGCGTGTGACCAAGACTCGGGGATCAAATACAAAAAGGCATCTTTCTGGGGGTAGGTTTTACCGTCTTTGAACAAATAGACTCTTCAGAACTTTGCACAGTGAAGATCTGAGCTTAGACCTTCTGTGCCTCAAAGTGCAGTCAGAAAGTGAAGCCAATGTTCAAGAGAGGCAGACCTGGCAGTTGGAAAAAAGAAAAGCCCAGATGGAGATTGTTTAACCCAGAATTTTGTTATGGCTGAAACAAGTTCTACATCTGGCTATTTTCATACATGAATCAGTAAATTCACATTTGACTTAAACAGGTTGGACTAAATTTTCTATCCAATGGAACTCAAAGAGACCCAAAGGATATAGAAATCAAAGATTTGAGTTGTTTAACTTTTTGAAGGCTTTGAATATGTAGAAGATTCTCAATTACATCACAATATCCTTGAATTAGTTAGAATTTCTTCAAGGCTAGAAAGTTGTATATTTTTCTTGCTCCGTGTATAAAAGAGTATACAAAGTAACTGAAACCATTGCTCCTTCTGGGAACCTACAGAAATGTCAGTAAGGTAGAATTCTTTAGCCCCATGCCATGTATCAGATTGATTTTATTCATTTTAATTTTTAGTTGGAGGCTCCCTTGAGAGTCCTGTATTTATGAGGAATTTTAGGAACCTACTTGGGCTGGGGATTTACTTAAGTGACAGAGCACTTTCCTAGCATGTACAAAGTCCAGAGTTCAATTCCTAGCACCACAAATTTTTTTAAAAAAAGTTAAAAAATAAAAAGAAAACTTTCAATATTTTTACATTTTACATATACTCTAGAGTGACTACTCTATCTTCAGAGCATCAATAACATTCATTATTTTAAGTTGTCTAAAAATTATTGAATACCTACTAAAATGGTTCTGGGAATAGAATATTACAGAAAAAAGAAAAGGAAGGGAAAGATAAAGCAGAAACATTTCTTGTCCTTCAGTTGCTTTTAATGTACTGATTTAAGGGAAAGGAGTTTGGGCTCTTCCACGAGATTTCAGTGAATGGACAAGATTTGTAAGTCCATACATTTCTGAATGTTTCAAAGTGCATAGGTGCATTCACATTTCTTCTTTCTTTTTCTTTCTTTTCTGCAAAAAAAAAAAAAAAAAAAAAAAAAAAAAAAAAACTCTTCTACAGAATAAGACACAATGTATTTATGACTATATTTTGGGAGTTTCTTTTGTTAGGTTGAACTGGAGGCATAATCAAATTTCCCATTGCTTTGGGGAGAGTTGCTGCCTTCACCAGCTTCTGTTACTTTCAACCATCCCTCTGGAAGTATAAACAGCTGATGCCATCTTTTCCCATGATATGGTCAAATCTTAGCTTTATTCCAGAAGTTTCCATCTGTACAAATTGAACATTTAAGCTACAGAAATATAACTGCCTCTAGGTCTCCTTGCAGATATTTCTTATGAAAAATAAAAAATAAGCAAAGTTGAATTTGTAATGTAAAAGCCTCATGATAATTTACAAACCACCCACCCAAAATTTAAACCTTAGCAAACTAGATTGGAGCAGTAATTTTCAAACTTTAGTGCACATCAGTATAACCTGCAGGGTTCATTCTGTCATTGGTTGCTGGGCCCCACCCCTCAGTGTTTCTGATTCAGATCCAGGTTGAGGCCTGAGAATTTGCGTTTTACTAAGCATCAGGTTACACAAATGCTGCTTGTCTGAGAACACACATCAAGAAATGTTGGATTAGAGCTTCTTGAGAACACAGAGTATATTTTTGTATATTTTTATTTTTTATTTGTTCTTATTAGTTATACATGTCATTCTATATGACAGTAGAATGTTTTGACATATTATACATATATGAAGTATAACTTTCCATTCTTCGGGATTGTACCTGATGTGGAATTACATTGATCATGTATTCATATATGCATATAGGAAAGTAATGTCCAATTCATTCTATCTTTCCTACTCTCATTCTCCATCCCACCCCCTCATTCTCCTTTGTCTAATCCAAAGTACTTCTATGCCCCCTCATTGTGAGTTAGCATCTGCATATCAGAGAACATTCAGCCTTTTATATATTTTTATAAATCAACATTTATTACTGTAAACTACTTCCCTGTTTTTCTTAATCAAAATAAACAATAAATTCAGTGTTTTAATTGTTTTTGCATAAAATCATTTAAATAAATAAGTAAAAGAAAATTACATTTAAAAATAGAGAGATTTTCACATGGTAAAAACTAGCAAGATAGGGGTAACAGGTGAGTGAAACCTCAAGACTTCTGCAGTTCCTGGTTCATTTTCATTTTCTTACACATCAACCTACATTTAGTATACACTAAAGAAAAGGAAGATTTTTTTTCCTTAATAGGTAATGGTATATACTGTCCCTGCTGAATGAAATCACCTTATTTTATTCTGTCAATTAAAAACATGTCTTATCTACAAAGATCCTTTATACATTATTTTTTATAATTCCTTCTCAACTTTTAAATAGTCTGTCTTCAAAAATAGTGCTTTTCCCTATGTGAGACTAGCTTAAACTTTAATGTTCTAATCATAAGCTATGTAGTTAATTACAAGCCTTGGGTGATGACTATTTGGCAGTAAAAGCATTCATATCTATAGGCTTAGCATAAACCATTGAAAGAACTTTTGCTCCATCTTAATGAGGAAATATAAGCAATCATCAGATTGCAGAACATATTGTATGAGTCTTCAAAGCTATCTCTTAATATTCTGGAAAGACCAAACATCATTAAGGTGTTTCTTTGATCTAACTCACAACATTAAAACATCATTTTATAGTTTGGCCTCATGCCATGCAGTATAAGACAGATTCACTGCGAGAGAAAAATGAATGATTTCTCTTTCAATTTATCTGAAAACAGGCTTAATAAATACCCAAGAATACTTTCACTCACTACCAGCTTACTATGATGTTTCTCTATTATATCTGATCTTTGGATTTCAAGAGGTTGAAGTGAATAATAAACATTCAACGAGTAAGAGTTGTATGAATTAATTTTGTTTTGTTCCCTTAAAAGTATGTTTTTTGAAATAGTGAAATGAAATGTTTCTAGAATAAAGAGAAATGGCAGAGAAAATTGAGATGCCCTGTATATTCTGGATTGACAAATCCAATATTTTTAAACTAGAAGCTTTTTGACTGAATTCTCCATGAAACACTTGCATTAGAGAATGAGTATTAAAAATGAAAATTTTAATTGGGAAGAGAGACAATTTATGCATATTTAGTTTCTTTCTTCAAACAGGAACAAGGGGCCTCAGTAGCAATAGAAAAAATAGGCAATAGGAACCCCATTCATCCAGTTCTAAATTTAAATGTTGCTCAGCATCTTTTGCATTTTGAGAGAAATGGAAGTAGATGCTCTTATTCACTTTTCTTATGATACACACTTGAAATCAAACACATACAGTGAAATGAAATGAAATCATAGGAACTAATGGTCAACAGAGAATACTGTTTTAATCATTGAGATGTATGATCATTTTATTTTCCTTCTACAGAATATGATTAAATTCTCTGGAAAAGGCAAATAAATACTTATTGGACAAATGAATTCAATTCTAAAGAATTAAGCATTGAAAGATTCTGTTAGTTTGTAAATCGTGTGTGCAGAACTTAAGTCTCTCACTGAGCAGAGTAGGGGCATATGATTAACATTGGTCTTCCAAGAGTTATAAAACTTGTAATAGCTTTTTATTTACAGCAGAAGAAAATAATAAACTAGTTTATGGACCTGGAAATTTAATTTCAATTCTTCTTTTAAACTACAACTGATAGTAAGTTTAGTAGTTATAATCATACAACACCATTCTAATCTACACCAGATGTCATCATTTTCCTTATTTGCTACAGATTTCACTTACTTGCTACAAATTTCTGATTGGAGAAACAGTTTTCTAGTTGTCTGTGTTTCAGGACATATAGCCATCCAGAAAAGAAAAGAAAAAGAGTCTACATTTCCCAACCAGGGGTGGCTCAACTCTAGTCAATGGACTACAAGAGAGAGAACTGTGTGATTGTTTCTGTGAACATTCCTGTGTTAGACAAGACTGCAAAGAAGCCTCCTTATTTCCTTCTCCCTAGTGTTTGGGCACTGGTAAAATACTCTCACATTAGTGCAGGCAGAATATATGACTAATTTCTAACCAATAGAATGTGGCAAAGGTCAGGTGATGTCACATGTAATCTTATGTTACATAGAGCCCATCTTGTTAGTAGACTAACTCTTAAGAGGCTCTCTTTTCTGCTGAATAAAGTAAGGGACCACAATGAAGAAGATAATGTGGAGCAAACTGCAGGAGGAGGTAGAAACTGGGAGGACTTTGGTAGCTGTGAATAGCTTCTAGGCACTGAGGCTAGGACTTGATCTTATCTAAGAGAGGTTTCATGGAGAAACAGAGTTCAAGTGAACTTTAAAGAAGAGTAGGGAAGAGACCACTGTATGCTAGAAGATTGATTAAAAATGTGTAGGAAAGGACCATGTAAGACTTATTGGGAAAGACCAGTTTCCCTAAAATTAAGAGCTGATTTAGGAGGTAAGTTGTAAAGATAGACTGCATCATTATATGACGAATAGAAACTGAAAAGAACCTTCAGTCAAAGCTTTTAGGAAAACCTTCAGTCAATAGCCATTAAGAATCTGGGGCCTTCAGTCCTACCACCACAGGAAATGAATTCTGCTAACAATTTGAACCAGCTTGAAAATGATACTTATCCATTTGAACTTCCAGATGGGAATCCAGTAACCAAACATCTTGATAGCAACATTGTGAAACCTTAGGCAGAGGAACTGAACTATCTATACTCCTGACTCATGGAAACCAGAAGGTAATTTTTGCTTAAATTATAACTTTCCTACCTTCATATATGAATACACCACCAGTGAAACTCCTCATCATGAACAACCACAAGAATGGGATCCTAATTAGAACAAGTCATACTCCATGTATATACAATATGTCAAAATACACTCTACTGTCATGTATATCTAAAAAGAACAAATAAAAAAAGTTCAAAAAATTGCTAAATTCATGATAATTTGTTATATGACAACAGATAACTAATAACCTCCGATGACCCACGTTTTACTCTCTTTCTTGTTTTTTCTTTTTTTTCCCTTGTCTTTTCCCATTTTGTTGCTGAGAATTCAGTTACAACTTTACTGAATCAAGAAGATAAGGGTCGCACCTTCAAGACTGTGGAGCCTTGAGGTAGAACAGATCTGCGTTCCTGAGGGGTATTCATGTGAACATAAGTATTTATCTTATTTGAGCCATTGCTGTTTTTTCATTTTTAAATCATTTGATGTTGAATTATTACACATAATATAGTAGGTATTGTTAAGTGAAATTAGTTTTATTTTACTTTTTTCTATAAGAATCATGTCAATTATAGGTGATTTTTAAAGTACAAAGTATATCAAAGAAAAAATAGGATCCATTACTTTATACTTAGAGATATCTTTATATTAATATTTTGGTGTACTTTTATAAGTATCTTGATCTAACTTTTTCAAAATGAAGACCTCTGTAGCGAATATTTGTGACATTTAAATGTCATGACTTCTTGTTGTAAGAAAAAGTTTCTTGAAATCACTTTAAAACATCTGGCTGCAATGTAGAAAAATGCAATCAAAACAAGCATGTAGCATGAAAAAAATCTCATCCATATTTTAGTTAAATTCATGTATCTTTTAGTTAAATTTAAGCATTTTTTTAAAAAGTCAGTTTAGGTCATTTTTTATGTAATCAGAAACCTCAATAACTAGAACCATAAAGAAGTTCGATTTCCAAGCCCTGACTATTAACGCAGGAGTTTATTTCACATACCCAAATAATCTATATTTTTTTTAATACTGATTAACTCATTTAAATTTATACATATATGAACTTTGATTTTGTTGATATTTTCACATAGTAGTTAAAAATTTATGCAAACTCAAACTTACTGTACTACTGCATTTTTTAGAAATTAAAGATTTGCTAAATATTTATTAGTTGTGAGTTTTAAAATTTCTCATGTCCAAGGTTCTTACTAGTTATGAGCCTTTATATAATAATACAGTCTATCCTTATAAATGTATTTATAAATCAATTCTTAGCTTTAGGCAAACTTGCCTGTGCTAAATAAGTTATGGTTCTTTCCTGCATCCCTTTACTCAGCATTTTAGTTTATAATGATCTCTTCTCAGCTCTGTGCTTACCAAAATGAAGTGTTCCTTTAAAGTTCATTTGAACTATCAACTTCTTCATGAAATCTCTAGTAGATCAGGGCATTCCTCTGTGATTTCTCTATCCCCCAACCCAGATCATTCCTCTCATCCTACTTAGATGGCATTAAGCACCCATTACTTCTACCTGAGGTAAAGGACATTCTTATTCTCACCTCTCATCACTTGACTGCCTAGAGATTTGGTAGCATTAAATCTTTATTAGCATTAATCTATTAGCATTATTACTGAACAGTTACTTAATAAATGCAGATTAAAACTATATGGGTAACTGTATTTTCTCCTTGCTAAATTAGTCTTTTTTTTAATGAAAAGTCTATGAACTTACTTCATGGGTGAGGAAAGATTTAAGAAGAGTTTACAAAATGAGGAAATATAAACCTGAATTTTGTAAATTTGTAACAAATTTGTGTTCTGAACTAGAGCTATGTCAAGGAGGAATGGAGAGGGTCATTGAATTTCATGTGCATTATCCTTAATGGAAGCAAATCTGTGCATGTAATCATACTGAATTTCCTTTGGAAATGAAGAAAATGGAATAAAAAGGTGTAAAGAGTACAATGTGACATTTAAAAATAACGTTGGTGATTTATAGAGTCTCTTCAATTCAAGGTGAAATGTCAATTAACACCCAGAGCCTTCCATGTTCCAGAGAACTTCGCAGAGAATAGATAACCATATTGAAGTGTTCCTTTTCTGAAAGGCCTCCAGAATGTTTAACTGTATCTTTATATTGCAGAACAATAGGATATCTGATGCCGGGATCCCATGAAGCACATTTCATGTGCTTAATGCAATAGTTGTAACTTTTTCTTAAACTTGATAACTTCTCGAAGTTATACTAGACACTTTTAAAACCTAAAATGAATTTGTGCTTCAGAAAATGAAAATATAGGCAAGAATTTATATGGTGACTTTATGGTTTGCAAAATACTTGTTTTCAAACCTAAAACTTTATTTAAAGCATTTTTCTTTCTTTTATTTTTTAATACAGCAGACATACTGTTGCTGGAGAGGATGCAGATAACACAATAGATTTTTGTTTGGATTGTGTAGATGTCAATCATCAGTCCATCATATTTGGTTATGAAGATCAGCTCTATACTCTCATCACAGTGTATACACAATGGGTTTCCAGACAAACACCACACTGGAGGCACCTGAGAGAAGGAAATGGTTACATGTTCGCTGCAACAATTACTTGTGATCACATTAGTCTGGGATTTTGGTTTTCAGTTGGAGTTAGGAAGTTTGTTTCTTTTTCTTTTAAATTGACAAATAATAATTGTAGATATTTATGGTATACAGTGTGATACTTCAGTAAGTTTATACAATGTGTAATGACCAAATTGGAGTAATTGGCATTTACAGATTCTTATAATTTAATTATGTTTGAAGTTTTCAGGCTCCTCTTTTCTAAGTTCATCATAAAATATACAGTAGATTGTTTGGAACATAGTCATCCTGCTGTGCTGTGGAGTACGAGAGCTTATTCTTCTACCTATGTTTTGGTATTCATTATTCAACTTCCTTCTTTATCTCCACTACCTCTCTATCCTTTCTACCTGATAGAAATCACTATTCTACTTATTCTTCTTTGAGGTCAACTTCTTTAGCCCCTACATGGAGTATGAACATACAGTGTTTATCTTTCTGTTTCTGGCTTGTTTCATGTAACAGTGTCGTCCTGTTCCACCCATCTTGCCCAAAATGACAGTGTTTAGTTCATTTTTATGACTGAATAATGTTCTATTATTGTATACCCAAACACCATGTTCTCTATATCCATAAATCTGCTAATGGATATGTCAGTAAATTCCATATTTTAGTTATTATGAGTAATGCTACAATAAATAGTGGCACGAAGGTATCTCTTTGACATGCTGACATCATTTCCTTTGGTTATGAAACCAGAGGTGGGATAGTTGGAACATGTGGGAGATCTACTTTAGTTTTGTATGGAACTTTCCTATTGCTCTCCATTTGCCAAATAATCAAAATATTTTACATAATGACTGTACTAATTTACATTACCACCAAGTATGTTAGCCTTTTTTCTCTGCATCTTTTTTAACTTGTTATTTTTTGCTTTTTAAAATAAGCAAAATATTTGTCAAAAAAATCTCATTTCACTCTTAAATGATTCCATGCATTACTATACAGGTACGGCAGACAAGACTTTTAGAAGTTCAAGTTAGTGGTACAATGAAGGCTTCAACCCTGGTCCTTTAATTCCTTCAGATAAACTTATCATTCTTGAGAAAAATGTATTTTTATTTGTTGTACTATGGTGTTTTAAGTCACGATAGGTAATTACAATTAAGAATAAAAAGCTTTTTGTTTATTTAAGTTGCAAAAACCTGATGATTATCTTAAACAGATCAGCTCTGTTTTTTAACTCTCACTCTCTGAAAATAAATTTTCTATAGTATTTCTTTCATTTCATTTCAGTCTCAGATATAGTTGCTTTTCTGATAGATTCAAGCAGAAAGAATTAGAAATCCTATTTTTCTAGGAGCTAAAATAGAAGGCTAATAAAAGATGGGAAATTTCTTTTCTATTCTTCATAAGCATATGCTTCATACATTTGATGTATGACTTCAGATTCCATTTTGTTGCAGTTTTATTTTTTAAGATTCTGTGTAAGGAAAATATTTCGACTATTTGGCATTTTAAGAATGCATTTCAATTTCAAAGAGTGCAGTACTTTTAACCAGAGTGCATGTAATGAGAGCAAATCAAAGCTGTCATTTATGTGTTCAAGATGGTGTTGTCCTTGTAAATCTTACACCAGTCAGAGGTTCTTTTCTAGCCCATGGGTCAACTTTTGAGTTCTCAGCTCTATTTTAAATTGGAAACCACCAATCACATGTTAGTCATTCCTCTCTGTACCATAATATGAAAAGAGACAAATGACTTTTGTGTAGTTAAGTAAGTCAAACACTCCAAGAAATGGTTACATTTCTATATGTCAACCTTTCTACAAGTTATGGTCAAAACTCCATAGACACTTAGGAATTTTAATGTGTTCAACTTGGGTATTATGTTTAACAGTATTTCATTTAAGATCAAGTTACAAATTCCTTAAAAGTCAAAGGTCTTTTAATATAGTTGAAGTAATATTGAAAGATACATATATATCAAGGGTCTTGAGTTCTGCTCATTTATTTCAATGTTTATCAAATGAACTCTGAATCAGAATCACTAAGAACATTTGTGAAAATGCAGGTCCTCTCAAATCTGCCTAAACCTATTTAATTAAAATCTTTGGTATATATTGGGAAGCTGTGTTTTTACCAATCACCTTAAGTGATTCCTGTGCACTGAAAAATATAAGATCCTGGGCTGGGGATACATCTCAGTTGGTAGAGAACTTTCCTCATATGTAGAGGCACCACAAAAAAAAAAAAAAAATTAAAAACAAACAAACAAAACAACAACAACAACAACAAAAAAAACAGAAAAATATAAGATCCTGTATTCCTATCTATTCTTCCTTAATTTTCCTTGCCTATAAAGTGAAAGCATAAAATGTTTAAGGGTTTTAAGCATCTTTTTGTTCCCTAGCTCTATTGATTCCATTAGTACTTCAGTATGATAATGTGGGGCACTGTAGTCAATTTGTTTAAATTATTATCATCCCATGAATGGAAATTTATAATCTATAATTCTAGTTAACATTTAACCTTATAAACATTGTACATTGTAGCCATGTTTTATTTACTTTTCAGTGTGATATTTTTTATCTAAAATTTTAGAATTCAGTGCTGTGTGGTTTCCCTTGTCCTGGTTTTAGAACACAAAGAGCATAATATTAGTGTTATGTTATACCCTTCAAAGAAGAAAAGAGTTAAGATACAGTGGAGATGAAGGAAATGATCAAGCTGCTGAATGATCACATTGACAACAAATCCTATAATGATTCCTCAGTCAGGTATTATTTCATTAAGAATTTGGTACTGAAAAAAACACTGAAATAAAAAATTAGGATGATTGAAGATCCTTGAAGAAGAATGAAGATAATAATGAAGTGAAATAATCAAGTGATTATTTAGTGATACTAAAATTAGAGATGATAATGAATTTCACTTTTTTGCAAGCACCACAAGCTCCATAAGGGGAGCAAATTCTCATAAAATTCCTCTAAGCAATATTTTAGCTTGATTTTTAAAATACTATATTATTGTATCTTATTAATAGTTTTTTCTCCCTCTTAGACTGTCCTGAATGAAATACAGGGGAAAACATATGGGTCTGTGTAAAGATAAAGAAATTACATTATGAAGATATTTTTTTCAATGTAGAGAAAGAAAAGAGAATGCTGATTTGCAATCCAGTATGCTTTGCATGATTATCTGAGGCAATATTTGAGGCCTGGGACTAGTTAACACTGTGAGTTCCTATGCTTGAAATGTCTTAGAGAAATCAGATTAAAATTTTTCATTAAACATAATATTAATAGGAAAAATATAAAGGCAAAACATTCTGCCTGAAACCTTTATGCAAAAATAGGAAGAAAGAGTATAATTAGTTGTGTTTTGGGAATAGTGCCATTTATGTAGACCCATCATGTAACATGCACTGTCTGAAAATCTTTTTTGCCCTCTACCAATGAGGCACTCTCTCTACCTGCAACCCAGATCTTGAGTAAGATTTGAGACTAACTTAATCATTGGCTTCCAATTCAGGAGAAAATGATTTTTCTTATCTCCTAAAATGCATAGTTAAAATAATGATGAACCTAAATCCAAACATTAAATATATCTAAGAACATTTCATGAAGTATTTATTACTACCGAAATATCAACTTCAACTTTTTTAAAAAAGCAAATCACAACTTTAAAGTTGTCATAATGTTAGATGGAGAAGCATTCTTTTTTTAAAAGTGTATAAACCAATAGTTTCAATGAACAACATTGCAAAAATCAGCAGTTGGGGTAATTTTTACAAGTGTTTTTTTTAAATGACACATAGATGTGTTTGACCTAATTTTAGACACACGATATTTGTTCAACAATATATTTGAGAGTATTTCCCCCCAATCTATCTCATTGTAGTCTTAAAACAGATCTCTAAGGATTACTCTCACAAGAAGACAGAAGTATAGTAAAAGAACAACAAAAGAGAAGTTGAGGGAAAACACTTGAACTATAGGATTAAATAAAGTGTTAATTGTTAAAAAATTATTAATGCATAATCTGTTCATTGTATATATATTCTATAGGATGAAAACTTAAGACTTTCTCCCATTACTAATTGAATTTGTTTCTCCTGTTATGTTTACTTGTGGTAAATTTAGAACAACTGGAATTTGAAATAATTTTGTTTCATAGTCCTTACTAAGTCATGTTGTTTGCAAGTGTATGGTAATTTTTTGAGCACAAAATTTCTAGTTGCATCATCTCTAAATTTTTTAAATTCCAACAGCCATTTGTGGTTAATTCATAATCATAGATTAGTAGAAGTGAGCTTTGTGCTTTTAACAAAAGAATATAACCTTTCCTGTCAAACTGCTATCATATATCTTCTCTTTGACATTAACCATATCCAAAGTACTCCTATGAATCCACATATGGCACAAATGGAACAAACACAAAATGATTTATACACACTTGTGTCTGTCTTATACCTTATTAGATAAAAAGAATTACTGTACTATGCAGGGACATATTCTTCCCCTCTAAATTCATTATTTGTAGATTTCCAGGGCTTGGTCTGAGGTCTACTGAAAATGTATTTTAACACATTACCATTGTATTTCCACTTCCTTATGTCTGATATATGACTGATCACTGTGGAATCTCTGTAGGAAATCTTGAATTGTATTTCATTTTGGACAGGACCCAGCATCTACACACTTTAGATTGCTCTTTATATTACTTGTTCATATGCGAATGAAGTCTATTAAAAGATTTCCAGCACTGTATGTCATATTCTAAGTTTGTTCTTTATGTGACTTAACTCTTCTAATTATTTTCCTTTTGTCTGTGTGTGTGTGTGTGTGTGTGTGTGTGTGTGACTTTATGAGGTCACTAATGAACTTTCTATTAAAGCACTTTGGTTAAAGCACTATAGCACAAAAAAGTGGCTTTCAGGGATCAATAATTATGGTGAATAGAGTAATGCATTAATACAGAAAAGGATAATTTATCAGGAACTTCATAAATGCACAATATCTTATGGTTTAATGGATAAGTTAGCTCCAATCTATCACTCTATAGAGTACTATCATTCATAATATGACTGCTGTTTTATCAGAAAGTACCAAGATAGAGAATTAAGAGTGTCTAAGAAGCCAAAGAAAGGTTGTGTGATATCACCCTTTAGCCTCGGGAGAATATTTTGCATAAAATCTGTTCTCTGATGCTTTCAAGTTTAGGAGTGTGGAGGGCCTTTGATTTTTCCTGTTTGATTTTGCTGATGTGTTGAAAGGTCAAATGGAAAAGACAATTAAGTAATTTGGATGCTGAAAGGCTTATTTGTTGCAAAACTTGAGTAGTATAGGTTCCACTGCTACAAAAGTGCCCAGTTGTTCATATGTATATAAAAAGAAAAGATTCAGATAAAATAGCATTAGAGATATGT
Source organism: Sciurus carolinensis (assembly GCF_902686445.1). Classification (NCBI taxonomy): domain Eukaryota; kingdom Metazoa; phylum Chordata; class Mammalia; order Rodentia; family Sciuridae; genus Sciurus; species Sciurus carolinensis. Next base: position 38,756,366 of record NC_062222.1, read on the forward strand.
AGAAATACAATTGTCAATCTGTTTAAGATCTAAAGACTTAATTTGAAAGTACTTCAGAAATTTAATTTTACTTCATTTGACTCTGTAATTGAAAGGTCAAAGGTAATCAGAAGACCTCCTAAATTTTTCCCAGACCATTTACTTGTATTTGCATTTTATAACAATTCTTATTCCTGACCTACAGGAACAATTCTTGTTCTTTATTGATCATAATGATCAAATTCCATCTCATTTTATCAATAAGGACACAAAAGAATGGAGAAATTAACTGAATTTTAATTGCTGAACTTTACAGATATACATGATAGAACAATTTCTGAATATTTATCTGATGAACATCTAAATGACATAAAAATGGAAAGGAAATTATAGATTAATTAATCTACAAATCCAAAATAACAATACAGGTTTTGTTGCCAACTGCATAGAAAAATCTTTTGTTCAAATATTCTGGAAAATTCTCAGAACAGGCAAGAAATTGCTTTCTTTATGAGTATGCTTTCAAAAGAAAAATAACATCACATTGAAATTTCAATTTTAGATTAGTTTTTTGATTTTTTGATTAAAGAAATGCATGTTACAGAATTTTTTAAAAACCAAAGTTAGCCAACATTTTATTATTAAGAATTTTCTTTATAGTTATGTATCTATATGATAGAGAAATAGAAAAAATATATTAATGTACAAACATAAATATACATTCATATACAAATTATTTATGTATATATACATACACATATGTACACAGATATGATATCAGATTCTTTCTTCACTGTTTTGACTATTTCCAATATTATGCTGCCACAATTTATGGCACAAAATGGCATTTTTATACATACATATTTGTTCTGATCTCTGATTTTTTTTTCTTTTGGCAAGATTTCTAAAGTGAAACACCATCAAATGATATCAGCATTTTTAAGATATTTGATACATATTTAAAATTGTTTTCCAGGCAGTTTTTTTCCAGTTCTTTATAGCAATGTGAGTTTTTATCTTGATTAAAAAGAAAAATAAGTTAAACTTGGGATAAAATGAATTTATTAGTATTACTAGTAATCTAATTAGTATTAATCTTAATTCATTTTATCCCAAGTCTAACTTACGTTTGTTTTTAATCAACGGAAAAATATTTTTCAGCATCTTAAATGGTACTGGATTTTAAAATTTGAGCTATTCATATAATCTATTATATTTAGATTAATATAATCTATTATATTTATTATACTTATTTAGTGAAATACCTACTACATCCTTCCCTCTTGTTCCTTCTCTTTCTTCCCTTCCTCCCTCACTCCCTTTATTCCTTTCTTCTCTCTTTCGTTCCTCTTTCGGTAAACATACATGTGCTTTCATGAATTATTCCCTTACCATAATATTTTCAGTCTTTATAAATAATATTAACTGATTCAAAGGAACCCATGTAAAATACTAAATGAATGTAAATTTTCTAGGAACCATATTCTACAATCCAAAAATCATAGGAACTATCTTTGTTGTACTTGACAATTCTCCTAAAAGTCAATTCATCTTTATTTGACAAAATACACAGAAATCTAGTCAAACCAAAATAAAGAACAGTTTTTGAAAATTACATACTTAGTGCATAGACTTACCTTCTTTTCAATAGTATTAAAAACTCATTATCAGTCCATTTTAAAACTCTATTTTAAAGAAGAAAAAAAAGAAATATTATCACTTGAATAATTATTTTTCAACTCTTGAACTCAATTTCTTGACCTTTATTTTAAGCATATTATATTTATTATTTACTATTCTGTTAAAACCTACTACACAGAAAAATAATTTTGGGACATCTGCAAATAGTCTTTAGTGTGATATCCTTTTGGTGGGTATGTATTTTCTCTCCTGAATTACTGATAGTTAGATAGATAGATTTTGTTAAAATCAGGGAGATATACAGAACTTCAATGAATCAGACAGATTAAAAGCCACCTAACTACAATTGCACATAAACAGCAGAAAGTATTGGCTTTACTAGTAGCACATAAAAATATCTTATCTCTAGTAGCCGCACTAAGAGTATTGCATTTAATTCCAATTTTAAAGTCAAAGCTGCATTAAAATTCCCTGAGTTGTTTCTTAGTTTTTGTGAATTCAACCAAAAATAAGAATCAATGAATGAAGGTAATCATACGAAGATTCGAATGAGTCTTATTTTCTATGATTCAAATATATAGGACTATTTACAACTAAATGAAAATACCATACAGCAAAGAGTTCTTTAATAGTTGGGTGTATATTGAGAATATCAGAATGGCCCATTATAGGATTCAACTCAAGAAAAATAATTCCATGTGTATAGATGATTTTATGACAGGGTTTTGTGATCATATCGCATGGTTTGATAAACTGAGGAATTTTTTTTTAATCAATTTGTTTCTCTTTTTTCCAGCATTTTTCCAGCATTTTTTTTGGTGTTAAGATGCATTGTGAGGTATCTTGCTTCTACTTTTTAAACAAAGAAAAATTAATTATTTAACTTATTAAGTATATCAAATATCATTTTAAAATATTCAGTCTTACTATATTTAAAGGAATACAAATTTAAACAATAATCAGGCAATTCTGACAACTTTTATACTAAAATAAACATTAAAATTAATAACATCTTAATGCTGGCAAGTCCCCCAACTGGTATATTATATATGACTTCATATACCTCTTAGAAAACAATTTGATATTATATATCACAAACCATTGAAAACTTTATGTTATCTGACTCTGTACTTCCTCTTGGGAATTATTCCAAGGAAACTTCAAAAGAAGAAAAAAAAAACCTATGAGTATGAAGAATTCATTAAGTACCAATTATAATGAAAAGTTAAGAATAAATTTAATACTAAAAATATGAAAATAGCTAAGTCAAAGTGTGAAGGTTAATTTTAATTGTCTACTTGATTGAATTAAGAGGTGCTGAAAATTAAGAGGCTTTTGAGTGTGTCAATAAGTGTGTGTCTAGGAATGATTGGCATGTGGGATAGCAAAGTGAAGACCCTCCCTAAGTGTCCTCAGCACCCTCCAATAGGTTGGAATATTGGATGGAATGAAAGTTGGAAGAATAAGGAAGTTGTAGCAGATGCAAACTGGATTCCTCTTCTATGGATTCTTGATTGCTATTGTGATTGCCTGAGGATATTAGACTCTCTCCTTCACTTTTCCAAAGTCGAATCTGCCGGTGATTCTCCACAGAGTTTCCAAAGACCCTCAGTCTCAGACTGGAGTAGCATCATGGATCCCTCTTATTCTGAGGATTTAGCATCTTAGATTGCACAGCTACCAGTTCCTCCAGTTCTTCAGCTCTCCAGCCTGCAAATGGCCATTGTGAATTGTCCAGCTTCTGGTTGAGTAAGCCAATCTAATAAATTCCCCTTTATAATCCTATTGGTTCTATTCCTCTAGAGAACCCTGACTAATACACAGAGTATTGTCAGTTGATAGAATATTATGGTATTATTAAATAAAAGTTGTGGAAATAAGTCAACATATGAAAATATTTGAGATTAAATGGCAAGAGGTGAAAAGCAAAATTTTGTGTACACTACTATCACATATATAAGTTTCAGTCCAAATGACCATTTCCTGGGGGAAAAAAAAAAAGTGGAAATAACTGACTTTAGACATGTAAATTGCAGATTTTTTCTTTGAAAATGTCTTCTATTTTTTTAAATGTGTGTTGTATTATGATGAATTAGCTAATTATTTATTGATGATTTATGCAATATCCAATAAAAAATAATTCCTATAGTTCATAGTTTAAGACCCATCTATTTCCTACTCAGAATTATAGATTTATTACATCATCTAAAAAATATGCAGTACTGGATGGTTTCAGTGAACATGCTGTGAGGATATGTGTGATTGGGCATATCATTTATTTGCTTACCTGCCAAAATATGTTTGCTATATTTTATGTACTTTTACATATAATTTATTATACTTCTAAATATAATAAATTGATGTTTTCTTACATCATAATCATTTATATAATCATAAAAGTAATTACTTACATTCCAACCTGCACTTTTGTCCATAAACTTTACACATGAGACAGTATGACTTTTGAGATATTATTTTGTGTGTTGTTATTTACTTTTTCTCCCTGTCCAAAGAGGTTCTCAGACTGTGATAATCAGCTTTCTATTACTATAACAAATACCTGAAATAAATAATTTTCATGGAGAAAAGGTTAATTTTTCATTCACAGTTTTGGAGATTTGAGTACATGGTCATTTGACCCTATTGATTTGGAAGTATGGCAACAAATTATGGCAAGAGAGAAGACAGTGAATCTCTTCACCTCATCACTGGAACAGAAAGAAAAAGAGATGGGAACTGGAGTGCCACTAGTCTATTCAAGAGCATGCCTTCAACAAAAAGAAGAACTCTGTACAGTTTAGCTTGGGGTGTCCTCCAAAAGTTCTTGTACGAGACAATGCAAGAAAGTTTAGAGCTGAAATGTTGGGTTATAAGAGGTTATAAGAGGTTTAACTGATTGAGGTTTAACTCAATCAGTGCATTAATCCCCTGATAAGGATTAACTTGGTAACTAGGCAGGTAGTGTCTGGCAGGAGGAGGTGGGTCTTTCTTGGTGTGCTTTTGGGGTTTATATCTTGTCCTGGTAAAAAGCACCCTAGTGGTCTCTCTTTGTTTCTCTCTCTCTCTCCCTCTCTCTCTCTCTCTCTCTCTCTCTCACTCTGCCTCTCTCTCTCTTTCTCTCTCCTTCTCCCTTTTTCTCCTTTTCCTGAATGCCATGTTCCCAGTTTCTCTCCTCTTCCACACACTTCTGCCATGATGTTCTGCCTTACCTTGAGTCCTGAGAAATGGAGTTGGCCTTCTATGGACTTCTGAAACCATGAGCTCCCAAATAAACTTTTCTTCCTCTAGTTGTTCCTGTCAGGTCTTTTGGTCAAAGTTGACTAAAACAAAAAACAAACTTCCTCTAGGCACCACTGCTTATAGGTTCTACTCCTTCTTAATAGCACCAAACAGAGGACTAAGTCTTTAAAATACAGACTTTTGGGAGAAATTTAAGATCCCAATTGTAGCACAGGCACTTCTTAGCCTGTGTAAACACACCACTTCAATCTTTGCCTTGATCATCATTTGGGACTCATTTCTTATGCCTCTGTGTCTTTTCATCTTCTTATAAGGATGGTTGTATAGGATTTCAGGCCTACCCTAAATTCAGAATGATTTCCTCTTGATATCTTAAATGAATTACATCTACTGATCTACTAAATAGATCCTATTTCTAAAATCACATTCTCAGGTTCTGGGTGGGCATGGGTAAAGGGGGTACTATTCAGTCCTCTACAGAAAGTAATGCCAATATTGAGAATAGAAGGAGAGGGCACTACATGAATTGTAAAATGTGAAAAGAGAATTTCTACATAAAGTGGAAGAGAATTGAGGTACCAGAGAGCTAGCATTGACCAAGATTCTCCTGTTTGTCTGGGATGTGGCTCAGTGGCAGAATGATTGCCTAGCATGTGCAAAGTCCTGTGTTCAATCCCCAGCACCATAAAAAATAAAATAAAAATCCACTACCAAATGCAAAGTTTCCATGACATTACTTAAAAACAAAAGATTCTCCTCTCAAAATTTGACATATAAACAATAGTCACTTGTCTTCAAGAGACCACACAGGCAAGGACCATATTTGATTTAAATAAATTAAGTTTATAATTTTTACACCTGTCTAAAAAACTGGACTCAAATTCCTTTCCTCTATAAAAACACAGGCTAAATTCATTCATTTCTGTTTTGAATTAATTTTGACTTTTTTTTTTTTCTTTCTGATGCTGGGGGTTGAACTGAGGGCCTTGTGCCTATAAGACAAGCATTCTACCAACTAAACTCCCCAAACCCAATTTTAGCTTTCTTTTGGTAACTAATGCTGTTTTGCCTCATCTCATTTTTTTCTTTCAAAATATTTGTATTGTAAGACTGTGAAAATATCATTTCGTGACCTTGTTTTCTGGCCATGTTAGGTTTTTAGTTTCCTTAGTGAAACAACTGTTTATGTATCTTACTAGCTATCACCATTCTTACTACCATACACTTACTAGATAATGAATTTGACATAATTTATTGCTTTTACTTTTTGTTCCTGGTTTTTACATCTGTCTTATTTCTCTTTTTATATATTTGAAATTGTCTTTAAAAAATATAATAGTATGCATTTTTCTACTGGAAAGTATTTTGGGTTTTTATAAAAGCATCTTCAGCCTACATGTAGTCTTTATGATTTTGACTAACATATTCCAAGAAAATGGCAGATGAAAAAAGACCTTTTGTTTTTTAAGTCCCTTGGCATTTCAGGTGTATTAGATTGCTTCCTTTTGTGTTGAGCAGCATTTCTGTCCAACCTTGGCAGTTTCTGAGTTTCACACTTTAGTTTATTTATCAGAAGTGTATGGTAATGAGCTCTGGGAAATGAATTACAATGTGATACACAAATCCTATGGGCCTCAGTTGATGTTCTCAGTAGAATTCTCAGCTTTACTTGATTTCCTGTCTTTGATGTATAACTTTAATGTCATATAGGAACTGGATAATACAAAACACTGAAAAAATTAATCTCAGAATACTTCAGTCATTTTTAAAGAAAACTTAATTAGTCTTCCATCTCTAGGACCAAGGAGCATGTTCATTTCCTTCTGTTTGGCTAGAAAGACTGATAGACTTATATACACAATGAAAATGCCAGATATCAATGAAAATTTTATTCAATTCCAAAAACATTCATTGTCCAGAGTAGATTTCAACAGAGCCCAGAAAATCCTTAAGCCATTCTCTATGGGAAGACTGGCAGATTTCAGATATGACATTATTTTTATTAGATATATTTTAAAAAATAAATCTGAGAAACGAGAGGTAGTTTATCCTTACATTAAATACCTAATTGGTTTTATTTAACTATACTTACCCAAAATTACTACTATTAAAAAGAAAAGACACATATTTCTTTGCCAAAATCTACATTGTCACAAAAATAGTTTTTTTAGAAATGTTATTTCTCCGCCAAATTAGAAAAGTGAATATATTTCTATACAATTTATGGATTGTTTGTGATATACCAACTTCCTTAATTTCTACTTGTGTATGTACAATCTACAAAGCTAGATCCTTTAACTTCTGCGTTTGGTTGAGCAGTGCTTTGGTTTTGAATTGATAGCTAACATTGACTATTTGGTCATTTTGCAGGTAATTTGTCATTTTTTTTAAGTTAGATGATCTCAAAATTTGTGGTCCACTATCTCCAGAAAAGAAAATATGACAGAGCTAACCCTCTCAGACAGTGTCTAAAATAAATCATGTATTTAGTCCAGTATACCAGGATCCTTTATATTAAACCGACACTGGCCTGGACCACATATGGCTTTTGTCTTGTCCATTAGAACAGTAGTGTCTTGAAGACTCTGGTTTCAGTAAGTGGTTTTTGTACTGATAATCCAGATAATCTCAATTTTCTTGGTCTTTTAGTTTCTTTATTTGTACTCTTATAATAGCATATTTTAGCCGCTGAGCTCTAATTGTGTCTACTTGGGTCTCTCTGGTGTCCCACCTTCATGATTTCTGTATATAGTCATTTTTAAATACCCTTGCCCCACATCCCAACTGTGCTGTTTCTCCTAGTGATTTTTAGATTAATTTGGTTTTTTGTAGACTTAAAATTATTCAGAAACCTAATTAAACTTACAGAATGAATGAGAAAATTAGAAGTCAAAGGAAGGCAAAGGAAGGCAAAGGAATTAGAAGTCAAAGGAAGGATACAAAGGATTTTCCTAACTTTGTAACTACTGGGAGTGTGGGTAGATACAGGATTACATTAGAACAGTGGTGGCCTGTCAGGGTGTTGGCAATGCTAACACGAAAGCTTTCTGTGGCTTTCAGAACAATCTCCACGGGGAGATCGTTTGCTTACTTAGAGACTCCATGATTTCCATACAGCTTTCTAGCAGGTCAGTTGAAAACTTCAGAACAATTTGTGTTGGGTTCTACTGTTGCCATATTTGAGGTATCATGACCACTGTGCTTCCAGAAGTTTTCAGAAGTGTATGTCCTCTGGTAGATGGATTTTCCCTCATTGTAATTATTGCCTGCAAATTACCTCAGACATGAAGACCAAATAATCATTCTGTAAATATATAAATCCTTATCATACAACCCTTTCTGTCTGATTCTCAGAGACCACGCATTGTTGGATCTTTAGAATGTTGAAAACAGCTATAAATAAACAGGATGTTACTGTCAATAGTAATATTAAATTATGAAATAGTGCCTTGATCATTTCTTTGAACATCCACTTAAGCCTGGGTATTTTATGTTGGACCCTATTCTTCCTCCTGGATGAAATCTTATCACCTGATTGCCAACACAGCTATTTCCTCAGGGTAGGGATGATAGACTCAAGGTTCAGTCTTCTTTTATCTGTTATGAACCAACTACTGCATTGTCTATCTAGTACCTAGGCCAAAGGATTAAATAAACTCTTCATGTCCATTGATTATGTATTCTAGTTTAGAATTAGAAGAGATGGAACATGATGCAAGTGACATTAATTATGAGAAGTAACAATGGAAGGATGGATGAAGAAAAGATTTGGAAATAAGGAAATAAAAGAAGATTTTATTCTGTGTTCATGAAGTGAAGAGCATCAGTACAGATGACTTCATTTCAAAAGACTGCCTTCATAATTACACATGTAGCTTAGTATATATGTGAATATTGGCTGTGAAACTTGATAAGAGTTTATGGTGTTCACTTGAGTTTCATTAACTGATCCAGATTATCATGTCCTGACCCAAGCACTCTTATGAACCCTTGATTTTTAATTAGTTAGAAAATATTCTCTGTGCACTAAATACTGAGAAGTATTAATAAACAGAAGTCATACTAAAGTTATGAGAATGTTGAGATTCTGACATTTTTGTATTTTATTCTTACTTTTCTTTGACATAAGATTTAGAACCTGCAAAAGTGGAATAAAAATGAGCTTAAAATTTTGAATTAGTAGGACAACATTAAAAATTATAAATTTCACATAGCAGTCCCTTTATTTATCTTTTCTTGAAAAAAATATGGATGTGGTAGCAATCTGTACTCATATCCCTCGTTTGTTAGGGCTCTTCTTTAGGATATATTATGTGTCCTCCATGTGTTCTGAATACTGCAGTCCTGGATTTCTCTTGTATGTCAAATTGTTTTTACATCTGACCTGCTTCAATTAAACTCTTAAATATGTTACCTGCCAAGTCCCTGTGGGCACTTGAGAATCAACCTCTTTTAGTCACGTTAGCCTTTTATTCTCTCAGAAGTGCCTACACACTATTATACCTACGAAATGCTGGCATTGCAGGAAAAAAAAAAAATCCTTAATAAAATAATACCCAGTCTTTGAACTCTAGTAATCTTCTGGGAGGAGGAACCCAGAATCTAAGGCCCAATGTTTGCTTTGCTATTTCTATGCTGCAGTCAAAAGTGTCACCACTTCAGTGACTGACCACAGTCCTTCCTTAGGGCTCATGAACTTGAATACTGATTTTGGTTTTCTCTTAAAAGAAACACTGAATTGGGAACATTTGAATCATCTTCTCAATAGTTAGAGACAACAAAGAGGAATAGAGGTAGCATGGAAAAATCTAAACATCCTTGATTATAGGATATAGTTTGCTCTTTGGTGATAACAGGCCCCATCAGATTCCATATGAAGTGATAATCAAGCTCCTATTTTCTGAGTGCCTACCATCTGCTAGTTACTATATTAGATCATTCTTTATTTATTTTCATCAAATCCTCACAAAAATTCTATCATGAAATGATATTTTCTTCCATTTCCAACCAGGAAACTAAGATTGAGAGGAAAAGTAACAAACAATACATCATGTTGCTCCTTAGCAGAAGAGCTTGGCTCTTTTTCTGAAGCAGCTATCTTTCTCATCTTGCTAGATAGAGAAAAATACCAGCTTAAGCCCTTCCACAAAGCTGACAGCCCTTTAACATCACATCTTGAACATGCCATGTTAAAATACGAAATGAATGGTGTTGCATTCCTCTACAAGAGGACTGTTGTTGTTGTTGTTGTTGTTTTCCATTTTTGTTTTCCAGACAAAGATTTGATCATTTTGACAGATCCTTAGTCTTCCAACCACAGTTGCCAGATAGTAGCTTCATGTGACCCTAGTAGCTCTATCTGTTTTATACCTGCAGTGCCGACCATCACACTGTGGCAATGTCATTTATGCTGAAATGGGTGGGAAATGTTTCCTCACAAGGTCCAGAGAGAGAAAGAGCTGCTTATTCCATGGGAGAAGACTAAATGGTCTGGCAAGAAATGTGATCTGGATTAGAGAAGGGAAAAGCCTTAGCTTTGGAGTGTCTTTGAGGAAGTAGGTAGGGAGTGTAAGGTAGGGTAGATAGGAAAACTAAAACAAAACACATTCCCTCTGGATAGAGTCATGGGCCTTCCTGGGTTCTAGATCTTGGAAGTACATATGTGACAAAGCAGCAGAAGCATGACATAGAGCACTGAGGGAAGATTTTTCTGTTTTCTGGGGTCCTAACTCATGTAGGCACATTAATGATAAAGAAAAACAGTCATGGAGCCACTGCTCTATCATCTATCATGTCAATATTGGAAAAAAAAAAGAATTCCATCAGTATTGATCAGTTTTGGCAGCAGATATGATGACTTCAGAATTTTGACCTCAGTGTAACTTTTATATATGCCTTATATACTTGTTTTTCCAGAGATAAGTATATTTTAGGGTCTTTTTCCAGTAATATCAAATACAAAGGGCATGTGCATGATAAACATGACCAGCAGAACTCTGTGCTGAGGGCCCAGAGAAGCATTGGAATGATGCAGCATTAAAGACATGGGCCACACAGAGTCCAATATGATGACCCAGATTTCCACTTCCAAGTTGAAAAGTTTACTCCCACAGATACTGGGAGTGCTTCAAGCTTAAGAACTTCAGCTACCAGCCTTCTATACAAGATATTGCTGCTAAGAAACCACCTCACACAGGACACTTTGCATTTCTAGAGTGACCTGCATCAATGCCTGGTCTACATGGGATATAAGATGTTAGTCTTATCCCATTGATTCAGAACAACTTAGAAGACTCACTCAGTTTTACAATTTCCCAGAGTAGGCTTAAGTCTCACTAAAATTGCACTAATGTTCAAACAACTTTTGTCCAGTCCTGTTTTTATCCCCTTCTTTTCACAGATATTAAATCTAATAACCTTCCTAGCAACTGCCTTACACACAAAACTGTCTTATTATTTTCTTCCTATGCAAACTGATATATGACAATTAGAAATGAGATGGGTATTCAAAGAATGCTCCATTAACAGTTGCAGATGGTAAAATGATCCCTATGGACTGTTTTACCATGGAGACTTAGGAAGGATATGAGGGCTACACTGTCTAGAAATACACTGGCAGGAACTTTGTAATGCTTTTGCAACATCATTTCTTTATTTATTTGATTTCCTCAAGTTTCTGAGAATTTTAAATATACATGTCAAATTTAAATTTTGGTATATTTAGAGGGAAGTAGAAAGAAGATTTTTCTGTAGAGGATTAGTAGATTCTGTCTTTCAGGCAAAGCTTTTTATGAGTGGTTGGTCTATACAGATTTTCCTTGTCTATAATTCTGTACCACTTAGCCTGTACACCACGATTGACCATTCATCATTCCTCTTCTATTATTTAGAGAGTAGGATGTGAAATCTTGTCTTTCTAATAAGTGCAGAGAACAGAAGGGTATATGCATGAAGATGAATAGCATCTAAAAATAGTTATTTTTCTAAAAATAGTTATTTTATTTTCTAGGTTGATATTTACTACAATATACAGTTCAAAACTGGGCACAGAGGGAATGCATCTCAGATTAAATTACTCTTCTTTTTTTAAAAATATTTTTAGTTGTAGATGTACACAATACATTCATTTTGTTTATTTAGTTTTTTTTTTTTTAATTCTTAATAAAGTTTGAACAATGGATATGGAGTTGAAAAAGCTATGTCATGTTGGAAGCAGAACTGGAGGAATTTGCTAAGTGGTCTTGGATCATGTAAATATATTTACAATTCTTACTTTTCTTTTCCCTCACCTTTGCTTCAACACAGAAATAGTTATTATATCCTACTAGATACTCCTTTTATGCAAGGCTCTGCATGCTTACACCTCACCTAAAAAATTAGGGCATAATCACTCTCATTCATCTTTGTTAATATTACTGGTGAAAAATAATGTATCACCATGTTATATTGTATTTATTTTGTTTCTGATGAAATTCAAAATTATCTACCATATAATTATTGATATTCTTTTCCTTTTATTGAGAGCCTACCAGCACCAATGTGCTAAATGTTGTACATATGTTAACATTTCATAAATATGACACTGTAAGATCTTTATTATTATCTCTACTTTATTGAAACTGAGAATTTAAGTAACTTGACAAAATTGTAGAACTAGTATGAGATAGCTTCTACCTCTCTGCCTGTATCACCTAACCATGTTATATTATCCAGGAAGAAGAAAATGAGGAAAAATAAGGGGAAGAGTATAGAGAATTAAAAGCAAAAAATACAGAGAGTATTTGGGCAAGACAAAGGGTCAGTGCAAAGAAAGAAGTAGTAGTATACAAATGAGAGTAAATTTCTGACCCTTTTTCCTTCATTGGCTAGTGTCTGTTTCCTCTTTCTGGGTGTATTTTTGCCTTAAGTAGCTGTCAGGAGTCTTCTTTTTCCCTATTGTGCTATTATTTGGTGATTTAAAAATAAAAAGTGCTATTTATTTTTTCCTTAAAAACCAAATGATCAATGTACTGTTACCTGAGTGGGTCAGATAAAAATAAAGTTATCTTAGGTCACAAATTCACCATATTTCTTCTTTTCACACTTAAAGAAACTGAGTCACAGAGTACTTGAAGTCCCAATATATCCTGCTGCTGTGTCCTGCACAATGAGGGATCAGATAATCACCGGGAGGTGTGAGTCAGCTGAGAAATTAAAAGTCTGAAATAATATTTAAAAATAAAGACAAAAGTCATGGAAAATAGTTTTAGAAGTGAGGACCTGGTGGGTGGATCAGACCTGATGAGTTGGATTCCTAACAAAGGAAAAAGGGCTGCAAATATTTTATTTAAGGGAAGCACATCAGAGGGATTTGTTGTCAGAAAAGGTTCTTCAAGTTAAACAAAGTCAGCAGGGACAGGTTATTTGGGGCTTATTTATTTGCATGATGTCTTCTTGCTCCAGACAGCTGGCACCTTAAGGCTGTTGAGCACGCCCATATTTCTTTCACCCCAGGGCAGCAGGCACCTAAATTCAAAGTTATCAAACCCCTAAATCCCACACCAGGCAAGGAATCTGCCCCACTAACAGCAGCCACCTGAAAATGGGCATGCCTTTCAGCACCACTGTACTGAAAGAAACCCAAAAGGGCAGTCTATCTGTCCAAGGTTATGGAGTTTGATGCAATGACTCATTGTAGACCTGTGGCTGGTCTGGGCATTCTGATTACTGGTCCCATTCTTTTTCAGTTATCTTACAGCCTCCTTACACATTCGGACACTAGATATTGGTCTTAGGGAAGTCCCTAAGTTAAAGTAAAAAATAACCTTCCTAAATAGAAGAGACTGGAATTGTTAAGAAGTAACTCAGTATTTGAGCATGCAAGAGACCTTTCAAGCTAAAGATGTTACTACTTGACACAGGTGGAATAAGCTTCTTAGAATGGGAAGGATAGCAGAGATGACAAATTTAAATGGCTTAATAAGTATATTGCTTTCCCAAATTCATAGAAAACATTCATCAAACTGCTATTCTTAGTTTAGCAAACTGATAACGCCTTTTACCAGTGATGAGTTCTGCTTCCTCAGGTGTTGAAATATAATATCAGAGAAGCACGCCACGGCAAGCATATTAAGCAGGTTTTATTTAAAGGTAATAATACTGACTTCTCCAGGGAGGGAGAAGGGGGCCATGCTGATCTTCTAGAATCCCTGAGAAGTGAGAGCACCCTACATCTTTTATAGGTTATGTAAGACAAAGCTGCTCCCCCGGTCCTTTCCATTGCATCTTAACCTAGCTTGTCAGTCTGAAAGCTGTTCTCCCTGCCTTTCTGCTGCAGCCATTTTCCCCGCTTCCCAACTACTTGTCATTCTGTGAACATCCTAACTAGCTATTGGTTCATCAGTCAGATTTGCAAGTATCCTTCTCTGTTATTGGTCTCCTGTTAGCCGGGCGGAATTGAACTGCTTAAGGGTAGCTACCCAGTTATCTTTTTCTCATGCTTTCTCTTTCCTACATTCTTTCTCCTCCTCACTTTTCACACTCTTTCTTGCGCATGCCCTTTCTCTTTTCCTCTCATTTTCTCTCTTACCCTGCAGGGAGACACCGTTTGCTTAATAAACTCTCTTATGTGATTTTCCATGTCTGGCGTGGTTTTCGTGGGATTTCTTACAGGTTAAGGTCTCTTTTGTTCTCCAGTCTCTCCCTGCTTCTCTCTCCTTCCAGCCTAAGTGACTAGGCCCATTTTTGCAGGTAAGATGCAAAAAGTGAGAAATGGATGGGCAGGGGGAGGGCCAAAGGGATTCAACCAGGTAAGTGCCCAGGGGGCATTAATTAGCAACTCCTTGCCTGTAGTCCCTGACCAGAGCAGGTAAATTTGCTAATCAATGGGTTCTGGAGATCCTTGACATTCCATTCTCCCAGGGACAGTTTCCAACTTCCCAAGGCAGATAGATGACTTTCATGGCCATTTCCTCCATTTGACCCAATTTCCTATTTCTATACTAACTGCCTGTCCCCAATTCTGGCTTCAAACTATAGTTATTAAGGGAGAGCAAATAATTTGCATGTTAGAAAAAATATAAATGAATCAGTAGCAAATAAGTACTTTATAGTATATATTTATATTTTGGTCACTACATAGTGCCTATTTCCATTTACAATCAACATCCTGATTTTTCTTTGAAAAATTTGAATTTCTTATTCTAACTACCACCTTTCAAACTTTCTATTTAAGTGCATAGGAAAAAAAATTCCATCACTTCCAACCACACATATACATTTATATAAAACTAAGGAAGTCTCGGCAAAACATATTATTTATGCTGATTCACTCTGATGCTTTTATTGATATTCACTTAGAAATCATTGCTTACTGTCCTTCGTATTGAAGGTATGGCTCACATGAGGTATCAACTACAGGTTGGAAAATACTCATTTAGGTCAATACAGTTTGAATGTGGTTGAATTGACCCAAGAAATGGCCAAATTACTCTCAATTGAGATCTACTGAGAGATGGGAAAATAATCCAGATGGAGCCAGGGAGATGGAAAATAACTTTTGCTGAGAAACAAGGACATGAATTTTGTAAATCACACAAGTACTTTGCTACTATGAAGGAAGAGTACACTGCATGTGCTGATGCTTTCATTGTAGAAGCATAGTAGAGGCTTGGAAAGAAAGAGAGGCTGGGTGGTATTAGTAGAGCAATTGTATTTAGTCCTTTTATCAGGCATAAATCTAGAAAGAAATTATAGAAGCCAATAAATTACTTAAGCAAACTCACAAGATGAAAATTTAAAATTTTACTTTATAATTTTATCTATTTCTTTCCATTTGATTATGGAAAAGATTGATTTTTCAAGGCTCTAAGTTATGGTTGAGAATTATTCACAGGAGATGGAATGAAATGATCCATTTCAATTCATCACTTGCTTCAGTGAATTCTGGATCCAAATACATCTCTGTGGTGTTGACAGCTTAAACTCTGTGGAGGAATGCATTCTCAAATGACTCATTTCTGAAGAAGTGAGAACTTTGTTCTGAGGCAGAGGTCACATCTGTTGGAATGAAGGTGATGCTACATGGACATTCCTTGTGGACAATTCAAGATTATCTGTGTGCTTTTAGAGCCTAATAGAAATAACTGAGGGAACAGAGGATATACTCTTTCAAATCCAGAGGTTAGTGGCAGGAAAGAAATACCCAGGGCCCTGACAATTTGCAATTTGCATGAGCTACCCTACATAACAAGTGGGTTAGTATTACTTTAAAGTTTAAGGCACTAGGAAGTTACAAAGGCTAACTCCATGTTGCTTTGTTTGAATGGATGAAATAACTAATCTAAAGGTACTTTTTGTTCCAAGTGTGATGACCACTTCAAATATGAAAGAGTTCTAAAACAATTGTGGGACAACTCATAATTTTAGCAATGATAGCATTAACTGTAAAGGAGAGTCAGAATCTTGTGGACTATTATATATACATAGAGTTGACTTCTTCCAACACAGAACTATAGATAAACTTGTAGATTTAAGTTATGAAGTGAAAATTATCTTTGAAATCTGAAAGTCATACTTGGAGTAAATACTCTGAGACCTGAATCCAGTACTTACTAGCTCATAATCTTTATTTTATTGGGGACTTTAACAGATTATTCAATTATATCTATTTACAAAGATAGTGTGCTTATCTTCTGAACCTATCCAGTAGTAAAAGCAGCACAAAGTATGAAAATCACATCTCAAGTTAGAAATTCTAACTTTTGCCACTTAATGTCTTTGTGACACTGAGAAACTCTTTACATTACCACTTGGGAAATGAAAATAATGCCAATTTTCCCAACTTTCTTGATGTCATTATGACAATTAGATAGAAAGTGTAGGTAAAATGCATTGAAAACTGTAAAATACTATAGGAATATATGAAATTATTTAGAAAGAACCTAACCCTAGCAGTATTAAGAAAAAAATCAAACTATTAAAGAGGGACAGAAGATCATATCAATTTTAACAAGTATGGTAATGAGTATAAAATTTCTATCTTTGGGTGATTTTGTAATTAACCTTTCAGTCAATTACTTGAAAGGAGCCCAAACTTCCTTCAAATGTTAATGCAAATACAGTAGGTATTTTCATCTGTTATTACAGATTACTGGGTGCTCAGTGACATCACCATACTCAATGCTATGATATGAGAAGGAGAAAGAAACTTAGAGATCTGTAATACAATTTCATCATTGTGTAGATGAATAAACTAAAGTCCAGGGAAGTCAACCAAGCTGTCTAAAAGTGCAACGTTTTGGAAAAGTGAGAATTGATATATAGCTCATTTTGTTCCCAGTCATATTTTTCTCCATGATCCATGTTGATTCTTCAGACATAAAATCTTAACTTGAACAACTTTAATTAAGTCATTTAAACCTAAATGCATTGTTATTTCTACTGCTTAAAGAAACAAGTGGAACAAGACATCGTCTATGCTTATAATATATTCTATAATACCTCATAGTACATTTAATGGGAGAAAAATCCCACTGAATGACTATTGATTATAAAGACAATGTCAGTCTCAGAATAAAATCATAAGAAAAATTGCAGAATGACTTCCGTTAACATTTTCTTTGCTACAAAACTAGTGGTGATTTTATGAAAAAATTTAAAGGTATGAATTAAAGGTCTAAAAAGAAGACAGTGTTCAAAAAAATCAAAGAAGATGAGTTAGAGACTATGGTCTCTGCTTGCATACTATGCAGTTAGAAACTGCTCCCTCCCTTACTTGGACAGCAATTTGGGTTTTGGTTTGTTTATTTGTTGTTGTTTTCTTTGAGGACATTGAACCAGGAGAGCCCAGTCCAGGAACTAAGGACATAGTAGAATATAAGTAAGAATTGCCTTATCAAAAAATAGGTTATTATATGAAAAAACACAAACTGAATGGTGAGACCAACTATCTTTCTTATGCCATTTGGATTTGTGACTTTTGACACAATATTGCTCTCAGATTAAAGTTTACTGGGCACATTC
This sequence comes from Sciurus carolinensis, assembly GCF_902686445.1. Taxonomy (NCBI): domain Eukaryota; kingdom Metazoa; phylum Chordata; class Mammalia; order Rodentia; family Sciuridae; genus Sciurus; species Sciurus carolinensis. The sequence goes on from NC_062222.1 coordinate 38,774,228, forward strand.
TTCCTTGGATAAATTGTATATCTGCTGAGGAAAGACATATGGCTAGCTGACATTTGGGGAAATCTCCACAAGTTGGCTGGGTTCCACTAAACAAAATGTGCCCATTCATGCAGAACTTCCAATCTGTCTGGTAGTATCTCTTAGATATTAATAAACCAAAAAAATCATAAAATATTTGAGAGAAATCTCCAGGATTAAATACAAAAACAAAAGCAAATCAGTAGAAAATGGAATTTAAGAAAAACAGATACAATGCATGGGGCAGAAGAAAAATTACAAAAAAAAATGATAAAATATATAGAGTAAAAAAATATTCAGGGATAATCAGAGTGTTTGTAAATATTAAAATGTGTAATAAGTAAAAAAAATGTTAAGAAGATAAGGTTGGACAGGTGTGGTGATGCCTGTAATCCCCAGCAGCTCGGGAAGATGGGTCAGGAGGATCACGAGTTCAAAACCATACTTAGCAAAAGTGAGGCAGGCACTAAGCAACTCAGGGAGACCTGTCTCTAAAATAAATAAATACAAAATAAAGCTGGGATGTGTCTCAGTGGTTGAGTGCCCTTGAGTTCAATCCCTAGTACCCACCCCTAAAAAAAAGAAGATAAAATCAAAGAAATCTTCCAAAAGTAACCAAAAAGTCAGAGATCTAACAATGTGAGAAAAAGATCAAAAATTTAGAGGATGTATCCCAAGATATTTAATAGAAATTTATTAATAAAGGGGACTGGAGATGAGCCATCAGTGGGGTCCTGACTGCACAGAATTTGTAGTCATCTTAGAGTTTTGACATTTTCCTATGAGTACAAAATTGGAAGGAAATGAAATGTTGAAGCAGGAATGGAGATGGAGCAAAATTTCTTTATTGTGATGGTGGCTCTGTGTGCAGTGAGAAGGAGGAATTGAAGGAAGGTCAGGTAGAACGTTGGTAATGTTGTTTGAGGATTTCACTGGTGCCACACAAAGGATGATGGCATCTTGGACAAGTATGATATTGGTGAGGATGAAGGAAAATGAAGGTTTTGAGAAATATTTAATGGGTTAAATTCACAGGATCTATTATTTATATCAAGATTTTTATTATCTGAAAGTGTAAGGGGAGAAAAGCAAATACAACTAAAACACAAAGAGGGGGAAATGTAAATCAGGAATGCTAGGGGTGTCAAAGCAAATATATCTATCTTTACTTGTCAAGTGTTTAAAAAATTTACCAGTGAGTACTAAGTATGAATCTATAATGGTAAGTGGGAAAATCTACACAAATTGATAATTTTCAAGGAAAATTAAAATGGCCACTTTTTTTCCTGGTTTATGATATCCTGGCTCTTTAACCTGGAAATAAGATATGTGGACTGGTGTCTCCTGTGAAGGGTAGTTGGAGCATGTGTGTGCCATTAGCATTTTTACTATGATATCTACAAATACTCTAATCAACTCTACTGTGATCCTTTTGAAATAACTTCCATAACTTTCATAGTCTTCTTTTGCTCTCTTCCCCAGTGAATGACAGCTTGGTATTCCCCTGAGGAATTACTGGACAGACAAGCTATCATCCCTGCAACATTCTCTCCTACATCCAGAGCCTCCAGAGACATTCTATATTTTCAGACATTTTCCTGACATTTCAGCATGACTGTACAGAAAGGAAAAATAAAGTGTATATGTAATTTATTCTATCATGTGGAGCCACAAGCAGTAGCAGATATTTTTCAGAGAATGTCTTTGCAGTTAAAACTCATTATTGTCACATTTAAAAAAAAAATTAAATTAACATTATAATCTTTGAATGTTTAATGCAAAATATTTTTCTTGCTGGGTATGATGGCACACACCTGTAATCCCAGTGACTTGGGAGTCTGAAGCAAGAGGATGACCAGTTTGAGGCCATTCTCAGCAACTTAGCAAGACTGTAAGCAACTCAGCAAGGGCCTGTGTCAAAATTTAAAAAAAATAAAAGGATGCAGTTCACTGGAAAAGTATCTCTGGGGATCAATCCCCAGTACCAAAGATAAATAAATGAATAAAAAATTAAAAACAAAATATTTTTCTCATACTCATATCTCCTCTTTGTTTTAATGTTCTTATTTTGGATAAAATTTATTCAGACATAAGGAAAATCACCATTACTTGTTGGTACTCATCATGTCTCTGTAATTTAAAATCATACTGGTTATCTAAATCTAAGATAATCCAAAAAAATTGAGAGAAAGGAAGAAACTATAAAAGCCAGTGTTCTATGTCACTGCCTTGATTTAACTTTGATTAAGATTTCTCCCATAGATTTCTCAGAAAACTTGGAATGGAACCACCATTTGACCCAGTTATCTCTTCTGTGATGGTTTGGTTGTGAGGTATCCCACAAAAGCTCACATGTGAGACAAGAAGGTTCAGAGGAGAAACGATTGGGTTGTAAAAGTCTTAACCCAATCAGTGATTAATCCCCTGATAGGGATGAGTGAGAACTGAAGTAGTAGAGTGTAGCTAGAGGAAGGAGAATTGGGGCGTGGTTTTGGGGTATATATTTGTATCTGACAAGTGGAAACTCTCTCTGCTTCCTGATCACCATGTGAACTGGTTCCCTTCACCACACTCTTCTTCCCATAATGTTCAGCCTCACTTCAAGTCCTGAAAGATCGAGTCGGCCTTCGAGGACTAACAACTCTGAAACTGTGAGCCCTCAAATAATTCTTCCTCCCCTACAGTTGTGCAAGTTGGGTCATTTAGTCACAGCAGTGAAAAAGCTGATTAAAACACCACTTCTCAGTTTATACACAAAAGACTTAAAATTCGCATACTACAGTGACACAGTCACACCAATGTTTGTAGAGCTCAATTCACAATAGCTAAACTGTGGAACCAACCTAGGTGCCCTTCAACAGATAATGGATAAAGAAATTGTGGTATACGTACACAACAGAATACTACTCATTCTTAAAAAAAGAATGAAATTATATTAGTTGGTAATGGATGGACTAGAGAATATTATGCTAAGGGAAATAAAACAATTCCAAAGAACCAAAAGCTGAATGTTTTCTCTGATATGCAGACGCTAATTCACAATAAAGAGGGAGAGAAAGTATAAAATTACTTTGCATTGGATAGGCTCTCTCCTCAGTCTCTTAATTGTTTTTTGTTCAGCAATATTTTTTTAAAATTTAAAGTTATTCAATTTATTGACCTTTGGTTTTATTTATTGAGTTTTAGAGTATTATTAAGAAATTTAATGGCCATACCAATATGTTGGAGTGTTGCTCCTTGTTTCTTCTAGCAATTTCACTGTTTCTGCTGTAATTCCCAGGTCTTTCATTCACTTTGAGTTAACTTCTGTGCAGAGTGAGAAGGAGGGATCCAATTTCATTCTTCTACATATGTTTATACAGTTTTCTCAGCACCATTTTTTAAAAAGCTATTGTTTCTTTAACGTGTGCTTTATGAACCTTTGTCAAGGATCAGATGATTCTATTTTATGGATTCATCCCTTTGTTTTCTAGTCTATACCACTAGTCTTTGTATCTGTTATTTTCACAATACCATACAGTTTTTGTTTGTTTGTTTACTATAGTTTTATAGTATAATTTAAGATCAAGTAGTATGATGGTTCTGGCCTCATTCTTGATGTTCAGAATTGTTTTGGATATTCTGGCTCTTTTATTATTCCATACAAATTTTAGAACTATTTTTCCTACTGAGAAAAATGTTGATATTTTGGTAGGGATTGTATTAAATCCACAGATTTATTCTGGTAATATGGCCTTTTTGAGGAAATTAATTTTATATATCCATGAAAATGGTCTATCTTCTTCAATTTGTTTCCTCAGTGTTTTATAATTTTGCTTGTAGAATTTTTTCATGTCTTTAGATTTATTTCTAAGTTTTTCTTTTCCTAGTCTCTTGTGAATGAAGTAGTTTTATTGATTTCTTTCTAGGTGGATTCATTGTTGAATAAAAAGGATCTATTGATTTTTGTATGTCGATCTTGAATTCTACCACTTTGCTAAATTGGTTTATCAGATCTAGAAGTCTTCTGATGAAGTGTTTGAGTACTATAGGCATAAAATAAAGCCATCAGTAAAGAAAGATAGTTTGACTTCTTTTTGTACTTGTGTCTCTTCAATTTTCTTCTCTTGCTTGAATGCTCCGGCTAGAGTTTCAAGAACTGTACTGAATGGGAGTGGTGATAGTAGAGATTCTTTTCTTTTCCAGATTTTAGAGTAAATTCCTTTAGTCTTTCTCCATTCAATATGATATTGTCTTTGGGTTAGATGTACATAGCCTTTATGATGTTGAGGTAAGTTCCTTCTATCCATAGTTTCTTCAGTGGTTTTAACATGAAAGTACACTGAATTTTGCCAAAGGTCTTCTCTGTATCTATTAAAATGATCCTATCATTTTTGTCCTTGATTCTATTCATGGGAAGAATTATATTCATTGATTTATGTCTATTGAACCAATCTTATACTCCTAGTATGAATCTAACTTGATTATGATATATAATCTTATTACTGTGCTCTTGAATGCAGTTTACTAATATTTTATTAAAGACTTTTGCATCTATGTTCATCAGGGATACTGGCTCTATGTGTCTATCTGGTTTCGCTCTCTGGGTGATACTGGATTTATAGAATGAGTATGGCAGTGTTCCCTCACTTTTTCCTATTTCCTACCTTCTTTAAAGATATGGTAGATTCAGCTGAGAATTTATCTGATTCTGGTTTTTCTTTGTTAGAATACTTTTTTATACTGCTTCAATCTCATTGCTTGACATGGGTCTGTTTAGGTTTTCTATACTCTCATATTCAATTTGCATAGGTCCTATGTGTCTAGAAATTTGTCAATATATTATAGAGTTTCCAGTTTAGTGGAATATGTGTTTTCAAAATGGTCCTTAATGATTTTCTAGATTTCAGATATATCTGGGATGATATCTCATTTTTCATTCCTAATTTTGTTGATTTGGTTCTTCTCTCATTACTTTTGTTTGTTTGGAGAGGGGTTTATAAATCTTATTTATCTTTTTAGAGAGCCAATTCTGTGTTGCATTGATTCTTTTTATTTATTTTTAATTTTTATTTTATTAACTTCAGCTCTGATATTAATTCTGATGCTAATATTTCATGTCTTCTACTAGTTTAGAATTGGTTTGTTCCTGATTTATTTAGGATCTTGAGATATAGTGTAAGGTTTTTTTTTATTTTTCTGTTTTTAACATGGGTAATAAATACATAAATATTCCTCATATTACTGTCTTTATAGTGTCCCAGGGATTTTAGTATGTTGTATCACTTTTCTTGTCTGATTCTAGAAATTTAAAAATATATCTAATTTTTCTTACAATCCATTCCTCATTAAAAAGAATATTGTTCAGTGCAGTGTTCTTATGTTATATGTTTTCTAGTTGTTAGTTTCTCATTTCAATTCATTATGATTTGATAAGATGCAAGGATAATATAATTACTTTTTTGAATTTGGTAAGACTGAAGCTGGGAGACAAAAGGTAGTCAGTGTAGACAATAAATAATTGGGTCACATTGGGAAGATGGGAGCTGGTTGGAAAGGAAAGGAAATTAAATGCTGACATCTTAAAAGCTCTTCCCTCTCCTCCTCTAACCCATTGCTAAGGTAACCTGCCCCCAGAAATTTATCCTCTCTGCAGGGAGTTGTAGGAGTAGTTAATTAATGTCTCATGGGCTGGTCCCTTCCTGCCCATATTCCTGGGCAACTTCATTGCTGCCCTTGGATCACTCCACCTTCACCTTTTGGTCCAACTTTTGGTTTCAAACACAGGATGGGGAAAGGAGAAAGGCAAGATAAGCAGGGAAGGAGAGCATGAGAACAAAGGAATTCTAAAATGTATAAAAGGGGCAGGATGCCCCCACTTCTTTGAGTACCCAATTCTGGGACCCCTTCTCTACCGAGAAGTCTATCTCTGTTCTATCCTTTAAATAAAACTTGCTTTCTATACTTACCTTGGGCTTTCAGGGTTTCTTTGGTGTTCAATCTTCACATCTGGGGAAACAGAACTGGGCCCTGATTGATTCTCATCATTGGTGGTATCAAGACTTGTTTTGTCTCCTAAAATATGCTCTATATTGGAAAAACTTCCATGAGCTTCTGAAAAGAAAGTAAATTAAGGTTTTTTAGCTAAAATTTTCTATAGCTTTTGTTTTATAGTATTGTTTATCAGAAATGTATTTGTCTACTTTATACCTGGATTACCTGCCTCTTTTTGAGAGGGATACGTTAAAATTAACCAATATTATTGGATTCGTGTCTATCTGGAACTTAAAAGTCAAGCAAGAGAAGCAAATTAAAGGGATACAAACAAGAAAACAAGTCAAACTGTCTGTTTGCTGATGACATGATTCTATACCTTCATGAGCCAACAAATCTCCACCAGAAAACCTCTAGATCTAATAAACAAATTTAGTCAATACCAGGATACAAGATCATACAAAAGTCAAAAGCTTTCTTGTGTTAATAATGAATCTGCCAACAAATTAATCAATAAAACTATTCCATTCACAATAGCCTCAGAAATTAAGAATAAATCTAACTAAGGGCTTCTACAATAAAAATGAAAAAAACACTAAAAAAAAAAAAAAAGGAACAAAAGAGGATCTTAGACAATGCAAAGGCCTATTGTTTCTGGATGTGTAGTAAATATGTAGATCCCAAATGTTAATTACATAAATCGAACATTTCTTGACTTGTAAGTTCCAGATAGACATACTTTAGGAAACAAAACAAGTGTTTATGTAGTTTCTGTATGTCTGCTTTCAGTTGATTTCTAATTTCAATACATTTTGATCTGATAATATGTATGGGATAATATACTTTTTAAGAATTTGTTGAGACTTGCTTTGTGTTCTAAAATATAGTCTACTTTTTGAAAAGGTTGAGAAGAAATTGTATTTAATACCATGTAGGTTAGAGTGTCTTTATTAATCTTTTATCTAGATGATCTATCTCTTGTTGAAAAGGGTGTGTTGAAATCACTGAGTATTATTGTTTCGGGGTCTATCTGGGACTCTAAATTAAGAAATTTTTTTTGTTATGTAATTAGTTGCACTGATTGTTGTGGTTTATGTATTTATAATAATTGCACCTTATTTTTGAATTCTTTCCTTTAAAATTCTAAACTTTCTTTTTTCTTCTGATTAAATTTTGCTTGAAATATGCCTTTTCAAATATGAAAACAGCTATTATTACTAGCTTTTTGTGTCTGTCTGCTTGGAGTATCATTTTCCATTCTTTTTAAAAAATTTTTTTATTAATTTTATTGAGATACAGTTTACACAAAAGAAAATACAGAGCTAGGATCTGTGCATATATTTGCCTACAAGATGAGTCTCTTGCAAACAACACATGGATGGGTCTTGTTTTTTAATTCACTCTGTCACTATTTGCCTTTTAATTGAAGAGATTAAGATAATTTACATTTAGAATTAATACAAAGAGATTTTTCTTGCATCTGGTCATTTTGATTTGTTCATAGTTTTAATTCATTCTTAATTTTCATTTGTGTAATTGCTCTTCTGTAGAGCTTAATGCATTTGAGACTTCTGGGTGTATTTTAAAATTCTTCTTTGTGAAGTATTTGTTTAATTATTTTCTCTTGTACTGGTTTAGTAGTAATGAATTATTTTAGGGTATCCTTATTAGAAAGTACTTATTTGTTTTTCAATTCTGGTATGATAAGTTTTCTGGATATAGCAGTCCTGGCAGTCAATTCTTTCCTTTTAGATCTTGGATTATCTCCTTCCAAGTCTTCCTGGCTTCTAGAATCTGAGTTGAGAAGTCTGAATTGAGTCTTATTGGTTTAACTCTAAATGTAATATGACATTTTTTGTTTGTGGATTTTAATATTGTATTTTTATCCTCTTTTACACATTTTGATTATGATGTGTCATAGAGAGGTTCTTTTTTTAATCTTGTTTTTGGCTTTTATATGACTACTATATGTGAATGTCCATCTCATTCCTAAGGTCTAGATATTTTTCTGCTACTTTGAAACTGACAAGTTTCTTAATGCCATTGTCCTGTATTTCTATGTCCTTTTCTATCTGAGATCTCTTATGATAGTCTCTTCAAGTTGTCCCAGAGTTTTCAAATATTCTGATCATGGTCTTTATTTATTTATTTTTCTTTATTGTCTTCTGAGTGTTTCACTTTAAACACCCTGTTTTTCAGGACTGAGGTTCTGGTTTCTACGTAATCTAGTCTTTTGGTGATACTTTCAAGGAAAATTTTATTTCATTTGTGTTTTTTATTTCCCAGCAGTTCTGATTATTATAATTTTTTTGGCGTCTCTATCTCTTTATGGAAATGGTCTTTCACCCCCTGTAATTACTCTCTTCATTAATTACTTCATTCATTTCTTAGATTTTTTATCTCATTAATCATTTAATAATCCATTTAAGAAAAGCATTTCTCTGCCATTTAATCCCATGTCATGTCTGTGCATTCCCTTTTGGTGTGATTACTTTTGGGGGGACACTTGTTTGCCTGTTTCTTTATGTTTTCAGTGGTCTTGGACTTACAGAGATGAATTCTCCTTCCTCTTTTGTGAGGATGTTCTTTGGTGTGTAGGTAGTAATTTTGTAATAAGTTCTATATTGTTATCTCTTCAACACATAAACTCAGTGTAATCCAGGTTTTAATCATCAATGCCTCTCAGTACACTGCAGAACTACTGATTTCATTCACTTGTGTAGAACTGTTGTAACTCTGTGGGTATTTCTAAGTCATTGTTTTTTAATTGTTCTCTGATTTTGCTGAAGGAGTTGATGACCAAGAATATAAATTGATATCTCCCCCTAGTCATTCTTACTGGGGTCCTTGTCATTGATTTGGGGTTTTTGTCTCCCACATTCTGTGTGTTATTGTTGAAGTTTGAGCAGGATTAGTTTTTGGGTGGAGGAAAGTGCACTCTCACTTACTGACATGTGGATGTAGTTTAGTTGTGAAGTCTGTACCCTGTGAATTCATTGTGTACCAGTGGCTTCCCTGCCCTTCTTTGCAAAAGGGCAAACAAGCAAGGGCAATAACAGTAGTGATCAATAGACAGTAGAGACAATTGGAGTTTTGTCCATGTAAACTAGGCAGATACCTTCCCAGGGTGGGCTAATGCAAAGTTGTAAATGTGAATTTTGAGTGGCTGGCATTTAGTTCCAACCAACTTTTTAAACTTTTTTTGTGAATTATCTCCTATAGAGAGGATAGCTTCACCCATCCCATTGTCAAATAGATGCAAATTTCTGCTGGGTGTTCGGATCTCAGGGGTCTCTTGAGAATTCCAAAGAGGAATTTTGGACAAAGTAATGAACTCTCTACTGGTCTCACAAACTCCACTGTCCTCAAATGTTATTTTCCTAGGATCAGACCCCAAGTGAAAATGTGTCTACCGTCCAATTTTTGCATTTTCTTCAGCTAATCATGCAAGCTGCCAGACCCAATGGGAAAGCAAGAAACTGTCCACTTCATATCCCTAGCTTCAGTTCCCCTCTAGGACCCTCAGTCACACTCCTCTAGGTGGACTCCAGATCTCATGATAGGCAAATACATGAACAGTTAACTAATGCTTGTTATGAACTGTACTCCAGCCAGAGAAAATCACAGCAGAAAGACACTTGTGAACACTTCAAGATGGTATCCCACATTGGTTATCTGCTCTATAGCCAAGAAACATGGAGTACCTCTCAAGTACTTGCTGAGCTGCCTCTGGTTCATTCAAGTTCAGACTGCCCCTCTATTCCTGGATGTCCCCATGTCAAATTTTCATTGCAGAGTCTCTCTTCTGGATTGCCTCTCCCCTCTGTGTTGAACTGGCACGAGCACCTTTGTCTGGATTCCCAAGGTATTCTTTTCTGTCCTATGTTCAAAGTACCTGAATTTCTGGGTCCCTGTTATCCTGATATTGATTTTCAGTGTATTCCTCCGTAACATACCTCACTGGAAATCAGTATTTCTGGTGCTTAAATCCTGAGCCACAGAGTAACTGGAATTTGCAATCTTCCTCTACTCTGCTGTATTTTCCCCTTCCATAAATACTAATTAAGTGCCAAATAAAGAGCACTTAATTTGATGAAGAATTACCAAAATCACATAATTTATATGTGATATAACTCATATGTATATAGTGTTTTATGGGAATAGTAGAAATAGTAGAAATGCTGCACAAAATCCAATTCAATTCCTTTTCTTCAGTTCTATGCTTTTGGCATGTTGATGAGTAAGGACGATAGGAAATAAAATGAACTACATGTTGCCCTGTCTTTACCTTTCTCTTTATGTCATCATTTATAGTCTAATTGGGAGCCCAAAACAGGCAAGTAACCTGAATGAGAAAGAATGTGATGAGATTCCTTAATCATTTGTTTTCTAAAACACTATTACTTTCTTTCTGCACTTCAAATTAATTCAACTCTAGCATTATTGAGGTATAGTTGATAAACATATTTTTTGTATTTAAGTTATTCAATGTGATATTTTGACACATGTATACATTATAAAGTGATTACCACAGGCAAGCTATTTAGCATATCCATCACCCCTTTTTTTTATCTCTCTCTCTCTCTCTCTCTCTCTCCTTTCTTTCTTTCTTTTGGTGTGAGAACACTTAAGATCTACTACAGTAGCAATTTCAAGTAGATAATACATCATATTTAACCATACTTATGGTTTTATCCTGTTTTCCATTGCTATAATAAAATACCTAATGCTGGGTAATGTTTAAAATATGTATTTGGTTCACAATTCTGATAGCTGTGAAGTTCAAACAGCACAGTGGAGCCCCCTAACTGTGCTGGATGGCATCACATGGTGGGAGTTTGTGGGAGAGAGGTTATATGGTGAGACAAAGCTAGAGATGTACAAAACATATTCATCTTATAATTAAAAGTTTGTACCTTTTAATCAAATCTCACCATTTTATCCACTTACTGTCCTGGCAAATACCTCTCTACCTTCTGTTGTAAATCCAGCTTCTTTAGATTTTATATATGAGTGATACCATAGAGCATTTGACTCACTGTGTCTACCTTATTTTATTTATCATAATATCCTTCATGGTCACTTATGTTGTTACAAATGCAAGATTTACTTTTAAGGCTGAAAATATTTTATTTAAAATATACCACATTTTATTAATTCATTTATCTATTGATGGACACCTAAGCTTGTTTCCCAATTTTTGTCCCCCAAACCCTAATACTTACTATTATTAGCCATCCTAACAGGTGTGAAGTGATATTTCATTGTGTCATTGATAATTAATGAACACTTTTTTATAAACCTATTGGGCATTTTATGTCTTCTGTGGAAAAATGTCTATTTAGGCTCTTGGTCCATTTTGAAAATTAGATTATTTCCCTTTTAATTTTTGCTATCTAATTGTACAAGTTCTTCTATGTTACACATACTAGGTAGGCATTTATCAGATTATCAGATATATAGTTTGTAAATATTTGTCTCCTGTTCTATAGGTGACCTTTTCACATTGTTGATTATATCCTTTGCTGTGCAAAAACAGATGCAAAAATTCTCAGCAGGATACTAGCAAACCAAATACAAAAAAACTAAAATAATCATACACTATGATCAAGTGGGATTAATCCCAAGTATGCAAGAATGGTTCAACATATGCAAATCAATTAATATAATGCACCACATTAACAGAATGAATAACAAAATCATAAGGTCATCTCAAAAGATGGAGAAAAATTATTTAAAAAATTCAGCACCCTTTCATGATAAAACCAATAATGAATTTATTATAAAAGGAGTCTAACTCAACATGATAAAGGTTTTATATAACAAAACTAGAGCTAACACTATCTTTCCTGATAAGAATTTGAAATCTTTTATCTAAGATGAGCAATAAGACAAGGATTATGCTGTAGTTTGGATATAGTTTTGCCCCCAAAGTGTTCATTTTGTTAGAGGTTTGTTCCCCAGAGTGGCAGGGTTATAGGTGCTGTTAAGATTTTAAGAAATTACCATCACTAGTAAATATTGTCCCTTTCTAGTATTTACTGTAGAGCTAGTGAGTATGATAAAAAGTGAATGTTCCTGCATAAGCTAAAGATAACTCTATGCTGTGTTGAATTAGGTAACAGCAGAAATGACTGATATACCTCCTGAGTCTAAGGGGATTAAGATTCAAAGAATGAAGGTCACATTAATGAATATGAAATGCTAACAAAAACCACTAAGTTTCCATGATAAAAATAGAAAATGGCTCCTACTTGCACTGTGTTGTTTAGTCAATGTGACCCAAACCTTGCCCTCCAATCCATTAATAAAATAATTTTACATTGGTTCAATTCTCTCGTTCTAGGCCTATGGGAATATTTCTAAGAGGCCATTCAGAACTTGTTCATCTCTAGCTCTTGAACTTTACCCTATTTGCTTCTTTTCTTTGCTGATTCTAATCTGTATCCTTTTGCTATAATAAACCACATTATGAGTATAATAGCTTCCCTGGGTTCTGTGAGTCCTGTTAGTTAATCATCAAACCCGAGAATGGTCTTGGAATCCCCTCATACACATCTTGTGTCAGGTGATTGCTATTACATTTGTGTTGTAGTTAACAAAAAGGAGGAATCAAGAAGGTGGCCATCAATTTTCCAATGATACTTTGTACAAGTTGAAAACAATATTTTTTATTTATATATTATTGAATAAAATCTGGTTACAAGACTATACTATGTGTAATGTTTTAGTTTGGTAGCAACACATTTATCCAAAATTTTATTATGGTCATTAATGGAAAAAGAAGAGTAGATATTAAAAAATACTTGGCATTTCTTTTCATAGGTAAAATTAGATTTATGAGGAAAATAACCTTTTATCTATTTTAATGTTGGATCACATTTTAAACTTTTACTTTGTATTAGATAGCATAGGTTTAATTTAAAAGTTATATAAATGTTTTTCATTGCTATCAAAATCTTGCTTCATTGAAAATTTGACATTATAATATGAAGTTTTCCCCTTATATTCTTTTTTCATATATGTATGATGTATTACTAAGACCTGTGTGCTAAATGAGATACTGCTAATGAAGATAACTATACACTATGAAAATGAAGTATTTGGTAGAAATTTAGTCATATATCAAATCTAAAATGAAGTCTCAGTTTTAGGTTCTCATCTATTTTTTTGTGTATCATCTATTTTTTCCATGTATTAACCAAAGGAGCTGAATTTATGACCAATTTTTCATTTGTTCAACATTATATTTTTAAGGTTTCCTCAGAACACTTATATTCTTTCTCTAACTTTGATATAGCCCTTTGATGCTTCATTTCTGTGCTCTCTCATTTAAAACTCTGAATATGTGCCCTTTCCCTCTCTCTTTTCTGTTACAAACCTATTTCTCCATAGTATATCTATCATCCACCAGTGCTACTGGACAGGTTGGCTATGATAATTGGTCTATCTCGGGGGAATTATCTCACTTCTCCTAGGGAGAAGGTCTAAATCATTTCAGAAACAGGGGTATCCAGAGTCTGTACTCCCTTTTTCCTTGTGAAGACCTGTCTGCCCTGAGGTTCCTGACCAATCCATAGACTCACTCCAAAAGGTGATTCGAGCTGTAAAAACTCTACCCAAACAAGTATTGACTGAGCAACTTAAGACTTTTTCTCTTATAAATTTCATCTACAAATATGAACCAGGTAGTAGATGTAGAAGTTGAAAAAGACATTCAGAGAAATGGTGGGACAGACAGATATGAAAAAAATAAACTGAAAAGAATAGGTATTGTTGTTGACAGTTTGCAAAAAGAGAATAAACAGACAAGAGGTCAATACTGTGCAGGCAGAGAAGTAATAAACTTCTGCCTCCTAGCAGGTGAAAAAAAATCTATTAATTCTCCAGAGTTCTGTCTGAGCCTTCACTATCCAAATTGTAGTGTAGCCATTCTAATATTTTATCTTTCAGGAGTGCTGAGAGATTTCTATGATTCTCATGTGAACATTTATCTTAACAATTATCTCATTATTTTAGGTAATCCTGCATGAACCTAGGTCATATATCTACATATTAGCTTTGTCATCTTAGATAAATTCTTTCTCCTGTGTCTTCAAACAAGTATTCCTAGTTCTGGCCTCTAATCCTCTTGTCCTTTTGTTCTTCACAATTTAATTTCCACACACTACAGTTCTTCACAGTGCTGTTCTTGGGAGAGTTCCCTTTTTCTTTCATAGGCATTAAACTGTTTTTATGGTATATCACCACAGGGACTCACAATGTATTTTTATGTGTTAAAACAAACTCTCACTGACCGCCATTAAACATTTAAACCCTCCCCCACCTTCCCTCACTTCTCCCTGTCTCTCCTATTTTTCTTGTAAGACATTCTACACAAAATAGAGAATATTCTCCATACTTCAGAATCTCCTGAAGAGGACTGATTCTCTCTGTTTCTGTCTCCCTCTCTAGCAGATAAGTTTGTATAACTTCGAAACTATAGTTGTCATGACATTTATAAATAAGATCTTGGGAAATGTTGGAATGACTCACTGTACTAAATGAAATGCAGAATGTGAGAAATAAAAGCCTCCTGGTTCATTTTCAGAATGCAGTACTTAATCTTAAATGAAAATCTGTATTAAGTAAAACAGTAGGAAGGGAGAGCAGAGTGGAAAGTTAAAAGGAGGTAACACCAGAGTGTGAACAATTCACAGCCCCTTGACAAACAGGAGGTAAAGGGGAAGGGACGACCTGACCAACTGCCTAAGTGGCAAAGGGTACTCAATCTAAGACTTTTCCCCACAAGAAAACAAAGGAAGGTGGAAACAGTTAAAGGTATATTTCTTTAAATAACCCACTAGGAATCAGTAAAACCTAGGTGACATTCAGGAAGATTATGCACCCCATATTACTCAGCCAATGAGGAACCTGGGGAGTGATCTTGCACTCTAAGGGATAAAACTTGATTGTAACTGCTCTGGGGTGCTCCCCCAGACAACTTATCTTGCAAGTTTGGGCAGGTGAGCATGTTTCTCACACAGAACATGTTAACCAATACATGTCAAGGGATTTACATACTCTCTTCCAAAAACCATTTCTGACCACATTTCTCCTAAACCGATGGTCTTTTCTTCAAAAATCCTTAAACTATTGAACATTTTTTTTTTTTCCCAAGTGTGAAGTTCAATACAAAGAGACTTGCTTTGTTGGGAACCTGAATGAACAGACAAAAGACATCCTTTCTCAGTTCCTCATCCTGTCAAATCCCTGCTGACTGGTCCTTGGGGCACCAGGCACTTCATGTCTTTAAAGTACAGTTTGAAAACCACTTCCCTAAAGGTTGAGATCCATAAACAAAGATTAAATGATGAAAATAAACAATTATTGACATAGTTTTTCTAGTATATTTAGTTCTGCTTTCTATCACAATAGATTAACAAAAAGTTTTTGAAGTGATCGAGTTCCTAACATTGGTGTGTGGTTTCTAAAGTGTGTGTTCTGACATGTTGATGGATCCATATATGTCTATCAGCATGAATAGAAAAAGAAAATAGAACAGCTCTTCTAACTAGTGTCATTCTAATTAAATTATGAATGTGCTTATGCCCCAAGTTTTATGCCAGTTTTTATTTTTATAAAGACCCTTTTCTTGAAGAGGGGACTCAACATTGTTATAAGAAGCATTAAAAGGAGAGTTACAGATGTTTCAGTCTGTGTTTATTGAGCATTGCCAGCCACTTGACAATGGCTCATCACAAAAGCAAAGTTGCTGAAACATAGGGGTTGCACCATAAGCAAAGCTGTGTGCCTCTGCCTGCACTTTCTTTGCTTTTTAACAGTTTGAAGTCAATAGCTTAGAACACAATGGTTGTTAATGCTGGGTTTACAGTTCATTGAAAGGGGAATATTTATCAGATGATAAATTTTTATAGTTCCTGTTCATGGTGTGGTTGGCAAAGGAATAATTAAAATATACAGCATATTTTTTTCTCAATCTATTTTCTTTTAACCCAAGGCCATTTAAAATCCCAACTAAATCAGTCAGCTATAGAGGCCAAATGATTTTTTTTTTTCTGCATTACAGATATTTTTGCAATTTCTTCGGACAGTTAAAAAATATTTCCACAGAACATCTACCTATCCTAGATACTAAGTGTTTGCACAGAAGCAGTGAGATTTTACAAGGCATAGGACAGTTGTGAAAACTATATCCTGTTGAGGCTTGCCTTGCAGTTCTGAGCATGAAGGGAAAGACATATGTGTAAGTGACTCTTTCCAAGTCACAGTAAGATAGGAGACCAAAAGCCCTGACAAGGACAATTTAGAGGAGGAAAATGTGTTTGGTGCTCATGGTTTCAGAGGTCTCAGTCAATAAATGGCCAAGTCCATTTCCTGGGCATGAGATGAGGCAGAACATCATGGCATGGAGGAAGGGTGTGGTAGAAGAAAGCTTCTCAGGACATGGTAATCAGAAATAAGAGAGAGTTTTGCTCACCAGGGACAACATATAAACCCTAGTGGCACAGCCCCTGTGACCCACCTCCTACAGTTCTGGTCCAATTAATTCTTTCAAGTGGACATACACTAATTACTTTAAGGTTCTCATAACTCAGTCATTTCACCTCTAGACTTTCTTGAGTTATCTCACACATGAGCTTTTGGGGGATACCTCATATCTAAACATAACAGATAACTTTCTTTAAAAAGGGATTTCTAAATGTAAGGGCAATATACCATAACTATGATTTGGAGAAGGTAGGATTGTGTTCCCGGAAAAACCAAGAGCTCCATATGAAAAGCTAAGTAAGACAGTTCAAGAAAGGGGCTGTGGATAGAGCTCAGTTGGTAGAATGTTTGCCTCACATGCACAAGGCCCTGAGTTCAATCCCCAGCACTAGGAAAAAAAAAAAAAAAAAAAAAAAAAACACTTCAAGAAAGTTAATACAGAAAAATTGATAGTATTACAATATATATTTTAATATGCAGTTATAAAGAAAATTCTTGCTACAATGAGAAAAAAAAAAAAAAAAAGAAAATCCCCAAATAGGGAAAAGCCTATGCTTTGAATGGAAAGACCAGCATTTGAGATCTGTTAATACCATATAAAGTATTCTACAAGGTTTTAAAAATTTGGGTAGATGAAAGATTCAAAAGTATATAAAAACAATGTGCAATAAAAGCCAGAAAAACTAAGACAAAAATGATAGTAATGTGAAGGACTAGTTATTTATAGTAATATAGCATTTTATAAAACTGCTATAATCTAAGACAACATAGTATTGATGTAATTCAGTGGAATCTCTTACAAATAGGAATATGTATTTATAAGAATTTAGTGTAACATTTCACATATGTAAAAAACAATGAATAAGTAATAATTGAAAAGTCATTGGAAGAAAAGGATTTCTTTCTCATTCTTTATAAACAAATCACTTGAAACTGTAAAAATATTGGAATAAAACCTAAATATATGTGTATATATACATATTTTTATATATTATACATAATTATATACGTATACATATATATGAAATTATATATAACTTTAGACAAGGAGAGCAATGCAAAAATTCAAAAACCAAAGTATTGATAAAAATGTGAAAAATATTTTTTGTTTAAAAATACTTTAAACACAGAAGACAAATGCCAAACAAGGGAAAAATATTTTTAAAACATGGTTAGAAGTCCTGATAATAAATTTTTATGAAGTTTTTGCAAAAATATTAAAAGCTATATAAGCATTATTCAAATAAAAGTGAATTACATTACCAGACTTTGTAGAAAAAATATTTTAAGCAGAAGATATTTAACTTTATATGTAATAAATGTGGTGCAAATTAATATTTAAACTGCATATTTTCACCTACTAGTTTAACAAAATTGATAAGCATATTGGAAACAGATTTCTCTTCTATTTGATGGATGTATGAAGTGGTAGAAGCCCTGGGGAAATATATTGAAAAAATCTATTAAAATACAATATATATACTCTTTAATGCAGAAATTTTAATTTGTGGATTAATTCCTACAGCCTATACATGCAATGTATGTGCAAACATTTCTTTACAACTTCATTAATAGAATTTTTCACACATCTAAAGGTTAGAAACCACCTACATTCCCGCATAGGTCTCTAAGTTAAATAAATTTGGGAACACTACAAATGTAGAATGCTAAGTAATCATGAGAAAATAAAATAGTTCTATTTATGTTCTTATGGAGTCAGCCTTAAAATAATTGATAAATGAAAAAAAATGTTAGACATGGAACTGGATTACAACGTGTACTATTTATGTACTATTTAAAATAACATGTTATCGTAAGAATATATTGATTTTTCAAAACTGAAGGGCAGTTGCTGGTTGGATTGCCTAGATATGTTCACTGAGGTAAATTTTCATTGATTACATTGATTAAAAATCAATTTGGTGGCTACATGTTGTCACATAATCAGATTTTTCTAAGCTGTAAGAAAACATTTTTTTAATAATTGTTTTTACTGAACTGACAATTGAACCACAGGGCCTCACACATGCTAGGCAAGCACTCAACAACCAAATACAAATTTTATTCTCCATGATTGAAGGCATTCTTTACTCTAGGTGGCCTGTCTAGTTTATCCACTCATTTGCAAGCAACTTCTGCTTGACATGCCATACAAGGGTGTCTTCTTAGATATCTAGTAGGTAGGTATTGATAATTTTTCCTGCTATTTAACCCTTGCTCATGTTCTTATCCCACATATAAAATGTATGAAAGAAGTATTGATATCTTTTTGCAGAGAGTGGTGGATAATATTCTGAAATTATGACATCACTTTTATCCTTTAGTAGCCAGAATCCTTGCTGAACCCAGATTTCTGTGAGGAATTTGTTTCACGGGCAATCAGTGGTCTATTTTCAATACAGCCTGGTAATTTTGTCTGAGGAAGGAAAGGAGGGGTTAGGGCACAGATCTTTGAGAAAGAACAGAAAGCAATGAAAGGTTATTAAGTTCAGGTTCTATCTCAAACACCCTACAGATTTTCTTGAACACCTATGGAGAGAAACACTACTTCATGTAAACCTTTTGCAGACGTGATGAGGATATTGCACAATAGTTTAACTTAGATCATCTGGGCAACAGAAATTGATAAATAATATAGGCAGTTTTATCTCTGCCTTTTTGACTCTTGTGGAATGATGGCTTTATGATCCTTGGGAGACAGTATCCTTGTTGGTTTCTCCACAAGGAACCACAACAATGAGGTACCTTCAGTTAGATGGGGGTGCAAAAGTTATTGCCAAGGAGAAGCTGGGACTATAGAGGAAGGTCCAGGGAAGTGTTTAAAGGTAGATTTGCAAGTTCATACAGGCTCTCCCCAGAGCCACAGAATTTTAGGGGCCATGCCTTCTAGAAGGCTATAGACTTTGGAGGTAAATGGGGACAAGAGTGGAATATTTATATGATTTCTACTTTTGTAATTGTGTTTTTATAACTATTGAAGTGACTAAGATCTGTATTGATAGTACTGAGTTCTAGAGATATTCAATTCATATTTATTTAACTATTATTGAAATTCAATGTTGATCCTGCTCCAACTTTGATATTTTGTTCTTCAGCACTTTTTTCTTATTGTTTCTTATTAGTCAAGTTATTCATTCTTTAATTTAGTTATTTATTTATTCATATTTTCAGACAACAAACGTACTGGGAGTTCAATGATGAAAAGAAAATTTCTACATTCATAATTTGGCACTTTCGATCTATAGTTAATAATCACAGTGCTAATTATAATATTTTAATTTTGTAATGCAGTTATGTGAGAAGTAAAAAAATCTGCACAGAGAAATAAGCCTTAAATCATCTCAGTAGAGTCAGGGAAGGGGTCCCACAAAAGGTGAAACCTGAGTCATAAGTGAAGTTTAGTGGTTTTTCCAGGTTGTGACAGTGAGGGAGAACATCTCAGCAGAATGTGCAAGTCATGAGATTTGCTGTGTAATGACAGATGATTTTAAATTACTTGATCATTTGGGTTAGAAGTGGAGTGCAAAAAGACGATATTTGAATCAATGTTAAGGATACATCTAATAAAATAATACTTTACGCTATAGTACAGAATACTATAGTATAGTATGGAAAACAAGTGAAATGTTCGAATTAAAGAAATCAGGATTTAGATTGGCATTAATACAGATCACCTTGATAACATTTTTAATATAATAAATAGAAGTAGTTGCATATCAGTATATATCTACATTTTCTATCCTACTACTTATCTAATATATGAGAAAAATCAGATGTACTTTTTAAAAATTTTCTTCCTAACTTTCTTATCTCTTTCTCTAATACCATATTCAGTTTTACGTGAAGCTCCCATAACTATTTAGAGGTAAAATAAGAAAATTCTTGAAACTGATTTCAGGAGAGTTTGTGGAAATGCCCTCATAGAATAGTCAGTATTATTTCTCCAGTCAAAAAGTAGCATTTTCATTTTAACTGAACATGCTAAAACTACATCTGGAATTGGCAGTTTGAGATTCATATTCGGAAAAGCTATTCTCCACGGAAGAATGTCAATCTCTGTTTCTCCAATTGTGCACTTAATTTCTAGGAGACCATTAAATAAAAGTCCCACTCCATATTTCTTCCTCTGGGCAGAGTCTTTTTTTCCAAGTCTTTCAGTTCCTCTCCTCATTAGTGATGTAATTCCCTCAGGGATCCTTGCATAAAGATAGACATCTGTTTCCATTTTCTCCTCCAGAGAGGAACAGGATCTCTATACATCATTGAATAGGTTAGTATCCTGAGTTTAGCACTTTTCATGAGGCAGAAGTCCAAAGACCAAGAAGAATGAATGTCTCCAGAGGAAAGGATGAAAAGTGTTTTCCTACACCACTGGCTGTTTGAATGCTGAGGCAGTACTCACTGCAAAGGGGACACATTTCTGTTTTTGTCTTTTTTCTCCTTTTCCCTCCTTCTCTCTCTCTCTTTCTCTTTCTCCCTTCCTTCCTCTCTCTTTCCACCTGCCACCCTCCCTCCCTCCTTCACTCCCTTCCTTCCTTTTTTATGTGTAATTAATTAGTAGAGATATTATACTTCCATTTGAAGTATGAATTTACATTTACATTATAAATTATAATATAATTTTGTTTTTCTAAAATATCTTACAAATATAATGTGTATCAAAAATTTTATAATTCAAAAGATGGACATCAATCTAAACTTTAAAATATAAATATCTGGAGTGAGAATAATATATGAGAAAATCAGATGTACTTTTTTCAAGCAGCATGGTTAATTCAATATTTTTGAAATTCATTTTCAAATATGAATACTGTATGAATAATAAGGGACTGGTGAATTAGTTCAGTATCACAAATTAGATTTTTAAAAAATTTTAATAATTGACTGCGTACAATGGCACATATTTCTAATTCCATTGACTTGAGAAGCTAAGGCAGGAGGATTGCAAGTTCGAAAGTTCGAAGCCAGCCTCAACAAATTAGCAGGGCCCTAAGGAGCTTAACAAGACACTTTCCCAAAATAAAAATAAAAATAAAAATAAAATAATATAGGATGGGGAATAAGGCTTAGTGATAAAGTGCTTCTGGGTTCATTACCCAGTAATCTCCCCCAAAGCAGTATATCCTCAGTTAGGTTAAAGTGATAGATCTAGTGACTTTTTTCTTTTGCAAATTATTTTAGTGGACTTTGTAAAAGTCTTCTTATTACTAAAAACCATTCTCAGTCTCAGAGTTCTTGTATATTAAACACAAAATATACCTAGCTAAGCATTTTACATACAAAGTATTTAAATATTTATTTGAAAATCTTAATAATTACTAGTTTTAAATATAAAGGTCTTTTTTTAATCACTTGTTTGAAAATTTGATAGTTGAAAATGTGGAAATGAATTTTTGTCAAATTTGCCCTATGCTCACAAATTATAAGATAGCTCTTGTTTTATCCATTTTACAGAGGAAAATGCTAAGGCTGAAAAAAGAGATTTGCCCTGTTAGTACGAAAGGCAAGAACTAGAGCTTTGAATGAAATTCAAACATGTCTGGCTTCAAATGCTTACTTTTTGCAGGTTGTTTTGTACAAAAGCTTTGTAGTTGCATGACACTATTTTGTTAATTAAATATTTTGTAATAAATTCAATAATCTTTTAATATGTAACTGTATTACCCTTTATGGTGGGCAGGGGTCAGTGTCAAAATTGTTATTTTCACCCTTTCAAATCCTGACACTTTTGATCACTGAGTTATAAGTTGCTATCTGATCAAACATTGACTAACAGTTTCAGGAGGGAGTTAAATACTTTTGGTGCATTTTTTCACTAAGCAGAATTAGTAATCCATTCAGTGACTCAGGTATACCTTGTGTATTTTTACTGGATGTCAATTTACCTGAAGTTTATGTATGAAAAAATGTAAAGTTACTTCTTGAATTTCAGGGATTTTACTCAGAAATGTGAGTAAAATAATCACCTCATAATATGTGTCTTTGTTAATACTGTTATTACATAGTACAATAGACTGTCTAGTTTATAAACTATAGAAATTTACTAACAGTTCTGGAGAATGAAGAGTCCAAGATTAATGTATTAGTAGATTCAGTGTCTGGTTAGGGCTTGCTGTCTACACCATCAAACATAGTGTCTACTTAGTGAACTCTAGTATTGTAGAAGGGGAAAAGAAACTCCCTTCAATCTCCTTTGTAAGATTTTATGAGTACAACTGTTACAGAGTTGGGGCCTTCTGGGAAATTGAGGCAACTCGGATGACCTGCTATTCAAAACCTTATTCTTATGATAAAGTCAGAAAGATTCCAAACATGTCACTCAGAGTAACAGGCATGAGTCTATTGAAGAAATAGGAAAAGGGAAAGGGGACACTCTCAAAGGAGAAAGTGACGTGGCTCCTCTCAGAGAAGAAAGAGACAACATGCCTCTCCTGTACTTCAGTTTTATTGGGGAATCTCAGAGAAGTTTCCAGAAAGTCCTGCTCAGGTCAACCTCGTGACTTTTGACTGACAGCCAGGTGATACAGGAATTTTAAGCATCCACTGCCATGGCAACTCTAGATCGCCTTGGTCCACACTGACCAGTTCTAATTAGAATTCTTAACCATATGTTCTTACAGATTTTATTGTTAGAAGGAATTATTCTTATCTCCCTGATGCTTCACAAGCATTTTTGGTCACAAGTCTCCTGGGTTTCTCCCATTGACATTATTTGGGGGCCTGTATTTCTCCTGCAGACAACAGGTAGTTTGCTGAGGCATGGGATATATCCTGTACACTTAGGCCAGGCAGGGCTGCAGGTAAAATTCTTCTTGGAATAGAAAGCACATTAGTTTCTCAACCTCAACACTGTGGAAATTTTGTGTTACATTCTCGTTTGTTGTGGAGGGCTGCCTTATATACTGTAGGTTACTGACAGCATTCCTGGATTATACTACCAAATTCTGGAAGACCTTCCTCTTCTGTGTCAGGAAAATAAAAAATTATTATCAGGTATTGTCACATATCTCTTGGGGTCAATTCATCCCTAGTTAAGTACCACCTCCCTCAGCTTCTTGAACACTATTTCTTATTACTTTGGGATAGGAAAGAGAAGATGGTCTTGAAGATATAAAAGGAGAGATAAGAAAGAGGTAAATAAGCAAAATTTGGTGTGAGTAGTATTATTCATAATTGTATCCAAACTGAAAACTAGCTCAGTGTTCATCATCTGGTAAATGGATAAACAGATTGTGATATGTAGTGATATAATGGAAATTCAACAATAAATGAATAAAATAAAAGCCAAAAAAAGGAACAAACAACTGAATATTGACAAAACATTTTGCATTTTGAATGAGTTTTGAAAACACTATACTTGGTGAAAGAAATCAGACATAAAAGCTATTTATGCTATCATTCCATTTATATGAAGCTCTACGAGAGATCTGTAGTGACAGAAAACAGAGAATGAATGCCCAAGGCTAGTTGTGGGAAAAAGAGATCTATCTCAGAAGCACATGAAGAAAGTGTAAGGTGGTGAAATATTCTATATTTTGGATTTTGATTTTTGTGGATATATGACTGTGTTCATTGCCAATATGCATGAAATGCACACTTAAAAGGGATAATTTTATTTTATTTAAATTATACCACAAGTAAGTGGTTAAAAAATAGATCTGAGGACATAGGAAAAGGAAACAATACAGAGGACAAGTGGAGGAAACACTTCCAGATTCATTTTGTAAATAGTTTGTGACAGTTGACCTTGAGGAAGTAGACAAGGATGCCTAAGGCTGGAGTTGATTGGCAGGTCTGACTTTGTCTTGGGAACGTCCCCTGGCAGTCACTATTTTTACACAGTGGCTTATTCCTCTTGGGGCTAGTCAGGGTTGTTTCAGAGATGATCTGGCAACTTCCAGATCCTTGGGAACTATCATCTGGGAGCCCAGAGGCTCCTTTCAGAAGCTATGAATAAATAAGAGGAAAGAGACTTCCTACTGTTACCAAAGTTTTGCACCCACAATATAAAGTCAGAGGAACAATGACTCCTTAGACTCTGAGATGTGAAGCAAACTTTAGGGATTGCTTTATGGTCCTTTGTTCATGAACTAAGCAGACTTCAATGTTTGTTTTCTCTTCAATTCACCTTGAAAACTTCTTTACTTAAAACAATGTGAATTAAATGACTTTAATGCATGTTAGCACTTTTTCTTGGAAATGGTAAGTTAAAGGTAAGAAAAAAAAGCCATGAAGTTAGAAAAGAGATGTATAATTTCAAGAAAAGTCTTAAAGGAAAGACCCTAAGCTGGAAATTTATTCTCCCAAATTCTGCAATCTGGTAATCCAAAATTGAAATTTTGACAGGGTCCCCCTCCCTATAGAGGCTGTAGAGGAGGCTCCTTCCTTGCCTGTTGTAGCTTCTGGTGACTGTCAGGTTTCCTTGGGGCTGCATTATTCCAATCAATCTGTCTTCACCGGGCTTTCTCCCTGTATCTCTGTCCAATCTCGCTCTGTTTTTTTCTCTTATAAGGACATCTATGATTGGATTTCCAGCTCTTATTAATTTAGGATGATCCCACCTTAAGATCTTTAATTATGCTTTCCCCCTTTTCCCAAATATGTTCATATTCACAGGTTCTGAGTAGATGTATCTTTTGCAGCAAAGTGCCATCATTCAACTCACTGCAGGTACTCATCTATAGAGTACATAGTGCTATCCTGACAGTAGCTATTATTATGGTCATGATTTTATTCTATAATTTCACAAAGTCTAAAAAAATACTCTGTAATCATTGCATTACATAAATAAAACTAGTCCTTTTCCCAATATTCCAACAATATTCCTCTTTTTTCTTCTAATCATCTATGTAGCCTCACATTTTTTTCCAATAGGGATGAGCATTAGAATACACAATCATTATTTTTATTTTATATAGTATTTTGAAATAATTATTAAATAATTATTGTATTGATGATGAATTGGAAGGACATATATAGTATAAACTTTGATTATCTGGAAATTTATTCTTGGTGTGTGGAATGAACAAAAATTAACCCATTTAAGATTTGTATAGATATTACCCCATTTACTTCTATCTTAAACTAGGAGGTACTTGCTATACCTCTTTCCACAATCTTACACAAAGGTGAAGTCCCATTTTCAAGGTCACATAAGCAGTGTGACTGACTTAGCTGATTTAAGGGATATTCCTATCTATGGAACTGTTACTTTAGTACACAGAATATATAAAGCTCATTATCCTGCCCCTTTCCAAGTCAAAATTTTTAATTATGTGCCTCCAAAATGTAATAGCTTTTGAAGTTATGATTAAAATGAATCTCTGCTCAGCAGCAGGATTCTTGAGTTTCTTAAATAAATTCCAAAGAAGCTTTTTTTTTTTTAATTCCTCTCTCCCTTTTCATAGGTTTAATAACAATCTTTTCTTCTTGGATGTTCCTTTGTAGTGATATATAGGCTTGGTGTTTTCTATAGATAACACAACACAAGATCAAAATGTGCAGAAGTAAAATGAATGTCGTATGAGGCTCATCTGTTGTCTGTAGGCAGAGTGTTGGCAGCAATTTCGTTTGCTTTACTGCAGTCTTGACAGGCATCCTGCTTCCTGACAGTGAAGCTAACATGCCTCAACAGTGGCTGCAAAAGCAGCTTGGGGTGATTAAATCTCAGTCTTTCTGTCAGAAAACTGCCTGTGATGTCTTTTCTTACAACTACTTATGTCTCATTACAAGTCTTCTTTTTTCTCTGTAGATTCAACTATGGCACTGCAAAGAAAAAGTGCTCACGCGGCATACCTTGTTTTCAGATCCCTTACCTTTATATTTTATGTGACAGGATGGTTTATTTGCTCATTAACAAAGAAGCTGAAAACAGAGGGAAATATTTCTGAAAATATTGAAGTTCGAACATGCATTTCTGTTCTAAATAGAATGCTTGAGTTCCCCCCAGAATTGATTATAAATACACAGTTGCTGTTTTCACTGATATTTTCTATGCAAATATTTTATTTCAGTAGGAATCTTAGTGCTTATTACATAGTGGATTTGTGAAGCTTATGTAAATATATAAAATATGAATTGGCAAACTAATTTAGGTAAGTCCTCTAACAAAAGCATAGATTTGTATGTACAAATATAAGTAAGCATTCAAATTGGTTACCCAATCAGACTTTTGGATGGATATCATTTGTTAAAAAATATAAAATAAAATTTATTAATAATATTGAGCTGGGATTTGACACAGGGGAAAGTTGTTCCAGGCTTCAGCTACACAACTGAGGAATGGATATATCTTTTAAAAGAATAAACCTCAAACATGCAGTAACATAGACTGAAACATGCATCTCCCATTCCTCATATTTTACTTTTATTTCTCCCTTATTTTCATTGACAAATGGATGTGATGTCTGTACCAAGGAGTCAGTTTAGAAACTAATGAAGTTAAATGTCTTAGGAAAAAGAAAATAGAACACTGTTTTTTTTGTTGTTGTTTTTTGGTTTTTGGTTTTTTTGGGGGGCTTTCCCAGAAGTAGATCTTGAAATAAGAGATTCAAGTGGACATGTTTCTTTGAGGGAGTGGTACTATTGAAGAAAAATCTTTAAGGAAAAAAGTAAAGCAGAATTGGGGGTGATATCTCAGTAAGGATGTGGTTAGGTTCAGGAAAAGTTGAGCTGCGGCCTGGTCCACAGAGGAGAGTTCAGGAACACAAACTGTAGGACAATGCCTACTTCATGGCTAACCTCTCTCCCGACCTTGAGTCAAAGATATGATGTATTGGTTTTTCATTGCTGTGGCTTTGTGTGTATAGCTGGTAAGATGTGGGCAGTAAACTTCTCTCAGCTCATATCAGCTAAGGGTGTTTTACTTAAGGAAGCTGAAACTATAGGTCTTTAGAAACAGGCACGTACAGTGGTTGGAGATGGCTGTGCTAGCACAGTTAATGGAGTTTGGACTCATCATTCCCATTATATTCTACAAATAACTTAGCAGGGTCTATTGTATTAAAATTGTGTGTGTGTGTGGATTTCCAGCTCTTATTAATTTGGACACACACACACACACACACACACACACACACACGTGTAGTAATTTGGCCAGAAAGGACTATCCAAATACATTGGTTAGCACTTTAGCTTTTGAAATGTATTCAATTTACATGTGAACACATCACTGTTTAGGATGTTGATACCTTGGGATAGGTAATATAGCAAACAGACATTTCATCATTAGTTAATAGATTTTGTTCTGTTAAGCACCACATAAATTTAGTTCAAGGAAATGAATTTAAATGATATATAAAAAATATTTAAATTTAGACTTAAGATAAAACCATAAAAGGTAATGTAATGGGAGCTATGGTTGGCCAGAACATTGGAAACATGATAAGATGATAGCAGCAATTTCATTGATTTGAGTCAGGTTGTCTTGTGTATGGCTATAGAAAAATATCTGCATAATTATCATAAGGCCATACATCAATTTATACCATATTAATTAAACTTCCTTCAATTCCACAGAGCTGTTATTATATGAAATTAATCAAGAATAGCTCATTGTATTAGAATCAAATGTAGCAAAACTGTTTAGCAAACATAGTACAGAAGAAGTAGGTCAACTAACACTTGCGACTATCTTACAGATCAGAGGTTTGAAGACTGGTGTTATGGTTTGTATGTGAGGTGTTCCCCAAAAGCTTACATGTGAAACAATTTGAGAAAGTTCAAAGGGGAAAAGATTAGGCTGTGAGAGCCTTAAACTAATCAGTGAATTAATCCCTGATGGGATTAAATGAGTGGTAACTGGAGGCAGGTAGGGTGCAGCTGGAGGAGTGGGGCATTGGGGTATGGCTTTGAGGTATATATTTGTATTTGACTAGTGGAGTCTCTCTCTGCTTCCTGATGTCACGTGAGCTACTTCCCTACTGCCACAATCATCTGCCATGTTGTTTAGCCTCACCTGGAGCCCCGAGAAATGGAGCCAGCTTTCTGTGGACTAAGATCTCTGAAACCGTGAGTCCCTAAGTAATCTTTTCCTCCTCTACATTTGTTCTAGTCATATCCTTTAGTCACAGCAGTGAAAAAGCTGTCTAAAACAACTGGAGTAGGGGATAAGTTTGTTCCGTCCCTATTGCTATAACTCTATTATTTCAGTCTAACTTAAGTCAGAATTTAGATAAGTTAGGCTACATCTAGTCAGTGTGAACAGATGTAAAACATGTGCAATTTGTATACACAGTTATCTCTCAGTGTTTGCAGGGGATTAGTGCCAGAATGCCTTTGGATACCACAATCCACTAAAGACTGATGGCACAGTACTTGCAGATAATCTATGCACATCATCCCATACACCTTGAATCATTACTAGGTGCTTATCTTACCTAGATTACTTATAATACCTAATACAATGTAAATATCACGTGAGTGGTTATTATAGGTATTATTGGAGAATAATGAAAAAGTCTGTTCAGTACAGTTTCCTTTTTTTTTAATATTGTCAACTGTGGTTGGTTGATTCTGTGGATGTGGAAACCACAGATATGGAGGGATGACTACATTTTTGGAGGGCTTCACTTCTTATAATAAACTTTCAAATATTATTTTTCCTGTTGAAAAAACACATGTGAAATAGTCCAAAATGAAAACTTTAAGAGAAGATAAAAGGTAATATATGTTAATTATTTAATTTTTAGGTTTGTTCCATTTTTTAACTATTGTTAAATAATAATGCAAAGGTGCTTATACATGTACCTTTCCCATTTATTTCTGATAGTGGCATTCTTTTTGCCAAAGGGTACAACTGATTATTTTTCATTTTCTTCTATATTGTTTCAGTAGAGTTTCCAGAAAAAACATTGAAATGAGAACATTAATAGAGTTCACAACAAAATTGGTCTATGATGTACATGTGTGAGTACGTGTGTGATATTAAGCTCAGGGATAGAATGAATTGAGCATTTTTTCAAAAATTTGCAAAATCCAGAAATGATTATATTTTTTGAAATTTTCTCTTCAAAAATGAAAATACTAGTATAAATTGCTATGTACATTAAGAAACTTATTTGAAAGTAAGTTTTAAGATATATATTATTACATTTTAGTTTCTTCATGATTTTATTTTTCTTCTTTTTATTTGCGTGTGTGTGTGTGTGTGTGTGTGTGTGTGTGTTCTTGTGGTGCTGAAGATGGAACTCGAGGGCTTGCATATGACACTCAAGGACTCCCCAATGGGGTGCATCCCCAACCCTGAAATTGTATTCTCTTGTTTTTGAAATGAAATCTTGTTATGTTGACCAGGCTAGTCAAACTTCCAGACTTTATCAATTAGATTAGCTAAACCTTCTGAAAAATTTTCAGACTCAAGCAATCCTTCCCCTTAGGCTCCCCATAATTTGTTTTTAATTTTGGAGGGCGGTTTGAAATTTAGGTTAGTTTTTCTACTGACCTAAAATGTTCAACATATTAGAACTTTCGAATTTGTTATTATTTAACTATGCCTTATATTTTAGTTTAAAAAAAAAAACGATAAATACAAAACCAAAGCTCTCATTTGTATTTTCCATTCACTTTTACAATTTTACTTTTATTACTTCTCTCATTCTTTTGTAAGCTTTTTAAATTTTTTTAGAACTTAAGTTCCCTTTGCTTGGATGATTTCAAGATTAAAGCAAAGTTAATGGTTAAATAAAAATTGCAAGGTTTGATCCAAATTTGAGACTTTTCTTCACTAACATATTGTGGAAACTATTGAGACTTATGGATTAAAGAATCTATATGCAAAAGGTTTCATTCTCATATGTCTCTGAATATTATTCTTTCTTTAAAAATCTACGATTTCTGGCTCAACATCATTTCTTATTTTGCTGTTTGTCTTTTGTCTATGCAGTCTTAAGAGTTTTTTGCATTTCATATTAGCAATTCAATTTTAGGGTATAGCATTGTTTTTAACCATTCAATGAACATTTAAATTTTTTTTTTAATTTCTTCTACTTTTTTCTTTTTCATGAAATTTTACTGTAATTTATGACTTTTCTTATACTATCCTTAAGGTT
The DNA here is from genome assembly GCF_902686445.1 of Sciurus carolinensis. Taxonomy (NCBI): domain Eukaryota; kingdom Metazoa; phylum Chordata; class Mammalia; order Rodentia; family Sciuridae; genus Sciurus; species Sciurus carolinensis. Next base: position 38,804,758 of record NC_062222.1, read on the forward strand.
TATCTTTCTGAATTTTATTAAAGTTGTATCATATTTTGAAAAATTTTCAAGAATGTCAAGCAGTTTTTTAATGATCTTTCATACATTCCTTGAAGAAAGTAATTTTGCACAGAAATTGTTCTCATTTTCATCTGTGTATTTAAGGCAATATTCCTAGCTTTGGAATTTTTAATATTCCTTATTTTCCCCTATTTTAAATAACCTAGTAGTAATTGCTACCCATACTTAATATTAATGTACAACCTGGACAAACCTGATGATGTGTCCTTATCTCTCCAACTGATTTGTTTATCAGGAGCTTCACTTCCTTTATCTAGCTCTGAAAATTAGGTTGAAAGTTCTGTCCCTATTTAATATGCAATACCTAGAAGGCATTTCTCTGTTTTGGCTATGGTGGTTTGAAACCGATGTCTCTTCTTACCAAGTGTAGATTCCATTACTTGCTTTGTGAGGGTGTATAGTGCATTCTCTAACCTGCTTTGCTTTCAGAGCTTGTTCATTCTTTGCTCCTCTTAATACCTTCTTTTGGAAGTGCTGAGTCTCAGAATTATTTAAAACTTTGTCCTTTTCCCTTGTCCTTCTGCTGGGTACCTGGAAGTAATAATTTCATATGAGTACAGGCATATCTTAGAGATATTGCACGTTTGGTTCGAGACCATCTCAGTAAAGCTAATATTACAATGAAGTGAATCACAAAATGTTTTTGGTTTTCCAGTACCTGTAAAAGTTATATCCTCATTATACTATAGTCTATTAAGTGTGCAATAGCATTATTTTAAAAAATATATACATAGCTCAATTTAAAATACTTTATTGCTTAAAAAATGCTAACAATCATCTGAGCCTTCACTGAGGTGCTTTTATTTTCTGATGGACAGCCTGTGTTGATGTTGATGACTGCTGACTGATTAGGGTAGTGGTCTCAGAAGATTGGTGTAGCTATGGAACTTTCTTAAAATAAGACAAACAATGAAGTTTGCCATATTGATTAACTCTTCCTTTGATGAAAGATTTCTCTGTAACATGCAGTGATCTTTGATAGCATGTTACCTACTATATTAATCAGCTTTCTGTCACTGTGACAAAATGCCTGAGATAAAGAATTTTAAAGAAGGTAAGGCTAATTTTAGCTGACAGATTCAAAGGTTCTGTCCATGTTTGTCTGACTGTTTTGGGGTCTAAGGGAGAAGCACAACATTGTGGTGAGGAACATGTGGTAGAGAAGAGCAGCTCATCTCTCTGCAGCTGAAAGCATAAAGAGTGGGAGTAAAGGTTTGTGGTCTTAACATCCCCTTCAAGGGCCTTCCTTCACCAACCCAAACTCCTGTAATTAGGCCCCACCTCCTAAGGTTCTACCATCCTCCAGTAATGCCCCAGGCTAGCAATCAAGGTTCTAGTATACAGATGTTGCAGTATTGGGGTATTAACATTTAAGATTCAGACAATAATACTCACAATAAAATTTTATTTCAAACTTGAAGTAAATCCTTTCAACTCTGCTGCTACTTTATCAATGATTTTTATTTAATATTCTAAATCTTTTATTGTGATTTCAACAATGTTCGTAGCATTTTCATTGGGAGTTGATTCTCAAGAAACTACTCTCTTCTCTCATTCATGAGAAGTAACTAAAAATTTATTAAATTTTTATCATTCAATTGCAGCAGTTAAGACTTATAGTCTCCATTTCAAATTCTAGTTGTCTATTGCTAACACTGTCTGCTGGTCTTGAATCCTTCATAGTTATTCAAAGAATCAACTTTTGGAAAGCCCTGTTGTATTTGAATATTGACCTCCTCCTATGAATCATGAATATAACAAATATCATATAGAATAGTGAATACTTTCAATTTACTTTGCCAAAATCCTTTAAAGGAATTGCTATCAGTAATAGCCACAGCCTTATGAAATTTCTTATTTCCCAAATAATAAGACTAAAAGTTGAAATTACTCCTAATCCACAGCTATAAAATGAATGTGTTAGCAGGACAAAAATAAAAACAAAACATATACCCAAAGGACTTAAAATCAGCATACTACAGTGATGCAGCCATACCAATGTTCATAGCTGCTCAATTCACAATAGCCAGATTGTGGAACCAACCTAAATGCCCCTCAATTGATGAATGGATAAAGGAACTGTGGTACGTGTGTACAATGGACTATTACTCAGCCATAAAGAATAATAAAATTATGGCATTTGCAGGCAAATGGATGAAATTGGAGAATATCATGCTAAGTTGAGATAAGCCAATCTCAAATATTCAAAGGATGAATGATCTCGCTGATAAGCAGATGATGATACATAAAGGGGGGTGGGAGGGAGGCAAGAATGGAGGAAGGAGGGACTGTATAGAGGGAAAAGAGGGGTGGGAGGGGTGGGGGGAAGGAAAAATAACAGAATTAATCAAATACCATTAACATATGTAAACATATGATTACACAAATGGTATGCCTCTACTTAATGTACAAACAGAGAAACAAGTTGTATCCCATTTGTTTACAAGAAAAAATCCCACAAAACAAAAACACCACACACACACACACACAAAAAAAACAAAAACAATACTCATTTCATTCATTGTACATTGGTAGAACTCTTGGGTGACCAGGTGCATTATTAATAAACAACACTATTTTGAAAGTCTTCCCCCACTCCAAGCATTAGGTTAAACAGCGGGTTTAAAATATTCAGGAGGTCATGTTGTAAATAGGTGTGCTGTCATCCACTCTTTGTTTTTTGGTTTATATAGCACAGGCAAGGTAGTTTGGGCATAATTTTTAAGGGTTCCAGGAATTTTGAATAGTTAATGGGAGATTGCTTCAATATAAAATGACCAACTGCATTATTCCCTAGCAAGAGTCAACCTGTCCTTTGAAACTCTTTTTTTTTGCGGGGGGAGGTGGCACTGGGGATTGAACCTAGTGCCTTGTGCATGCTAGGTAAGTGCTCTACCAACTGAGATACGTCCCCAGCCTCTGTCCTTTGAAACGTTGAAGCAAATTAAAGAGGACGTTAACTTCTCCTCTTTAGTTATGAAAGTCCTGCATGGTATCTTCTAATGTAAGGCTGTTTCATCCATACTGAAGCTCTGTTGTTTAATGTAGTCATCTTCATCAATTAGATTAGCTAGACCTTCTGAAAAATTTTCTACATCAGTACATAGTACTTTACCTTGCATTTCCATGCCATGGAGTCAGCTCCTTTCCTCAAACTTCAGGAATCAGCCTCTGATAAGTTCAAATTTTCCTTCTAGGCTACCCTCATCTCTCAGCCTACATAGTGTCAACATAAAATAATGACTTGCTTTTAAAAGAAAATAAGAAAATAATTTGTTCTGAGCTAATATGAGTGATAACTGCCCAGGATCACAGATTCAGGTTACTCTGAATGATATATTCCTGTGGAAAAGGTTATATGAACTTTTATAGTCACAGAATAAAAGAAAGCAAAAAACAAAAATTAAAACATTTAAAAAATTACATTGGTCAGATCACCAAGTAGGAAAGTTACAGCAAAGTAGGGAAATCTCTTCTAGAGGTTTCAGATATTATGGTATTCTTAGCTTTAGGGTTTGTAGAGGATAGAGGACTGGTAGGCTTAGTGATATATTATGAAAGGTTTATCTATTAATCATGAGAATATTAAGTCAGATACAAAAGGTAGTTGGCTACTGAAGGACCTAAAATAGCCTAAGATAATTTTGATTTGTGACCTGCAACATTCTGTCTCTCCACAGTCATGATGTTCTTGTCAAGGCAAAGCAGTGTGTAGGACCTTTAATATAAATATTGCTTCTTCAGAGAATTTCAGTTCATAATAGAACTGAAAGAAATTATAGTCTTGCTCTGATTAGACTTTGGCTTAAGAAAATATTGTAACTAGTTTGATCTTGTACAGAGCACTAAAACATTTTGCATATCAGCAATATCATGTGTCCTCTGGACTGCCAATTTTAATCTCCTTCAAAAACTTTTTCTTTGCATTCAGAACTTGGCTAACTTTGACTCAAGAGGAATATAGTGCAGGCTTATCTTGACTTTAAAGACACATTCCTCACTAAATTATTTCCAGCTTTTGATTTAAAGATAGGGATATGCTTTGTTTTCTGAACTCATTTTGTCCTATCATTTCATCCCAGACATGGAACAACTTATATAATTATGTAATAGTTAAAAAAAAAATTATATCATGATTATGTAATCTTTAATAAAATCATGTAATTACATAACTATAGCAGTAATATTAATCATATAATATATAAGTTCTGAATTATGATTTTCAACCTGTTTTAATGTACCTGCATTAATTTCATTAAAATATTTATAGAATTCAAAACTTGGGACTTAATGGGAAAATTTCATTTTCAGATTGTTTCCATTATCTTTTTAACTTTTATTTAGGAATATAGTTTTTCCTCTTGCCAAGTTTGCAAACTTTACCAGGCCCTAAATTAGCTACCATAACCAACTATCAAAAACTATGTGTCTTAAAACAACAAAAAATTATTTTCACATTATTATAGAAAAGCTAGAAGTCCAAAATCAAGTTGTCCTCAGGACCATGCTTTCTGGAGGACATTCCTTCCCCTGAAAGGAATTCTTCCTTGACTTTTCCCGTTTCTTGTAGGTTTTCCAGAAATTCTTGACATTCTTCAGCTCATAGAGTCATCACCAATCCCTGTCTCAATTGTCCCATGGTATTGATCCTCTGTCTGTCTTCACATGACATTTCCCCTTATTACAAGTTACTAGTCTAATTGGATTAGGGTTCACCCTAATTTTTGTATGCTCAAATTCCATTTATATCAAGGTAGGGGGCTGGTCACAATTTCTTAAAAAAAGTTTATGATACAAGGATTGGGAGGCTAAAGTAAAAGGTTTTGCCTCTATGATTCCCATTGTTTTCAAGGCCACAATGTTATTTATTATTTCCCTTCTCTACCAACTATTCTACATTGCCACACACTGTCACCCAGCATTTCTCCTGATCTCTGATGCTTTCACAGTGAGATAACCCAGACAACTGTCTTGCCCACATTCTACTAGTTACTTTTAGTATTTTTTGGTGTATGCTGCCTTTTCATTATTCTTTCACATGCAGGCCAGTACCTGAATCAATTTGTCACTAGGTTAAACTCAAACTGATCAAAATTACTTTGCCTACATACAAGGAGACTTAAAAGTACTGGAGAGCAGGGCAGGGTGGTGCACACCTGTAATTCCAGCAACTTGGGAGGCTGAGGCAGGAAGATCGCAAGTTCAAAGGCAGCCTCAGCAACTTATGGAGGCTCTAAGTTTTTTAGTGACACCCTGTCTCAAAAATAAAAGGGGCTGGGGATATGGCTCAGTGTGTAAGTTCTCCTGGGTCCCTGGGTTCAATCTCCAGTACCAACAAAAAAACAAACAAAAAACAAAAACTAAAACAAACAAACAAAAAAACCTTTGAGAATTTATAGTCATGTCAGGGGTAATTTTAAACCAATAATTGAAAGATGCAAGATATAACTACTTCAGTTATATCTTTGCTTACCACCTCAGTGAGATATAACAGAGATCTCCTATGGAAGGAAAACATTTTCTCCGGTGAGTCTTTTCTTGACCTTCATTCCTTCACAGGGATATCAACATTTTCTTAGGAATATCATCCTAATTGATATTTTTTTCACAAAAATTCTTGTGTTAAGGTCTGCTTCTGCAGAAACCAAGCCATAAACACAAATCTCTACCCTGAGTGACTGGAACCCCTGCTCACCATGCTTTGTCAGGCAACTGCACATTTAGGGTATCGAAACACCGAAAGAAATAGTCAATCTCCTGAATCTAGATATGCTTATCTATTCTGTGCTGTGAAGCAGTGCCACTGTTTCTTCATAATAATCAGGGTCAACTTCTCTTCTTCTTAGTAAATCTGTTATTTTTTTTTTCTTTTTTAACCCTCTGATCTATTAGCATAACAAACTTCAAGTTACCAGATGGTAGGCTGGCCTTAACTTAAAGTTTAGTAGATGCTTTAGCATATCTTCTGTTAGAAACATCCCTTCCCTGGGAAAGAAGATATTTAGTTTAGTGGAGCTAAAATTTGCCAGAAAGGAAGCACCATTCTGCCATGGCAACATATTGAACCGTTAACCCATCTATGACCCCTAAAGTTCAGGTTCCATAGTGCTATTTTGTGTTTGATGCTTATTGTGGTAATTATGTTTACCTTGCCTCTAGTTGCATGTTATCAAATGACTTCCTGTTTTGAAAAATGAATACTCCCTTGATCATTGGAATACCTGTTCCATTTAATTTGTCTTGATGTGCATAATTCTTCTTGACTCTAACATTCCTTTAGTAGTCTTGTGTTTTCTTTAAATAAGCATTTATCTTCCTAAAAGGAAGCTCTCAATATTTTTCCCTGAATGAATTGTCTACAAATAAGTAGGCTAAAGTCTTTCTTAGACTGATCAGTTTGTTTTAATTATTTTAAAAGACCAATTCATGCAAGCTTTTATTCACGAAAATAAAAATCAATCAGGTTTAGTAGGGCAATGGAAAATTGAAATATTAATGAAATCTTTAACTTGCCTTTTCCTTTCTTAGCATTCACCAAACTATCATTTTAATTGTCAATATTTTTCAATTGTCTCTTTATGATGCTATTTTCTCTAAATCTGTTTCATGTAAGTTTTGATTGTGGATTATCTCTTCTACCAGTTTCAGCCTTGCTTCTGCATTGTTTTTATTGTAGGCATGTCTCATTACATGTCTATCTAGAACTCTGCATGAAACAAGTGTTATGCCATTTTCACCTTTGTATTTCCTCTACAAAACATAGTAGACACTCAGTAAATATCTACTGAGTGGAAGATTGCTGTGGGCACTTTGCTTTATACCTGTTGCTAGTTTGGAAACATTTTACATCTTTTCATCTGATTTTCTAGGTTTGAGGAGAAATGCTAGTGAAAAGATTGCAAGCAGCTCTGCTAATCATGTCCTGCTTATTTTTTCATTTCTTTTTGAAAGTCTCACTCTTGCAAAATGTCTTTCATCATATGTGAATACATACTTAAGCACTTTTTCATTCTATTAATTCGTGAGCATGACTCTTGCATTAGTTCAGTTTGTATTACGTGCCAGTTTGTGGTTATAGGTCTATTTTTTAATTTGTTCATGAGGGAAAATATACTAACTGCAGGAACGCCCTTTGATTTGGCTACTAAATACTCCAATGCAGTTCAAAATATTAGGGACCATTTATATAGTTGATAAAGGTTATAAAACATGATTGAATATTCTCAACTTTAAAGTATTTCTCTATATTATTCAATAGATTCTTTATAAAATTATTGAACTTATTAGTATTATACTTACATCACAAAAAATTCACATATTTTAGTATGCGCATGTATATCCGTATGTGAAAGTTAAACAGTAGCAAAGTTCTCAAATTGACATTAGTGTTTTATGCCTTGAACATCACCATTCATCATTCCTACACCATTGTCATACACAGTCTGCACATCATAATTATAGTTAAATTGAATTAAAAAACAGTTTTATAAACAAAAGAAAACAAAATGCTATTTTGAAATTTTTAGTGTTGGGAAACCATGATCATTGCTTCTATGCTCATTACTCCAGCAATATTTTATAAGTGTGTCAATTTTATCAAGTATTTAGTTTCTGAATTTTGCTACTTTGCTATTTTGCTCTTTCATATTACTAGACATCTTTCTTTGTTAGTTCTTTAGACTTGAATTCTGTTTCATATTGTATTGATAATGCCACAGTCAGGTATTCCTTTGGAATTTATTTGATATATCTTTATGCAATTCTTTATTTTCAATCTTTTTTTGAATCATTTTTTTTATTTTTACAGACTGCATTTTGATTCATTGTACACGAATGGGGTACATCTTTTCATTTCTATGGTTGTGCATGATATAGATTCATACCATTCGTGCAATCATACATGTGCATAGGTTAATGACATCAGTCTCATTCCACCATTTTTCATACCCTTGCACCCTCTCATTTCCCTTTTCATAATCTAAAGTTTCCCCATTCTTCTCTAACCTTCCCCACGCTCCCCACCCCCATTATATATCATCATTCACTTATTAGGAAAAACATTTGGTCTTTGATATTTTGGGATTGACTTATTTCACTTAGCATGATATTCTCCAACTCCATCCATTTATCTGCAAATGCCATAATATATTTTCAATCTTTAAACATTATTTTGTTTCAGACATACTTATTATAAGGGCATTTCTTTTTATTTGAGTCTTTTTGTTTGTTTTTCTAACTCATCACATTTTCTTTTTTGTTGTGAAATGATATTTGCACATCTTTATGGGGTACATTATGGTAATTCTATGCTTGTATGGGTATTAAGAATTTCTATTCTTTCAAATATTAGTCATTTTATGTTTTGGCAATTTTGTTCTCTTCTTGATGTTTTGAAATACATTATAAATTATTTTAGCCTATATTTACTCCTCTATGCTAAAGACCCAGATGCAATTCCTTCCCTCTATCTGTGCTTTGGTGATCTTACTGAACTTATTTCTATTCACTCAACCCTCTTCCTCTCCCTTCCCAGTTTCTCTTCAATTCTGCTCTACATTATTAACTAATTATTTCCCACAAATGAGTGAGAACATATGGTATCTGTATTTCTGTGTTTGGATTATTTCACTTAATATGATGGTCTCCAATTCCATCAATGTTGAGGCAAATGACAGAATTTCAGTGGTAGTATACTTATGCTTTTATTGTTATAATTATACCTAATGGTGTGATTCATTGTGACATTTTTCTATTCATATAATTTCATTGATCTCATTCCCTAGTATTCCCCTTCCCCACTAATTCCCTTTCTCTGCTATACTGGTCTCCCTTCTATTAAGTATTTTAATTACTACATTATAATTTTATATTTGGTAGCACAATTTGGCTGATTATACTCCCCATTACTTCCCCTTCTTCCTCCTTCTCTATCCCCTTGTAGAGGATTTTATTCTTTTTATGGCTGAATAGTAATCCATTGTTTATATAAACTATGTTTTCTTATCTGTTCATCCTCTGAAAGGCATCTGAGTTGATTCCATATTTTAGCTATTGTGATTAGTGCTATACTAAATATGGGAATACAAACATGTCTGATGTACTCATTTCCTTTTCTTTGGGTATATACTCACTAGTGAAATTGCTGGAATAAATGGTATTTTTATTTTTAGATATTTTGAGGAAACTCCATACTGTTTTCATAATGGCTGTACTAATTTGCATTCCTACCAACAGTGTATAGGAGGGACATTTTATTTACATCCTCACCAGCATTTGCTAGGTATTTTTTTGTAACCCCTATTTGATCATAGCCTTTCTGACTGGAATGAGATGATATCTCATTTTGTTTTTTTTTGCCATTTCCTGATGATTTCTACTCGTGGTTTCTATGCAAGGTATTTTGGGATGCTTACTTTCTTTTATCTTCTGGTACTCTTGATTGACACTTTGATTCTAGCTCATTCTGAGAGTCTTGAATTGTTATAGCAGCGTTCAGCACTATTCATGGTTTTTTCCAAGGTGTCTGGTTCATAGCTACTTTTAATTATGTGCTTGAGCAACTAGTGTCTATTTACTCTTACATCTACTTTTCATGCTGCTGTTTAGTTTTTCGTGTTTATTATGAATTAAAAACTGTATGTGTAGAATACATAATATTTACAAATAAGACAATATTTTTCATTTCTAAACCTTTTACCCATGTAGAAAGTGTACTTTGAAAATTCCTGAGTTTTACTCAGAAAATCTAAATTTTCAGATCTATTATTAAATTTTAGTTTATATTTTTTGCTTTCTAAATTCCTGTGACAAATAACTTGTTATTTAAATAGTAGTGTGTACTCATATTATTATCAATTACTTAAATTTATTAAAAACATAGTAACCATTGCTCACCACAATTTTCTTTTGAATTTTCACATATTCTACCAACTTGGTATCTTAGATCTGAGTTCTTTTTATTTCATTAAAGTACCTTCTCAAGTAATGTACATAAGTAAATTCATGAGTTGTGTTCTTACTGAATTTGAATGTGAAAGTGCTTTTATCCCCTTTTTATATGGATACTTTCTTGACTGATGAGCATGGGATTTTTTTAATCACATAAAGCTATAAAGCTATTTTTTAGATTTCAGAATTACAAATAAATCTGGTATTCACACATTATCATTCTTTATAAGTAATCTTTTCTTCTTATAGATATATTATTTATTATCACATAATAGTAATTAATACACTATAATTTTTAAGGACAGTTTCATATTTACAGGAAAATGGAGTGGAAAGTACAGAGAGTTCCATGGGATGACCATCTTCATACACATACAGTTTTCTATGTTGACTGACATCAACATCACATAAGAGTCCAATATATTAAGATTTTAAATTTAAGCTTGAAGTCCAGAAAATTTATCAAGAAATATCTGCATACTTCTAAATAACAATTATGTTTGAGAAACGGGGAGGTCTTTCTATCAGGGATGTTTTTAAAAATCATTACTTTGACTGTAATTCCACTTTTATTCTTATTTATGTGTTTTTTTATTTTAATTGACACAAGATAATATACATATTCTGGGGTGCAATGTGATGTTTTGATACATATACATATTTTTTTCAATGCTATTATCTGGACAATTAAAATATCTGCTAACTTATACATTTATCATTTCTTTGAAGTGAAAGCATTAACAAACCTCTAACTATTTTGAAATATACAATACCTATTGTTACTTCGGTCACCCTCTTATGCCATTTAACACCAATACTTATTCATCCTATCCTCTTGTAGGTCTATACTTGTTGACTAAACTGTCTTTTTCATTTTAATACTATTTATTATTTGCACATCAGTTTTCCTAGCCTCTTTCAGATTTAATATTTCATTCATGCATTTTTCTATTTGTTTTCCCCTTTGAGTTATGACATTTTTATTCTAATTTTCTGCATATATATTTCATTAGTGACTATGACTATTCTTTTTTGATTGCTCTGTTAAACATTTAAATACAGAAATCACATTTTTAAAGAAATCATTCTTTATGTTTGTGAATTGTAACTCTTTTACTTTTCTCATGATATTTATAGTAATGTTCCCTTGTATAATTTTTCAGTAGATCTGCATTAAAGTAATCACATATTCTGTGTGGTATGTTTCTTCCATCTTCTTCAACCTATCATGTTTCTTTAAATGGCTTGTGCTTTTTATTTTCCTGCTATGTCAGCCAGGATTTTGTGTGATCCCTCAACACTGAGTCAGTCTCTTCAGTCCCTTTGGCAGCGGTGAACAAGAGGCAGGGAAAGACAGAACTGCATTTTGGAGATGGTGGTTGTATTTGTGAATGCTCTGTAGGCAATTTGGGATGTTTGTTTTGAATTATTTTGAAAATACTGTCACCAAATAAAAGAGCTGGAGCTCTTCTAGGCAAAATACTGTCATATTCTGTCTTTGTCATTAGAGTGAGGGAGAATTCAGTCTCTCTTAAATCTGGACATAGCAGATGGGTGATGACAGGGAGGGATTCACTCAGGGCAGCCAGCTGGCTCCCTAGATTGTCTTTGTCTTACATCTGCCAACAGGGGAGTCTCTTCTCTAGCTCTATAGTCTTGGTTTACTCCTGGTCTTTCCCTTATATTGCTCTTTAATTTTATAGATGCCCCTTCTCTAAGATATTTACATTAAGGTGAAATAGACCTATTGTTATATAATATATTAACTTAATATATTAGCTTAAATATATTAAGTTAAGGTGAAATAGACCTATTGTAACAAAAGACCCAAACCCTTAATGGCCTAAATAGCTAACTTATTTCTCTCTCCCCTGTCTGAGTGAGTGATTCAGAGGAAGTCTGTTCTGCTCTCATGTATACATCCTTCCATCGTGTGTCCTTCCATCAAGTGATGGCCATTAACATGGTCAAGACTCTGTTGCCATAAAATAGACCTGAAAGGGGAAGAACCTGTGTATACACAGTTGTGAGCCAGGCCTGGATATGACACACATCATAGTTGCTAACATTCCATTAAGAAGAACTGAGCCAAATGGCAATATCTGGCACTAGATGTTAACTAGATAGCAAAACAAGGAATTATATTCCCTATTTGGCATCCCTGTCCTAGATACAACTCTCTATGATAAAAGAAAAATATGGAATTTGGTGGAGAGCCTCAACCATAATATTCAAACTTTTCTATCAATGATTCCCAAAACTATCTTGTTATTTTGTTGATTTCCTCATTGTTTCAGCAAACAATTAAAGAACAAGGATAGTTTCTCACTAATGCCATGTGAACCTACTTCTGGGAGAGCACTTTGTTATTAGCACCCTTTAGAGTTAAGTAATTTATAGGCTAGAATGAAGAGCTTCGACAACAAAGAGGGATCCTATTAATAATTCACCAGATCACTGGAACAATTGTAATACTTGGTCACCATATTAAGTTCTTCATTCAGAATACTAAAAAGTTACTTTCTTATTATTCTATTTTTTTGCTGTAAATTCAGGTCAGGAATGGGGAGATTATTCTCAATCAAACTGAAGCCATTTCTTCAGATTTTTATTTTACTCCTACTGATTACATAGCTTTTATGACTAGAGTTCATGAACAATTTGAACAACTAACTCATATTATAGCTATCAAGGTGCTTCATATGTATTCTCATTTTAACTGTAACAAGAATTGTTATGCAGTAAGTAGTTTTTCAGTTCCTATTTTATCAGTGATGAAAAGTGACCTGGGAGGATTAAGATTATTAAATGGTAGAAACTGAAGTAGAACTAATATTTCTCAAAACCAATGGTTGTACTCTTTCACTGCACCAGGAGACTCATTCTTTCAATATCCTTTCTATTCTGTGGATTTATCAACAAGAATGAGATATATTCAGCTCTTTAAATATTAACTGAAGAACAAATGCTGAATGATATAATATTGTCTTTGGAGTTAAGAACCAAAAGGATCATGAGGCATTCATTATTCTTCTTCATTTCAGTTACCATTGTGGATAAATGTATGGAATTTATTTCTAAGAAGACAAATTTAGAGTTTTCCATCATTGTCATTTCTTCTTTATTAATAGAAATGGAGCATGTCACTTAAATAGAAACTCTTTTTATTCTTCTATCTCAGAGGAATTTATTTAAAAATTTAAAAATCTTGGGAGAATATTTTGAGACTATAATATTATAAGGCAGTGTTTTCCTGAATATTTTGTGAATACTTTTAAGCCAACTTGAGCATGTCATAATTCAAATATTCTTTTGAATATTTTTGTCCTGCTTATTCATAATTTTAATACTCTTTTTACTTTGTTTATAAAATGATAAAATATAACAGTTGTAGGAAATATTAGAGAGCAATAATTTGTCCCCCAATGTTTCATTTTACATGTGAAAACAGTGTAGAATTAAAATGTCTAATTCCTTCCAAACAGAAACAAAAATAAAATAAAAAATTAGAAGAAACAACAAAATAAAACTAAAGAAAAATAGCCAGTATTAAATGAAAAATAAACTTCAAAGATAAGAAAATAGTATATCTTTAGTGTGCTTTCCTATTCAAATGGAAAGGAAATTATGATATATGCATGCAATAGAATACTACCAGTTTTAAAGAGGTGATATGGTCATTTGCAACAACAAAACTGAACCTGGAAATCCAATTCTTCTGTTAAAGTGTTAGTTGCTAGTGTTTGAGTTACCAAGACGTAAGATAGCTTCTAGAATAAAAGATATGTGTTTAATTACATCTTTTTATAGCAGCATCGATGTTTCTGATTTTTTCATGTCTCTTTTTATAAATGCTTATAAATTCTTATGATACATATTACCACAAAATTATGTGTTAGAAGACTGATATTAATGTCCAGTAGAAACTGTTTTGCTATATCTCTCAGGGATTAACTATTTCCAGGCATACTAATGACTTTTTATTGCAAATAACTGCCACACTCATCTAGAGGACTTTCTTTCTTTGCAGAATTGTGTTTGGTTCCTTGAGCAGAACAAACCAGAAATACCAAAGCAATAAATGCTCCTGGGAGCGATCTTCAATCTGTCATAGATGAGAGTGGACAAAAATTAAACTTCTTTGCTACTCAAAGTCCAAATATAGTGGTGCTGGCAGAAGTGCTGCAGGCAGAGCTGACAATCTATGGCAAGAAAATGTATGAAGTGTTGCACCCTACATGATGGGGTGGCTCAATGTAATCAACCTAACACAAGGTAGATGGTTGGACCTGTAAGAAATATTAACATTTTAAGAGTTGAGCATTGGTCTGACATCTATATGACAGGTTTGCACTCAACAGTAACAGAGTCTAGATTGGATCGCATAGCTGAAATGATGTTGGCATCTATCAATAATGCCTTGGTGAATTCATACACAGGCCCTCTGAATATGAGCAGGAGGTGGCTGCTAAAGAAAAGTGCCTGACATCCTTAGGATGGGTCATCTTGTGTTCTTGTTCCTGAATGACTACTGTGTTACAGTTGCCCTCCAGGAGCATTTACATGGAACTTGAATGTCTTTGCACTCTGAAATCATTCTGCCTATCCACACATCATTCCTTAGATATCCCTGTCACTAATAAGTCAGTTTCATTTTTCCTAGTCCATAATTACACACCATGATGATCAATCTGAATTATCAACTTGATTGGTTTAAGAGATGCCTAAGATTAAGAGGTTTCTGGGTGTGCCAAGGAGGGTACTTCTAGGAATTATTGGCATATGGGACATCAAACTGAGGTGGAGACCTACCCTAATTGTGAGCAACATAGTCCAATAGATTGCAGGGCTGAATGGAACAAGTAGGTGCAATGTGAGGAAGCAGCAGCAGATATAACAAGCTCTATTCTTTTTTAGCAGGCTCTTCAATTGTTGCTGTGATTGTCTGAGGACATAAGACTCCACTTCCTGCACTATTTCAAAGGAGATTCTGACCAGTGACTCTTCAGGGAGTTTCAAGGCCTTTGGTCCCTGACTGGTCCTTTTTCTGGGACTGTAGCTTCTTGGATTGCATAGTTACTAGTTCCTCCAGCTCTACAGGCTGCATACAGCCATTGTGGGACTCTCCAGCTTCTTAGTCATGAAAGCCAATCTAATAAATCCCCTTTTTATAATCATATATATATATATATGATATATACATACACATACATATATATATATCCTCTTGTTCTCTTTCTCTAGAGACCCCTTATTTGTACACCCAGGTAGCTTGATTTCTTTCACCACTGCCTGTCAGATTTACTCTGAGTAGGATTTTGATACAGTAGTTCAAATACTAGTAGGTGAAGAAGCAGCATACCAATAGAAACAAGTATCATAGAGTCTAAGCCACCTTTTCCTGAGGTAAAGTAGCGTCCTCTTCTTTTTTTCTTCTTGCAAATCTTATGCAAAAAGTGAATCTTATGCAAAATACTTAACACTTTTAAGAGTGAATAAATCTCCAAAAATCATGATTATTTTCAAAATATCTAAGTATTTTCCCTATTGTTTAACTAGGATATGTGAACATAAACTTTGTACAATTAAAAATCAAATAAACTGAGCATGGTGGCACATGCCTGTAATCCCAGGGGCTCAGGAGGCTGAGGCAGGAGAATCTCAAATTCAAAAGCTAGCCTTAGCAACGGTGAGGCGCTAAGCAACTCAGAGAGACTCTGTCTCTAAATAAAATACAAAATAGGACTAGGGATGTGGCTCAGTGGTTTGAGTGCCACTGAGTTCAATCCCCAGTACCCCCCCAAAAAAGAGTCTTTCTTTTCTAGAAAAGAATACCTGCATTAATTAATTCATAAATATTAATCATTTCGTGACTAAAACTCTCCTTGTCTTTAAATAATACTGTCCAATAGAACTTTCTGCAGTGATGATAATTTTCTGTATCTGTGTGCTGCACTGATAGTCACTGATCATATATGGCTCTTGAACACTTGAAATGTGATGTATAAGACTAAGGAATTGCATTTTAAATTTGATTTTATTTCAGTGTAGGTAAATTTAATGTTAAGTGGTTAAATGTGACTAATGTCTGTTAAATTGCAGAATATGATAATAGTTCTTATGGTATCAAACATTTTTTAGTATATCCCATAAAATAATTTTGAGAATTTATTTATTTGCATATATATTTTAAAATTAATATAAAACTATAATATTTAAATGATTGACTATATAGTTTAGGTAAAATATATGAATATATCAAGAGTATATAATAAAATGTCAGTTTATAACAGCCAAGTACAAACATTCAGGCAGTCCCTGACATGATTTTCACCTTCACATTGTGCCAAAGCTATATGCATTCTGCAGAAAATGTACCTTAAATTTTGAATTTTGACATTTTCTCATACTAAAATGATGCTGGGCAGTGGCATCTGTCAGTCAATCAGAAATTCTCAAGGATAATAAACCAATACATTATACTATATTGCTAAGCTATGATGTTTGGCAGATTAGGCATATTAAGTATGTTTTTATTACAATTTTTTCAACTTGCAATGAATTTATTTGGATGTGACTCCAATCGTAATTTGAAGAGCATCTATAATTTGGAAAGGGAAGCATAATATAGAAATTATTAACTGCAATAGGATTTGGAATATTGGGGAATAGACTGGTAAGAACTAAAGAGAGAAACAATTCTTTGAAATGAATTAATAGAAGATATAATGAGCATCTCTTATCTCTAGGACTAAGAAAGAGGACTTAAGAATGAATTAATGCCCTTTCCTACACCTCCCCTGGGCTGCGAACCAAAGACAGACTTATTTGGAGAGGGCATAAGCTAAGCTCAGCAAATGGTAGAGAAAACACTGATGTACTACATTGGTGAGATATGTTAAACATCTGTCTATGTTTCTGTGGAAGCCATTCACAGTGGTGTACTATGGTACAGGACTTGTTACAAAATCACTGGAGGAGATATCAGCAGAAGCTTTTGAGTGCTGGGTCCTGGTCATTGCATGTTGCACAATTGAAGTAACACTCTGTAGGAGTTTTCTGTTGAAAGCCATAGCTTATAGAGGCCTCCTTGCTGAAAAAGTGGTGTTATGCAGAAACTTTGCAATAGAAAATGTCCCTCTGCAGGTGCCAGATGCAGAGAGTTGAAAACTGCAGGAGCCCAGCACCAAAAAAAAAAAAAAAAACAACCAAACAAACAAACAAACAAAAAACACATGTTTTACTGAAGTTAATGTTGTCAGGTGAATGCACATGGGAATCATAATATCAAAATTCACCTACTAATGGAACAACCCCAAATCAAGCAGTTATACCATTCATGTCAAGGGGATGTGGTGAGCTGGTAACCAAGCTGGACCTGGAATCATGAGCTCACTATACAACTTTGCACTCTGGGCATCCAGTTGGAGTAGAGATACAGGATGTCCTCACAAATAGTAGCTGATAGCAGCTATAAGCAGGAGCAACAAACAAACAAATAAATAGGAGCACATTGGACTTGGGAAGAAAAGTCTCTTCTTTTAGATTATCCCTCCTGCTCCATCTAAGGACAAAGCCAAATGTCATGCCTGCTTCAGAAAAGAAATGCTTTTATCATTTTATATGTGTGCTGAAATATCACAATGTAACTCATAAATATGAACAATTCAAATAATAATGATTTTTAAAGAGATACTTAAATGTTTTAAGTCTAGTATCACTAAGCAGATAAATAAGGATAAATTTGGAACTGAGAGGCAATAAATTAAAAATTAGCACACAAGTGCATTGTGACTAGTCTTATAATAAATCTGTAATTCAAACGTGAGGTATATCTAATATTTTCTAAATATCATTGTTACTAGATTTTCACTGACTTAAATCTTGTGAATAAACTGAGAGTCAGAAATTGTTTTTTCTTTTCTTTTTTTTGAAACTGTTATTTCCATTTTACTTCTGAACAACATCATTATATTTATTCAAAATTCTTTCACACTTCTGTGACACAAAATATGTTTGTGAATTAACATATTTGTATTTCCTATTGCTATTGAGTAGAGTATAGGAATACCAATGCCACTCAAGTTATAAAATTTCTTCCTACTCAAACAAAATTTTTTACTTTGTTATGAATAAACTATTTTTAATATTTTCCCACCTGACAGCTTGTTAAGGTGTGACTTCAGTTTTGTTCAAAAAAGAATTGGAAATTGGATTTTACAAAGGAATTTGTAACTCAGTCATTAGTCATTTTCTTTCTCAGTTTTGTCAAAGTGTACAATGAAGACTTTACAATAGACAATGAAAAGCACCAAATTTTTGTGTTATTTATTCATCTGGAATAAATGTTATTTATTATTTATTCATTTAAATATAGATAAAGCCAAGTTAAAATAAACCTTATAAAATTAGACTTGTATCATTTCTATCTTTAACTGTGAACAAAGATTTAAATAGTTATGCCAGATTTCAAATTTTTCAAAGCTTCATCAAAAGGCATAACAGATGGGTAAAGAAGACACTTGAGAATTTTTATAAGTATAGATACATTAATAATTTTATGCAATTAAAATAATAATTACACACCTGAAAGAATTAGAACATAATACTAATTGATAAGGAGGAGTTATTCACATTGAAGTCAAAGTGATTTTCTTAAGTACAGTTTATTACTTTTCCAAAATGTATCTTGAGAATATTATATCCTATAATTGTACATAAATAAGTGTTCTGACATTCCTAGATTTATATTTTGGTTTGATTTTTGGAACTCTTTTCTTGTAGCTATCAGAGATAAACATTTCTTTTAGAAACTTAGAATAGCTTTCTGGTTCTTTGCCCAGATTGGAGACGTGAGAAGAAAGGTAAGCTGATATGAAGAGAGATGAATAAAATTTATGTAATTCAAAGAACACAGAAAAAAAAATATTTAACAAAAATGAACAGGGCCTCAGTGATCTGAGTAACATATCAAAAGTGTAGCATACTGGCAATTAAAGTCCCAAAAGGTGAGAAAATATTTGAAGAAGAAGTAAATTTGACCAAAAAAAAAGGATCAACTTACAATCAAAAATTCTCAGCAAACCTTAAGCAGAATAAAAAAAACTTGAGTGTATCATATGAAAATTTCTGAAAACCAAAGGTAAAGTCTTCAAAGTAGGTAGACAGAAAAGAAACATATGCAGCTGAACAATGTTATACATGTTAGCTTACTTCTCATAAAAAATAGTGGAAGGAGAAGAGAATGTAACAAATTTATTTCTATATCCAATAAAAATGTTCATCAAAACTAACATAGAATAAAAGCATTTTATGCAAATGAGGCATATAGAATTAAATTATATCTAAACTTCAGTACAAGAAATAAGAAAATGAATCATAATGAGTAAAAATGACAATGTGTCAAAATTTGTGACATGCAATATAATGTAGGTGTATTGTTTCACCAGAGAAACAGGTACATGAATACCCAATTTTTTATGGACCTTAGCTTGATTTATCATGAGCAATGGCATATATCTTAAATACCATAGGTATTTTATTTTAAGATATAATGGCAGAAACATGTGTGTGTGTATATATATATATATATATATATATATATATATATATAGTATATTGTTTTCTCTTGGCATTGGGTCATGTGATTATGAAGTCAAGGAGTCTCACCATCCATTGTCCTCAAGCTGGAGAGCCAGGAAAACCTTTTTTTTTTTTTTTTTAATTCAGACCAAGTTAGAAGGTCTGAGAGCCGAGAATATGGCTTTTTTTTGGGGCGGGGGGTGGACGTTGGTGGAGGGTGACTTCTTTGCTGTAAGTCCTAGAGTCTGGTGACCTGAGAACCAGGAGCTCTGATGTCTAAGGGTAAATAATGAATGTCCTAGCTCAAAAAGAAAGGATAGTTAGCTTTAGCAGCAGCCTCCATCTTGGGACACTGGCCAGGGCCTGGAGGCCCAACATTAAGATAACTTGTGAATCACTCCTGACTGCCTGCCATGATCACTCATGGATGGCCCACAGCCCTTGGCTACCTAGAAGTCCATTGTTGGGGTATCCATGGGTTTGGTTACATGAGACCAGTGCCATCTTGGGACACTGGCCAGGGCCTGGGAATCCAAGGTCAAGGGGCCTGCAGGTTTGCAGGTCATACTACCAAAAGCATTATACAGATTTAATGCATTTCCTATTGAAATCCCAATGACACTTTTTGTAGAACTAACAAAAGTAACCATGAAATTTATCTGGAAAAATAAGAGACCCAGAATAGCCAAAGCAATCCTTAGCAAGAAGAGTGAAGCAGGATGCATCACAATACCAGAATTTAAACTACATTGCGAGCAATAGCAACAAAAACATCATGGTATTTGCACCAAAACAGACATGTAGACCAGTGGTACAGAATAGAAGACACAGAGATAGTCCCACATAAATATAGTTACCTCATACTAGACAAAGGTGCCAAAAACATACATTGTAGAAAAGATAACCTATTCCACAAATATTGCTGGGAAAACTTGAAATGCATATTAGCAAAATGAAATCAAACCTCTATCTGTCACCCTGTACAAAAATCAACTCAAAGTGAATCAAAGACTTAGGCAGTAGAACAGAGACCCTGCACTTTATAGAGGTAAAAATGGGACCAAATCTCCGCCATGTCAGCTAACGAAATTAAGTTCCTTTAATAGTCTCCTAAAGGGCAAAATGTAAATCAAGAATCAATAAATGGAATGGATTCAAACTAGAAAAAGGAATCAATAACATGAAGAGAGAGCCTACAGAATGAGAGAAAATCTTTACCACATGAACCTCATGTACAGCACTAATCTCCAGGATATATAAAAACTTAAAAAACTTAACACTAAAAAAACAAATAACCAAATCAATAAATAGGCTAAGGAACTGAACAGACACTTCACAGAATAAGAAATACAATTGATTAACAAACATGAAAAAAATGTTCATCATCTCCAGCAATTAAATAAATGCAAATCAAAACTAAGATTTCATCTCACTCCAGTCAGAATGACAATTATCAAGAGTACAAGCAACCATAAATGTTGGTGAGGATGTGGGGAAAAGATACAATCATACACTGCTTAGGACTACAAATTGGTGCAACCACTATGGAAAGCAGTATGGAGATTTCTTAGAAAACTTGGAATGGAACCACCATTTTACCCAGCTATCCCACTCCTTGGCTTATACCCAAAGGATTTAAAATCAGCATACTACAGTGATACAGCCACATCAATGTTTACAGCAGCTCAATTCACAATAGCTAGATTGTGGAACCAATCTAGATACCTTTCAACAGATGAATGGATAAGAAAATGTGGCATATATAGAAGATGAAATATTACTCAACCTTGAAGAAGAATGAAATTATGGTATTTGCAAGTAAATGGATGGAACTGGATAATATCATGCTAAGTAAAATAAGCCAAACCCCAAAAACCAAAGGCTGAATGTTTTCTCTGATAAGTGATATTGATTTACAATGGCAGGTAGGGAAGAATGAGGGGAATTTGGATTGGTCAGCGGAGGGGGAGGAGGAGAGGGGAGAGGAGAGGGTGTGGGGTTGGGAAGGACAGAGGAATGAGATGAACATTATTGCCCTATATATATGTATGATTACACTAATGATGTAACTACACCATGTACAGCCAGAGAAATGAAAAGTTGTGTTCCTTTTGTATATAATGTGTCAAAATGCATTCTACTGTCATGTGTAACTAATTAGAACAAATTAAAAAATAAAATTTTAAAAAAGAAAGAAATTTGATGCCTCCTATACCTTTTGGTTCTACTTAGGCCCGTAATGAATGATAGGATGACTGCAAGAGTGATGAGGAATTATCTTTTACTCTTTATAGTGACTCAAATGCTGAACTTTTCAAGCAATAGCCTCACAGACACACTCAGAAATAGTGTTTTTTAAGTTACTTAGGTAACCCTTAGCCCAGTCAAGTTGACATGTAAAATTAATCATCATACCTGGTAAGAGGAAAATTTATGCCTATTATTTTATGCTTGTATCATAAAAGAATAGTAATTTAAAACAAATTATTTAATTTTCCACTTTCACAAAGAGGGAACTTAAACAAGTAAAAATAGATTAGAAGAAACCAATGAAATATAAAATGAACAATGGAGAAAATAAATCTAAAGTTCAGTTTTTTAAAAGATCAAAAAATTAAATTAGTAAAACATGCCTAATTCAAGGATATGAGATTATTTATAGGAGATAAGTATTAAAAAGATAAGAAAGTGTTAATTTTAGCAAGTCTCTGCCAACAAATAAGAAAGCATTAATGAAATGAATAATATCATGAAAAACACAATTTATTCAAATAGCCTCAGGAAGAAATAAAATCTGAAGAGTCCTATTTTGATTAAGGAAACTAAATTGGCAATCAAAAACTTTTATTCAAAAAATACTTCAGATGCAAATGAATTCACTAGTCAATGCCATAAAACATACAAGTAGGAAATAATCTTAATCTTATGTATTATCCTTCAGAAAACAGAAGGAAGGAACCAACCAACATATACATGAGAAATTCTTATATAAGATCAGCATAACCCTGATACCAAACCTAATAAAAATATTGCAAAAGAGAAATGTATGGCTCACTGTCCTTATGATCACAGGCACGGATCCTCAACACTGTATTAGCAAATAAAGTCTAGAATTATAAAAAAATAAAGTGAGATTTATCCTAGGAATGCAGGATTAATTCACCATTTGAAAACAGTGCAACTTACTGTGTTAGCAGAATAAAGGAGAAAAACAGTAATTACATTTTATCAATAAATGAAGAAGAAAAATTTCACAGAATCCCACAACTATTCATGATACTTTCAGAAAACTAGGAATAGAAGGAATTTTCTTTGATTTTATAGAGAAAATCTATTAAAAATAGTATAGCAAAAATTATTTTTAATGGTGAAATATTCAGCACTTTTCCCTTAAGACCAAGAAAATGGCAAAGATGTTTACTTTAACTTCTTCTATTCATCATGATGCTGGAGATCATAGCCAGTTTCATAGAACAACAAAAAGGAAGGAAAGCATGGAGATTGAAATAAAGAAGCAAAATTTACTATGTATTACATTCTGAAGACTCTAAAAGACAAAATATAAAATGAAACAAACAAACAAACAAACAAACCAAAAACCCAACTGGAAATCCCTTAGAAATGCAATATCCAAAAACAATCCATTAGAGTGGGGACCTGCAAATCACAGTGCAGGGCCAGCAGGGCCAAATCCAGCCCACAGCCTGTTTTGGTAGATCTGGTCACAATGGAGTGCTGCCATGCAGGAGCAAGGCTGAAAGTAGTACCTGTCTGGCTCTTTAAGGGAAAAAGTTCTCTGACCCTTATTAGAGGAACTTCCCCCCTTCCCTTAAGCCAACAATGCAAAGGTTAGCTCAACTTTGAACCCAGCTTCCAAATACTTAAGCAAAAAAAAAAAAAAAAAAAAGGTGGTACCAAAGGAAAGGACATCGGTATTATTAAGA